>NC_140580.1:894128836-894841836 GCF_964204655.1 Triturus cristatus | reverse complement strand
AAGCCTCATGGTACACCTTCCTGCACTAAAACAATCCTGCATACAACACCGGTGCACCATGGTGCAAGGGTGCCTGCATTGGCGCTTGGCAGCACATTGTGTGCCTGTGCTGGGAAAAGGAAGGAATGTGCTGTATTGTGATACATTTGATGCATTCCTGCCATTTCCCTGGAACGCAGAACAGCAAGATGACTTGTGCTGCATTACAATTTGATAAATATGGCCCTTAGTTTAATCAACCCTCAAGTCCTCACATCCCAATTTATAATCAGGAGCTTACCTCTTGCCACTCACAATATAAACAAAGAAAGCCTACCTACTACTCTCCATGGGATGGCTTACAGACGAGGCAAAGAGCAATGTAATCGTGGACAGGACCATACTTAACTAGGTGTTATCTGAGGCAGTCCGCTTATCTCCCACAGTGAGATCAGGAGAAGTTCCATCCTCTTCCCAAGTGAAATGAGAGATACGCTTGTCACAGCCTACTTTGAATTCAGAGAAAGAACTCTCATTACACACAGATTTATTATGGACAGGAGTCTCCCCTTCTATTTTGGAATCAGGTGGCAACACACGGACATCTCAGAGTGTGACCTACATCTCAGACATGTCCGACCCCGTCACCACACACAGTTTTATCAATGGTGAGAAGTTTAGCCTCATTGCCAGCTTTTACTGTAGCTGTAAATGGTGGCACCCATGGTTTCTTGCTCATACTAACTTTGCCTAGCGCATATATCTTTGTCTAGGCTTGGACACTGCATACTCAGGGACCTTAGGCTAGTGGTGCTGTTAGATTTGAAATGTTATTTCTGTAATGCCCAGAATCAAAATGCTCCCTTTGCTATGCTCAAACTCTATTCTGTGTTAAGTTAGCATCCATGGCGCCATCTTTTTTGGCGCCATCTTGTTCTGTAACTAAGATCAAGCTTTCGTCTCATGTTGCTTGCCTCAGCAGAAAGTTGCTGGGATACATGTGCATCTCCAAGGTTAGGCCTCAGTGAAGCATGAGAAAGTTGCTTGTTAAGGCATACCTTTCCCTGAGATAGAGGATGCTCCCACTATTCCAGCTGCAATCACAGACAGTATGACCTTGCCAGAGAGATAGTGTGTGCCCGGTCTCAGACTCTTAGCTCATCCTTCTGTGCCTCGCTTTCAGTGTTTGCCAAAGCTGTATTTTCCCATAATGGGCAGGTCTTTGTGGGCTCTGCTACATACAGAATGTAACTTTATGCTTGTTAGAGTCAGTCCCCCGACAGCCATCCCATAGGGCTGGTCAGACTGGACTCCACGGCAGTGTATTTACTACTAAACTAGTTAGTTTGTGTTCTCTACTGCGTCATCAGATCTTCATTTCTCGGAAGGCTACAGGAGGTCATGAGTGACCCAGGTGACCCTAGTTGGGTCACTTCTTCAGTGCTTAAGCAATTTTCAGAGTGGGGGTGCTGCTATTAATGTTGGTAAAGTCATAGGGATTGTGAAAAATCCAAGCATAATATAAAACCAAAAGTGTAGCAAATGTGACATGCCCACTCAGCAGGAGAGTGGAATGGGTGTGGTATGTACTTGGTTGTACATTTTGGAGCATTGATGTGGTAGCGCATTGTCATTTACAGACATCACATTTTCTGTTGAAATGGCATACAGTTTTACTGGTAAACTATGTAGCACAAAACTATAATGTGTGGACATCGCGTTCAGTGACTATGTATCATGTGTGCATCAACAAGTTAAGGGGCATATTATCAAGGACGGTGTTAAAATTATCGCCGGTTTAGCGGCAGAAAACTGCCGCTAAAGCGGCGATAATGGACTTGATAATATGCCCTTGTGAATTCCCATAGAAGCCCATATTCTGCTGTGAACATGGGCTTCTATGGGAATTCTCCAGGGCATATTATCAAGCCCATTATCGCCGCTTTAGCGGCAGTTTTCTGCCGCTAAACCGGCAATAATTTTAACGCCCTCCTTGATAATATGCCCCTAAGTGTCTTGATTTATTTTGATCCTAATAAAATCTATGTTTCCATCACACTTCAGAATGAAAAAAAGTGCTTTGTTTGTGCTTTCCTAATTGCTGATCTAATTTGAAATAGGTATATAGTTTATTTCCCAATATTTGAATGTTGCTGTGTGTAAAAAAAACTGACATGCTATAGCCTTTCCTTTTGTTGCCTGTTCTCCAGCAGGATTATGACCTAAATCACTTTTACAAACACCTCTCACTTTGCATTCAGAGAAATAAAAGTACACTCCAGTTCCCAATTAAGCAGCAGTTTCTTAGAAGATTAAGGCTGATACCTGTCTTTGAACTTGCAGCAAATGAGACAAGATAAGCACAATACTTAAAGGCATTTTTATTACTCATTCACGTTCTGAACTCCAGCATGTTTATTTCTTGGGGTGCTTCGGCACCCCCGGTACCCCTACCTCCAACACCCATGCCTAAGACGTGACATTTCTAAACCAGCTTGCTCAGTCAAAACTGTTTATGTTTTAATTACTCATAGATGTCATCTTTTAGTATACACAAGCTCAGCTGGGCACCTCTTGGTAAGAATCTGTGTATGCAGAAGAGCGTACTTTTAAGAGCTGTCTTCTCTCGTGTAGTTTAACTTTAGTGCTGATGCGTAGGAAATACATTTGTTGTTAATTTTTGTGATTCACAAACAAATCATTTTTCGCAGGAAACACCTTACAGCTTGAAACACATTTGTGAGATGGCGTCATCTTCGACAGGGACAAACCTGTCACCTTGCACAGCCCAAGGAGCAAATAATTGCCTACAACCTAGAGGGAAAACCTCTCATCATAAACATCTATCCCAGCCATGTCAAATTTCCCAGGTCCATATGTGATGTGCTGCTCCAGTCTACGTTTCTTCTCTAAATTTTGGTACTAGTAGTCCTGTTTTATAATGAAATAAATAAGATATCAAATCTCAGAATTCACAGAAAACCTAGCCTGAAGCAACACATTACGCACAGACCTAGGCCTCACTATGAACAGACTTACCTTCCACATTCCTCATAATCAGGGCCAGACGGACATCGCCACAGTATTTGTAAACTTGGGCAAACCACCTCATCTGCTGTTGTGTGGTCACGGTGGGCAGACCCCTCCCCCCCTCTCTTACCCTGTACGATGCATCAAGCCAGATCCCAATTTCAGGCGCGAGGTACATTTGGAGTCTCCCCTTCACAGAAAATTCTGTGATATTGGTTTTTGATTCGCAATACTTTAAAATTAGTTCTTAAGGTTGGCAAAATCTGCACGCATGCCGCAAGGTGGCACTGTGCCCTCAAAAACTGCCGACAAGTCGCTCCGTTAGGCGGTATCTGGTTTTAAACGAGAAAGCCGCTGAGAGATGCCAACGGTCAGCAGGTCTTCAGTCTTTTGGGGCTTTTATTTGTTTTTCGATTACTTCAGTTTGCGTCATTGGTAGATCATAAGAGAATAGATAAATGTGAAAGGAAAGATGCCAAACCGAGTCCAAAAGGAGGCTTATTGGCTGCGCCATTTCTAAATATTCTCTGCTTACAGGCGTATTGGATATGTTCCTGTATGCCTCTACGTGTGCAAAGCCAGAAGGGCACGGATAGCACGGCCGGCCTTTAGCATGGGCGAGCTGGGCCCCGGCCGAATGCACCAATTTTCTGAGGGGCGCATCATGAAGCTGTGTGCATTAAGGTTATGCCAACAGCAGCGCCTCTAGTCTCCTGCTGGCCACGTTCTAGTGTTCATCTTCCTGTTGTACCCACTCTGAACACCCGCCCATCACAGGTGTCACCAGTCAGGTGACCCTGCAAATAAAAGGGTCTGGGCGCACATGCCCTCGGCCAGTTCCAGTACCCAACTAAAACGTGTTAGTGTGGTCTTTTGCATGGCATGTGGTGGGCCTAGGGCCCAAGACGCTACATGGCGACGAGGGGGTCTGACCCCCGTGTTTGCTGGAGCCGTTTGCCTCTCCTTGTAGGAAAAAGGAGAGTCAACACACAAGGCACCCCACACCAGATGCCCCCAACCGAGCACAGTGAGGAGGTTAGGCATCACCACCAGCAAACGGCTCGAGACGCTCCGGGCTGACGATCTGACCCAGCGGACCTCTCATCTGCTACACCCAAGAGGGGCGCGGAGACTGCGTACTCGTACGAGGGGCAACGAGAAAACAGCGCCGACATCAGCTGCGCCGTGGCCCGTCGAGATAGGTAGAGGCCCAAACTCTAATGCCCATTACCAGATGAGGCGCACATAAGTTGCCTGAATGCCCCAGCGCTAAGTGCCCCGCACCGGCATCTCCAGAGGCCCGCAGCGCGTGGGAAGCGCTGCGGTCAGCGGAGACAGCGCCGCAATGCCACCAGATCCTGTGTGGCTCGCAATGATTACCCCAGGGAGGAAGAAGTAGCGGTGACACCACTGCAAAACGTTCCCACCCCCAGTGGCAGTTTCCTGGTCCCGAGGTCGTAGGGCTCGAGGAGATAATGCCGGCCGGTGTGAGAGAGGTGTAGCTGTTCCTGGCATCGCCCCCTGAGAGACTGCAGACGGAGGTGAGCAGTGGCGGTAGTGCAGATTTGAGGCTACATGCCGCACTGTCCAGACTGTGCCCCCTCTCTAAACTGCCAGCCCATGTGAAGCCGCACCGGATAACACTAAATAAAGTTTGAAACGGGCACGAGGAGCGGCACACCATCCAGCACCCACAGGCCTGCGGCACCGCTGTGCTCTGTTGCTGAGGCCCCTGCGATCCTCGCACTACGCCTAAAATGAGCCAGCGACCCTGCCAGAAAGCAACACGGCGCTGTCATGCCCTGCCCCTCTGTTTGCACCCACCTGCTGAGATGCCGGTGAGAGGCCTACCCGAGGCTATCTCCTGAAGAGGAAGACTGGCTCCAGAACGTCGGCGGCTCCTGCCGGTCGGAGTGCAGGCGGTGCAGATCTGCTGCCTGCTGTCTCACTGACCCCGCGGGGAGGAGGGTGACAGGTGGATGCACCCCGTAAGGAACTCTGCACAGCCCGCGTGCCGTGTCCTCAACGGAGACATGGCAGTCGCCTTACTCACCGGCAGCCAGCCTAACACAAGCGATGGCTGCAGCGCCACCTAGCTGGGCTGTTCCGGCTGGACTGTTCCCATGAGGCACAGGGTCAAGACTGATTTGCATATGGCCATGTCTGAACTGGGGTGGCATGGTGAGCAAAATAACGATGGATTAAACCCAGATCTGTGACTGGGGGTGAATGTGAATTGGTTCTCACAAAGTTATAGCGCGGGGATGCCTACGGGTCACCAGGCGCTTTATAAATCGCAAAATAAATAAATAATAAATAAATAAATGTGCAACATTCCGTCCAAAGCGCCACCTAGCGGGAACCAGGGAACTGTGCCAGCAGGAGCAACTGGTTCCTCTGTGACCCCACTACATTATTGTGCAAATCACAAGAGAGCCAGGAGGTCCTTCGTGACTTTGCCATACACAGTGGTTTCACGCAGAAGCATGAGAGGAGCCCCATGGTGCCTGAACCTACTGCTTGCAGAGCCCTCACAGGGAAGGTGACCGAGACAGCCACAAAGAAGCCAGGGCAGGTGCTGAGTGTTCAACACATCCCCCAGTGATTGCTATTTGCCACCGCAGCACTAAAGAAGTGGTAGACAAGAATAGCAAGATTACCTTGCAGAGCAGCCCACGCACAAGGCTGGGAGAAGCAACAGCAAAAGACAAGCAAGCCCCACCTGGAAGCACATGCAGGACGTGCACAGAGCGTGAGACCCCCAGTGGCTCGGGCTCCACCGCAAACTAGAAAACGAGCATGCCAAGCAACAGGAAAAGGTGCCCATGAATGGAGAACCGAGGTGTGCTGGCTCAGGTCCCCAGAAGTTGGACCGTATGGGCAAACGCCCAGAAGAGTGCAACCTCCCACAGTAGAGAAGCAATGCTGAAGGCAGCAGGGAGATCCTCTACATCTCCACCACACCAGCAAAGCCCCGTAGTGGGCCAAAACACAACACATTGTGTCTTCCCTCACACTGCCTCAAGACAGAGTCCCTAGTGGCCCCAGACAAGCAAAAGGAGAGTTGCACACTCCATGTGGTCAGCCGCCACCGCAACGTGCTCAGGCGACACATGGCCAGATGCCACATTCGCACAGCAAGCAAGGAGCACATCACACAAAGTCACTAACTCCACCAAGTATGCCCGAACGGAGGCAGAAGCAGGCACCATGACAGCGCCGGCCCCAGGCGCAAGCACGACGGCCTCGAGTGAAGAGGTAACCTGCTATCCTGGCAGAGGAGCACCGTGAAAATGCCAGAGGAGGGGATGGAGACTGCAAGATGTCCACAAGGAGATGAAGCATGTCCTGGTGACAGGACAGACCTACCACATGTCCGCAGCAAGGCAAGACAGTCCTAAGAACTGGACACGACCAGTGAGATGTCCATGTGGCGCAAACATGAGTCATGTGGCAGGACACCACATCTGAGTGAGGAACCTGGTCGGAAGGAGGAGAAGGGCGTGGCTGTATGCCACTTAGCCAAGGAGAAAAGGAGAGTGGCACGACGCCTCAGGGTAAGCAACCACCACAGGCGCGCAAGAGGAAAAAGGAGAAGAGCGACAGGACAGAGGTGCCAGCACTGGAGAATGTGTTCATCAGCATAAGCCAGCCACCGGGGTGCAGAGCAGTCACTGGAGACAGCTTCGCAGGAGGATCAACCGTAAGCTGCAAGCAAGCGCGATCTGCGTCCAGGCCCCACGCTTCACAGTGCGACCATCCACTCACCTGTCACCGCTGCGTGGCATCGATGGCATCATATCTAGCAAGTGCACCTGCAAGAAGACAAATCTAAGTGGGCACGAAGTCTCTCCAGTCCTCCTCACTCCACAAGGTCACCGAAAGCAAGAGATCGCCACCTGTTGCCAAAATGAAAGAAAATTATCGCATTTATCATCCAGGTGCATCATCATCACCAAGATCTAAGGAGCATCGCACCACCAGAGTGGATCCAAACACTCAAGACATCCGGAGTTCAACGAGGCACTCCGAGCACCATGGGAGGCTAGCCACCCAGGAACCTTCTGTGTTCCCCATAAACGTGAAGCCTGCCGAAGAAGAGCATACCCCACCATTGGACCATACCCCCTTGGGGTTACACAAGGCTTGTAAACACGAAACAGTCTGCTGTACCTATAATTTTTTAACTAATGCATCTGAGTCAATTTTTGAGGCAAAAACCACTCTATCTAGACCATGCATAGATTACGCTACAAATCAAAATGAGATGTTTAACCTTTTTTTTATTTTCAGATTAATTGAAAGAAACGTGCTTTATAAATGTGCGAATTATAAATTGCAAAAACAATTCAACAAACAAAGGACATAATGGTCCTACGAGACAATAATGCCCATGGAGAATCTGTGTTATAAAATTATTCAAGCATTCTCATTCATACTTATATCCATTCACACCATGACAACATATAACACATACATCCTAAAGTCTAAAAAAATGAACAATTTAGAGGTCCAACATAGTAGGCGAGTCTTATTAGGCGTGACACACACAAATTAGTGACTTGAAGGTAGGAATTTTACAATCAAGGATATCCAAATGTGGAAAGAAGAGTGAAAAAACAAAGGATTATTCTTTTGAGATTGTAAAGTCTTAATGGATCTGTGTGACGAACAGTTCAGTTCGAGACGCCGACGCGCGTTTCGGTGTGACACCCCCTTTCCTGGGGTAACACCTTCTTCAGGGCATGAAATTATTCAAATGCGATTTCCATGGGACCTATCAAGTAATAAACACAAAATATGAAAATAATATGCTAATTCTAAGTTATTACATTTGAAGGTCTAGCATTTTAGGCAATAACACATATCAATAATCGGACTGGTTGAGCACTGGTCTAGGCGGATGAGTGGTTAGGAACATGGTTTATATTTGAAAGTTGCACACATAGTCAAAATGAAGTGAAAAAAATAAATGAAATGAAAAAATTCCCAATCAATAATGATCTTGTCGACTAATCAAGGAATCTTCTAGAAGTGTTGATCCATCTAAATAAAGTTGTGCAAGTTTAGTGAAAGAAATTCAGTAAAGGAGAGTAAGTCAAAGACACATATGCTGACCATGATTAAGGAAACGATGTGCATAACCAGCTCAAAGGTAGAAAAATAGTTTCAAGCAGTCTTGAAGCGAGAAAAGAGGACAGTTTGAAATAAGTGCCAAAGAATAAAATAAGGTCACTAATTCCATATGAAACAGATGGCTCAGCGTTAAAGTACAAAAAACATGCTCACCAAAAAACCGAGGAAAATTGTCCTCTAGTTCAAATAGAATAACTTCAGAAATTCTTACAGGGGGCGAGCATAGCGATTGAATGAAGCTCGTCCACTAGAGGGGGTAGTGGATCTAAAAAAGTAAAGATTAAAACGGGAGGAGTTATCGTTTCAGTTATTTAGCACACCTTACAAGGATTATGTATAAGACATGAGCAACATCCAACGAAACGGATCTACCTGGGGTCAGCGATTCAAAGGTTTCTTTAGTGGGTGCTCCTAAGCAGATGGGTAGAGGTTCTAAGCCTAAAAAACAAGGAAGCACACGGACTGTCAATAAGCTGGTCTAAAAAAGACTCCGGATAGGAAACGACAGACATAGTTAGTGAGGTGGGCCACCTACTTGGTAATTTGAAATTTATAATTTGCACATTTATAAAGCAAGTTTCTTTCAATTAATCTGAAAATAAAAAAAAGGTTAAACATCTCATTTTGATTTGTAGCGTAATCTATGCATGGTCTAGATAGAGTGGTTTTTGCCTCAAAAATTGACTTAGATGCATTAGTTAAAAAATTATAGGTACAGCAGACTGTTTCGTGTTTACTTTTGATTTATCCCCTGCTGCTCTACCTCCATTAACTTAGGGGTTCCCCTTTTGTAGTGGTTACACAAGGCTTGGCCGTGGCCCTGTTGGAATTTGGCAGCATCCCCTTAGTGCGGCCTATGAAAGGTCCGCACAGCCCACGCGGTCACTTGGCAATCCAGGGGCAAGGGCCTCAATGTAGTTCCTGTGAGAGGGGAATCCGAACCAGATAGATGCGTTGGCAGCAGCTCCACGACAGGCACCGGCAAACATGGAGGTCTCAGATGGAGACTGGTAATCTAAAGACCATCTGATGGAGGCATGTGAACCTGAGTCCTAACGGCGAGAGCACTCAGACGCAGAGACACCACCATTTGCGGCTGCATGAGCAATTTGGCTGTGGTCTGTTGGCAGTTCCTCAGGGACGTCTTTGCGCAGCCACCACAAGGCCCGCACAGTTCACAAACATTAAAGTTTGGGAGGGATGTAGTGTCCTGCTGGACACGTTCTAGTGTTCAGCTTCCTGTTTTATCCACTGTGAACACACACCCATCACAGGCGCCACCAGTCAGGTGACCCTGCAAATAAAAGGGGCTGGGTGCACGTGCTCTGGGCCAGTTCCATTACCCAACTACAACGTGTTAGTGTGGTCATTTGAATAGCATGTGGGCCTAGTGTTCAAGATGCTACAGCACCCTTCTCTTCTTGCTCCAGCCTTGTCTTTGTTCCTGCCTGTTCATTTCCGTCTGATTTGCCAGTTTAAAGTGGTTTTAGTCCTTCATTATCATACGGCAGGCAATGTTTTTAACACCCCTTTAGCCTCCTTTCTTGCCCTCCCTTCACGCACAGACCCCTGCTGGCACACATCAAAACCATATTCTGCGTGAGGCAGCTGAGCTACGGTGATTTAGGTGAGCTAGGAGAGGTACGGGGATAGCATCAAGGTACCCCAGCACACACAAAAATAAAGTTGTCAAAGTTAATGATACAAATCAGTATACAGCACAAACAGTAAATCTTCGTCTTTTCCTTGTGAATTTCTTCAGTTTAATAGTTTCATTTTCTTAGTGATTTCACAGTCTTCACAGTGGTTCCTGAGCCAACACGTGTTTCGTCGCCTCTAGTTATATCATACATGCGACTTGTTCACGGCTAGGTACAAATTAATATGATAATCCATATTAGTCCAATTTTAAAAAAACGATGTTGTGAACATTTGTTAACATTGTAAACAAATGTGCTCCCAGGGTAGGTGTAAATACTAATGGTTACAGGTGGTGGTATCACAAGGTTATAATGTACTAACTTTCACCGTGAAATCGGGTGAGTACTAGCCTTATCATATCAGATGGTGATTGTCTCGACACGGATATCTATAGCGTGTGTGTGTCATGTGTGAAGATATTCTATATGTGAAGGTGGTACGTTCCATGCGGTGTCTTACAGATATCTCTTGCGGTATGATTGACTCTAGGCGGACCGCCACGAAAAAACGTCAAGTGCTGATCATGTGGAAACTGGCTATGAGTATAAATATCTCAAGTGATAAACTATATGGTGGTTAGGAAGTCCAAAAGGAGACACTGTCTAATAGACACAATCTGTAATATATAAAAATCAGGAAGGAAATGTACGCGGCTGTTAGTAACCAGATATAGGGAAAATAGTCGAGTGTTCAGACTAAGCGACAGTTGTTAAGTCAAGAAAAATATACATACATTAAGTATGACGATAATTCCAGGTCATACATTCATGCAACGGGGGGGACAGGTATCTGCAGGATCTATGTTTTCAACATATCAGTTGTGCTCTCTATTTTGACGTCGTTACCCCGTCTGGAACAGAGAGATAAAGAATCTCCGTGTAAGAAATAATCTTCTTATAAACAGAGTAGTGGCTTCCAATCAGACAAATAGGCAAAGGCACATGTATATATAAGTCATGTTAAGGACTCTTTCCTTACCTTTGGTTAAACGAGTCAGTAATTACAAAGATTCGCTGCCCCCATCCGCGTCTGGCTCCAAATACGAGTTAGCGGTGAAAGGAGACCGGCGTGTTTATCGTCCGTGCATCGGTCATGTGACCGGAAAACGGTGTAGGTCTACGCAATAGGTCTATTTCCTACGGCGCCATATTGGAACTGGAACTGGTAATGAATACCGCTATCGAGAAGTCCGATAATACTAATGCGGACAAAATCCCTCACATGTGATACAATTCAAAGGGCACGAGTTTGATGTGCATATGGAGTATAATTCTTTTGTTAAATGCACCGTAAATTAAGGTGTGCAAAATGTGAAGAATAATTAAACGGCGCATCCCAAAATTAGTGGATCTCGTTATATTCCTCATGATCCACATTGTGAGCCTAGTCAGAAGCCCAAGGATATATTCCATACGAGCATTCTTAAATATATTAGAATTGGTCGGGTGGCAGCCATCTTGGGTCAGGTTAGGCCCTGGATGTCAAGAGGACAAGGAAACTTTATTGGTGATCAGTCACGAACATCAGCTGAGAACGATAAGAGACCGTGGCGATTATATCAAGGGGCCAAGAAGCATACTATATCAGTTTGAAGTCTATTGATAAGTCCTACGATCTCAATATAAAGTAAGCCTCTGATATGTGGCGATACTTTGACAACGAGAGCAGAGTGATGCCTGAAAAGTGACGAGTACACTATCCCACCATTCTAAGTGGCCAGTGTAATTCACCATGTAAGGGGGTGGCCTCGTAGAAATCCTTAAGTTAGAATACATTTATGTCTGGCACATCATATATAAGTGAGGCGCTGGGTAACCCTTATGGGTGTTAGTATTTATCTGCATTCAAGTCAGTGGGAGTCCTTATAAAAGAAATCACAGAACATACCGCTATGTATATATTAGGAACGACTTGTAAGAAGTGGTGATTATTGGTGGCTATGGTGCATGAGTGAGTGACATCTTAAAACATAACATTTCCAGAGTTTCAATCACGTAAATTACATTTATCAATATTTACATATAAGTGGAAGAAAAGAACAGAACGCAAAGATAAAAATCTATTCACTGCTGGAGATGAGACTTCAGTGTTATCATAGGTTGTTCCATAATACTTATTTGCCCAAAAAGTAATGCATCTCATCATCAACGTTCATTTCTATATCAGTCGTACGTAGTTTTAGGATCCAGGATGCTTCATTCCTACGGAGCATGAGTTCCCTGTTACCCCCTCTGTGGTTCCTCATGGTTTGCTCTATACCGTAAAATAAGAAGTCCTTGTGTATACCCTGTGAATGGCATTCCAGGATGTGTGCCGCTATGGGGTATCTAAGATCGCCTTGTTTGACCGCCCTCATGTGTTGCCCTATCCTGACACGTGAGGGACGTATCGTGCTACCCACATACTTTCTGCTACATCTGCACTCAATGATGTACACTACAAAGTTCGTGTTACAGTTTATATTTGTACGAACTTTGTAGCGTCTTTCGTTAGGACCCATGAACTCCAATTTTTTGTTGTATGCCCATTTGCAGGCTGAGCAGTGTCCACATCTGTGGAAGCCCACCATATGTGTAGTCAGACAGTTACTGTTGGTTGCGGGTGTAGGGTAGCTGGGCCTGAGTAGACTTCTAAGGCAGGTCCCCTTTCTATAGGTGATCTCTGGTTTATTGCCGACCACCCCCGTCATAGTCTCGTCTTTCTTTAGGATATGCCAGTGTCTATTTAGACTTTTAACTAGCACATTCGAAAGTGTGTTAAAGTTCGTAATGAACCTTACTTTGTTATCATCTTTCTTTCTACTAGTGGTGTCCCTGAGGGTCATTTCTCTTTTTATCCTCATAATCCTAGATTCCGCTTTTTTGAGTGTCCTAGTGTTGTAACCTCTTGACTTAAAGCGTTCTGTCATCTCTTCAGTACATTTTATAAAGTCAGAGTCCAGACTGCAATTGCGTCTGGCTCTGACAAATTCCCCATAAGGGATTGCATTGATTTGGTGCCTAGGGTGTGCGCTAGATGCATGCAATATTGCATTGCACGCTGTGTCCTTCCGATACAATCTGCTGTTGATCTGATTGTTAGCTATATACAACTCTGTATCAAGGAATGTTACCTTCAACTTGCTGTACTCATGTGTGAATTTAATATTCCATGTATTGTTGTTGAGGTGTTCAACAAATTGCATGAGTTTTCCATCGTCTCCTGTCCAGATCATCAGGCAGTCATCTATATATCTTCCCCAAAAGAGAATGTATTCTGACCATTCACAACCATGTAGGCCCCAGATCCACTCCTCCTCAAACCATCCCATGAAAAGGTTGGCGTACGAAGGAGAAAATCTGGAGCCCATGGCAACTCCCTATTTCTGGCGATACCATTTATCCTTAAACAGAAAGAAGTTATTGTCAAGGATAATTTCAATCATGGTGATTAACATCTCTGTGTGTTCCCATGTGCTCGCAGATCTTGTACTTAGAATTTTTCTGATAGCTTTCAACCCACATTCTCTTCTTATGCTCGTGTAAAGTGCTGTAACATCTAGTGTTACTAATGTCATGTTGGGCTCCCACGTGATGTCCGATATGAGTCCCAAGATATGTTTGGTGTCTCTTATAAAGGATGGGAGGTTGCATGCCAATGGTTTCAAGAAAATGTCGACGTATTCAGACAATCTCTCTGTGGGACCTTCAATCCCTGAAATAATTGGTCTGCCAGGTGGGAAAGGTAAATTCTTATGTATTTTTGGCAGTGTGTATATGCACGGAAACCTCGGTTTGTTGACCTGTAAATAGCTGTACTCGTCTTGGTCCAAAATACCCATGCCATTGTTTTAAATGTTTGTTGATAAAATCTGTGAATTTCCAGATCGGGTTGACAGTAATGTGTTCGTAGCATTCTAGATCACCCAATTGTGAGAGAATTTCTTGTTAGGGAACAAAACAAACGCCCCCTGAAAAGCCCAAGACAAGAAGAGGGAAGAGAGGAGGTAGAAAAAGAGGAGAGGGCAGGCATGAAAACGAGATCGTGGAACAGGAGAAAGTAGATACCGTTAGCATAATTAACTTATCTCCCAAAGTACTAACAAACAATGACGAAGCTCTCCTTAAAAGAGGTCTAAATTTTTGTCCCAAGAGTCACGGGGATGTGGTGGATCTGAAAATAGACTTGTTCAAATATATTAGGAAAATTAAAATTAAAAAGCATCTCATGTTTGATAACGAAATAAATAAAAGAAATACTGTTGATCGACAATCACATCCATTGAGTGCAATAACTATCCAAGAAATCATTGATACTAGGTTACTTTTGTCACTAACAGACTGTGAGGATGAGATTACTACTGCAGATATTGTCATGCGGGATCTGAATGTGACAAGTGATGCACATATGGAAAGTGGTTTGAGAGAGAAGTCCAAATGGACACCTATCTTACAGAGTGGGAACAGTATAGACATTTTCTATAAAATGGTTAACAGTGATTTGGACAGATTTGATTAAAAAAAGCTGACACCACATATAAGGAATGACAACCTGACACATGGGGAAAGACATGCACTCAGTAAGCTAAGAACTGATGACAGCATAATCATAAAGGAGGCAGACAAAGGGGGTAACATCGTCATTATGTCAAACACAGACTATGATAAAGAAATTCTCTCACAATTGGGTGATCTAGAATGCTACGAACACATTACTGTCAACCCGATCTGGAAACTCACAGATTTTATCAACAAACATTTAAAACAATGGCATGGCATGGGTATTTTGGACCAAGACGAGTACAGCTATTTACAGGTCAACAAACCGAGGTTTCCGTGCATATACACACTGCCAAAAATACATAAGAATCTACCTTTCCCACCTGGCAGGCCAATTATTTCAGGGATAGAAGGTCCCACAGAGAGATTGTCTGAATACGTCGAAATTTTCTTGAAACCGTTGGTATGCAACCTCCCATCCTTTATAAGAGACACCAAACATATCTTGGGACTCATATCGGACATCACGTGGGAGCCCAACATGACATTAGTAACACTAGATGTTACAGCACTTTACACGAGCATAAGAAGAGAATGCGGGTTGAAAGCTATCAGAAAAATTCTAAGTACAAGATCTGCGAGCACATGGGAACACACAGAGATGTTAATCACCATGATTGAAGCTATCCTTGACAATAACTTCTTTCTGTTTAAGGATAAATGGTATCGCCAGAAACAGGGAGTTGCCATGGGCTCCAGATTTTCTCCTTCGTACGCCAACCTTTTCATGGGATGGTTTGAGGAGGAGTGGATCTGGGGCCTACATGGTTGTGAATGGTCAGAATATATTCTCTTTTGGGGAAGATATATAGATGACTGCCTGATGATCTGGACAGGAGACGATGGAAAACTCATGCAATTTGTTGAACACCTCAACAACAAAACATGGAATATTAAATTCACACATGAGTACAGCAAGTTGAAGGTAACATTCCTTGATACAGAGTTGTATATAGCTAACAATCAGATCAACAGCAGATTGTATCGGAAGGACACAGCGTGCAATGCAATATTGCATGCATCTAGCGCACACCCTAGGCACCAAATCAATGCAATCCCTTATGGGGAATTTGTCAGAGCCAGACGCAATTGCAGTCTGGACTCTGACTTTATAAAATGTACTGAAGAGATGACAGAACGCTTTAAGTCAAGAGGTTACAACACTAGGACACTCAAAAAAGCGGAATCTAGGATTATGAGGATCAAAAGAGAAATGACCCTCAGGGACACCACTAGTAGAAAGAAAGATGATAACAAAGTAAGGTTCATTACGAACTTTAACACACTTTCGAATGTGCTAGTTAAAAGTCTAAATAGACACTGGCATATCCTAAAGAAAGACAAGACTATGACGGGGGTGGTCGGCAATAAACCAGAGATCACCTATAGAAAGGGGACCTGCCTTAGAAGTCTACTCAGGCCCAGCTACCCTACACCCGCAACCAACAGTAACTGGCTGACTACACATATGGTGGGCTTCCACAGATGTGGACACTGCTCAGCCTGCAAATGGGCATACAACAAAAAATTGGAGTTCATGGGTCCTAACGAAAGACGCTACAAAGTTCGTACAAATATAAACTGTAACACGAACTTTGTAGTGTACATCATTGAGTGCAGATGTAGCAGAAAGTATGTGGGTAGCACGATACGTCCCTTACGTGTCAGGATAGGGGAACACATGAGGGCGGTCAAACAAGGCGATCTTAGATACCCCATAGCGGCACACATCATGGAATGCCATTCACAGGGTATACACAAGGACTTCTTATTTTACGGTATAGAGCAAACCATGAGGAACCCCAGAGGGGGTAACAGGGAACTCATGCTCCGTAGGAATGAAGCATCCGGGATCCTAAAACTACGTACGACTGATATAGGAATGAACGTTGATGATGAGATGCATTACTTTTTGGGCAAATAAGTATTATGGAACAACCTATGATAACACTGAAGTCTCATCTCCAGCAGTGAATAGATTTTTATCTTTGTGTTCTGTTCTTTTCTTCCACTTATATGTAAATATTGATAAATGTAATTTACGTGATTGAAACTCTGGAAATGTTATGTTTTAAGATGTCACTCACTCATGCACCATAGCCACCAATAATCACCACTTCTTACAAGTCGTTCCTAATATATACATAGCGGTATGTTCTGTGATTTCTTTTATAAGGACTCCCACTGACTTGAATGCAGATAAATACTAACACCCATAAGGGTTACCCAGCGCCTCACTATATATGATGTGCCAGACATAAATGTATTCTAACTTAAGGATTTCTACGAGGCCACCCCCTTACATGGTGAATTACACTGGCCACTTAGAATGGTGGGATAGTGTACTCGTCACTTTTCAGGCATCACTCTGCTCTCGTTTTCAAAGTATCGCCACATATCAGAGGATTACTTTATATTGAGATCGTAGGACTTATCAATAGACTTCAAACTGATATAGTATGCTTCTTGGCCCCTTGATATAATCGCCACGGTCTCTTATCGTTCTCAGCTGATGTTCGTGACTGATCACCAATAAAGTTTCCTTGTCCTCTTGACATCCAGGGCCTATCCTGACCCAAGATGGCTGCCACCCGACCAATTCTAATATATTTAAGAATGCTCGTATGGAATATATCCTTGGGCTTCTGACTAGGCTCACAATGTGGATCATGAGGAATATAACGAGATCCACTAATTTTGGGATGCGCCGTATAATTATTCTTCACATTTTGCACACCTTAATTTACGGTGCATTTAACAAAAGAATTATACTCCATATGCACATCGAACTCGTGCCCTTTGAATTGTATCACATGTGAGGGATTTTGTCCGCATTAGTATTATCGGACTTCTCGATAGCGGTATTCATTACCAGTTCCAGTTCCAATATGGCGCCGTAGGAAATAGACCTATTGCGTAGACGTACACCGTTTTCCGGTCACATGACCGGTGCACGGACGATAAACACGCCGGTCTCCTTTCACCGCTAACTCGTATTTGGAGCCAGACGCGGATGGGGGCAGCGAATCTTTGTAATTACTGACTCGTTTAACCAAAGGTAAGGAAAGAGTCCTTCACATGACTTATATATACATGTGGCTTCGCCTATTTGTCTGATTGGAAGCCACTACTCTGTTTATAAGAAGATTATTTCTTACACGGAGATTCTTTATCTCTCTGTTCCAGACGGGGTAACGACTTCAAAATAGAGAGCACAACTGATATTTTGAAAACATAGATCCTGCAGATACCTGTCCCCCCCGTCGCATGAATGTATGACCTGGAATTATCGTTATACTTAATGTATGTATATTTTTCTTGACTTAACAACTGTCGCTTAGTCTGAACACTCGGCTATTTTCCCTATATCTGGTTACTAACAGCCGCGTACATTTCCTTCCTGATTGTTATATATTACAGATTGTGTCTATTAGACAGTGTTCAGGTCAGTGTCTCCTTTTGGACTTCCTAACCACCATATAGTTTATCACTTGAGATATTTATACTCATAGCCAGTTTCCACATGATCAGCACTTGACGTTTTTTCGTGGCCGTCCGCCTAGAGTCAATCATACCGCAAGAGATATCTGTAAGACACCGCATGGAACGTACCACCTTCACATATAGAATATCTTCACACATGACACGCACACGCTATAGATATCCGTGTCGAGACAATCACCATCTGATATGATAAGGCTAGTACTCACCCGATTTCACGGTGAAAGTTAGTACATTATAGCCTTGTGATACCACCACCTGTAACCATTAGTATTTACACCTACCCTGGGAGCACATTTGTTTACAATGTTAACAAATGTTCACAACATCGTTTTTTTAAAATTGGACTAATATGGATTATCATATTAATTTGTACCTAGCTGTGAACAAGTCGCATGTATGATTTAACTAGAGGCGACGAAACACGTGTTGGCTCAGGAACCACTGTGAAGACTGTGAAATCACTAAGAAAATGAAACTATTAAACTGAAGAAATTCACAAGGAAAAGACGAAGATTTACTGTTTGTGCTGTATACTGATTTGTATCATTAACTTTGATAACTTTATTTTTGTGTGTGCTGGGGTACCTTGATGCTAACTTTGTGTTGTTTTCGTGACAACTGACCAGGGAGGTTGGTGGTTCTCCCATACCTTTTAGCACCATAACTAATTCAGAACTTTACAGATACCTGGTACACTCACCATATGCGCCTAGTCTCTATTTACAATACCGCCACTCAAAACGTAAACTGAGAGGTAGGGGGATGTTTGTATTCAGGGCATTGACTAAAAAAAACTTACCTTGTCCGCTGCACCGCCTCTCCCACTGCCGCATGTCTCATCGGTTCTGGAAGGAAGTTCTGCTGGAAGCACAGAGGCTTCCGGACTCTCCAGGGCTAAGATATGTGCCGAAGCGGCTCACTCACATACACCTCCTACCAACCAGGAGCTAGCAGCGGTACTCTAGGGTGCAATTTGTAGGAGAGTAGGATCTGTTTCACATGGGTACCCCCACTTTTTGCTGGTGTTTCACTGTTTTTCGACCTTAGTCTGGCTGTGGCCCTGCTAATCAGGACCACAGCCTAGCTGCTTCCTCTGTAAAATGGTTTGCATGTACATTAGGTACATATCTAATTGGATTCTGGAGTGCCTTATAAGCCCTAGTATATGGTATACTATGTACCTAGGGCATAGGTACCTCAGAGGCCTATCAGGGGCTGAAGCATACATTATGCCACCCCTGGGAAGCACTCCAAAATGGCACCACAGGTCTGCTACTGCAGCCTGGGTAAGGGTGTGCTTGCACCCCTTATTGTAGTATAGGCTATCTATATCCACATATATATATATACAGACACATATAAACCTATAAGTCACTCCTATGGCAGGCCTTGACAATCCTGAAGGCAGAGTGCTTGGTTTTGTGTGAGAGGGTGCCCAGGCATGAGCTGAGCCCCTATGCAGCTTTCGGAAATCCTTCCTTATAGCTGTTCTGTGATACAGCCATACCATATACTCTTAAGTGCATTATAACCTTGCGGCAAATGCTAACTTTGGAATGGCTGCACCAAAACATGTCGTGTTTGGTGTCAAACGCTTTGGAATTCTAGAGGGAGAGACATGTTCACACTGGTCTAACCCGGTAGGACTTTCCTGAGCCCTGGCATCACAAAATGGATGCCTCTGCCACAGACACGGGTCTGGCCTCCCGCTGCTGACCGAAACTCTGCCAGGGGAGGCCTGGACAATAGGTTTCCTGTCGAAGGGAGGTGTAACCACCTCCCCAGACAGGCAGATGTGTATTGGGGCTGGGCGGGAGCACTCTCTGGTGCTTTGTAGTCCTGCACTGGGGGCACATTTGGTGTCCCTGTGCATAGTCCAGTTCAAACCGGTTACAGGGGCTACCTGCCCCTGCTCTGGCACAAAACTGGACAAAGGAAATGGGTGTAACCACCCCACTTTCCAAACCCTCCCATAGGTGGGTCCCTAGAGTATGTCCAACCCCCAAACTTAGTATAAGTATGGGAACCCAGTCCTTGAGACTTTAGATTACCCTGGACGAAACTCTGTATCATATATCCTGGACCTTCGACTTTCTATCACGACTAGAAGATGGAATAAATCTCCCTTGGGGTCAAGGAGTGACTCCCCTGCTTGGCAGGCGCCAAAGAAGCAACTGACTGGTCTGCATCGCTGAAGCTCCCGCCGGACGCCGAAGTCTTTGCATCACCAGAGGTAGATTTCCAACCTTCCCCGAGGCTACCCTGAGTCCACAGCAAAGCTGAGGCCCGTGGCTATCATGGGTGATGTGGAACCATGACCCCTGGACACCGTGATCTTTTGCAGCAACAGCATCTTCCTGGGCTTCCTCGAAGCTGTGGTTTGGGCTCCGAGTAGCCCCAGCCTTGAGCACCTCCTGCACCGAAGATTGCTGGCCTCCACCCCACGAGTGACCCGTGGGCCAGCTTCAAGTGCGACCACTTGAGGCTTCTTCGCGATCACTAGCCCATTGGCTAGCAGGTCCCCACAAAGGCAACTCCTCTTCTGCTTGGGCTTTCCTGGTTGCGCCAGACGTGCCCTGACTTACCCTTGCTGGGTGAGTCCCTCAGACCTTGCTGGTCTGCACCGCAGTCCATTCTCTGAATTCCAGTGACTTGCCGTTGCCATGGCTTGTTGGGTCCATTCTGGTCACCGACACCACAGCACTCGACAGACTTTGTGGGACAGCTTGAATCCGGCTCGTGGACCTCGTCGACACCTCCTGGACCTCGTGGCTGAAGAGTCAAGACACCTGTCAACTAACCTGAAGGACCCGACATCTGTGGGCATTGGTCCACCCTGCCCTCGGTCACTGGCTAGTGACCCAGACTCTGTCCCCTCTGCTTTCAGGTTCCTTCCATCCTAGATCCAGGCTTGGATCTCTTCGGACACTTCTTCTCTTCACGGCAGCAGCACTTCATCGCCAGCTCCTATTGAAATCGACGACGCGACCCGACACCAAAAGACACCTATGCACCCGGCTTCCCTGGGTGAGGTAACTCGAGTACTCCGGTGCTTCCGTGGGTGCTAGCCCTAGAACATCTTAAGTCCAAAAGGGTTTGGTCCTGACTCGATTAGAAGTGTCCCTAATCTTTAAATTTCTAACCTTGACATTGTCCATAGAAGATAACGGGAACCCGCGGTTGTGTTCTCACACTGCATACAGTCCCCTTGGGTCCCCTGTGTCACTACCTTGGATGGTTCCTTGGGGTGCCAGCGATTCTACAGGCTCTAGGCCTTGTGTCTAGTTCAGTCGTAGTTCTTATACCACTTTTTTGGTATATAATTTGGTACGCCCCTAGGGCCCAAACGTGTATTTGTGCTATTACTGATGATTGCTCACTTGTAACTTAAGTACTTCGAACTCCAGTCTCATAAAGAGACTAGAGGAGTGTGTGTTAATCTAAATACATATATTTTAAATATATACCTGGTGTGTTTGTCTTTTCATTTGATCATTCAAGAGATTATAGACTGGTAAAACAAGCTGCTTTACATTCCTTCAAGACTTAGCCTGAAGGCTGCTCTCCATAGCTACCACTAGGATAGCTTTCAATAAAGGTTGTCTTTAACCTATCACCATAAGGGGTTGTTTGGACTGATACAAGGTGCCCACTAGAACTAGTGGACAGCATATATCAGGCCACCTTCTCACATTGGTGTGCAGCATGTGGGATTCCAGCTTGCTATTGTTTTACCAGATAATCTCAATTGAATTGATCAATTGAAAACCACTAAAGGTGCCTGAGGTACATATAATATCAAGTTTAGCTACAGTTAGTTCTACTGAACTTAGAGTTGTGTGTTAAGGGATAGCACACCCTTTCTACAACTCAAGAGAGTTTAGTAGGCCACACTAGTGTAGGTAGTGCAATACACCACACCAGTAATGTCTAACTAGCCAGGAACCAGTGGGTCCCTACCAGAAACCAGTGAGCTCCTTCCCTATAACTATGAGGATCTCTTCTGTGCTCACCTTGGGGCCTTATGTTCCATTAGGAAGCTGAAGACAGGCAAAAGTCCATCCACCCAGCATCTCATAAAGATACATAAGCTGGATGATATCACAGGGCCTAGTGGGCCTGGTGGGATAGACAGTGTGGGTGGGGCAGCAGGTGAGGGTGGGCCTGGGGGTAGCAATTCCCCTGACCCTACCTCTAATGCTGACCAGAGTGGTGACAATGACCAGACTCTGGTGAACACAGACCTCCAGGATGAGGATGAGGAGGATGACCATAATGCTCCTTCCTTTATTCCTCCAGGTAGGCCTGACAACAGGGCTAGAATGGATAGATCTCTGTCAAGGGGATCTGTCCAGTCTAACTCCTCTATAGGGACCTCTGCCTCTTCTCACAGAGGGAGGGAAACCTCCCAGGAGAGGAGAGAGAGACTGCTGAAGTATGAGCAAGATAAGTTCAACCTCAGAAAGCAGCAGATGGCCTTAGAAATGGAAGCCCTAGAGCTCTAAAGAGCTAGTAAAAAGGAGGGACTAGAGTCCCTTGGTGGCAGCAATTTCCCTAGAGATAGGGAGAGGTCTTATGAACATAGAAACCTAAGTAAGATTGGCCCTCCCTACCAGAGTGGGATGACATCCACAAATGGATAACTGCCTTGGAGAGGGTCTGTAAAGTACAGAAGGTCCCTCAAGGTCAGTGGGCAGCAATCTTATGGCTATCATTTGCAGACAAAGGTAGAGACAAGCTCCTCACTGTAAGAGAAGAGGATGCTGATGATTACCAGGTCTTGAAAAGTGCACTGATAGATGGGTTTGGCCTAACCACTGAACAATACAGGTTAAAGTTCAGAGACACCCAAAAAGCACAAAATCAAGACTGGCTTGACTTTGTTGACTGTGCTGCTAAGGCTCTGGAAGGTAGGTTATTGGGCAGTAAAGTGTGTGACTTCAAAGGTTTGTACAATCTGATAATGAGGGAGCAGATTCTTAATAACTGTCAAAATCAGCTGTTGCACCAGTAACTGGTAGACTCTGTTCTGACCTCTCCCCAAGAATTGGGAAAGAAGGAAGATAAATGGGTCAGAACCAGCGTGAGGCAGAAGGTACAGAACCAAGGTGGTGACCCAAAGAAGCAAGATTCCAAGAACCCTGACAAGGGTGAGGACAAGGGTAAAGACCAGAAGTCTTCTCAAGGGCCCCAAAATCTTCTTCAGGTGGGGATTCACAGTCAGGGAAGGGAAAAGGCCAAAAGAAACCTTGGTGCAAAATCTGTAAACAGAAAACGCGCTAGACTAGTGACTGCACCAAGGCCAAAGAAAGTACTCCAGCCCCCACCAATGCCCCTGAGGCACCTGCTCCCCCTAGTGCAGTTAGAATTGGTGGTGGGAATACACAGAATAAGTGTGTAGTAGGGTTGACCCTGGGTTTTGAGATGGACTCTGGCCTAGTCAGAGTACCAACTCGGGCTGTGCTTGTCTGTGATGGGGGCAAGGATATGTCCCCCTTTGTGAGTCCCAGTAACTTGGGCAAATACAGACAGCAACCTTTAATAAATGGAGTAGAAGCTTGGGCATTCAGGAACACAGGAGCAAGTGTCACAATGGTGACAAAAGATCTTGTGGATCCTGGCAGATTATACTTGGTGAAATATACCAAGTGACCAATGCTAGCAATGTCAGAACAGACCATTTTCTGGCAGTTGTTAACTTCTCCTGGGGAGGGGTAACTGGCCTTAAGAAGGTTGTGATAAGTGCAGACCTACCAGTACAGTCCTTGCTTGGCAATGATCTAGAGACTTCAGCTTGGGCTGAAGTGGAGCTCAGGACACATGCAGAAATATTAGGGATCCCTGCACATGTCTTTGCTGTGACCAGGTCACAGGCTAAAATGTCTAACACTGGACAGGCCCTGGATTCTGGAATAATGGACCAGGTGCCTCACAAGAGGAGGAACAGTAGGGTTAAGGCAGAGCCTTCCAACCTGACTCAGAGTACTGATCAGTCTTCTCAGGGAGATGATCTTGATCCTGAAGAAGGAACTGTCCCAGAGGAGCTTGAACCTGACCAGGTTGAGTTCCTGGGGACAGGAGACCCTTCCATGTCTGATCTGAGCCAGGAGCAGAAAACCTGCCCTTCTTGAAACCCTCAGACAGCAAGCTGCTGATGAGGCTGCTGGGAATGCTAATGGCACCCATAAAGTTTATTGGGATCATTAACTCCTATATTCAGAGAATAGAGACCCTAAGCCTGGTGCATCCAGGAGGTTGGTTATACCTCTGAAGTTTAGGGGCTTCCTATTGACATTAGCCCATGATCTTCCCTAGGCCAGAATAAGACTTGGGACAGAATTGTTCCTCACTTTCACTGAAGACACCAAGGAGTTTTGTTGCTCCTGTTTAACCTGCCAAGCCAGTGGCAAAGCAGGTGTCACTACAAAGGCCCCCCTGATACCACTACCTGTTGTGGGGATGCCCTTTGAAAGGGTAGGGATTGACATTGTTGGTCCCATGGACCCCCAAACAGCATCTGGGCACAGGTTTATACTGGTGGTAGTGGATCATGCCACCAGGTACCCAGAAGCAATTCCCCTAAGGACCACTACAGCATCTGTAGTGGCAAGAGATCTCTTGAGTGTATTCTCAAGAGTAGGCTTTCCTAAGGAGGTAGTATCTGACAGGGGTGCAAACTTCATGTCTAGTTACTTGACTGATATGTGGAAGGAGTGTGGAGTGAACTACAAGTTCACCACACCCTATCACCCATAATGCAATGGTTTAGTTGAGAGATTCTACAAAACCTTAAAGGGCATGATTAAAGAACTCCAAGAGAAGCTTAGGCGAAAATGGGACCTTGTCTTGCCCTGCCTTTTATTTGCATACAGGGAGGTGCCTCAAAAGGGGGTTGGCTACAGCCCATTTGAACTTTTGTTTGGTCACCCTGTCAGGGGTCCATTGTGTTTGGTGAAGGAAGGCTGGGAGTTACCTCTCAAGCCCCCAAAGCAAGACATAGTGCACTATGTACTTGGTCTCCGCTCCCGGATGGCTGAGTACATGAAAAAGGCAAACAAAAACCGCGAGGCTAGCCAGGAACTGCAAAATGCCTGGCATGACCAAAAGGCTAGACTGACTGTTTACCAGCCAGGACAGAAAGTGTGGGTGTTGGAGCCTGTGGCCCCAGCAGCTCTCCAGGACAAGTGGAGTGAACCCCACACTATTGTTAAACAGAAAGGGGAGGTTACCTACTTGGTAGACCTTGGAACCCCTTGGAGTCCTCACAGGGTACTTCATGTCAACTTAAACCATATGTTGACAGGGCAGACATGGGCTTGCTCATGGCTACTGATGAGGGAAAGGAGGAAGTGAGTGACCCACTCCCTCACCTGCTTTCTCAGAACCCTGATGATGGGTCAGTTGATGGTGTAGCCTTGGCAGGCAGTCTCACTGCCCAGCAGCAAACTGACTGCAGAAACCTTCTCAGCCAGTTCAGACATATGTTTTCTCTGACTCCAAGTCAGACCACCTGGTGCACTCATGAAGTGGACACTGTGGACAGTCTACCTGTGAAGAATAAGATCTAAAGGCAACCTGACCATGTCAGGGACTGTATAAGGACAGAAGTCCAAAAGATGTTGGATCTGGGTGTGATTGAACCCTCAGTTAGCCCTTGAGCTAGTCCAGTAGTCCTAGTACCTAAACCTCATACCAGTGGTGGCAAGAGAGAAATGAGGTTTTGTGTAGACTACAGGGGTCTCAATGCAGTCACTAGGACTGATGCCCATCCCATCCGCAGGGCAGATGAGCTGATAGATACTTTGGCTTCAGCCAAGTTTCTAAGCACATTTGACCTGACAGCTGGCTACTGGCAGATCAAACTAGCTGATGATGCAAAGCCAAAGACAGCATTTTCTACCCCTAGTGGAATGGGTTGCTCTTACTACCCAGACTCAGGTGAGAGCCTTCTTAGGCCTGACTGGGTACTATAGGAGATTTGTCAAAGGGTATGGATCAATAGTGACACCTTTGCATGACTTAACTTCTAAAAAGATGCCCAAAAAGGTTCAGTTTACAGCTAGTTGTCAAAAGGCATTTGATGACCTGAAGCAGGCCATGTGCACTGCTCCCATTCTGCAGAGTCCTGACTACTCCAAGAAGTTCATTGTTCAAACAGATGCATCTGAATTGGGGGTAGGGGCTGTACTGTCATAATTGAATGATGGTCAGGATTAGCCAGTTGCTTTCATAAGCAGAAGGCTGACCCCTAGAGAGAAACGTTGGTCAGCCATTGAGAGGGAGGCCTTTGCTGTGGGTTGGGCTCTGAAGAAGTTGAGGCCATACTTGTTTGGTACTGACTTCCTTGTTCAGACAGACCATAAGCCCCTCTTATGGCTAAAACAAATGAAGGGTGAAAACTCCAAACTGCTTAGGTGGTCCATTTCCCCACAGGGGATGGACTTTACAGTGGAACATAGACCTGGGAGTAACCATGCCAATGCAGATGGACTCTCTAGGTATTTCCACTTAGAACATAAAGACTCAACTGGTCAAGGTTAGTTTAATGTCCCTGCATTTGGGGGGGGGGGGGTTGTGTAGGAGAGTAGGATCTGCTTCACATGGGTACCCCCACTTTTTGCTGGTGTTTCACTGTTTTTCGACCTTAGTCTGGCTGTGGCCCTGCCAATCAGGACCACAGCCTAGCTGCTTCCTCTCTAAAATGGCTTGCATGTACATTAGGTACATATCTAATTGTATTCTGGAGTGCCTTATAAGCCTCTAGTATATGGTATACTATGTACCTAGGGCATAGGTACCTCAGAGGCCTACCAGGGGCTGAAGCATGTATTATGCCACCCCTGGGATGCACTCCAAAATGGCACCACAGGTCTGCTACTGCAGCCTGGGTAAGGGTGTGCTTGCACCCCTTATTGTGGTATAGGCTACCTATATCCACATATATATACAGACACATATAAAGCTACAAGTCACTCCTATGGCAGGCCTTGACAATCCTGAAGGCAGAGTGCTTGGTTTTGTGTGAGAGGGTGCCCAGACATGAGCTGAGCCCCTCTGCACCTTTCGGAAATCCTTCCTTATAGCTGTTCTGTGATACAGCCATACCATATACTCTTAAGTGCATTATAACCTCGCGGTAAATGCTAACTTTGGAATGGCTGCCTCAAAACATGTCGTGTTTGGTGTCAAATGCTTTGGAATACTACCCCCCCCTCCCCAATTCTGGCTGCGGGGGTAGCATTCCACCCTTCTAGAGGGAGAGACATGTTCACACTGGTCAGGGCTTTCCTGAACCCTGGCATCACAAAATGGATGCCTCTGCCACAGATACGGGTCTGGCCTCCTGCTGCTGACCGAAGCTCCGGCAGGGGAGGCCTGGACAATAGGTTTCCTGTTGAAGGGAGGTGTAACCACCTCCCCAGACAGGCAGATGTGTATTGGGGCTGGGCGGGAGCACTCTCTGGTGCTTTGAAGTCCTGCACCTGGGGCACATTTGGTGCCCCCGTGCATAGTCCATTCAAACCGGTTGCAGGGGCTACCTGCCCCTGCTCTGGCGTGAAACTAGACAAAGGAAATGGGTGTAACCACCCCTCTTTCCAAACCCTCCCATAGGTGGGTCCCTAGAGTATGTCCAACCCCCAAACTTAATATAAGTATGGGAACCCAGTCCTTGAGACTTTAGATTACCCTGGCCGAAACTCTGTATCATATATCTTGGACCTTCGACTTTCTATCACGACTAGAAGACGGAAGAAATCTCCCTTGGGGTCAAGGAGTGACTCCCCTGCTTGGCAGGCACCAAAGAAGCAACTGACCGGTCTGCATCGCTGAAGCTCCCACCGGAAGCCGAAGTCTTTGCATCACCAGAGGTGGATTTCCAGACTTCCCTAAGGCTACCCTGAGTCCACATCAAAGCTGAGGCCCGTGGCTATCGTGGGTGACATGGAACCATGACCCCTGGACACCATGATCTTTTGCAGCAACATCATCTTCCTGGGCTTCCTTGAAGTTGTGCTTTGGGCTCCGAGTAGCCCCAGCCTTGAGCACCTCCTGCACCGAAGATTGCTGGCCTCCACTTCACGAGTGACCCGTGGGCCAGTTTCAAGTGCGACCACTCGAGGCTCCTTCGCAATCACTAGTCCGTTGGCTAGCAGGTCCCCACGAAGGCAACTCCTCTTCTGGTTGGGCTTTCCTGGTTGCTCCAGACGTGCCCTGACTTACCCTTGCTGGGTGAGTCCCTCAGACCTTGCTGGTCTGCACCGCAGTCCTTTCTCTGAATTCCAGTGACTTGCCGTTGCCAAGGCTTGTTGGGTCCATTCTGGTCACCGACACCACAGCACTCGACAGCTTGAATTTGGCTCGTGGATCTCGTCGACGCCACCTGGACCTCGTGGCTGAAGAGTCAAGATACCCATCAACTAACCTGAAGCATCCGACATCTGTGGGCATTGGTCCACCCTACACTCGGTCACTGGCTAGTGACCCAGACTCTGTCCCCTCTGCTTTCAGGTTCCTTCCATCCTAGATCCAGGTTTGGATCTCTTCGGACCCTTCTCCTCTATACGGCAGCAGCAGTTCTTTGCAGGCTCCTATTGAAATCGACGACGCGACCCGACACCAAAAGACACCTATGCACCCAGCTTCACTGGGTGAGGTAACTTGAGTACTCCGGTGCTCCCGTGGGTGCTAGCCCTAGAACTTCTTAAGTCCAAAAGGGTTTGGTCCTGACTCGATTAGAATTGTCCCTAATCTTTAAATTTCCAACCGCGACATTGCCCATAGAAGATATCTAGGGTCACTGCACTTAAAACCTATAAGCCACCCCTCTAGCAGGCCTTTGCAATCCAGAAGGCAGGGTGCTTGAATCTAAGTGAAAGGATGCCCCTGCATGAGCAGGGCACCCCTGCAGCCCACTGAGTCCATTCTCCCGGGTTCTCAGTGAAGCAGCCATATACTATAGAGAGGGGCACCGCGTAATTACGCGATGACCATCTTGAAAACGGCTGCAACGAATACTATCATAGGCTATCATCAAACAATTCCTCATCTGATTTGTCTCTTAAATTGATATCTGGATCCATAAATACTATTGATGCCCACTTTACTTACTTCCTGTCAAATGCTATCAATAATGTATAGTGGGGCTTTATTTCAAGGGAAATTGTCTCTAACACCATGTAAGGTTCTTCTATGGGCTCCACATATCTCTCAGGCATAAACAATAGTTCTTTTGGTATATGCACTGTCTTCCCCAGTAGTGCTGGTGCATGCGCTATCAAAACATTTATGCCATGCAAAAAGGCCTCTTTATCCACAGGAATTGCTCTTATCTGCTGTCCCAAATCCTCATGAGCTATGAGTCACAACATCCTACCTGGTGTGATATCAGGTGTGTAATGTACCATCGATCCATCTTCCAAAAAAGAGATAGTCATATTCAGCTTATTCACCGGGTCTCTTCTGATTGACAGGTGCCTCTGACGAATATAACAATGGTCCTTCAATATGCATTTCTCGTATTGTCATGCCACTGATTCAGTAAAGGGAACCCGCCTAACATTGGAAGAGGCGTTTGGAAGGGTCGCATGGACTCAAAGACTTGAATGTTTACTAAATGGTAGCATCAGCTGCACCTGTAAACTCAGTGAGGCCGGGGATGCGTGGTGTTGCCTTACAGGTGAAAACAAAATAGTTGGTGAGGATGCCAAGCCAGCCCCTGTAACGTTCCAGTGGCATGATTAGATGCATGCTCAGGGTTCTATTCGTATATGATATTCAGGTCATGTTTTTTTCTTATAGTTCCTAATCAGGGCCGAAAGTTATTAAAATAGATGAAATTGTAAGCCAAAGTCTGTATAGTAGTGCCACAGCTCTGGGTCTTCATTTGTTACCTCTGGTAGTCAGTCTTAAAGTGACGCGCCCTTATTCGACTCTCTTTCCGCAGTATGAGTTCTTTTTTCTTCCTTCTCTCTCTCTTTGAAAGGGAATCCATGCTTCATTACCAATTATATAGCGGTTCTAAGGACCGCATTCCTGATAATGTACAGTGCTGTTTGTAAATGATCTTCTTGCTCGTCGCCACATGTTACCGCAAGCCAAATTAATGCTCATTCTATGACATACATTATTGTGAATTTGTTTTTCGCTTGGGAAAAAAAACTGTTGTGGGTAGGCAGCAGCAAGGTCCAGCACTGTATGCGCAGATGGAATCATATTGAATGAATATTTCAATATAATTCTAACCCCTTTATGACACAAAGCTTTTAGTGCTATGCCATCTCTCTTGATTGTTACTACTGGTGGAAGCCGAAATGGGCCTAAACTCCTTTTGTAATATTAGGATCTCACAAAGACTAATGAGGGGCTGCTATCGAGACATACAGACATTATAGCTTATCTAGGTGAGAAACACCCCTCCACCATCTCACAGAGGCCTCAAACAACAGCAGACAAAGAAGCTCACTCTACCTAAACCCTAAAGTGCAGCAGGCAGTGAATAGGTTTTTTCCAAAGGCGGCATCTTCATAGAGTCCGTCTTTGTGTATACTAAGGGGCATATTCACAAGGATCTATCACCGAGTTAACGGCACTTTATTGCAGACTTATCGCCCCAATCACAAGCTGGTGTTAACAGCCCACAGCACCAGTATACCCGCGATACCAGCCGCAAAAAACATTGCCGCAGATGACCCCCGCAACTATTGCTAATGAGATGCAGAGTAGGCGTTCCCGTGCGAAAAGCCACAACAACACCAGACCTCAACATTCTCAACGACCAGCCTGATCGGCGATAAGAACACAAAACAGGCGATAAGGCGCATTAGCACCCGGAAACTAACCCCTGCTCAGATCTGGTGCACAGTCGGATGACAGCCTGCACCACAAAAGGGAGCCCAGCCCACAGCCACATCGGAAGGGTAACAGATGCCATGGAGCCACTGGTCATGCGGCTCGGACACCCAAGAGGGCCATAATACCCACCGCCATCACCCCAGGACCCCAACTCCCACCCGGAACCACCCCCCCCCCCGGACCACCACAGAGGCAGCGCAGACAAAGACAGCGGACCCCAGGAAACGCACCAGCCTCACAGACCCAACACCTGACAATGTCATTGCCCACTACAGGCTCAAAAAGACAACCATCCTCCGCATCCTCACCATCATTGCCCAACAGGCCAACGGCACCAACACAGCAGAAAAGCAACAACCCACCCCACACAAAGCTGCTGGCTGTGCTGCACCTGTTGGCTCCTGGTACCCCCATCCAACACCTGCCACAGTCAGAGGAGTCTCACAGCCAGCCACATCCAAGTCCCTCACACCTGTCCTGGACATCCCCATCAGCCTGGTACCCCAGTCCCTATACATCCAACACAATGCGCAGGATCCTCTGGAGACCAAGCAAGGACCATACGCTATAGCTGGATGCACGCACGTGTTGGGGCAATCCACAGCATGCATGTCCTACCTGTGCCCCCTGGTGACACAGCACACAATCACCGCAACAGAAAGCACACGTCTTATATCAATGTGCGGGCAACATCCGAACACCGTGGAACCTCCATCAATGTCGCCTCCAAATATTCAGACAGTGTGCGTGATTCCTTCATCCTCTGACAGTCCATCAGCAACCAGCGTTCCCAGGATGGCACCAAGGGAAATGCACAGCCCCTTGCCAAGTTCCAAATGAACACCCCACTCACCTCAACTCCACAAACATGCAACTCACAACTCTGGCAATGCACACGTCACAAAATTACAACCAGCATGCAAAACAACATGCCCACCCACCAGACACGAACAACTCACAATGGTAGCCTGGGCAAGCCGTGAACATGAGCACCTCAGCCACACACTAGCCAAATGTGGGGAGAGGTGGCAACCAGGCATGTGTGAAGAATGCAGGAGAACCATGATTGGGAAAGTACACAATGCCAAGAGTGGCGGAGATGTGCTGGACAGACCGCAGTATGCAGAACACACCCATATCCATGGAGACATACACCTCTGGTGTATGGAGTGTAGTGCACATGTCACCCCAGCCAGTGGGGTAGTTCGCGGAAATGTTGTCTGTTACATCCCCCCGTAAGCGTGAGTGGAGTGGGATGGCCCGGAGTACACCAAGCCAGCGTAGGGGTGCGAATAAAAGCACGTAGCCCTGGGAGTGGTCCTCTTCCGGAAAGCCCAACCTCTCTGCCAGGGCAGTGTCTCTCACCACACCACGAGGCTGACGCCGTCCTCATGAACAGAGTTGCCTGCAATCCTGTGCGCCTGCCATACCCCGGCCCGCTGGACCCCGAACCCATCAGGCCCGCCCCTGCGCAGCCAGGCCACACGGATCACCTTCCGACACTGGCATGTGTCAAGGAGGGCCCACAACGTGCCTGCGCAAGCGCCAAGCCCGAGGCCCCCGACCTTGGCAGCCTCCTCAGACCATCACGGCCTCCACAACACAGGTCCGCTTTAGTCCTTTCTCGTTGACGTACTCTACTGCCGCCTCCAGCCTACACCATGGTCAAGTAGGTCACACATTTGGAACTGAGTCATGATTACAGGATGGCAGAGTACATATGTTCATTGCAGATTTTATATCAGTGTACTCCCTTCGATGTGGTGCCACCAACTCTGTGCATGGCATTCTTACTACACATGTCTGTTTTCCCATGCTGACTACTGCCTTCGGCCTACACTACGGACACATAGGTCACACATTTGGAACTGAGTCTTGATCATACATTGTCCGTGTACGCACAATAATGAAGATTCTACTTCACTGTACTCCCTTCGATCAGGTGGCAGCAACCATGTGCATAGCATCCCAATGACACGTGGCTGTGGGCCCTTGCTGACCGCTGCCCCCAGTCTACACTGCGGTCGAATAGGTCACACACAATTTTGAATTCAGCCTTGATTTATTTATGGTTGACTTGATGTCATTGTACAGGCCTCAACGTAGACTGCATCCCCTTTCAGCCCCAGTGCCACTATGTCTATTCCCCGAGACCCATGGACACTTTCTGGTTGGACTTTGGTGGCAACTGAGTCCATGGACTTGGGGCTGTGGTCGCCATCATGGTGGTGATACTGACTTTGTGGCAAAAACGAGGCCGTGGCATTCCACCCCTCCATTTGCTGCTTCCGGACAGCTTCCACCCTCTGCATCATGCCTTAGAGGTCCACCGCAACCCTACACAACATACACCTCGGACATTGATGAGGACCCGCTCAGGTCGCATGGCCCATCTGACTGCACCGTAAGTCACCGTCCCATGGCTGGGTGCCTGTGCCGGCCGCAGTGTATCCGGGGCCACTAACTCTGTGCTGGTCATGTCCGGGACCCCTTCTTCTGAGATATTGGATGGCCTCTGAAGCGATGGCCTTGGGGTCATCAACGCTATGTGTCTGTGGCCCTGCGCTGTCCGCAGCCTCCGGCCTCAACTGCGGCCCACCAGGGCTCACACTTCAAATCGAGTCCTGCCCAGCCTGGACGTCGCATCATCGCAGGAGGCACACGCCACCACCGCCAGGACCAACTCCAACAGCAAAATGCCTGTGTTGAAATGGTCGTACTGGCAGACTGACGGAGTTGCCTCCACATGTCGTGGATGCCATCTTCTGCCTGATCCCCTGCTCAGCACTCCAGGTGCCACTGACTCAGTGCACCACAAATCATCGTCCAGTACTGTGTTGGTTATGTACTGTGGTGGGTTCACACAGCAATGTCACCTCAGGCAGTCTGGGGGACCTGGGACGACGATGAGGAAGATGTTGTAGGCGTGACACCCCCCTCCCCCCCACTGCAGCTGCATCATATAGGTCCCGAAGGGACAGAATCCTAGACATTCTCTTCACATGGGCGCGCTCAACTCTGGTGCCCCAGACTCAGCGCACTGCAACTCACGGACACTTCTGTTTGCTCATTGTGTGCCCTCTGGACTTGCTCAGGCTACCTCCATGATGCTCCGCAGTTGTCCCTGTAATGCTGGTGTTTGTTTCCGTATTCATTGTGTTAACTGTTGCATTTGTTGCCAGCACCAACAACTTAGTGAGGGCTGGCTTGCACCCACCCCACACACATCCAGCACAGGCATCACTGTACATGTGGCCCTGCCAATAAAGGGGCCGGGCGCACGTGCCCATAGCCAGTTTGACATAATATCTGCGTGTGTCCCTGTGGTCTTGTTGTATGCATGAGGGTCCTGGGCCCTACGACATTACATTGTGCTGTGTACAGCAGATTCAGACATGTCACCTCAGGCAGCGGGTTAGAGCTTGGACATGTAGCTTTGCCGTCACCCACTCAATTCATAAGGGAAATGGACTGTGCCATCGTACGCAGAGCCAACGTAGGTGTGTGACTGATATGTGCGTGCCCCTGGGTGTGGTTCTGTACTGGGAATGTGCACGTGTCTCTATGGTAGTGTGGGTCTCTTGTGGGGTGTATGTGGTCCCTGAAGGGTAATGGACACCCACGTATGTGTTCTGTTTTGCCTTCCATGTGTTCGGACCACACCGTACCTGTTGGGCCACCTCCTTTTGGCGTTCTGATACCTGGCATTGGTGTGCAGGTGAAGTGCTGTGTGCCAGCCATGCTTGCGGGTGCTTCATGCTGAGTGGTCTGTTGCAGGGGCTGGGTTTTCCTCTAAGTGGCTTGTCTGCCCTGGTCCTGGTGGTGGGTTGCGTGGAATGTCCAAAGGCTGTTGTAGGGCGTCAGTGGTGGTGGTCATCTCCGGCATCACTGATGGGTTGTCTGGTGTGACCTGCTGGAGGTGTTGTTTGTCCCTCTGCAATGTGAAGGGGAGATGCATGTTGACATTGTGTTCACATTTATGTTGGCACATTGTTCTTGTGGACATGCAGACTGTGTGACAATGTACACCATGACTGTTTGCTCGGTGCTGGCAATTTGAGTTTGGACAGTGGACATTTGGACTACATGACTGATGTGAGGTGGTACCCATACATATGCATCTCACAGTTCCTTGCTCTCTCCAATGTTATTGGCCTGTTTCTGCGCATGGGCGGAACCAGCTGTGTCCCCTGTTCTGCAGTGTCGGTGTTGCACTTTGTGCCACATTGTCATGGGATGTGCTGTGATTGCTATGTGTGTGTGCTGCAATGTGCCACGGGGATGGGGGACATGTCCCTGGGTATTTGTGGTTGTGCAGTGTGCTACACATCATTGCGCATGTGTGCCATTGTGCCCATCTCCCCCCGTCCCCCCAGTCCCTTTTAGATCCTCACCCTGTTGTTGTGTCAGGTCCTATCGAGCTTTGTCCGGACTCCCAACTCCTTGCACCGTCTCCACACTGATAACTGGCCTCCATTTCCTTCAGCTCCTCCTGTGGCTCAGGACTCCCACCTCCTGTCGCCGTTGCTGCCTTCTTGTTGGCAGCGGGTTTGTGCCTGGTTTATGTTTCCACGTCATCCCAGCGCCTCTTGGCCTCCTCGACACTCCGTCTGCATTCAAGATAGTCTGATTGTGGGTCAGTTGCTGGTAGTGTTCTGTCACCTCCGTGACGCGGTCTTGTTTTCCTGCGGTCTGCACCCCGTCTTCCTCTCCCTCTTCTCCTTGGCCTTCCCCGACCCCCTTGTTCCTTGCTGGTGGTCTGTGGGGCTTGTGGGGTTCGCGTTGGCCTCTGTGCTGGGTCAAAGTGCATCCATGTTGCTATGCACTTTGGATTCTTTCTGGTTTATTGTTTTTGTGTCTTTTATAGTGCATTTTCTAACCAGACGCGTGGGATTTGCTGGCCTTCCGCTGTTTCGCGTCTTTTTGTATCGCGATTGGCCTCATCGCAGCTTTTTTGGCATTCATGTTTCGCATTTTTGCAGCGTGGCATTGATTTTTGTGTGGCCATTTGACGCGTTATCTGGTGACTATCGCATGCTACCACCACGTTGTGAATACTTAATGACCTTGCCTTTGTCACTGTAGACAGCCAGGAGCCAGGTCAGGGAAGGAAGGGAACACCCCTGAACCCCCTAGACCCTTCCAGAAGCTTCTGCCCCCTTCTAGTGGCTAGGCACCAGGGTATAAAAGGGAGGGCCCTGGCCACACGTCTTTGTTACACTACTGGATCAAGAAGGAACTCTGCTGGAGTAAAGACTGCTGCGTCAGGAGGATTCGCACTGTGCTGAGGCTGACTGCTCTGAGGAACTGCTGCCCTAACTTGCTGAGCTTCCGTACTGCCTGCTGATCCTGCCCTGCCAGAGGGGAACTGAAGGAACATCTCCAGAGTGTCTCTACAGCTTTCTGAATGGCCCCCCTGGTTATTGGGATATTCAAAGGACAATAAAGATTCCAAGGGCTGTCCCTGTAACGCTGTGCGTGTGTATCTGCACCTAATTTGGGGACCTTCGTATAATCTGCATTGCTGGGAAGCCCTGAAGCTGTGAACCTCGCCGGAGCCTCGGGACCGTCACCGCTGCTGGCGCGAGTGAAATGTTTTTAAAATTGCCCCTGAAATCACCGCCAGTGGCCCGAGTCGACGACAAGATTTATACTGCCCACGAGGAAGCTGTGCAGAGGTCAGGCGTTGCCCGGCAACCGGGACTCTACCAAGACACGTCCCCACTGACGAACGAGTCGCCCAGCGGGATGCCAGCATCGAGCCAAGGAGAAGAGCTGGGCTCGATTCAGGAAGAGCTCTCCTGCTCCCCCGTGCAGCACCTTCACAGTCTCGCGTCCCGGAGACCAGAGGAGCCTCGTGCCGGCGCCCACCTCGATCCCCCCAGGTAACACTTAGCGTTGTGCGCTAAGCTGCTGCGTGTAGTGCTGCCTTGGGCGGGGTACGGGCTGAGGGCCAGAGGCTGTGTGGGCAGTCATTTTGAGACCTGGCCCGCCGGAGACTGAATATATTTGATAGCGGGCCTGTGGGGACACTCACTTGATCGCGGGGTCATCCCCCCCTCCACCTGGTAACAATCATGGCCCGTATGCGCCCAGAAGGGCCTGCGGTACCAGGACTCTTTTTACTCCTTAACACGGGGTAAATCATAAGTATTTAAATAACCTAGGGCCCCATGTAGGAAGCCAAATACCGGTCGGTAACGGCCGATTTTCGGTAATTATACCGTTACCGACCGGTATTTTGGCTTTTGAGATGTAGGGGGAGAATTTCATGATTCGGTATTTACCGAATCGGTAAAATTACCGAATCGGTAATATTACCGATTCGGTAAATACCGAATCATGAAATGAGATGTAGGGGGAGTGTGTGGTGGGTGTGGGGATTCGTTATTTACCACCAACTAAAGGTTGGTGGTAAATGACGAATAGGTGAAAAAAAGCATTTTTGTGCACGTTTAAGTGTGCAATGTGGCAGACATACATGCCCTTAGGGCATGTATGTGTGCCACATGTGCACACATGGCCGAATCAGGGGTGCAACAGGGTGTCAATGTGACACCCTGCCACCCTTGCATGTGCTCCCCCATTACCGAATCGGTATTTACCGATTCGGTAATGAGGCATACCTTCCCATCAATGGGAAGGTATGCCTCATTACCGAATCGGTAAATACCGATTCGGTAATTACCGAATTTTTCCGAATCGGTAATATTTACCGACTCATTACCTACATTGCATTTACCACTTCATAAATACCGAATCGGTATGATTCGGTATTTATGAAGTGGTAAATGCCAGCCCACCTACATAAGGCCCCTAATCCCTACGTGACTGACCACGGAGTCAGTACTGCAGCAGTGACGGGTTCAGGACAGCAGAGGCACCAACCCATCAGCACGAAGGAGCGGGCATGTGCTGGTAACCTTTAAAACTTTTGACAACCCAGACGGTCTGTCTCAAATCTGTAACGTTTTTCTTGGGACTGAGGAACTGATTCAAATGAGCGCTTTCTCCTACCAAAACACTGCCTTTACAGGTCACCTTTGTAACAGCCCCCTCAAAAGACTTTCTACTGGAAACCTGTAATTGTATGACAAATTCTTGTCGTTTTTTTTTTACCTTGCCAAGATTTAGATATAGGTAGAATTATTTTTCTAAAGCTGGAGTGGTGTCCTTTTTGTGGGGGTTCACTGGATTATTGTGGGTGTGTGTTACACAAATACTTTACACATGGCCTTGTGAGTTAGGCCTTCCCGCTCTGCGCCAAGCTACCAGAGGGTGGTCCAGGGTGTTTTTGGACCTACCCTGTCGGCAGTGGTGGTCCCTACTTGGACTAGGGTGCATACCCCTGCTAATTAGAGACCCAGTTTCTAACACTGGTGGTGCGGTGGGATAGGACTTGTGCTTATGTAACACCATACAGTGACTCAGTGTACACCACAATCCAACACCTGACTCAATTCAAACCTTTTTTCTGACTTGAGAATTTTTGTCTGTCCTCTCCAATTGGCATTTTTGGTTTTCCCAAAATTCTCCCTGACTGGTGGCTGTGAGCAGCTCTTTTTCAAAGTTCTTTTTACCTAAGTCCCATTGGTTTTCTCTGCGAACGCCTGAGGTCCTACCTAGCAAGAAGGAATTCGAGCTGGCCAACCTGGAAGCTTACACGGTGCTACAGCTCAAGGATTTCTGCCAGGAGAAAGGGGTGTTCTTCAAGCAAAACGCCAAGAAGACAGAGCTTCAGAAAAGCCTGAGAGCTTGGGCACTGGCCCACCCAGAAGGAGAAAGGGACGAGGAAGGATCAGAGCGAGACGTCAAAGGCTATCTCGACCTACTGCCTACAGAGGAAAGCGACAATTTACTACCAGGGCTAAAAGTACCTTCCATGGCAGGAAGCAGTGTTTCAGCAAGGAGTCTGTCTTCAGAGGAGTTGGAGGACAGGAGAGAGGAGAGACAGTTTAAACTAGAGCTTACCAAGTTGGAGAAACAGTGTGAGGAAAAAATGTTGGCCATTGAGAGGGATCGTGAAGAAAAGAGATTAGCCATGGAAGAAAGGAAACTCACCCATGAGCTCAGCCTGAAGGAGCTGGAAATCCGAACCCTACAAATAGGGGCCAATAGCAACACGAATGGTGGCAGCGTACCTACTGAAGCTTCACTTGAGTCCAGGATCTATATGCCTAAAGATGTGGTGGCCAGTTTTAATGTGGGGGATGATATTGATAAATGGCTAGCAGCCTATGAGGTGTACCTATGGGCCCATGGGGTCCCCGAGAGTCACTGTGGGGGGTAGCCTGTAAGGTACATACCTACAGTGGGGAGGGACACACTCCTGACCCTAAACAGGGCCGATCAGATCATCTATCCTGTCATGAAGGTAGCCTTACGTAGGAAGTTTGGTCTTACCCCTGAAAGGTATAGGCAGAAGTTTAGGAATAGCCACAAACTTCCCACACAGAACTGGGTAGATTTCCTGGATTATGCTAGTAAGGCATTGGAGGGCTGGGTGAGGGGCAGCAATGTCAATGATTATGAAGGGTTGTATGACTTGTTCTTGAGAGAGCACCTTCTAGAGAAATGTTTTCCAGACCTGCGCCAACACCTGGTTGACTACAAGTTAACTGACCCTAGAAAGCTTGCGGAAGAGGCGGACACCTGGGTCAGTACCAGGGTGTCCACCAAGGGCTCTGGAGGGGACTCCCAAAAGGGTGGTCAGGGTTCCAACCAGAAGAAAGAGGGGGGAGATAAACAGGAGTTCTCCAAAGGCCCCCAAAACAATTCACAAGGGAAGGGGTCTGGGTCTCAGCCCCAATCTGGCCTCAAAGGCCTACTTGTCCTGACAAAGGTCAACAGCCTAGAACTGTCCGGTGCTATGAGTGCGGTGAAATTGGACACTACAAGGGGGATCCCAAGTGTCTAAAGAGAAAACACCCTCCAACTGGAGGTAAGAACCCCGGGGTGGCTAGTGCAGCGCTGGGGGAGGAGCTGTCCCTAGATAATGGGGGTGAGTGGGTAGGGCTGACCCTAGTGTCCCTTGGAGACAGTGAGATGGTTCCAAAGATCCACGTGCCCTCGAATACTACCAAGTATAGGCAAAGGGACACCATCAATGGCCAGAGATGGAGGCCCTGAGGGACACAGGCTCCAGCATGACTATGGGAAGGAGTCAGTTGGTGTCCTCAGAGCAAGTAATTCCCAATGCGTTCCACCCAGTTGTGATGGCTGACAACAGGGAGGGTCACTATTCTGTGGCCCAGGTTCCATTCGAGTGGGGAGGGGTTTCAGGCCTTCTAAGAGTTTCTGTGAGCCCTGCCATGCCAGTCGACTGTCTGTTGGGGAATGACCTTGAGCACAATGCCTGGAAGAAGGTAGAGCTCAAAGCGCATGTGGAGATGCTGGGGTTACCAGAGTGGATCTGTGCTACCACACTGTCCATGGCTGCCCGGAAAGGGAGTCTACCAGGACTGGAGCCTGGATCAATGGCCAAGCCAGCTGCTAAAAAGGGAAAAGTCCGAGGGCGTGGGAAACCCGCTGTGGGAGGCGCACCCCGTGAGATGGAGGGGGCACCTAAGGCAGTCACCCCAGAGTCCACGGAGGGGGATGTTGCTCTCCCGGGGGACTTGCCTATCCCAGCGGAGTGGCAGGTGGAAGGAGGACACACCAGAGGAGTTTTGTCAGGCACAGAAGGAGTGCCCCCCACTTGAGGGCATGAAACGACAGACCGAAGCCCAGGCAGCAGGCAATGCCTCCGGGAACCATCACATTTACTGGGAGGATGCCATCGTTTACAGTGAGCCCAAGGCTCCTGTGCATGGGTCATCAATGGCCTTGGTGGTCCCCCAATGCTACAGGGCCTTTCTTTTGGAGTTGGCTCATGAGATCCCATTGGCAGGACACTTTGGTCAAGACAAAACCTTTGCTAGACTTGTACCACATTTCTTTTGCCCCAGGATGAGGATCTCCTCAGATACATTCTGCAGGATCTGTGTGACCTGCTAAGCTAGTGGGAAAACAGGGACCAAGCTGAAGGCTCACCTGGAGCCACTACCTGTCGTTAGCACCCCGTTTGAAAGGGTGGGCATCGACATTGTTGGGCCTATGGATCCGCCGACCTCTTCTGGTCACAGGTTTATCCGGGTACTGGTTGACCACGCCACCTTGTACCCAGAGGCCATCCCATCATCACTGCACCTGCGGTGGCCCGGGCCCTGATGGTGATTTTTACCAGAGTGGAAGTTGTGTCTGACAGGGACACAAACTTTATGTCTGCATATATGCAGGCCATGTGGAAGGAGTGTGGGGTTACTTATAAGTTCTCCATCCCATACCACCCCCAGACAAATGGGGTTGTGGAAAGATTTACCAAGACCCTAAAAGACATGATCAGGAGTCTGCCTAAGGGCCTGGGGAAAAAGTGGGATATCCTCTTGCCCTGTTTGTTGTTTTCCTACAGGGAGGTACCGCAGAAGGGGATGGGCTTCAGCCGCTTTGTGCTTCTGTACGGTCACCCTGTTAGGGGACCTCTCAGTTTAGTGAAAGATGGGTGGGAGAAAACTCCCAAGATGTAGTAAGCTACATGCTGGCCTTCCGCAGTCAAATGGCTAATTTGTGGAAGCAGGCTTCTGACAACTTAGAGGCCAGTCAGGCAGTAATGAAGGAAAGGTACGATCAGAATTCTCACCCTGCGGAGCTAGAGCCTGGACAGAAGGTGTGGGTCATGGAGCCTGGAGAGCTCAGTGCCCTCCAGGACTGCTGGACGGGCCCCTATGAGGTGATTGAGAAGAAGGGCAAGGCCACTTACGTGGTGGACCTTAAGACCCCGAGGCAACCCCACAGGGCATTACACGCCAACCGCCTCAAACCCCACCATGAGAGGTCTGAGCTCACTTTACTGATGGTGACTGATGGGGCAGAGGAAGAGGAAAGCAAACCTCTCCCTGACCTCTTTGCTTCCCAAGAGAAGGACGGATCGGTGGAGGGAGTGGTACTCTCCCCATCCTTGACTCCCTAACAGCAGAGGTAAAAAGAGCTGTCTTTGCAACGCTGTGCGCGTGTATCTGCACCTAATTTTGGGACCTTCGTATAATCTGCATTGTTGGGAAGCCCTGAAGCTGCGAACGTTGCCGGAGCCTCGGGACCGTGACCGCTGCAGGCGCGAGTGAAACATTTTTAAAATTGCCCCTGAAATCACCGCCAGTGACTCCGAGTCAACGACAAGATTTATATTGCCCGCACGGAAGCCGTGCAGAGGTCAGGTGTTGCACGGCAACCAGGACTCTACCAAGACGCATCCCCGCTGACAAACAAGACGCCCAGCGGGACGCCAGCATCGAGGAGAAGAGCTGCCCTCGATTCAGGAAGAGTTCTCCTGCTCCCCCGTGCAGCACCTTCACAGTCATGCATCCTGGAAACCGAGGAGCATCGCCCCGGCGCGCATTTCGATTCTCCCAGGTAACACTTAGCGTTGTGCGCTAAGCCGCTGCGTGTAGTGCTGCCTTGGGCGGGGTATGGGCTGCGGGCCGGAGGCTGTGTGGGCAGTAATTTTGAGACCCGGCCTGCCGGAGACTGAATTTATTTGATAGTGGGCCTGTGGGGACACTCACCTGATCTCGGGGTCTTCCACCCTCCGCCTGGTAACAATCATGGCCCATATGCGCTCAGAAGGGCCCTGTGGTACCGGGACTCTTTTTACTCCTGAACTCGGGGGAAATCAAAAGTATTTAAATAACCTAATCCCTACGTGACTGACCCTGGAGTCAGTACTGCAGCAGTGACAGATTCAGGACAGCGAAGGCACCAACCCATCAGCAGGAAGTAGCGTGCATGTCGTGGTAAGCTTTAAAACTTTTGAAAACCCAGACGGTCTGCCTCAAATCTGTAATGGTTTTTTTGGGACTGAGGAACTGTTTTACCCGAGCCCGTTTCTCCTACCAAAACACTGCCTTTACCAGTTCACCTTTGTAACAGCCCCCTCAAAAGACTTTCTACTGGAAACCTGTAATTGTATATGACAAATTCTTGCAGTTTTTTTTTTTTTACCTTGCCAAGATTTAGATAAATGTAGTTTTATTTTTCTAAAGCCGGAGTGGTTTCCTTTTTGTGGGGGTTCACTGGATTATTCTGTGTGTGTGTTACACAAATACTCTACAAATTGCCTTGTGAGTTAGGCCGTCCCGCTCTGCGCTAAGCTACCAGAGGGTGGTCCAGGGTGTTTTTGGACCTACCCTGTCGGAAGTGGTGGTCCCTACATGGACTAGGGTGCATACCCCTGCCAGCTAGAGATCCAGTTTCTAACACTGGTGGCAGCGGTGGGATAGTACTTGTGCTTATGTAACACCATACAGTGACTCAGTGTACACCACAATCCTACACCTGACTCAATTCAAACCTTTTTTCTGACTTGAGAATTTGTGTCCGTCCTCTCCAATTGGCATTTTTGGTTTTCCCAAAATTCTCCCTGACTAGTGGCTGTGAGCAACTCTTCTTCAAAGTTCTTTTTACCTAAGTCCCATTGGTTTTCTCTTCGAACGCCTGAGGTCCTACCTAGCAAGATGGAATTCGAGCTGGCCAACCTGGAAGCTTACACGGTGGTGCAGCTCAAGGATTACTGCCAGGAGAAAGGGGTGTTCTTCAAGCAAAGTGCCAAGAAGGCAGAGCTTCAGAAAAGCCTGAGACCATGGGCACTGGCCCACCCAGAAGGAGAAGGGGACGAGGAAGGATCAGAGCGAGACACCACAGGTGATCACGACCTACTGCCTACAGAGGAAAGCGACAATTTACTACCAGGGCTAAAAGTACCTTCCAGGGCAGGCAGCAGTGTTTCATCAAGGAGTCTGTCTTCAGAGGAGTTGGAGGACAGGAGAGAGGAGAGACAGTTTAAACTAGAGCTTGCCAAGTTGGAGAAAGAGCGTGAGGAAAAAAGGTTGGACATGGAGCGGGATCGTGAAGAAAAGAGATTAGCCATGGAAGAAAGGAAACTTGCCCATGACCTCAGCCTGAAGGAGATGGAATTTCCGAGCCCTGCAAATAGGGGCCAACAGCAACACGAATGGTGGCAGCGTAACTACTGAAGCTTCACTTGAGTCCAGGATCTATATGCCTAGAGATGTGGCGGACAGTTTTAATGTGGGGGATGATATTGATAAATGGCTAGCAGCCTATGAGATGTCCCTATGGGCCCATGGGGTCCCCGAGAGTCACTGGAGGGGGTAGCCTGTACAGGTCCATGCCTACAGTGGGGAGGGACACACTCCTGACCCCAGACAGGGCAGATCAGATCAACTATACTGTCATGAAGGTAGCGTTACGCAGGAAGTTTGGTCTTACCCCTGAAAGGTATAGGCAGAAGTTTAGGAATAGCCACAAACTTCCCACACAGAACTGGGTAGATTTCCTGGATTATGCTTGTAAGGCATTGGAGGGCTGGGTGAGGGGCAGCAATGTAAATGTTTATGAATGGTTGTATGACTTGTTCTTGAGAGAGCACCTTCTAGAGAAATGTTTTCCAGAGCTGCGCCAACACCTGGTTGACCGCAAGTTAACTAACCCTAGAAAGCTTGCGGAAGAGGCGGACACCTGGGTCAGTACCAGGGTGCCCACCAAGGGATCTGGAGGGGACTCCCAAAAGGGTGGTCAGGGTTCCAACCAGAAGAAAGAGGTGGGAGATAAAAAGAAGAAGTTCTCCAAAGACCCCCAAAACAATTCACAAGGGAAAGGGTCTGGGTCCCCGCCCCACTCTGGCCTCAAAAGCCTACTTATCCTGACAAAGGTCAGCAGCCTAGAACTGTCCGGTGCTATGAGTGCGGTGAATTTGGACACTACAAGGGGGATCCTAAGTGTCTAAATAGAGCACACCCTCCCACTGGAGGTAAAAACCCCGGGGTGGCTAGTGTAGTGCTGGGGGAGGAGCTTTCCCTAGAAAATGGAGGTGGGTGGGCAGGGCTGACGCTAGTGTCCTTGGGAGACAGTGAGATGGTGCCGAAGATCCATGTGCCCTCGAATGGTACCATGTATAGGCAATGGGACACCATCAATGGCCAGGGGCTGGAGGCCCTGAGGGACACAGGCGCCAGCATGACAATGGTAAGGAGTCAGTTGGTGTCCCCAGAGTAAGGAATTCCCAATGCGTTCTACCCAGTTGTGATGGGTGACAACAGGGAGGGTCACTATTCCGTGGCCCAGGTTCCATTTACGTGGGGAGGGGTTTCAGCCCTGCCATGCCAGTCGACTGTCTGTTGGGGAATGACCTTGAGCACACTGCCTGGAAGACGGTAGAGCTCAAAGCGCATGTGAAGATGCTGGGGTTACCAGTGTGGATCTGTGCTACTACACGGTCCATGGCTGCCTGGAAAGGGAGTCTATAAGGGCTGGAGCCTGGAACAATGGCCTAGCCAGCTGCTAAAAAGGGAAAGGCCCGACGGCGTGGGAGGGGGACATTGCTCCCCTGGGGGGACTTGCCTACATTTGCGGAGTGGCAGGTTGAAGGAGGACACAACAGGGAGGAGTTTTGTCAGGCACAGAAGGAGTGCCCCTCACTTGAGGGCCTGCCGGAGACTGAATTTATTTGATAGCGGACCTGTGGGGACACTCACCTGATCACGGAGTATTCCCCCCTCCGCCTGGTAACACTCATGGCCCGTATGCGCCCAGAAGGGCCCTGCGGTACCGAGACTCTTTTTACTCCTGAACTCGGGGGATCTCAATAGTATTTAAATAACCTAATCCCTACCTGACTGACCCCAGAGTCAGTACTGTAGCAGTGACGGGTTCAGGACAGCAGAGGCATCAACCCATCAGCACAAAGGAGCGGGCAGGTGCTGGTAACCTTTAAAACGTTTGAAAACCCAGACGGTCTGCCTCAAATCTGTAACGTTATTCTTGGGACTGAGGAACTGTTTAATCCGAGCGCTTTTCTCCTACCAAAACACTGCCTTTACCAGGTCACCCTTGTAACAGCCCCCTCAAAAGACTTTCTACTGGAAACCTGTAACTGTATATGACAAATTATTGTTGTTTTTTTCTTTTACCTTGCTAACATTTAGATAAAGGTAGTTTTATTTTTCTAAAGCCGGAGTGGTGTCCTTTTTGTGGGGGTTCACTGGATTATTGTGGGTGTGTGTTACACAAATACTTTACTAAACAAAAAAGGTATGCTGTTCCCAAAGGCGGACAACGAGACAAAGGGTAAAAGGAGGGAAGGCCTCCTTGTCGGAACTAAAGTCCTCACACACCCAGCAAGCTAGGTGTCATGCTTCATCATATGGACTTGCTACTCGTCAGGCCGGCGCTGCAATACCCGACTGGCACCCTAAAGGGGGCTCTTTAGCGGAGATCTTTTGTTCCTGCCATATGATGCGTGGGTGTGAGGGTCATAAAAATCAGTGTAGATGTGGTGCAAGTGGGTGATGTTAAAAAGGGTTGGATCGTCCACATAAACTCTTTATTAGGCTGGTAATCCACCTTTCTTAAAAATAAAGTGAGTGGCTGCTCTCTATATCTATGGTCCAGTGGAGCTCAGCTCATCTCATGTGATATGGTCGACATGTTTCATGCGTAGCGGTCAATGCTGATTCATTGCATTTCTTCTGGACCTAGTGTATTAATACTATCTACACGTGGTGGTGGTGGGCAATGAGGCTCCTACCTACCACACTCCTTGGATGCGAGGGCGAAGTCCCGTCTACCCCAGTGGTAAACTACACAGGGAGGATGACATAAAGAGACAGTACACAGTCACTAGATAATGCAGTCCAGATAACTGGTCTAGTAGTCCCCTTAAGCTCTCATCTCAGGTGTCCATTCCGTGATCAAACCTGGGTCCTAGTCTGATCCCTGGTGAAAAGGCATATTTTAAAATGGTGTGATATCTAAAGGAGAAATTTATATCATAAGGTCATGAGACCGTGCTAAAACCAAAGCCAAAGGGGAGAGAAAGTGGTTGGCCAAGTTATGGATCACTCGAGTCGTGGTGTCCTGTAGAACAAGTAAGGAAGAGACTGGGATTAGCCACATATAGCAAAGCGCTGTTAATTCTGCTCATTTACCCCAAATCTGCCTAAAGGCACGGCTGCAAGAGATATCCGTGCAGGTACGGGGAGGGGCACTATCCACTCCCCACTGACGTCGATGAGGCCGTGTGGTGCGATCGCCCCCAAGGCCACACCCGCGGGATGGTGCCTAATGGGACCAACCACCCCCGACCCAGCCGGGCCGCGAGGGTGACAGACAGCCGCGGGTACGACCAGGGAGCCAACCAGACCATGTCTCACTCTGTGGGCTTAGATGCGGGTGTAGGGATCGGAAGAGCATTTCCCTCCCTCCCTCCATGCCTGAACCGAGTCGGTCCATGTAGAACTCTTGGCATCCTGTCACCGTCACCCTAGCACACAGCACCCCCACCTACCTGTCCACTTAGGACGTGCGCCAGTTCACCTCCTGCGCGTGGAGCAACCAGAAAACCGGATACTCGCCATACCATCTGTGTGCAGTTAAAAAGGCAATCCGAGCTTCCCGCAGCCCATCGCGTCAGGGATTGACGTCATGTCGCAACGTGTCACATGGTACTAAAGGGGTGTGTCTAAGTCGTGTGTGATGCAAAGGCCGGATTGTGAAGCAGCCATCTTGTAGTATTATCGGAGGTATGACAGCACTGGCCCTCTAATCAATAGTGGTGTGAGTAACGGCGCTATTTCATCGTCAAAACTAGCGGACACTAGGTCAATGTGTGACTCATGTACCAGGCAAAAATTGCTATAGTGTCAGCACCCCACAGGTTGGTTGTTTGTAACGTTGTTGCAGAGAGTGTCAGCGCTGGTAATCGCACACCTAGCGAGGTGTATCCTAGAGTGTGTAGTTAGTGTAATAAAGACAACTGAACACATACGAGGAACCAACCAATGTGGCAATTGTCGCGTAGTGGTGGCACCTCTAAAGTATAAACCCGCTAGTAGGTTATATCAGACTGCAACCCTTACAGGGGATTAAATGGGTAGTCTGAGCCAGTACACAAGGAAAACAAGGTAGGCAATTTGCCCCGTCCCCTCTAATAGCATCATCATCATCCCGAAGCAAGCACTGCCAGAATCGTGTGTTAAATGTGCGGGCCTGTCGCTATCAAGGGATATTTTTGCAGGTTTTTGAGGAAGGCCCACTACTAGGTTAAATCAGGCCGCAACCCTTCAGGGGACTAAATGGGTGGTATGGGACAGTAAACCGGGAGAGCAAGATAGACACTTAGTGAAAGACCCAAATACTTTACACATTGCCTTGTGAGTTAGGCCTTCCTGCTCTGTGCCAAGCTACCAGAGGGTGGCCCAGCGTGTTTTTGGACCTACCCTGTCGAAAGTGATGGTCCCTACTTGGACAAGGGTGCATACCCCTACCAGCTAGAGACCCAGGGGCAGATTTACAAGCCCCTTGCGCCACTTTTGCGTCACTTTTAACATGGGAAAAGTGATGGAAAAATGGCGCAAGGGGCTTGTAAATCTGCCCCCAAGTTTCTAATACTACTAAGGGTTTAACTTTTAATGGAAACCTTCCAAGAAAACGGTCAGGCTGGAAAATAGGAGCATGGTCAAGCTGCGGTGTCTTAAAGGGTTGTGTTTTGGGTTTATGGGTTTAGTGTTCCATAGAGAGAAACCAAATTGGTTTATGTTTCCTGAGTCTGCCTGCAGGATTTATGCTGTGCCCTCGGCGTGATGCCCTTCTCCAATGCAGTGATCTTTTATTGACTTCCAAAAAGTAAACAGGATATTAAAAGGTAGTGCATCCATGATCTGTCAGAGTCACGTTTAGATGATTATTATGTCTAGTTTACAATTAATACCAAAAGGAAAAAAGGAAACAAATAAATTAGCAGATTGAAGGTCAGAAAGAGGCAGAATAAAGCTCACAAATGTGCAGAAAGAAGCAATATAAAGATCAGAAACTAGCAGAAAGAGGCAAAGTAAAGGTGAGAAATGAGGAGAAAGAAGCAGAATAAAAGTCAGAAACGAACAGAAACAGGGAGAATAAGGTCAGCAACGAGCAGAAAGTGCCTAAATAGAGGTAGGAAACGAGCAGCAAGAGGCAGAATAAAGGTCAGCAAGGAGTAGAAGTAGGCAAAATAAAGGTCAGCAATGAGCCAAAAGAGGCAAAAACGAGATTGGCAATGAGCAGAAAGAGGCAAAATAAAGGTAATAAATTAGCAGAAAAAGGCAAACTAGAGGCCAGCAGCAAACAGAAAGAGCCAAAACAGGGATCACCAATGATCAGAAAGAGGCAGAATAAAGGTCAGAAATGAGCAGAAAGAGGCAGAATAAAGGTCAGAAACAAGCAGATAGAGGGAAAAATAAAAGTCGGCAACGAGCAGAGAGAGGGAAAATAAAGGTCAGCAACAATCAGAAAGAGGGAAACCGGTGGCTAGAAACAAGCAGAAAGAGGCAAAATAGAGATCATCAACAAGCCGAAAGAGGCAAAATTGAAGTCAGCAGTGAGGAGAAAGAGGCAAAATAAAGGTCATCAATGAGAAGAAAGGGGCTAAATAAAGATCAGAAATGAGCATAAAGAGGCTAAATAAAGGCCAGCAAAGAGCATAAAGAGGCAAAATAATGGTCAGAAACTAGCAGAAAGAGGCAGAATAAAGGTCAGAAACAAGCAGAAAGAGGGAAACTGGTGGCTAGAAACAAGCAGAAAGAGGCAAAATAGAGATCATCAACAAGCCGAATGAGGCAAAATAGAGGTTAGCAACAAACAGAAAGAGGCAAAATAGACATCAGAAGTGAGCAGCAGAAAGGCAGAAAATGAGCAGAGAACAAACAGAACCCACTCAGGCACTCATGCACCCACTCACAGAACAACTCAGACACTCTCAAACCCACTTGGAGACCCAGTCAGACAGCCATGCACCCACTTGCACAATTACTCACACTCTCACCCACCCACAGATCTACTCAGACTCACGCCCTGACTTATAGACCCACTCAGAGACTCATGCGCCCACTCACAGACCCACTCAGACACTCATGCAGTCACTCACAGACTGACTGACACACTCATGGAGGCACTGGCAAACCCACTTAGACACTCTCACACCCATTAACAGACCCACTCACACACCCACTCACAGACCCACTCAGAGACTCAGTCACCTTATCACAGACACACTTAAGCATCCACTCACACACCCAGTGACACCCTCATTCACCTATTCACAAACCTGTTTAAAAACTGATGTACTTATTCACAGACTGAATCACACACACATGGAGGTACTCACAAACCCACTCAGACACTCTCACACCCACTCATAGACCCACTCAGATACTCATGCACCCCTGTGAGCCACTTATGCAGCCATTTCCAGGCCCATTGACACATACACACCCACTCACACACATTGAGACACTCAATCACACACTCACTCACACACCCACTGAGCTACTCATGCACTCAGTCACACACTCACTCTAAAGGGTTACAGGTTGGAAATTAAAAAAAAACCTTAGAAATTTACTTTAAAAAAAAAACAAAGGTTACAGAGACGTTATAGTTAGGAACTAAAAGGCTCAGGTTTCACTCGGACAAAACCATAGAAATTCAGCAGTTATAGTTACCTGAGCTAACTATAACTTACGCCCCTACAAAGCACTGCTTAAGGCCTCACATACTACATCACTCATTACATGGTCAATGACATCGCTCATGGCATCACTGATAACATCTCATATGACATCGTGACAGGTGAGTGTTTTTAAAAAGTTTGTGTTAAATATATATACCAAAGTGTATTGGTGAATCAGTGGGTTTATGAGTGCCTGGTTGGATGAGTCTGTGGGTTTGTGACTAACTATATAAGTAAGTGATTAGGTGTCTAAGTGGCTGTATGGATGTGTGAGCGGGTACATGAGTTTCTGTATGGGTGAATGATTGGTTGTCTGAGTACCTCTATGGGTGTCTGACGATTGTGTGGGCGGGTGAGGGGATGTGGGACTGCCTATATGTATGAGTGAGTAGGTGAGTCTGTGGCTGTATGGGTTAGTGAGTGTGTGTGTGTGAGGGGCTGTATGGTTGAGTGAGTAGATGTGTGTGTAGATCTATGAATCAATGAGGGTGTGTAAGTACTGGTATGGGTGTGGGCATGGGTTTGTGAATGGTTGTGTGGGAGTGAGTGTATGAAAGGTTCTATGGGGTATGTGTGGCTGAGTTTGTGATTTTGTGGATGATGTCATAAGTGATGACATCACAGATGTTTTTTGAGATGTCATGAGTGATGTCACTGACCATGTCATGAGTGATGTAATATGTGATCATAAGCATTGCATTGCGCAGGTGCGAGTTGTAGTTAGCTCAGATAACTATAACGGCTGAATTTCTCTGGTTTTGTACGAGGGAAATCTGAGACAAACTATAACGTCCCTGTAACCTTTGTTTTTTTCCGTGAATTTCTAAGGTTTTTTAAAATTCCATTACCTAACTATAACGTCCATGTAAACTTTGATTTGTTTCAGTGGATTTCTATGGTGTTTTAAGCAGTAGTCACGTTTTGCAGAGTGAGGGAGCTGGACCTCTGACCAGCTCTCAGGAATGCCACTGTGTTGGACTTACAGGAGGTACCAGGAGGGCGTCTTGCCCCCTAGGTCCCTCAGGAGCAAAGTGGACTTCATCCCCCAACCAATAGTTCACCGCAAGCTGCGTTTGCAGAGTGGTGGAGAAAGGGGGTGTGCTTCTTTTTTTCCACTTTTTTCACGTTGGCAGTCAATCAAATTTTAGTAGGATCCATGAGTCCACTGAAAGGACTCGTATCCCCAGACATCTATAGTTGTTAAACTTTAATTTCTCTGAAACTACGGAATGGATTCACACCAAATCACAAAAAGCACATTTTCTGGACCAAAATCCAGCTTTCTGCCAAATTTGGTGTAATTCCTTTCAGCAGTACGGGCTGTAGTAGTGTTCGAAAAATGAATAATCCCCATAGACATAACATGGTGAAAACGCATTTTGGGACACCCCTTTTTTCTCGGTCCCCACTTGACAGATCACCAAGAAACTTTCAACACAGCAGCTGAACTGAAAAGGGGGTTTTGTGAAAATTTCATAGTGATTCATCAAGTTATTGGCAAAACAAAAAATGCTTTTTCAATGGAAACTTTGGTCCTAACTATAACTCCTTAATGGTGACCGCCAGTAGGATATATATATATATATTACCTAATGGCAGTTGTCAGTAGGTAGTTATAGTTATAGTGGGTTTGTTTCTATTCAAAAAGCGTTTTTTCTTTTGCCAATATCTCAGGTCATCTCATGTCCTGAATGTTTCGGGGTGATTTGTCAAGTGGGGGCCGAGAAAACACGCTTTCCCATGTTAATTTCCATAGGAATTGTGGAACAGGCTACAGCCCAAACTGCTGAACGAAATTACACCAAATTTGGCAAAAAGATAGCTCTTGGTTCAGAAAGTGACCTTTTTTTAAATGGTGTAAATCTGCTCAGTAGTTCCGGAGAAATTTAAAAAAATATATATCGATATCTCAGCACCGAGGAGGGTTAGCAAACCCTCCCGAGCACGAGCTTTATTCTGATTATCTGCCAACACTCCAAACCAAAATGTGTTGGCAGCCATCTTGTGACTCGGTAACCGAGTCACAAGAAAAAATTATAAAAAAACAAGAAAAGGGGGCAGGGTAGAAACACCCTGACCACCTAGGCCTGCTCAGGGGGTCCCACAAAGACCCCCAGGGCCCAAAAAAGCATTAAAAAAAAAACATCCGGATTAGCGTTGGGTGCGCAAATCCAGCTGAGAAAAAAAAAAAAAGAAACGCAGGCTCCTGCGCTTTGTTATCCTTAAGCTACCGGGTGGCACAGGTCCCGGGGGCAATATGCAATTATGTAGCAAGGGACCGCCACCTCCCCGGGGCTTAGTTAATTATATGCATGGGGCACGTGGCCCCCCGCAGCCCCAGGGACTGCCACCTCCCTGGGGCTTGAATAAAAAAATGCATGGGGCGGCTCTAACCCCCCATGCTGCCCCAGGGACCACCACCTCCCCAGGGCTTTAATATATTTGAGGTGGTGGCCTTGTGGGCCCCCCCAAGCCCCAGGGGCTGCCACCTCCCCAGGGCCTTTTAATTAATGAGGGGCCTCGCAGGCCCCCCGAGTCCCGGGGGACCACCACCTCCCCGGGGCTTTGATATCTAAACACGGGGGCACAAAGCCCCCCTGCAGCCCCAGGGATGCCTACCTCTCCGGGGCATACTTAAATGAAGTGCGGGGGTCCGTTGTAGACCCCTGGGCCCCAGGGACCACCACCGCCCCAGGCTTTAAAGAGTTGGGAGTGGGTCCGTGCGACCCCTCTCCTGGAGCCCTCCTTGGCCCTGGGGATCGCCACCCTCAAGGGTCGGCTCCTGCAGTGTCCTGGGGTGCCCACCGCTAGGACATTGCTGTTTGCTATGGCAGGGCGGGAGCACGACTCCCACCCTGCCATAGCAAACACTGCTTTGCTTCGTTGAAGCGAGAGCAGGAAACCTGCTCTCGCTTCCACAAAGCAAAGCAGAATTGCTTTTGTACAAGGGGAGCTGCATGTTACACCAACTGACAGACTGATACAGACATTCACACAAGTTAGTCACTAACCCTTGCATTCATTAAGACATGTTTAATCACTCACTTATACAGTCAGTCACACACCTACTAAATCATCCATTCAGACACTTATACACCCACCCATTCTTCAGTACACCTTGGCATATATATATATATATATATATATATATATATATATATATATATATACACAGTTTCACAAGTTGCCTTTAGTAGAATGCACTCCCAACAAGTCTGCCTCTGAGGAAGGAGATTTACTCTGAAACGCGTCAGGCAAGGCATGCGATGATTGTTTTATCTGTCTTTCTCTGAAGTTGTTCCTGCGCTTTTGAAAGACTTGTTGGGAGAGCATTCTACTAAAGGCAACTTGTGAAACTGTATAAAAAACGGCCAGCCAGGTCGGGGATCGCACCATTGTAGGAATCAGTACAAGTCCTGTGGCATGCAGATGTAAAGCGCCATGTGGGAGCAACAAGTTGCGCTTTACTTTAGGAACAATTTGTAGAGACTGCACATTTTAATGCTAATAAAAAGAAAAGTATGCAGTTTAAAATTCAAGCCTGTTTTATGTTTTCGGACCCACAAGGGTTTAATATGGACTCCAACTCCCAAGATTCATAGCAGGGATTCCAACTCCCATGATGCTTAACAACCAGAGGCCCACCTGGGCAGGTTTTCAAATTAGAGGGGTTATTTCAGTTGGAGTGATTGCTGAATGAACATGGCTTGGCATGCTGCCTCTGAGGAAGGAGATTTACTCTGAAACGCGTCAGGCAAGGCATGCGATGATTGTTTTATCTGTCTTTCTCTGGAGTTGTTCCTGCGCTTTTGAAAGACTTGTTGGGAGTGCATTCTACTAAAGCACTTGTGAAACTGTATATATATATATATATATATATATATATATATATATATATATATATATATATATATATATATATATTCACTGAAAAAACCATGGGTTTCACACACGTTATAGTTAGGAATCAGCATTTAAAAAACCTTAGAAATTCAATAAAAAAACCAAAGGTTTCACACATGTTATAGTTAGCTGGACATTTCACTCGTAAAAAACCAATGAAATTCCCCCGTTATAGTTAGTTCAGCTAACTATAACTCGCGCGCCCGCAATGCACTACTGATGATGTCACATATTACATCACTCATGACATGGTCACTGACATCACTCATGACATCACTGATGGCATCTCAAATGACATCACTCATGACATCACTGATGACATCATCCAGTGAATGTGTGTTTTTCTGAAAATTAAATATGTTTTAAATATGTATATCTCAAGGTCAATGGAAGAATAAATGGGTATATAAGTGTCTAAATGGATGCTTTGTTTTTGAAAAATTTATTGTGTAACTGACTGATTAAGTGTATCATAGTGAATACATGGCTTACTGAGTAATGTTTAAATATGAAAATATCTGTATCAGTCTCTCACTTTGTGTATAAGTGACTGCATGGGTTGGTGATTAGCTTCATGGGTGTCTATATAGGTTATTAGTTGTTTTTTTGAGTATCAGTCTGAGTGTCTGCATGGTTTGGTGGGGGGTATTACGTAGTGCATAGGTGCATGAATGAGTGATTCACTCTTTGTATGTGTTTAAGACAGCATGTGTGCAGGACTGTATGGTTGGATGAGTGTGTGTATGGGTGTGTTAGTGAGTGAATGACTGTCTCAATAGTGTCTTTATGAGTAACTACATATCTATTAAACTAATATATGTGACTATTGGTGTATATAAGTGAGTATATGTGAGAGTGAGAGATTGAAAGAGTTCCTGTATGAATAAGTATGTGTTTCTATAAGTGACTGTTTATAAGACTAAGTATGTGTAAGTTTCCGTAGAAGTAAGTGTGGTGGTGTGTGTATAACTGTATATGCAAATAAATGTATGTTTGTTTCTTTATTAGCATGAGTGAGTATGTGTGAGTAACTCTATGGATGAGTGGCATTGTGTAACAGGGTGTATAGATGTATGAGTACATATGATGAGTGAGTACATGTATGAGTGACTGTATATGACTGTTGGTGAATGAGTGGATGTGTATGTGGTTCTTAGAATTACTGAAGAGGTTGTTGTAACTGGTATTGGTATGTCCATTGTTTTGAAAATTGTAGTCTCTATTTTTGAATGTGTGTATCAAAGGTTATATTAGGGGAAGAGGAAGTCTGCCACTCTATTACAAGGATGATGTCATCAGTGATGTCATCAGTGATGTCATTTGAGATGTCATCAGTGATGTCATGAGTGATGTCAGTGACCATGTCATGAGTGATGTAATATGTGACGTCATCAGTAGTGCATTGCGGGCGCGCGAGTTATAGTTAGCTGAACTAACTATAACGGGGGAATTTCATTGGTTTTTTACGAGTGAAATGTCCAGCTAACTATAACATGTGTGAAACCTTTGGTTTTTTCATTGAATTTCTAAGGTTTTTTAAATGCTAATTCCTAACTATAACGTGTGTGAAACCCATGGTTTTTTCAGTGAATTTGCAAGGTTTTTTAAATGCTAATTCTTATATTTACCTTTTCTTTTTTTTTTTTGTTCAATTTTTTTTACATATTTGTATTTTAATTTTCTATCCTTTTTTAAAGACTATGGTTAAATTAAAAAAATTCTACAATATATTTTTTATTTTTACCATTTTTTTAAACTAAACAGGTAAGATTTATAAATATAACATATTGTTTTTTTTTCCCCTTTTTTTTTTTTTTAGTATTTTTTTAACGTGCGCATACGGTAAGCGCACGTCTTGCGTTTATAACGTTAGATTTCTACGCTGTTTGCGTTCATTTACGCAATTTGCGTAGACGTACGTCACGCGTGCGCAGCGTGTAACGCGTACGCTGCACGTGCATGTTACGCGGAAGTGAAGGGGCGTGCCTGTTTAGCGCATGCGCGCGTGCGCGTGTCTTTTTTACGCGCATGCGTACTTTTGCCGTAAGCGCTCCGTAAGCGCACCGTAAGCGTAACGTACGCGCACGGTAGGTCATGTGATCAAGAAACAAAACTTTTGATTGGTTTAAAGTACTTTCAGTTCTAGAACTCTCCTACACCACACCCATTCCCCTCATTTCTGCTTGTGATCCCTTAGGAGAAGGAGCTGAGTTGTCTTTGTGATACGATGGCAGAACAGCAGACCTCTTCTGAGAGTGAGGCTAGCAGCACTACCTTGAGGCAGAGAAGGAGGAAACAAAAGAGCTCTTTCATATGGGAGTATTTTTCTTTTCCAGAGGGCAAGAAAAAGGTAAATGCACCCTTAGTGACTTGTAAGCTTTGTGACCGTGTACTTTCAAGAGGGAATCCCAACAAGATGTATTCCTTCGGGAATCACACCATGTTGAGACACCTTCATGATGTACACGGTAGGACATATGCTCGACATACTGAAGGTAACCCTTCAGTAAGTCAACCAAGCACATCCACAGCAGCTCAGCCTGGTCCATCATCTGCAGGGCCGAGTCCATCTTCGGCAGGTCAGCTGAGCCCTTCATCTGTGGGGGGAGCATCTCCTTTTTCTGGTCCTCTGGAAACCAACCATCGGTTTGCGAGGGTTTTAATTCGGTGCGCCACTTGTCATGATCTAATTTGTCATAGGGAGACCAGTGTTGCCCTAGTGAACAATTTAATAGATCAGCACATTTGTCGTACCGACTAATATTCCCATTCTTTCTTTCCTCTGTCCCTGCATGAACACAACGGCTCTTTTAAGAGCCAACCTTACCTTTCAACTTTTTTTTATATATTTTTTGTAACTTTTTTTTTTTTTTTTTTTTACCGTACGCGTAATTTTTTTTTTTTTTTTTTTAAAATACTAAAAATCAATTATCACATTACAAGGTCCTTGAGAGACTACAATGAAAAACTGAAAATGTGATTGTGGAGAAGTGGAAAAAAGGGACCATGAAATTTTTGACTTACCATACCCACTCAAAAAATTATTTATTAATTAAAATGTAATTTTAATTGCTTTAAAAATGGTTCAAGTTTTCGAAAATTTTCTATCTCAATCTGAAAAAAAAGAAAAAAGTATTAATATTTAATAAAACATTTTATAATACAGTACACATATTTACATATTTTCCCCAAACATTTTTTGCCTTTTTTTTGCTGTTTTCAGAATATATTGCATTTCACTATAAATTGTGAAAGCAATTGCATTCATCATTTAACAGCGGGCAAAAAAAAAATAACAATCTCAAAGATTGTTTTAAAAAAGCCCAGAATCTCTTTTTACTTAAACATAACATTATAGAAATGCATAATATTCTAAAAAAAATCATCTAATATCAATACTTATTTCTTTAAAATACCGTCTGACATTTTTGTTTCAGAAGTATAATCACAAAAATATATCTCAAATAACTCCACAATACATCTGGTTCCATTTCCTTTAGGCCAAATAGTAATTTTAAAATTCTTTTTTGATTAAATTTCCAATGTTAATCCAATAAAATTCTAAAGTTTAAATTGTACAGATCTCACCGATTCTCTGTAACATTTTGGTTTCCGAAAGATTAATTAATAATTAAATAAGTCCACAATACAATTGTTTACCTTTCCTCATGGCCAAATAGTAATTTTAAAAATCTTTTTTGAATAAATTTCCAATGGCAATCCAATAACATTCCAAAATTTAAATTGTGCAGATGTTACCGATTTTGTCTAAATTTTTGGTTTTCCAAAGTTTCATTAAAAATTTAAAAAGTCCACATTACAATTGGTTACCTTTCCATTAGGCCAAATGATAATTTGTAAAATCATTTTTTTTGAAAATTCCAATGGTAATCCAATAAAATGGTAAAATTGTTTTGTACAGATCTTGCCAAGTCTCTCTAAAATTTAGGTTTCAGGAAGATTAGATAGGAGTTTGCTAAATCAAAAGGCAAACGTTGCTTGAAAATCAATTGGGAATCATTACACAGTGTCCAGCCTTTTTCACATTTAAGATAAACTGTGTAATGTCCAGAAGTAACAGTAGGTCCTTCATGGAAAATTATTGCAACTGTTACAAAAGTTTTTCCTGAAATTGATAATTGCTGTCCTGTAAACTTCTTTATTAAAGTATCCAATTTTGATCCATCAGCTTTACATCGTTGCATCATTAAAATTACATATTTTCTGTATTCCTTTAAAATTAACGTTGAAAACATTTCAGATTGACACTCACTGCATTCCATGCTATGATTAGCATCTTTAACTAATTTAGCAAAAGTGACTGTTTTACTTTCTGGCAATGTTAAATAAATAAACCTTTCAGAATCAACATTAGAGCCACATGTATTGTAACAGTTTTCACAACTATGTTCCCATTTATAAGAGACACCAAACATATTTTCAATGGGAACCCCTTCTTCTTCCAGTACCTGAAGAAAAAACATCAAGAATTCCTGTGCGTCTTGCTGTACATTTTGAGAAAACTGTGTTCGTCCTGAACATACATCTAAAAGTTTTCTAATTTCAGTAGCACTTTCTATTTGAGTTTTATCATTACTCAGCTTTTGAAAAAGGAGACTCAACTCAGAACAGAATCTTTTTCTTTTATTTACTATTATCTGCTCTTGCACACTTTCCAGATAAAATGCAACATTCAGCACTACATTAGCGTAGCAGTTGACACCAGAGCTATTTTCAAAATGACATCCTACAACCTCTTCTTCATTTTTCTTTTTCTTTTTGCTTGCAATTACATCACTCCTCTTTTTTTCCTCCTCTCTACATCCTCATTACAGATATTCTCATTACTCCTTTTACGAGAAACTACACGTTTCTCAAACACAGGATACTGACCTAAATGAGGAGCATAGGTTCTTCTTAATCTATTATACTCCTTTACACAATTTGTATCAGCACTAACTTTTGAGTCATCAAAGTCTATCATGAATAAACCAGATAATGTTTTCACTCGTGACAAAGCTACATAAGCCATACCTTCTTTGAACACAGTTGAACCAATGTTCACAAAAGCACAATCTACAGTCAATCCTTGAGACTTGTGAATAGTTACAGCATATGCTAGAGAAAACGGAAACTGCTTCCTACGTACATATAAGTCTTTCACAAGCATGAAACGAACTGAACAACGACAAATGTCTTTAACTTCTTCTATCTGATCAAATTTTATTTTTAAACATTCAATTCCATCTTTTTTCTGATAATTAATAAAACCCACAACTCTTCCCATAGCTCCATTAACTAAACCTTTTTCAACATCCAAATTTCTCCTTAAAATACTCTACAGTTCATGCAAACATATAGATTTTTTTCTAATCCAGCTGTTTTGGAAATGTTCTTCTCTAGTGAATCCAATTTATTTTTCAGTGTGCCTGTTAATGTGATAGTAATTCTTCCATCCTCAATTTTGTCCACTGCTTCCAATTTCCTGATATCTTCCTTTTCCAATTTTAAAAGCTCCTCATTGAATATTGAGCATTCACGTAGAGTTGGCATTAAGCAGATGACACTTTTCTTTTCTGCAATGTTCTTGTATATCTTCTCTGCAACTATTTCTTCCTTTGGAAATGAATTATGTAGCAGCCGACTCTGTAATGCTTTTTTGCCAACTTCTGTGAGTAGTCCAATTCTGATATCTTTCAGAATACTTCCATATTCTTCATCGTTTGCTTGCCTCATATTAGTAGTAAGTTCCTTGTACTCAAAGAAGGACCAAATATTTGCATTACCGATGCTTCCCAATGACTTCTTTGTGTCTTCATGTGTCATAGTATTAAACACTGGTTGTCCTTTAACTGGAGTAAGTTGTAGAAGATCCCCAAAAACTATGACATGTTTTCCACCAAATAACACGTCATAGTCTGTCCTTAGAATTTGCTGCATTCTTAAATGCACAAAGGCAAGCATTAAGTTTGATACCATGCTCACCTCATCAATAATGAGAACTTGCATCTTCTTCAATACTCTTGAAACTTCCAGCATGCTTCTCCAGTTAGCTTGTTGTATTGTATTTTGTTCTCATGCTCCACTGGTAACATTAGCAAACGATGTAAGGTGATTCCTTTTATGTTATATGCTGCTAACCCAGTTGGAGCAGTAACCACACAAGACAAAGTAGAATCCGTTTTTTGATGTAGGTAGCTTCTGATGACTTTTATTAAGAAACTTTTTCCAGTTCCAGCTTGTCCGCTTACATACATCCTGATTGGATGAAATGATGTGCATGAGCACTCTTTTTTTTCATGTAGAAATCCGTGATCAATTTTGCTTCTGATCTCTTCATAAATTTGTTGCTGCTCTTCATTCAGTTGTCTTTCCAAATTTTGTAAGTCTATAAATTCTTCTTGAGCTTGATTCATAGCCGTTTCCACTTCATTCATGGCTATTGATGCTTCATTTTCAACGATTGGTTGTCCTAGGGGATCTTGACTGAGTGTTCCTGAACTTTGGCTGTCTTGAGAACTGTCTCTAGCTACTTCAGCTGCAAATGTAGTTTCCTGTTCAATTTCTTCATTTAACATTTGCAGATAAGTTGAGAATGTACTGCATTGTATGCTGTCTTTGCAAGCATTAAAAGAATCTTCATAGCTTTGAAATTCTCCCAGTAGTTCATCCTCTGTACGCCATGGTTTAAACAGCTGTAAAAGAGCCAAGTAGTAAAATTCCTTTTTGTCAGTAGTGTCGCAACTCAGCTTCCTGTGATTTATCAAACTTCCTTTTGTTTGCTTCACCAAACATCCTTCCTCACCAATGACTTTATATTTTCCATTGTTGATGTCTTCTGCGGCTTTCCGTGAATAAATGTAGTTCTGCAGCACTTCATAGAGACACATGTTCTCCAGATGCTGACTTCTTTTAGGATAATATGTGTCCAACATGTTTGATTTCAAAATATCTGTACTTTCTGGGTCATTCTCGGCCAAATATTCAATTTCTCCAACAGATTTCAGTACCCGATTTCTCATTGCTGCAAGGCCTAAACTTGGCCAAATTATTCTTCTTGATTTCGAGTAGAGACTTGCAGAAGATAACCTATCTGAACATTCGTAGGATCCAATTTCTCAATGCGATAACATCTTTAAACTGAAACTGTACAGCTTCTTACTGACAGTCTTCTCGTGAGAAATCTCTTCCCACATTTCTTTCAATTCAGTTTTTTCAGATTTAGTAATGTAAGACGTTACATATCGAGCAACAGCAATGGAATTGTCAGCTACATACTGTATATCCATGTTAACATTCCACATGGATAAAATGACTGGGTTGTAGTCATTTATATTTTTTGATTCTTCTTTTCTTTTTAGGTTGTAGGTATTCTTAGGTGATTTTCTTGTGATAGTATGTCTCACAGATGACATAAAACTGTTTACTCTTCCATTTGAAAGAACAGGTCTAGGAAATCCAAATCGACATTTAGTGTAGTATTTATCTTTGCTCTTGTATTTCCGTCGACAGTATTTTCCACACCGATGACTTTGGAAACGTAAAACTTGCTCCTTTAACTTTTTCTCTTCTGTGCTTTTTGGTATAGCACATGTTGCATATTCTTCAATGTAAGATAACACTGCTTCATCAGTATCTGTTCCAAACTTTGGGGCATCCTTGATCCACAACAGCATATGAATATGAGGAGCACCTCTTGCCTGGTACTCTTTTCTCCAAAAGAAATCCACTACTTCTCCAAGGGGTGGATTTTTTTTATTGCAGATTAAGGACATCATAGCCTCAAATCTATGATTGAAATATCTGCAAACATTAACCGGATCCAATGAGCACAGTTCTCCTGCTGTCTTGTATTCAATGTTTTTAATGTTTGAATTTGCCTCTCGTAGAAAATCCAGTAAATCATCCCAAGCGTACTCAGCACAGCTTAGGGTAAGGAACCATGTTGGTGTTCCTAAATTCCGTAACATGCATTTTAATTCACCATGGCGTCGGTACCAATATTCATTTGTCCCACGCTGACAAGCCATCAGATTGATCAGTTGTGTTTCCAAATGATCATCTCGGTGCTGCACTTTCTCCATAAAATCCTTAGCAGACACATTTTGTAAATGTACTCCACTTTTTAAAATGTGATTTACTGCATAAGATAGTGCAGACAAGTCGCTTTCAAATAAAAGATGGAACAAATAAGGAATACTTTGTCGAAATCTGGGATCTTCTGCATATAGTCTTGTAGTCCGATACTCAGAAGCTGAAATCTGTTCTGGACGTTCATCGTATCGTCCTCCTTTTCCTTTAGGAAACAGCTGGGGAAAACATCGAGCTTCCAAGCTCTGCCTGTAATTCCTCTTTGCACACAGAGTCATGTTTTCATCTTAGTCTGAAAACGTAATTTCTTTGCCAATTTGAAACCACACTTACTACTCTTTTTTTTGGCAAGTGATAAATACTTTTACAGTCTGACACATTTTAAATCCACTTTTCAGATTCTTAAAAAAGCACATGTCCAAACTGCTTTTTCAGACCAGCAACATGTGTAACCTGGATGACTGACTACACTCCAGCAAGGGCAACCAGCCTTAGTGATGCTGAATGTATTTGCATTACAAAGTGCAACCTCAAACTCCACTCGGTTGTGAATACTGTGCATGATTCCACAGGATAAGCAGCTGGGTGTGTGCTAAGAGTCTGTTTCTGCATAAAAAAAATGCTCCCCCTTTACATCTAATGCAAATGTAAAATCACCAGAGCATAACGTAATAAATCTCTGCCTGTAATTCCTATTTGCACACAGAGTCATGTTTTCATATTAGTCTGAAAACGTAATTTCTTTGCCAATTTGAAACCACACTTACTACTCTTTTTTTTGGCAAGTGATAAATACTTTTACAGTCTGACACATTTTAAAACCACTTTTCAGATTCTTAAAAAAGCACATGTCCAAACTGCTTTTTCAGACCAGCAACATGTGTAACCTGGGTGACTGACTACACTCCAGCAAGGGCAACCAGCCTTAGTGATGCTGAATGTATTTGCATTACTAAGTGCAACCTCAAACCCCACTCGGTTGTGAATACTGTGCATGATTCCAAAGGATAAGCAGCTGGGTGTGTGCTAAGAGTCTGCTTCTGCATTAAAAAAATGCTCCCCCTTTACATCTAATGCAAATGTAAAATCACCAGAGCAATACGCAATAGAGTCATGTTTTCATATTAGTCTGAAAACGTAATTTCTTTGCCAATTTGAAACCACACTTACTACTCTTTTTTTTGGCAAGTGATAAATACTTTTACAGTCTGACACATTTTAAATCCACTTTTCAGATTCTTAAAAAAGCACATGTCCAAACAACATTTTCAGACCAGCAACATGTGTAACCTGGGTGACTGAGTACACTCCAGCAAGGGCAACCAGCCTTAGTGATGCTGAATGTATTTGCATTACTGACTGCAACCTCAAACCCCACTCGGTTGTGAATACTGTGCATGATTCCACAGGATAAGCAGCTGGCTGTGTGCTAAGAGTCTGCTTCTGCACAAAAAAATAGCTCCCCCTTTACATCTAATGCAAATGTAAAATCACCAGAGCAATACGCAATAAATCTCTGCCTGTAATTCCTATTTGCACACAGAGTCATGTTTTCATATTAGTCACAAAACGAAATTTCTTTGCCAATTTGAAAGCACACTTACTACTCTTTTTTTTGGCAAGTGATAAGTACTTTTACAGTCTGACACATTATGAATCCACTTTTCAGATTATTAAAAAAGCACATGTCCAAACAACATTTTCAGACCAGCAAAATGTGTAACCTGGGTGACTGACTACACTCCAGCAAGGGCAACCAGCCTTAGTGATGCTGAATGTATTTGCATTACTGACTGAAACCTCAAACCCCACTCGGTTGTGAATACTATGCATGATTCCACATGATATGCAGCTGGCTGTGTGCTAAGAGTCTGCTTCTGCAGAAAAAAATACCTCCCCCTTTCCATCTAATGCAAATGTAAAATCACCAGAGCAATACCAAACAGCTTTCTGAGACCAACAACATGTGTAGCCTGGGTGACTGACTACACTCCAGCAAGGGCAACCAGCCTTACTGATGCTGAATGTATTTGCATTACTGAGTGCAACCTCAAACCCTTAAAGTATTCCTTATTTATACCAGTACACCTTATTTTATGGTGAAAACATAGTCCATATTATTTTACATGTTCCTCACATTTAAATTTCTCCCAAAACAGAAAATGATAAACACAACTTCAACAAAAGGAATTCCAATTCTATTATTCATTTCTTAATTTACCATATACATCCCCTCTCAAACTCTAAACTCACCTTTAAAATTAGTTAGTTGTGAAAGAAATGTGGTACTCAAACAGCAGATTATCAGAGCCAGGATCTCTGTTCTGTACACCTCTCTCCTCTCAGCAGAACCAGATAATGGCAAATTTTCCCTCTCTTTTTCCACACATATACATGTAAGTTTCAAATCTCAGTGCTTCCCCCTTTTTTTCAAATGTAATCACACATTTCTATTGGTTGAAAACCAACCCTTTTCCAAAAGTACCCTTCCCCCAACTTGACTTCTGCCTAGTACCCTTCCCCCAACTTGACTTCTGCCTGCTACCATAGCAACAGCTCTTGAAACACTGCTGTGCAGAGTTAGGTCAGAAGTTCACCAAACAATGTTTCATTTCCAAAGAGCAGGAGTGCTTGACTTTTCAAACCTAACAGCAAATCCATAGTACTGTTCTTTGGTAACACATTTTTCTGTACCAATACAAAACATGCTTCTATAAATTTACACATACAGCCTAGTTTTTATTGTAGAATGGTACAATAAAAACATTTAAAAAAAAAAAATATGTATGCCTCCATTTCCAAACTGTCTTTCATTTCTTTTTACCATTCTACTGAATTACACCTCCTGAGTGCATCCAGTTCTCCTTTGAAGATGTTCACAGTGTGGATTGTAGGGTACAGCTATGTCTTCTGGAGTGAAAAGTATGCAGAGAAAACAGGTATGGTGAGAGACCTTGCTTTGCCAAATGTAGACATTAAATGGATTGGTCAGAGAGGGTTAAAGTGGCACCAATTGATGCCATTGGTGAAATCCTTCATGCAAATCCAACACCCTGACCTCATAATAGTGCACTGTGGTGGCAATGACCTAGGCACTTTGACAGGGGTAGGTCTGGAAATGCTTATGAAGGAGACCTTTGCACAACTGTTTTCACTTTTCCCTAAAACTGCCTTTGTGTTTTCTAACATATGCCAAAGGCAAAAATGGAACTGGTCCAATCATTTCTGTCCACAGATTGACAAAGCAAGAAAGCACGTCAACATATCTGTTTCTGCTTTCCTCCGAGACTATGGTATGGGTTCCATTTACCACAACAACTTGCGTTACGACATGCAAGACATTTATAGAGGAGATGGTGTGCACTTCAATGATGAAGGGAACAGAGTCTTCCTCTTGAACCTTAGACTCTGCATCGGTACTTACTTGTAGGTACCACTAAAAAATCACTTCATAAACACAACGGCTCTTTTTAGAGCCCCCTAATATCTAAACACTTAAATCTGCATTTCATTTCATTTTTTATTTTTTTTTCTACCGTACGCGTACGGTTAGCTTACCGTACGCGTACCCCGCGATTTTTTTAAAAATTAATAAATGTTTTTTTTGTACTTTTCTGTCCTTCTTTGTCCCCCTTTCAAATGTTAGGGGGTCTATAACTCTCTTCCTTGCCCCCTTTTCAAGTTATCTCCCTTTTTTTTTCTGACTGAAACACACGAAATGGCGGCCGCCGCTTCCTGGTTTCCACCGATTCGAATGTTTACTAAGATCTATCAGCCAATCAGAATCGCGCTCGCGCACGTCACCGTACGCGTACGGTAAGCGCACCGTAAGCGCACCGTAAGCTGGCTCAGATATATATATTGATTTAAAGGCTATTTTCTCAGAATCTACTGAACAGATTTACACCAAACCTACAAAAGGCACTTCCTTGACCTGAGGACTACCTCTCTGCCAAATTTCATTTAACTCTGTTCAGCCGTTCGGGCTGTAGCTGTGTCTAAAGGTCCTATGGAAAAATGCATGGGAAAAACGCGTTTTGGGACCCCCCTTTTATCTCAGCCCCCGCTTGACGAATCCCCCCGAGACTTTCAGGGTAGGAGCGGAACACAGCGCCCCACCTATTTTGAAAATTTGGCGAGGATTCGTCGACCGGCGATAAAGTTATTCAAAATAGAATGTTGCGGATTTCCTATGGTAAGAGGGTCCTAACTATAACTACCTACTGGCGACCGCCAGTAGGTAATATATATATATATATATATATATATATATATATATATATATATATATATATATATATATATATATATATATATATATATATATATATATATATATATATATATATATATTCACATAAAAAACCATAGGTTTCACACATGTTATAGTTAGCTGGGCATTTCACTTGTGAAAAACCAATGAAATTCCCCCGTTATAGTTAGTGCAGGCAACTATAACTCACGCGACCGCAATCCTCTGCTGATGACGTCAGATATTACATCACTGTATTTAGACACTTATTTACCCATGTCTTCTTCCATTAATTTTTAGCTATACATATATTACAAATATTTTTTTTTCAGAAAAACACATATGTCATCAGTGATGTAATATCTGACGTCATCAGCAGAGGATTGCGGTCGCGTGAGTTATAGTTGCCTGCACTAACTATAACGGGGGAATTTCATTGGTTTTTCACGAGTGAAATGCCCAGCTAACTATAACATGTTTGAAACCTATGGTTTTTTAAGTGAATTTGCAAGGTTTTTTAAATGCTAATTCCTAACTATAACGTGTGTGAAACCTATGGTTTTTTCAGTGAATTTGTACGGTTTTTTAAATGCTAAGTTATGTATTTATTTATTTATTTATTTTTAAGGTTTTTAACCGTGCGCTTACCGTGCGCGCACGGTGCGCTTCGCGCACCGTGCGCGCGCAATGGGCGTTCGGTGCACTTCACGCACCGAACGCCCACGTTACGTAGTTCGCGGAATTTTTCAGTTTCTACCGTGCGCGTACGCTACGCGCTCTCCGCGATTTTTCATAAAAAATTTAAAATACATTTTTGCCCTTGGGGGTCCTTCTGGGACCCCCTGACCAAGGCTAGGGGGTCAGGAACTGTCCAGCCTGCCCCCTTTACACGTTATCGACCTTTGTTTTTCACCCCCTCAGACTGCGAGAGACAAAATGGCGGCCGACACTTCCTGGTTTCGACCGATTCGAATGTTTACTAAGATCTAACAACCAATCAGAATCGCTCTCGCGCACGGCGGCGTGCGCGTACGGTAAGCTTACGGTACGCGTTCGGAGCGCGCCTATAGATATATATATTGATTTAAATGCTATTTTCTCAGGAAATACTGAACAGATTTACACGAGACCTTCAAAAGGCACATCCCTGACCTGAGGGCTACCTCTCTGCCAAATTTCAAGTAATTCTGTTCCGCCGTTCGGGCTGTAGCTCGGACTAAAGGTCCTATGGAAAAATGCATGGGGAAAACGCGTTTTGGGACCCCCCCTTTTTCTCAGCCCCCGCTTGACGAATCCCCCCGAAACTTTCAGGGAAGGAGCAGAGCCCCACCTATTTTGAGAATTTCGCGAGGATTCGTCAATCGGCGCAAAAGTTATTCAAAATTGAATGTTGCGGATTTCCTATGGAAACACGGTCCTAACTATAACTATCTACTGGCGACCGCCAGTAGATAATATATATATATATATATATATATATATATATATATATATATTACCTACTGGCGGTCGCCAGTAGGTAGTTATAGTTAGGACCACGTTTCCATAGGAAATCCGCAACATTCTATTTTGAATAACTTTGGCGCCGGTTGACGAATCCTCGCGAATTTTTCAAAATTGGTGGGGCGCTCCGCTCCGCTCCTACCCTGAAAGTCTCGGGGGGATTCGTCAAGCGGGGGCTGAGATAAAAGGGGGGTCCAAAAACGCGTTTTTCCCATGCATTTTTCCATAGGACCTTTAGACAGGGCTACAGCCCGAACGGCTGAACAGAATTACTAGAAATTTGGCAGAGAGGTAGTCCTCAGGTCAAGGAAGTGCCTTTTGTAGGTTTGGTGTAAATCTGTTCAGTAGATTCTGAGAAAATAGCCTTTAAATCAATATATATATCTGAGCCAGCTTACGGTGCGCTTACGGTACGCTTACCGTACGCGTACGGTGGCGTGCGCGAGCGCGATTCTGATTGGCTCTTAGATCTTAGTAAACATTCGAATCGGCCGAAACCAGGAAGCGGCGGCCGCCATTTTCTCTCTCGCACTGAGAGAGATGTTTAAAATATAAAGCACAAAAACATGTAAAGGGGCTGTTTAGACAGCTCCCACACACATAGCCATGTTGAGGGAGTCCCCAAAGATCCCCCAAGGCCAAAAACGGAATATTTATTTTTTCGCTAATTTCGCCGATTATGCTTACCATACGCGTACGATAAAAAATTATTAAAAAAAAATTATCCACACTCTCCCCACCCCGTGTGCAATTGGTGGCCGAAGGCCACCAATTGTGCATTGCTTATTATACCTGAGATAAACTATAATATTTAAATAAATAATAATAAAAAAAAAAATTATCCACACTCTCTCCACCCCGTGTGCAAATGGTGCCCGAAGGGCACCATTTGCGCATGGCTTATAAAAATTACGAAAAATTAAAATATTACCTTTCAAAACGAAGTGCATCATATGTCCTCCATGTGCGCACGGTGCGCGAAGCGCATCGTGCGTACATGGGCCATCTAGCGTAACGTGGGCACGCGGTGCGCGTAGCGCACCGCGTGCCCACCGTGCGTGCACGGCAATAACTGCGTAAAGTGGGCGCGCGGTGCGCGAAGCGCACCGCGTGCTTACGCGCACGGAACGAACTGCGTTAAGTGGGCGCGCACGCCACGAATGGCGTAAAGTAACTTAGCATTTTAAAAACCGTACAAATTCACTGAAAAAACCATAGGTTTCACACACGTTATAGTTAGGAATTAGCATTTAAAAAACCTTGCAAATTCACTGAAAAAACCATAGGTTTCACACATGTTATAGTTAGCGGAAATTTTACTGATAAAAAACCAATGAAATTCCCCCGTTATAGTTAGTGCAGGCAACTATAACTCACGCGACCGCAATCTTCTGCTGATGACATATGTGTCTTTATGAAAAAAAAAATATTTGTAATATATGTATAGCTAAAAATGTATGGAAGAAGACATGGGCAAATAAGTGTCTAAATACAGTATTAGCATCAGCAGAGGATTGCGGTCGCGTGAGTTATAGTTGCCTGCACTAACTATAACGGGGGAATTTCATTGGTTTTTTATCAGTAAAATTTCCGCTAACTATAACATGTGTGAAACCTATGGTTTTTTCAGTGAATATATATATATATATATATATATATATATATATATATATATATTTTTTTTTTTTCACTGAAAAAACCATAGGTTTCAGGGACGTTATAGTTAGTTGGACATTTGACTCATATAAAACCAGAGAAATTCGCCTGTTATAGTTAGTTGAGCTAATTATAACTCGCGCGCCCGCAATGCACTGCTGATGATGTCACATATTACATCACTCATGACATGGTCAGTGACATCACTGACGACATCTCAAATGACATCACTCATGACATCATCCAGTGAATGTGTGTTTCTGTAAAGTTTAAATATTTTTCATATATATCTATGCCAAGGTGTATTGAAGAATGAATAGATTTACAAGTGCCTGAAGGGATTATTTAGTAGGTGCGTGACTGACTGTATAAGTGAGTGATTGAATGTGTCTTACTGAATGCATGGGTTAGTGACTACACTGTGTGAAAGTCTGTATTAGTCTCTCAGTTGGTGTGTAAGCAACTGCATGGGTTGCTGAATAGCTACATGAGTATCTATATGGATTATTGATTTATTGTCTGAGAATCTGTATATGTCCCTGAGTGTCGATATGGGTGGGTGGGGGGGTGTATGACTCTGTGCATAGATGTCTGAGTGGGTGATTCACTGGTTGTATGGATTCAAAAGCGCATCTGGGAAGGGCTGTATGGATGAGTTACTGTGTGTATGGGTGTGTTGGTGAGTGAATGAATGTCTCAGTGGTATATGTGTGACTAACTACACATGTTTTAAGGCACTATATGTGAGTGTTGGAGTATATAAATGACTATACATGAGAGTAAGTTATTTGAAGAGTTTGTGTATAAATGAGTGTCTGCTTGTATCAGTAATTGTATAAGACAGTAAATATGTGTTAGTATCTCTATAAATAAGTGATATGGTGTGTCTATAAATAACGGACTTGGTGTGTATAACTGTGTACATGAGTAAATGGATATGTGATTGATTCTTTGCATTACTGACTAGGTGTGTGAGTAACTATGGATGAGCGGCGGAGTGTGACTGCATGTATAGATGTATGAGTGCATATTATACTACTGTATTGATGAGTAACTACATGTAGAAGTGACTAGATGTGTGTGTAAACCTAGGAAACAGTGAGTGGTATGTAGTATATGGCATTGTTGTGTATATAGTTTCAAAAATTGTAGTCTGCATTTTAGAATGGGTGTATCAAAGTTTATATTAGGGCATCAGTATGTGCATCAGATTATCACGTGGATGATGTCATTTGAGATGTCATCAGTGATGTCATTTGAGATGTCATCAGTGATGTCATGAGTGATGTCACTGACCATGTCATGAGTGATGTAATGTGTGACATCATCAGCAGTGCATTGCGGGCGCGCGAGTTATAGTTAGCTCAACTAATTATAACACGCGAATTTCTCTAGTTTTATAGGAGTCAAATGCCCAACTAACTATAACGTCCCTGAAACCTATGTTTTTTTTAGTGAATTTCAGAGGTTTTTTTAAATGCAAATTCCTAACTATAACATCTGTAAAACCTATGTTTTTTTCAGTAAATTTAGAAGGTTTTTTAAATGTAAATTTCATATTTTAATGTCTAAAAAACCTATATTATTTCTTTTTAAAAAAAAAATATTTTGGAACTCTATTATACTTCTTTTTTTTAACTTTAAAAATTAAGTAATGTTTTATATCTTCGCCCAAAAATATGTATATCTTTTTTTTAAACCTGCACTCCCATACCAGTAGTGTACCAAGCTCCATCACCACGCGAATCCTATCCGCCATATTGCTAAACTCGTAAAGGATGTGCATTTCGTATCCGACGGATTCGTGGCACCGCGACCCGCGTAACATCATATACGTATGAGTTTGTGCCTGCTGCTACATAGGTATCCGACGGGTACGCAGTACCAAGCCATGCGTTACGTCATGTACATATGGGGTAGCGCCCGCTGCACTTTGTGTATGCGACGAGTGCACGCTGCCAGGCCCAGTGTTACGTCATAGACATATGGTGTTTTTTTCATGTCTCAAAACTATATCTAAATAACTTTAAACTGTATATGAGAGAAAGCGATAATCTAAAATATTTGAAACATTTATATTTCTAACTAATAAACTTATATTATGATAAATATATTTTCTCAAAATCTTGTCGGGTGCGGCCTCCTTGCTCCCTCTATGCGCGATTGCCATGTGACCTTAAAAAAAAGCATTTGATTAGTTCATAACATTTCCCATTGTAACAGTTGGAGAACCCCACCCATTTTAGTCATTCTCTCTACAGCCTTTGATGAGACACACCCCTTCTGCTTAGAGAGCTTTTTTGAAAAGTTTTTTCTACTACTATACACAACATGCAACGATCATCTTGATCAATATTCATGGTCTGTACATTAGCCTTCCACGTGTGATGACCATGCATCTCAAACGTTACATCAAAAATCAAATGTGTGTTACACGATGCCCCTGGTGTATGTGTGTGCACATTATTGTGCTGCCTTTCGGCCTGGGTATTGCTGGCCCGAAGGGGTATCATCAGCCACGGGCAGAGTGCACATCTTAGATCACATGTGACAAACAGTAAACAGTAATGTGTACATTTGTATTGCTGTATTCTCTGTTGTCAGGCTTTACCAGTATAGTAGTGTGTCATATGTGAGACTTTCACATTCACGTTTGGCATGCATTGCTTGACTATAATGAAAGTTATCACTATTTATTAAGTAGCCTCACTGCTGATCCTCCCTCCATCCGAGCACATTCACATGTGTGCGCTTCGCGATAGTAACACTTTCAACATGCTACATTAATGTAAATTGCGCATTCTGCGACGTCAAAACTGCAACAGAAACACACATAAGTACACTTCCTGGCAAGGCAGGAGCTGAACAACGCCCAGGTCCCCGGAACTATTATTCCCACCCCTACGCTCACCTGGCGTACGCAAGCCCATCCCACTTTGTGTACGTATAAATAGGATAACGACGACACCACATGTCCCAGTTCTTCTTCACTGCCTCAGTTGATATGGCCGCATCCACCTCGCATATCACAATGTGCAATAAAAAAGAGGATCCATAAGGCGTACACCATCGTCGCAATCAACACTGCACCTGAAATGTGAACACTGCTGCCCGTCGTGTTTGGACACACAACAATGACAGCAGGTGAGCAGTGGGGCCTGGGTGCACAGGGGCTGCAATTGAGCGCGATGCTGCGGGAGGGGTGGGGTGCATCAGCCTGGGTGCGCAGGTACAAACAAGCGATATTGCCCTGCTTAATAATGTGTTCTCTGACCTCATTCAATCACATGTCTGTCTCATTTTAAGGACCTGCTGGACCGTACTGTAGGCCTGAGCCAGCAGGCAGCGCTGCCCTACAGAGACGTGTTGAGCGCAGTGCTGCGGGAGGGGTGGGGTGCATCAGCCTGTGTGCAAAGGTGCGAACAACCGATGTTACCCTGCGTACCGATGTGGTCTCTGACCTCATTCAGTCACATCTCTGTCTCATTTTAAGGACCTGCTGGACCGTACTGTAGGCCCGAGCCAGCGGGCAACGCTGCCCTACAGACACGTGGCGTTGGCTTTTGGGGCACTGTAGTTGACCTGATTACTAAGTGTACATGCACACAGGCATGCGCCACTGCATTACACGCACACATTATGCTTCTACCATGCGGTCTGTTCCTTTGTATGTGAACGTTGGCATAACATTATTATTTAACCATGTGTATTCTTGTGCACTCCAACTCCTCTTTGAACCACGGTTACCACTAACAGTTCGAAGATCGTACTTCAAGAAGGAAGGATGCACTCAACTGGTGTTCTCTATTAGCGTTGAAAGAAACCTTCATTTACCTCAGGATGTTTCCAACATTATATTTTTTCTCCCTTTTCAGACACTGGGTTAGTGGAGCCAAAATGGGCAGAGCGGGTGCTCACCCCGTGATGATGCCCTGGGCATTCTGACGCCTTCCACCGTGGAATCAAGACACCGTTCCCGACCGGAGACCTGCTGGGCCACCCTGATAGCGGCACCTCGGAGTTGGATCTCGCACCGGCACGTCCTTGGACACACCGGTTGTGGCAGGTGAGCAGTCAAGTCTCTGCGCGCAGGAGCTGCAATTGAGCACAGTGCGGAGAAAGGGGCTGGGGTGCAGCAGCCTGGGTGCACAGGTGCAGGCAAGCGATGTTGCCATAGATAATAATGTAACCTCTGGCCCCATTCATATCTCTGTTTCATTTTAAGGACTTGCTGGACAGCACTCTTTCTCGTGGACCCCAGCGTCCCAGACACCCGGGTGACGGGAGGTGAACAGTGAAGGCTGGGTGCAGTAGACCGGCGCTCTGTCTCCTCCTCCCTCTGTTCTTTTCACTCTCCCTCCCCTTCTCACTTCCACCCACTCGCTCTCTGTCCCATTCTCACTTTCCTCCGTTCATTCTCACTACCTTTCTTTTTCTCTTAGACATGGCACACATACTTATGTTTCTTTTTTGTCTTGCAGGTTTTGTATGCTGCTTCCGGAGGAGTCCCACCCACTTCTTTCATGTTTTACTGTTGTTCGAATAAAGTTACATTTCTATTTATTTGTGTTGCGTTATTAAAAGTTATTTTTTTTTACCAATAATTAACTGAGTGTATGGGTCTTCTTTTTCTGACAACACGTCTGCAGTTTATTGTGAAAATCGGTGGTTGATAGTAGGTTATAAGGGAAATTTTGTTTAATTTTTCGGTGCACCTACCAAATATAAACCAACAGACTATTACATAAATGAAGCCGGGGTAATTGTACAACGGCAAGAGTTCTATGAGTGTATCACTGTATCACTTTATAACACCATGAGTACTGGCCATGTGATTTCAGAACCAATAAGGCACTGCCTAGGGCCACCGAGGCTTGAAGGACTGGTGAGGCCCACCCTGCATATTTAAATAAGCCCCGAAGGTTGCCGATCCCCGGTCTTGAGTTGGCCTCAAAGCCCCCCGAACAATTCTTAAACAATACCCGGGGAGGTGTCGATCCCCTAGTCTGCAAAATGTCTCTGTGCCCTCCCGTGCCTAATTTACATGTGAGATTAAGATCCCCAGTGCTGCAGAGACCCCGCAATATAATAATAGGATTGGCCCCGGAACATTACCCACCAGTGGGCTCATTTAAATGAACTGGTGAGACCCCGCTTCATTTTTTTTCTCCATTTTTACCATCTGGTTCCGCTTTATTGAAACGATGCGAGGTTTTCCTCCTCTCGCTTCAACGAGGCAAACAAGAATTTACTATCACAGGGTGCAAGCACTGCTCCCACCCTGTAATAGCAAACATAAATGTCCCGCGCTTGCACACCCCGGGACATTGTATGACCTGCACCTGGGAGGTGGCGCTCCATGAGACCATGATGCTTTGTTTAATGCATAACTACAGAATTAGTATAAATGCATACTAACACTACTTGCACACGTGTGGTACAGCAACCAGAGTGTAGTGAAGAGGCAGAGGAAGCCCAAAATCAAAAAATATAAATCCTATCACATAGTTCGATCAGCCGACGACCCTGGGATGAGTAGAAACAGAAGAAAACGGGTCTTCAGCACACGACCCTGGGATGAGTGGAAACAAATCCACCAAGAAAATGGGTCTTCAGCACAATGCAAGCAAGTGCAAAATCTTGGTGAGTGCTGCCTTCTTTTCACCTTCTCCCGCTCATCGCCAAATTTATGTAGTGAACAGGAAGACAGCAGTGGATCCGATAAGTAGATTTATTGCAGGAAAAGAAGACAGCTTAAACAACCACCAACAGGACCAGACACAAAGGCATCCGTCTTCTCCAGCACCATGTACAAACTCCCCAAGATTCCCCTCATGACAGCCCTATATTCTAACATTACATACTTACATTATAGTATCATTACATACTAAGATTGTACTATGACTTACATTTAAATAGTACACAGAGCACATCACTTTACAGCAATGAGCTCACGGTTTAATATCCGAGTCTTCAGACCAGTAGGGGTGAGTAGTTCTCTTCCCACTCCCTGTATAGTATAAACGCATACTAACACTACTTACAGTTATACTACAGTGGCCAGTATGCTACAGCGCCCACAGCCCATCACTTTACAACAATCAGCTCGGTTTGATCCCCGAGTCTTCACACTGGTAGGCGTAGTACTTCGTTTTCCACTTCCGGTATAGTATAAACGCACGGTAGAGCTCAGTAGCTCGCTTCCCACTCCCTGTATGGTATAAACACCTACTAACACTACTTCCACAGGTATCCTACAAACACCAGAGCACATCACTTTACAGCAATGACCTCCCGGCTTAGGCTCTAGGTTTCATACCCGACTGTAGCAGCATCTCATCTCAGCACCATGTCACTCTGAGCAACACCGCACTTTCAGACCGGTAGGTGTGACTACTTCGCTTCGTACTCCCCCACAGAGATTACAGTGCTCCTATCCTCCTGTTTCCTACTCTTTTCACCCTTTTTCCCCCTTACTCGCTTCAATGGAATCACAAAATGGCGGCCAACACTTCCTAGCTGCAATCGCTCGCAGCGCTCACAACCAATAAGCAGCAAGCTCGTGCTCGTAACGCCTCAGCCAATCGGATGGCAGAATTCCCAAATATCGATATCTGTACATTTCAATATTTCTCCAAAACTACTGAACGGATTTACACCAAATAAACAAAAGCGTGCTTTCTAGACCAAGACCCTTCTGCCAAATTTGGGGAAATTCTGTTCACCCGTTTGACCTGTAGCCTTGTCTAACGTTTCCTATGGAAATTAACATGGAGAAAACATGTTTTGGGACCCCCCTTCCCACCCCCCCGATGAATCACCCCCAAACTTCCCACATAGGAGCTGATATGAACAAAGAATTAGTTTGGAATATTTCATGAAGATTCATCAAACGACGCCAAAGTTATAAGCAAAACAAAAAATGCTCTTCCTATGGAAACTTGGTCCTAACTTCCTACTCGCGAGCGCCAGTAGCTAATATATATATATATATATATATATATATATATATATATATAAAACATATTTAAACTTTACAGAAACACGCAGTCACTGGATGATGTCATCAGTGATGTCATTTGAGATGTCATCAGTGATGTCACTGACAATGTCATGAATGATGTAATATGTGACGTCATCAGCAGTGCATTGCGGGGGTGCGAGTTGTAGTTAGCTCAACTAACTATAGGTGCCAAATTTCTCTGGTGTTGTACGAGTGAAATATCCAACTCTAACTATAACGTCCCTGAAACCTGCGTTTTATTCCAGTAAATTTACAAGGTTTTTTAAATGCTAATTTCTAACTATAACTTCCCTGAAACCTGTTTTTTTCAGTGAATATACAGATATAGATAGATAGATAGATAGATAGATAGATAGATAGATAGATAGATAGAACAACTGCGGGGTGTGGCTATGGGGGCATGTTTCTCCCCCAGCTACGAGTGTCTGCATCTTAGCTGGTGGGAGAGATATGTCCTCGGCCACACCCATGGGGAACGGTGTGCCAATAATGTTATCAAGTGGTGGCGTTTTATAGACGATGTGTGCATAATATGGCATGGATCTAAAGAATCTGCAAAGGTTTTTGTTGATGAGATCAATGATAACACTTTGAATCTTGAGTTCACTGCTACCATCAGCAGTGCATGGGCTGAATTCCTAGATGTTGAGATATATGTGGAAGACAATGTTATTCACACAAAACTGCATAGAAAGGCCACGGCTGGGAATTCGACACTACATGCTAGCAGCTTCCCAGACACCTCATTAAAAGCATCCCCTATTGGGAGTTTTTAAGAATCAAGAGAATATGCAGCAATAGTACTGACTTAATTGAATGCCTGGAAGATTCTGTACAAAGGTCTCAGGCCCGAGGATATAAAATGAGTGATCTACAGACAGCTTTAACCAAAATACACAACACAGAAAGAGAATCTGTCCTCTCTACAAGTACTAGTAAACCAGCAAAAGCGAGAATAAGTAACCCAGAAAATGAGGATAATGTAGTTCGGTTAATAACAACATATAGTTGCCATGAAAAACAAGTTAGAAATATCCTAAATAAAAATTTGCCTATATTGAAAACTGACATTACTCTAGCCCCAGTACTAGAAGCATTGCCAGCTATCACATTTAGAAGGGCACCCTCTATGAGGGATGCTCTGGTAAAAACTAGCCCAGAAGTATGTAACACAGGAAACTGGCTTTCGAACAGGGCAGATTTTTATAAATGTAGCTCCTGGAGGGCATGAAAGTTTGGGATCAATAAACAACAGTACCTGGATGCATTTGCACACACCCCAAATAAAATCAAGGGGGTATTTACCTGCAAAACTGATTATGCGTTATACGTACTGGAATGCACATGCCGCCTCCAGTACGTAGGTAGCACTAAACTTCAGGTTTTTAAATAGCATTTTACAGCATCTACGGGCAATTGTGATCTCAGACTCTAGCTATCCGGTTGCTCGTCATTTTAAACTCGTACACCAAAATAACTTAAAAGAACTATGTTATTTTGTAATAAATGCTGTCCCCAGATCACTAAGAGGGGGGAAAAGGGAGAAAAAACTGCGACAATTGGAAAGTCAGTATATTTTACAATTAGACACAAAGATGCCAAATGGCCTGAACACCGGAGAGGACTTATACAACTTTTCATAAACTAGTTGTTTTCCAATTAGTCGGAACTGTATATTAATTTGATATTCACATGAGATTTTGTTTATAGCTGGCATCTATTTATTTACATGATTGGTGACTATTGCTGTTACATATGAAATGAGTTTTTAATGCATCTCTTTTTAGCTTGACTGATTTTTTTGCTGGATTCTAGCCTTATTTTTACCGTGTTTTAGCTGGTCTTACTCGTTTTACTGGTATTTCTGGTTTTTATTCGGTGTCTGTGAGGTATTTTAATCCTGCGATTTTTGGTGGAGTTTTAAAGGGTGCATTGATGATTATTAGATATACTGTACCATAAAAGTATATTGTACCAAGATGTCTCTGTGTACACGTATGCATTTACGCATATACATGCATTTATACACACACATATAATAATTTTTCGCCCCGTTATTTGACATGCACAGCGGTTTTTTGCACATTGGAGTAAAGCTAAGCTTATACATTATTGGGTATTAGCCAATTAGCTTTATGCATTCAGGTAGATTTATATTATATTTGGTTTTTGCATTTTACATTGACTAAATTAAGTTTGAAAACGTCTGTCCTACCATCTGTGATTTATTTATTTTGTAATAAATGAATAAACTATGATGAAATAGATGATTAGGTTTTACTTGTATTATCGGTACAGTTGATATAGCACTTTTTTCCAAGATTTTGTGGCACAAATCATGCACTATGCACTTTATTTTAACAACAGACATGAACATTTATAATGAACATAATGATGATGTTTCAGGTTATATCTGAATGATCTTTTTTAAGGGCACTTGCCCTGTATTTCTAATATGTATTAATTTTACATTTGCCGACTCTTTGATGCAATTGTTTTTTCTGAGCAATCAAACACATGTAAAGATTTTTCATGAAATGAAACATTGCTTCCATCAGCATTTAGCCTCAATCATGATGAAATAGTAGTCTGCTGTTTAGCGCCACGAAAGATGTGGGAGGGGTTACTTTTAAGGTGCAAATTGTATATAAACACCATTGGGTCTCGACATGTCATGTGATCAAGACCGGGAAACCCAGTCAAAACGCGTCATGTTGCTGAGCACACAATAAATCACTAAATAATTTAAACTGACGAGTGGTCCATACCCGATTTTTCAGTTGGAGGAGGACGTCTGTTATCAGGATTGTGGTTGCGATATATATATATATATATATATATATATATATATATATATATATATATATATATATATATATATATATATATATATATATATATATATATATATATATATATATATATATATATATATATATATATAGATATAGATATAGATATAGATATATATATAGATACAGATATATATTACCTACTGGCAGTCGCCAGTAGGTAGTTATAGTTAGGACCTATTTTCCATAGGAAATCCACAACATTCTATTTGGAATAACGTTGGCGTCGATTGATGACTCTTCACTAAATTTTTCAAACTTTTGGCCAGCTCCGGTCCGCTCCTATCCTGAAAATTTCACGGTGATTTGTCAAGCGGGGGCCGAGAAAAAAGGGGGGTCCCAAAACGCGTTTTCCCCATGCAATTTCCCATAGGACCTGTTGACACAGCTACAGCCCGAAGTGCTGAACGGAATTACACCAAATTTGGCAAAGCGGCAGTTCAGACTCGTGCCTTTTGCTTAAATGGGGTAAATCCGTTCAGTAGTTCCTGAGAAAATCAAAAGTAAAATCACATATATATCTGGGCGGAGCCTAACCACACATCTCATCGTGAGATCTGATTGGCTGTCAGCACTTCATCCAAGAAGTGTTGGCAGCCATCTTGGGACCAATATACATGATAGCACCTCATTAAAAAGCATTGCAGTTAATAGAAGGTTTTAAGACTTTAGTTACATTATAAATCATTTGAGGCAAGATGGCCGCCGCTGCGTTGTGTTGAGAGGACGCATCCCTACTCTCTCCCGCATCTATGGTTAGACTGCTGTGTGCGATGCTGTGCTGCCTGTGATGGAGTTAGCGCGATGGTGGTATAGCGGATTACACAAAGCTGAATATTTCAAGGCTCAAGTGCTCTGGATCAAACGAGTTAAGCAAGTAATCAGGTGTTTCCTAGACGGATTACTGATGGCCCCTAAAATATCCAACCGGGCAAACCAAGAAAAGGCAAGTGAAAAAGGGAAAAAGACAGTGGATACCGCAGCGAAGTCTGGAACTGCAACTCTTAGTTTAAAGTTAGATACACCCGTGGGGAAGAAGAATATCGGCGCGATCAGGAAGGTGAAAAATGGAGACGCACGGAAACCAAATACGGTTACTAAAGGCAACAATGGAAGCAACAGTGGAATCATTGGAGGAGACCGCGTTGTGAGTAAACTCTACCCCGGGAAAGGAGATGAAAAGAATCGGGACGCGGGGATGCGGCAACCTACCATGGAAGAGATTCTGTCAGCGAAGCCCAGTGTGATGTCGGAGATGCCAGATTCTCTCAACGAGACTGACGGCGCTGTCATCCTGGCCTCGGGGAGCGTCCTCGAGGACGTAACAGACGGCGGCGGGAGCCAGGTTGCTAGGCAACAAGGCGAGTTGGGACCGGAGTCAAGAGCTAAGCGGAGAACTGCAGAAGCGCATTCACAAGCGGTAGGAGGGTCAGATATCGGGGGTGTACAACAAAAGGAATACAAGACTGGAGGAAAAGATGAGGCCAGACGGGGCTTGGTTACTGATATGAGCTGCACGGATGTTACCACTGGTGATATGTTGGAGGCCTTAACATTGTTGGAAGAAGAGATGAACTCTTCAAAGAAAGAGATCGGTACCTGGGGGAGTAGGAGCAGCATAGAAAATCAGAGCTGCTTAAAGGGGCAGAAAACCGGTAAGCACCCTCAGGGGGGAGGAGATTGTACCTCCCTTGAAGGGGAAGGAGAGTTCTATTCAGTGAACGAAGACTCAGTGTCAATACTCACATCAGAGTCCAGCACAGAGGATGATGACGAGGACAATCAGGAATGCACTGATTCTGGCACCAGTACATCAGGGAAAGAATCCACAACAAAGAAGAGTCGTGTAAAATCAAAGAGACCAAACTCTGACCCATCTAGACATCTAGATAGACGGTTACTGTGGGATTACTCTGCAACCTCACAAGTATATCAGGAGGATAGCAAATCCGGTAACGTCATCGAGGGTGCGGTAGCTGGCCCTACTCCTCCCCCGCAGGACCCCTTCCACACTCTGCTTACCACAATGAAGCAGATGCAAAGTGAGGCAAGGACAGAAAGCCGTAGGGCGAGGCAGGCATCAAAGAAAATCCAGAACAGTTTAAGAAAGGTTAATAAATTATACGATGTACTGGTGGAACGTGTAATAGAGGTAGAGGAGCGCACCGGTAAGCTTGAAGATGATGTCGGGAGATGGCAGCAATTCAAGACGGAGCAGGAAAAAATGACTGCGGATATGTGTTGGAAGATGGAGGATTTTGAAAATAGGCAGAGGAGGAACAATGTTAGACTGCTGGGTGTGGCGGAAGGGTCAGAAGGGCAGGATGTTAGACAATTTGTTGTTAATCTTTTAAGAGGGGCCTTTCCAGAGTCTCAGTGGCAGTGGGAAAAAGAAGTACAGAGGGCGCACAGGTTCCCATTCACTATGAAGAAAGCTCAGGCCACAGGAGGAGTTGGGAGGGATGGACAGCAGAATCACCCGAGGGCAATACTAGTGTACTTAGGGAACTTCTTACTCAGGGAGGAGATCTTGGGTAAGGCAAGACCAGATAGCAGAAGGATTTTCGAAGGTAACGCTTTTTTTGCTAGACCCGACTTCTGCCACTTTACTGTAGAGAGGAGATGGAAGCTAAGGCAGTTGATCGCTCCCTTCCAAGCCTTAGGCTTGGAAGCATATCTACTATACCCAGCCAGGCTTAAGGTGATAGTGAGTGGGAAAACGTGGATGTTTACTTCTGAGATCAAGGCTGAGCTATTCTTGGCGGAAATGCGGAAGCATAAGGGGGGTTAGAGTACTTGAAGGCATCCAAGTGTCACCTGTATATAGATATCAGGGCCAGGGGGAAGGGCAGCACAGTAATGCACAGTAATGCACAGGAATGTTAAGGTACCTTGCGGGAGAGGGATGCGACCCGCGCAACCAAGGCGGGCACACATAGGTCTCTGGCCTATTTGCCTGTTAAGGGGAGGGAGGGGAGGGAGGTGGGGAGGGTTGTGCAGGGTGGGAGAGGGCGGGGGTGGTTTCAGGTGGGGGGGACAGTAATAATTATTGTTTGGTATACTTTAAGATTTGGCACATTGTTATGCATGTAGGAAATTTAAGTTGTACACAAACTGGTTTGAGGATGGTAAATAATGCTTATCTTTGGCAGCTGTGGCATCTACAAATATTAGCAGTATGGCGTGCAGGATAGCATCAATCAATATATGTGGTCTTAACGAGGGGAACAAGAGGATGAGAGTGGCAGCATATTTAAAAGTTTTGCAATTGGATCTGATATGTCTTCAGGAGACCCATATAGAATTAGGTAGGGCATACCTTTTGGAGCAACTAGGGTTCAAGGTGTTGGCAAGTACTAAACAGGGGACTAGGACGAGAGGGGTGGCAGTTTTGGGTAGACAAAGGGATGTGGTTGTAGGGAAAAAGAAGGAAGATCAATGGGGTAGATGGGTTATTTTGGAAGTATGCTTTAGGGGGCAGAAAATAACTCTCGTTACAATTTATGGTTCCACGGAGGATGACCCAGATGTATTTCAGTTCTTAGATATGGAGCTGGCCCAGTGGCCTGAGCCCATAGTATGCTGTGGTGATTTTAACCTTCATGATTTAGATAGCTCATTTACACGCCAAGATGCGATATACCGGGGCAGAAAGAGGAAAGTATTTAGGGCACTAGCTGATATGGTTATACATAATGCTTTGGTGGACCCATGGGTAAAGCTACATCCCTATCTAGATGGAAGTACCTTCTTTTCCGCCCCGCATAAATTAATGGTTAGGCTTGATTACTTTTTGATTTCTAATTGTTTACTCTCGGGGGCACAAGTGGAGAAGTTGCCTAGGGTGATATCAGACCACAGCCCGGTGATTCTTACTCTTAAGATTGGACAAACACCAAGGACACCCTCAGTGTGGACCTTTGAGAGGGCTTTATTAAAGGATCCTGCATATAGGGAGCACATGAATGCCTGGATTAAATGTTTTTGGGATGTTAATAGGGGGACAGCGGCCGCGGGAGTGGTCTGGGACACCTTTAAGGCAGGAATACGGGGAGAAACAATTAGTTTTGTTGGGGGGAGACAAAAGAGAGAGAGAGTTAAGAGAGAGCAGGTTGGGCAGAGATTATTGAGAAAGGAAGAAAACCTCAGCAGGGCCATAGCACAGAATTTACCCTTAGAAGTACACTTGTTGGAAATTATAGCCCTAAAAGCTGAAGTGGTGGAAGGGTTCGCTAGGCAAGCTGCAGATAACTTTCTAACAAAGAAGGAAGAAACGTATGAACTGAGCGAGAAGGTGGGGCGTGTGTTGGCAATTAGAACTAGGCAGAAAACGGCGGCAGCTGCGATAAAGGAAATTAGGGATGTATGCGGGAACATGGTTACGGATACTAATTTAATTAGGGAAGAATTCAGAAAGTTTTATACAGATTTGTATACCCCAGAGGAGTCAGCATGTTTGGCGGAGGTCGGTAACTATTTGCGTAACATTCCCCCCCCGATAATGTCCGAAGAAGATAAAGAGGTATTAGATAGACCGTTACAGATGGAAGAACTCTCTGAGGCCCTCGGTAACCTACCAGGAGGCAAAGCAGCAGGGCCAGATCAAATTCCGGTTGAATTTTATCAAATATTCAAAAATGTACTCCTATCAGACATGTTCTTAATAATGCAACAAGCACAGTTAGGGGAATCTAGCCCGGAATCATGGGGAGGGGCTCACATAATCGTAATTTTGAAAAAGGGTAAGCCGCCAGAAATGCCAGGGTCATATAGACCAATTACATTAATGAATTCTGATGTTAAGGTATATTCTAAAATTCTAGCAAAGAGGCTCGCAGGGATCATTGAGCAGTTGGTAACACCTATACAGCACGGGTTCATCCCTGGTAAGGGAACAACGCAGCACGTTAGGACTGTTATTACTATGTTTGACGCTGTAGGTGTCCTAGGGGGTCCTGTCGCAGCGCTTTTTTTAGACGCCGAGAAGGCTTTCGACAGGGTCTCCTGGGATTACCTTTGGCAGGTTCTGAGGTGGTGTGGGATGGGGGAGCCGTTTATCAAAGCTATGGGTGTACTTTATAACACCCCAACAGCAAGAATTAGAGTGAACGGTGGGTTGTCGGATATAGTTAAAATTGCTAGGGGGACTAGGCAGGGATGTCCCTCTTCCCCCCTCCTTTTTGCATTGTATCTTGAACCGCTATTACGACGACTCGAAGCTAATCAAGAGATTCCACCAATGAGGGTAAACGGTTGCAGCATCAAGACCTTGGCTTACGCAGACGATATAGCTATTATGACCCCGAACCCCACCCAAGCTATAACGGAGGTTGAGATTGAGGCCCAGGCATTTGGCCAGATTTCGGGCTATAGTTTAAACAGATCAAAGACGCAGATTATTAAAAACAGCAATACATTATGTAATGATGATAGGGTGGCTTCCTCAGCAGTATATCTAGGGGTGTTATTAACGACGGATCTAGATAAGATTGTAGAATTGAACCTGACCCCTCTGATTGAGAAGGTAAAGAGGGAATTGGAGAGGATGAACAACCTGCATCTTTCACTTATGGGGTGTACCAACTTGATTAAAATGCTGATCCTGCCCAAATTTTTATATTTTTTTCGGGCTATCCCTTTGGTTTTTGAAGGTAAATGGTTTAATTTGTTAGAGAGAGTTTTGAATAGATTTATCTGGGCGCATGGGAAAACCAGGCGGGCTTATAGACATATGACCCTCCCAAGAGAAAGAGGGGGATGGGGGACCCCTGATTTTAGGTTATATCAAATTGCGGCAGCACTACAATACATGCAGGGTTTGATAGGTGGTTGGGGACTCGATACAGGAAATATGACCCTCCCCACAGAGGTGTATTCTATAGTATTGGGGGCAGAGACGGAAAATAATTTTCTAAATAGAATTGTGTTTGGATATCATAAAAGGACTAGATTTAAGACCGTAGGGGCAGCAACCAGGATTTGGAATACTTTCCTTAAAAAAATGGGATTAGGAAGATATAATAGGTATGTCAGGCTTTATAAGAATAAGTCCTTCCCTCCAGAAGTGTTTGCTGATTCGACAATGGCGAGGTGGACTCAAAAAGGGATAGTACAGATTGGGGATTTAATGGATAAGGAGGGATTAGTTCAGTTTGCAGACCTTACCCTTAAGTATGGTATTGAGAGTAAGGACTTTTTTAAATACCTACAGGTAAGGAGCTTCTTTTGTCGCAAGCAAGGTGGGAGTATGGGATTTAGTACTAATGAAATATTGGAGAAAATAAAAAGTGCGGAAGATTGCACAATTAGATCCTTCTACGCATGTCTTGTTAAAGGAAAGTTAGATGATATCGAAAAAGTTAGTAATAAGTGGGTGGGAAAATTGGGGGTGGAGCCCGGAAATTTTCAAGAATCTTTGGACTTGGGTTGTAGTATTTTGTGCTCGGGCCCCCTGCAATCACAACACTATAAGACTTTGTTCTCACTCTATCACACTCCCGCGAGAATATTTAAATGGGGAGGCTCCACTGGCACTACTTGCCCTCGTTGCAATGCAGGTGACGCAGATTTAATCCATATGTTTGCTACTTGCCCTCAGTTGTATACCCTGATTAAAAATGTTGAGGATTTTTTAGGTAATACATTGGGTATACGAAGAAAAGTGTCACCTATGATGATCTTGTTGGGGATAGACAATCAAGTTGGATCTGTATACAAGGAATTTGTGTTCGTGGCTGCGGCAGTCTTGAGGTTGTCAATAGCAAGAGCATGGTTAGACAAGGTACCCCCGGGAATGCAAGTATGGCTGGCAAATTTATTATTCTGTTATAACCTTGAGAAAACAATATATGCACGCAAGGGGAAAAGGGGAAGAAGGCTTGGTTTAAAAATTTGGGAACCGATAGCGAAGTGGAAAGCAAGTATGGTAGTATAGGTTAATCTGATATAATTTGAAACATAGTTGTACCCAAGTAGGTACATGCTGTCTAAAATGTGTGCGTTGTTACTTTGTATTGTTTAAACTTCAAACCAGTCATGGTAGAGTATTCAAAGACTGGAATACTGATTGGAAAATGTACTAATGTCTAAATGTATAACAATGTGTTTATTGTGAGGAAAAACGGGATAAAATCAATAAAAATATTTAAAAAAAAAAAATAAATAAATCATTTGTTGATGGTACCATACTCATTTTAGGAATTGTGGTGTGTTCTAAGGTGATTTTACCATGTGAAAAAGCCTTCTGCTGTGATATCATGAATCATGTTTGAGAGAAAACTATTTTCTCATGCTTTTCCCACAGAGGTTTGGAAGGTGATCTATAAGCTAAACTGAGAGCATATTTTCTGTAAATTCACATTATCTTCTCAGTCATGTGAGAATGAAGTCTGACATTCTCAGTAAAACATGTACATCCAACAAGGGCAGAGACTGTCAGTTGATTCCTTTGTGTTCTACTGCAGCTTCCCAGAGTGTTCTAAAGAACAACTAGAGCGCTAATAGTCCTACTTATGACAAACGTATGGCACACCTGAAGCCATCTTGGTTGGAATAAAGTGGTAACTCTTAAAACATTTAATTTAAAAAGGAACAAAATGAGGGGGTTCATTTTGCCATAGAAATTATGATTTGTGCTGCAGAAGGAAAAATTAGGGCACATTTTGAGTGACTTCTCAAATCCTCTTCTATTTCATAAAAAAATTCTGACATGCAGACTGAAACATGCACTTTCAATACCAGCAGCAGACTTCCCTGGTGAGCAGTAGCTTTACTACAGTGATCTAATAAGCAACTAGAGTGCCAACATTCAGAATTTATGGCAAATGTGTGACACATCTGAATTCCTTCTTGATGGAACCAAAATAAAAAACTGAAAGTATTCCCACTGAGGAGACTGCAGTAAATGAGGAAATTAGGAAACTTCATAACAAATAAATCTCCCAAGATGGCCACCAGAGACAAAAGAGCCCAAATGTAGCCCAAATATCACCCATATGTAGCCCAAGTATAGCCCAATGACAGAATGTCCCAGAGTGTTCTTAAGAACAACTAGAGCGCTTACTGTCTTACTTATGACAAAAGTATGGAACACCTGAAGCCATCTTGATTGGAATAAACTGGTAACACTTAAAACATTTAATTTAAAAAGGAACACAATGAGGTGGTTCATTTTGCCATAGAAATTATGATTAGTGCTGAAGAAAGAAAAATTAGGGCACATTTTGAGTGACTTCTCAAATCCTCTTCTATTTCATTAAAACATTCTGATATGCAGACTGAAACATGCACTTTTAATACCAGCAGCAGACTTCCGTGGTGAGCAGAAGCTTTACTACAGTGATCTAATGAGCAACTAGAGTGCTAACATTCAGAATTTATGGCAAATGTGTGACATATCTGAATACCTTCTTGATGGAATCAAAGTAAAAAACTGAAAGCATTTCCTACTGAGGAGACTGCAGTAAATGAGGAAATTAGGAAACTTCATAACAAATAAATCTCCCAAGATGGCCACCAGAGACAAAAGAACCCAAATGCAGCACAAATATCACCCAGATGTAGCCCACATGTAGCCCAATGACAGAAGTGTGCAAAACACTTATTTTTTGTGTATTTGCAGTTTTATATAGTGCAGACTTGTCAGCTATTGGAGTGCTTTACATGAGCATTGGTTACATCACACAAGATCAAATTCATTTTGGTTGTAGACATGGGGAGATTAAGTGATTTGACCAGAATCACAGAATGTTGAGCTGAAGCAGAAACTCCAACCTGGTTCCCCAGTTGCAAAGTCTGCAGCTCTGGAAGTAACACCACATCCTCTCCCCTAGGTGCAACATTTTATCAAGTGGTCAACTGGATAAAAAACTTAAAGATTACAAATAATTTAAAAGTTCGTTGTCGCTATTTGAAAACTCAGAAAATATGTCCTCATTTTAGTTTTTTAGAGCACTAACCATAATTTTGATGCAAATAAGACCCTCTCATATATGTAATTTCTAAAGGAAATACTCTAGGTATTACAGTTTTGATTACATCATGATGACGTCAGGCGTTCCACACTTTTGCAATAAATATAGAATGTTAGCAATCTTGTTGTTCATTGGGATACTGTTGAGAGGCAGAGGCCAGGGGCACGGACTCTGAAAATTGAAGGCAGGTAGGAGAGTGCAGATGCAACAATTTGACCGCACTGGGCAGGCAGGAAGGGCAGTGGCAGCACAACAGACTATGGAGGGCAGTGGAAAGGGGGGCAGGGGCAACAAACCAACAATACAGTACTGGCAAGAGAGGCTGTGGCAATATAATAGACCATTGTGGGCAGAAGGAAGAGGCAGTGGTAGTACAACCATACATGCCAATAGACCCGTTTCAGCCAGAAAACGTCCAAAGTTTTTAAGCTCAAATGGGCTTTATTTGATCTGTCTCCTGTCTACAATCTCCTCTTTTTCAATGTAACTCAAAGGGGAAAATCAATACCCCAGGTTTTTTTTTAAATCTCCCTCTTACAGAGTTCAAAATGTTCGCAAGTATGGTACATTGGATCATGGTAGGCAGGAGGAATTGGGGTAGGGACATGGACTCGGATAACAGAGGACAGGAGGGACATGGAGAGGTGCACCAAACTGACCCTACAGGGCAGGCATCAGGGTTTGCAGCAGCACAATACACCACACAGCGCATGCGGGACGGGAGTGCAGCACAACAATCCATAGAAAGCAATAGAGAGGGGACAGGACCATGCACATGGACAACAGAGAACAGAGGGGAAAGAGGCAATGGTAGCTAGCTGACCATAATGGACAGACAGGAGAGAAAGCTGCAGCATAACAGACCATAAAGGGCAGGAGGGGCGGATCAGGGGCATTACAATGGAACAGACAAGCCAGGAGGGAGGGAATAGCGGTCTGCACATGGAAACAGAGGGCTGGGGGCAAGGGGGCAGGGCAGGAGCAGGAAGATGACCATGGAGGTCAGGCAGGTTGGGCACTAGAAACAAGACACACCATGGAGAGCAACAATGAGACTATGATGGCATACACACAGACCATGGAGGGAAGGTGGGAGGGGGTCAGGGGCAGCTAGCTGACCACACAGGGAAGGTGGGAGGGGCCATGGCAGCACAGAAGACCATGCATGGCAAGCGGGAGGGTTAGTGGCAGCACAATGGCTATGATGGGCAAGAAGGAGGGTGCAGGGGCATGCACAAAGGACCATGGAGGATAGAAGGGACCTGGGCACAGACAAGAGAGTTCAGGGGAAGGGGCCTCACAACAGAGCGCGCGGGGCAGGCAGGAGGAGCAGGTGCAGCACAACAGACCAGGGAGGGCAGAAGGGTGTGGCAGTAAAATGGACCATGGAGGACAGGAGGAAGGGGATAGGGGCATGGCATGTGGACAGGCAGGGTGGAGGTGGCAGGGATAGGTTACAGTCATCTGACAATGCTAGGCAGGTGGGAGGGGAGTGTCAGCTCAACAGAACACTCAGAGTAGATAGGAGTGGCAGGTCCATGGAACATGGTGGGCAAAAAGGATGGAGCAGGGGCATGCACAAAGACATCGGAGGGCAGGGGGAAGGAAAATAGGGGCAGCAAGCTAAGCACAGAGGCTAAGCAGGAGGTCAATGATGGGCCATGGTATTGGGCAATAGAGGGCAGGAGGAGTGGACTGATACATCATGCTAAATGGAGGGCAGTGGCAGCACATCAGACCATGCATGGCAGGAGGGAGGAGGCTAGCCCATGGATTCAAACAACAGAGGATAGGGAGGAGGTGGATGGGGCAGCAAGCTAACTGTTCAGAGAAGGTGGGTATTAGGAACTTTATTGTTTTTAAAATGTGTGTCTGTGCGTACTACTTAAAATATGAACAAGTATGCAGCATAATCTCACTTTTATTCAGGAAGAAGAGGACGTTTGTGACTGTGACTCCGGGCTCACTTGGCAGAAACACCCCCTGACCCTCCACCCCCATCGCAAAATGTAATGCCCGTGAAAAGGGTAGGTGGACGCAGTGTTATATAGAACATAGTCCTGAGAGCACGATTGAAAATGAAAACTAGATATAGTATATGGTATAAACTATGCATCAAAAAGTGTGATATAAGATGAACCGGGGCATGAAATATAATATGCAATACATTGTGCGCAATGACAGATTCATTGGAGAGCGCGAGATAGCACAGGCACTAGCGCTTGCTATGCGATGTGCGCCTTGGAGTGTAATATGCACAGGGCAGTGTTGTGTAACCTCTAAAGTTGTAATATAAAATATGTGCTGGGGAGTGTAACGTTGCATATGCACTGTGACAAAGATATGGATCCCAGATTGTAATATGTATGGCATAGCGCTGTGCGTTATAACATAGGCATCGAAGAAGGCACGTTAGATGGGGCAATATAACCCGTGCGAAGGCAAGCGTGGCATGACATATTCACAGGGTGGTGTTACAGTGCACATGGGCTAGAGAGTGTCATATCATATGCACTAGCTGGTGGAATACAACACAGAGGTGTGAGGCACTCGGCGGGCACTGGTGGGTGTAACACAGCATTGGGCTCAGCCAGGAGCACGCTGTGACTCTCAAGTGAGGTTTGTCTCCTTTCCAGAGAGTAAAATAAAAAGTATTACACATCCAGCGGTGGATGTGTATTTTATTAACCGTGAGGGGGGTTTCTTGCATAGTTTGGTCGAATTTTTGTCGAATCCCCTTTGAATGGCTTGGTGTGCGTGTATATTAAATGTGCCCGCCAATAGCTACCCATGTTTGTATAAATAAACAACAAGGGTGTCTACTTGGAGAATACCCACCGGCGGGGGCGCCGGAATTAGGCATGGTAGGGCGTCAGACACGTCAGAGCTTCACTAGCGGTGTAAATACATTCCATGTGGATTCATTCTAAGCATAGTCGCCTTTTAATGAATATCACGCAAATCGTCATGGTGATAGGTACGTACGGTTTGTCCAGCATGTCCTAGGTGTTTCTATAAATATATATTTTTTTTAAATAATAAAAAACAAAGGCCGGCCCCGGGGGATGGGGTCCCCGGGGCCATAAGTGGCCTGAGGAGGGGGGCAACGCAGCCCCCTCCTAAAGAATAAAAAAAACAAAAAAGGCCATGACCCGGGGGTTGGGGTCCCCGGGGCCGATTAAGGCCTTGGGAGGGCCAAATTTATTTTTTTCAACAAAAAATATTTGGGTGCAGGCCCTGGGTGATGGGGTCCCCAGGGCCAGTAAATTAGAAAAAGAAGGGGGGCCACACAGCCCTCCTTCTTAAAAAAATAAAATAAATAAAAGACCGGCATCGCGCCGGAGGCCACGCCCCCTCCTTGCAGCACTCTGCAAACGTGCCCCCTGGCCAGTTGTAAGTTGGGGAATTAATTCCCCTTCAATACTGAGGGTCCCTGAGGGCCAACTAGCCCAACAGTATGCGCTAGGGAGCTGCGTTGCAGACAGGTGTTCTGAGGCCACACCCCTTTTTACACCTCTATGCAACGCAGCTCTGTGGCGCTTACTGGAGGTACCTAGTGGGCTAGTTTGACCCTAGGGACCGTTAGGATTCAAGGGGACTTAATCTCTCAACTTAGAACGGCCACAGGGCGCGTTTACACAGTGGCGAAGGGAGGGGACGGGCCTGAGATGACTTGTGCAAACACACCCTGTGGCGCGTTTTAAGTTGGGGAAATAATTCCCTTTCAATCCTGAGGGACCCTGGGGGTCAACTAGTCCACCAGGTGCTTCCAGTAAGCGCCACTGCTCTGCGTTGCAGAGAGGTGGTGCAGGCCGTGCCCCTTTTTACACCTCTCTTCAATGGTGCTTACTGGACGTACCTAGTGGGCTATTTTGCCCCTAGGGATCCTCAGGATTCAAGGGGACTTAATCTCCCAACTTAAAAAACGCCCACAGGGCGTGTTTACACAGTGGGGAAGGGAGGGGACGGGGCCTGAGGTGACGTGTGCAAACACGCCCTATGGCGCATTTTAAGTTGGGGAAATAATTCCCCTTCGATCCTGAGGGCCCCTGGGGGCTAACTAGCCCACCAGGTGCTTCCAGTAAGCACCACTGAGCTGCGTTGCAGAGAGGTGGTCCAGGCCGTGCCACTTTTTACACCTCTCTGCAACGCAGCTCTGTGGTGCTTACTGGAGGTACCTAGTGGGCTAGTTCGACCCTAGGGACCCTCACGATTCAAATGAACTTAATCTCCCAACTAAAAACGGCCACAGGTCGTGTTTACACAGTGGTGAAGGGAGGGGACAGGGCGTTTTAAGTTGGGGAAATAATTCCCCTTCAATCCTGAGGGACCCTGGGGCCCAACTAGCCCACCAGGTGCTTCCAGTAAGCGCCACTGCGCTGCGTTGCAGAGAGGTGATCTAGGCCATGCCCCTTTTTACATCTCTCTGCAACGGAGCTCTGTGGCGCTTACTGGAGATACCTAGTGGTCTAGTTGGACCCAAGGGACCCTCAGGATTCAAGGGGACTTAATCTCCTAACTTAAAACGGCCACAGGGCGTGTTTACACAGTGGGGAAGTGAGAGGATGAGGCCTGAGGTGACGTGTGCAAACACGCCCTGTGGCGCGTTTAAGAGGTAGTTTTAATCCCCTGCCCTATTATATACTAGGGGCTTACAGAGGAGGTCATGCTGATCAGAGGGGGACCCCAACGCACAGTGTTCCCTAGTGTATTTAGGTGTTTTCACTGTATTCCGAGTGTCTTTTAACATAGCACTGGCTCTAGGACTGGTTAGTCAGACTCAGTTACCACCAGTATCCGTCTGAAAAAGTTGAGGGTACAGGATGATTTTGCAACAAGGCTTCTTTCTGCTCTTCTGTTTGTTCTTTCTGCACGTTATCCTTCTTCCTGCACTTTTCTTCGTCTTTGAGGACTTCTGTTGCTTCTTTCTGCACTTCTTTTTTTTTTCTGTGCGTTTTTTCTTCTTTCGTCACATGTCCTATTTCTGTAGGCATAGTTAGAAATTAGCATTTAAGAAACCTTTGAAATTCACTGAAAAAACCATAGGTTTCAGGCACGTTATAGTTAGGAATTAGCATTTAAAAAACCTTAGAAATTCACTGAAAAAACCATAGGTTTCAGGGGCGTTATAGTTAGCTGGACTTTTCACTCGTACAAAACCATTGAAATTCCCCCGTTATAGTTGGTTCAGCTAACTATAACTCGCGCGCCCACAATGCACTGCTGATTACGTCACATTACATCACATATTACATCACTCATGACATGGTCAGTGACATCACTCATGGTGTCCAGCTAACTAGAACGCCCCTGAAACCTATGGTTTTTTCAGTGAATTTCTAAGGTTTTTTAAATGCTAATTCCTAACTATAACGTGCCTGAAACCTATGGTTTTTTCATTTTTTCAGTGAATATATATATATATATATATATATATATATATATATATATATTCACTGAAAAAAACAAAGGTGAAAGTAACATTATAGTTAGGTGAAATGTTCAGGTTTAAATTCTAAAAACCATTGAAATGAAATTCACCAGTTACAGTTAGAGTTATCTCAAATAACTATAACCTATACCCCAGCCATGCACAGTGATATTATCAATGATGTCAAAGAAGATGTCATGAGTGATGTAATATGTAGGGTAATTAGCAGTGCATGACGAGGGTTATTCTTACCTTAGGGCACAAGTTATAGTTACTAGAGATAACTATAACTAGTGGAGGGGTGCCACATGGCACTCCTCCCCAAGCTTTGTTAGGCCCTGGTGACCCCATCCCTAGGGCCATTTAAAAAAATTGATGGGTGGAGGTTCGTGCAGTTCCCCTCCTGGGCCAATTTAGGCCTCGGGGGCTTGGTGCATTTTTTGGGGGATGGGAATCACTTGCCCCCTCATCCCAGGTCACATTTGGCCCTGGGGACCCCATCCCCCAGGTTCCAACACATCATTTTTGGGGAGAAGGGTCCGCTTTTGGCCCAGGCACCCCATCTCCTGGAGCCAGGTGCAATTTTTGGGGGGAGAGGGGCAAGTCCTCTCCCCGCCAAATTCGACCCTGGGGCCTGGGTAACAAAGGGTGAGTGATCTGGTGCCCATCCAAGGCACCAACCACACTATTGTTGGGTGCTTTGAGAGGAGCCCCAAGGCCCCAGTTTGCTCCCCGCATCCAGCGGGAGCTGGCATTGCTCCCACATTCAGGGAGCAGCTAATAATACTGTTCCCTGCGGGTCATGGGGTCATGGCAACCCTTTAATCTGTTTCCTGCCTCCTGAAACGTCCACTCCAGCTAAAAAGCTCTCTTCCAGTGGGAAGGAGCATTTTTAAAGTTCCTTCCCGCTGGGGGCAGACTTTGTGTTTTCTCCCACTTGCTGGGAGATTTGAAAATGCTCTCGCCAAGTGAGAGCAAACACAGGTTTCCCTGCCCATGTCAGTGCCGGCAGGAATACCACTATGTCCCAGGGGTAGGTTCCATGGGATATAACCTGGACGGGTCCCAGGGGATGGGGTACCAAGGTCCATTATTGGCTCAGGGAGGGTGGCCCCCTCCCCTTTACAGATGCAGCCGAGCCACCAGGGGTAGGTTCCCTGCGGCAGAAAATAATCTCGGGAGTGGGCCCACGCATGCCCCCTTCTCCCAAAATATAAATATATTCCCCCTTCCCGGGACCTAGTCCACTCGGGGGACGTTAAAACAAGCAAGCTCAAGAGACCATGTTGGGTTTTTTCCCCCACGGATTTGGGGTCTTCTTACCCTGCCCCCTAGTGTCTTTGTGTTAGTTTTTGCATTTCCTAAGATTGCTGCCACCACTTCCTGGTTGAGGTGGTGGCTGCCAATCAGATCTCAGTTTGAGCCTCTGCGTCCCTAGGTATACAACGTTTTTGAGCCCTAATTGCTCAAAAACTACTGAACGGACTTACACTAAAACACAAACAACACTTTTTCTGGACCTAGATCAAGCTTTCTGCCACACTAAGCCCCTGGGCTTGGTGGTGACGTGCAAAAGGGACACAGCTTGGGCCACAAATGTGTTTTTTAAACTGTTGCCACAAATTCGCGGAGGGCCTGTGAATCAGCAGCAAAATAAATAAAAAATACAAAACAAGGTCTCCAGTGCTTCTTTGTTTTAAAGCCCCCCAGGTGGGCCAGGATCTGAGGGGGGAGAACATATTTATATTTTGGGGGAGAGGGGAAGGCATCTCCCCTCCACAGAATGATTTTGGCCCCAGAGACCCCATCCTCTGGGGTCCAGCTGTTTATTAAAGGGGGTGAGGACACGCAGCCCTGCCCTCCCCTGGCCACATTCAGCCCCGGGTACCCCATCCCCGAAGGCCGAGCCATATATGTAGAGGGAAAGGGGGCCATGTGGCCCCACTTCCTGAGCCATTAATGCCCCTGGGGATCCCATCCCTCAAGGCCACCTCAGGCTTTGTCCCAGGGAGTCCACCACGAGCACATAACGGTAACCCAGCCTTCCCTGACGTGGGTAGGAAAACCTGTGTTTAGTCTTGCTTGGAAGGAGTAATTTTAAATCTCCCGCCAAGCAGGAGCAAACACCAAGTCTGCTTCCAGTGGCCGGGAGCATAAAACCTGATCCTGCATGCTAGGAGAGTATTTTTTCTCTGTTTCCCTGCCTGCAGTGAAGCACGAAGGGAACAAGATGAAAAGATTGCTCCCGTACTCTCGGAGCAGCATTATTAACTGCCCCCTACGAGCAGAAGCAATGCTGGCTCCCATTCGAGGAGTGGATCCAGCTGGGGTCACAGGGGCCTTGGGGCTCCCCCCATGGCCCCCAACAATAGCGTGGTGGGTGCATAGTATGGGCACCAGTGCACCCCCCCTTTGTTGGCTGAGCCCCAAGGGATGATGTTCCTGGTGCTGAAATTGGCCTGAGTAAGAGGGTTGTGTGCCCCCCTCCTCCATGAATAGGGTGCTGGGCCCTGGGGGAAGTGTCCTTGGGGCATGAATCGGCCAAGATAGCGGGGCCATGTGCCACCCCCCAAAAACAATTAGCTAGGCCCTAGGGGATGGGGACCCTGTGGTAAAAAGAGGCCTAAGGAGAGCCAGCACAGCACAGAACGGTTTCCCAGCCTACCCTGACGCGGGCAGGGAAACCTGTGTTTAACTCCCGCCAAGCAGAAGCAAACACCAAGTCTGCTTCCAACAGGTGGGAGCATGCAAAATTATCCTGCGTGAACCCCCCCAAAAAATGCACTGAAGAATGGGGTTCTGGGGGCCAGAAGCATCCCAGGGAGGGGGGAATGTGCCTCCCTCCCCTCAAAAAATTCACTGGGCCCTGGGGAATGTGGTCCCCGGGGCCCAAATCATCCCAGGGAGGGATGCATGCCGCTCCCCTTAATTTTAATTAGTAGGGCTGGGGGATGGGGTCCTCGGGGCCCTGACAAGGCTCAGCGAGGGGGCTGATCAGACCCCCTCCCCTTTATTTTTATAAACGGTCCTGAGGGATGAGGTGCCCAGGGCCTAACAAGGCTCAGAGAAGGGAGTCATATCACTGCAAAATTTTCAATGAAATTATTGATTAGAAAATTATGCATGGCGGAAGTGCGAGTTATAGTTACCTTAGTGCACGAGCTATAGCTTCTTGTGATAAGTAAAGCTAAAACTGCTGAATTTCTATGGGTTTCTATGTGTGAAATGTGAACCTAACTAAAACGTCTCTGTAATTTTTGGTTTTGTCAGTGAATCATATTACATGAAGTTACATATATATATGTATTATCTACTGGCGGTCGCCAGTAGATAGTTATAGTTAGGACCGTGTTTCCATAGGAAATCTGAAAATTCTATTTTGAATAACTTTGGCGCCGGTTGACGAATCTTCGCAAAATTTTCAAAACTAATGGGGCGCTCCGCTCAGCTCCTACCCTGAGAGTCTCGTGGGGATTCGTCAAGAGGGGGCCGAGAAAAAAGGGGGGTCCCAAAACGCGTTTTCCCATAGGACCTTTAGTCGAAGGTACAGCCCGAACGGCTGAACAGAATTACTTGAAATTTGGCAGAGAGGTAGTCCTCAGGTCAGGGATGTGCCTTTTGCATATATGGAGTCAATCTGTTCAGTAGTTCCTGAGAAAATTGCAGTTAAAAGCCCATACATATCTATAGCCGCGCACCGTGTGCGCACCGTGCGCGCACCCTAACGTGCGCGAGCGTAATTCTGATTGGTTGTTACGTGTCAACGTTCGAATCGGTCGAAATCAGGAAGTGTCGGCCGCCATTTTGTTTGTTTTCAGTGCGAGAGTGAAAAAGGAAGGTGGCGAACGTGAAAAGGGGGCAGGGTAGAGAGTTCCGGACCCCCTAGCCTTTGTCAGGGGGTCCCTGAAGGACCCCGAAGGCAGAAAAAAACATTTTAATTTTTTTTTTTTTAAATCGGGGGGGTGCGCGCTCCGTGCGCGCACGGTGAAAAACCAAAAAAATTTTTTAATACGTAGTATATTGTAAAATAAATATATAAAAAAAATAATAATACATACATAACTTAGCATTTAAAAAAACTTACAAATTCACTGAAAAAACCATAGGTTTCACACACGTTATAGTTAGGAATTAGCATGTAAAAAACCTTGCAAATTCACTTAAAAAACCATAGGTTTCACACATGTTATAGTTAGGTGGATATTTCACTCGTAAAAAAACAATGAAATTCCCCCGTTATAGTTAGTTCAGATAACTATAACTCGCGCGACCGCCACTCTATCACAAGGATGATGTCATGAGTGATGCCACTGACCATGTCATGAGTGATGTAATATGTGACGTCATGAGCAGGATTGCGGGCGCGCGAGTTATAGTTATCTGAACTAACTATAACGGGGGAATTTCAGTGGTTTTTTACGAGTGAAATATCCACCTAACTATAACATGTGTGAAACCTATGGTTTTTTAAGTGAATATATATATATATATATATATATATATATATATATATATATATATATATATATATATATATATATATACATACAGGCTCGGTGCGTCCATTGGGGCGTTGGGGCGTAGCCCTCTCGCCCGCAGCTCCCTCGGCATCTCTAAACTTAAGTAAACTGAATCAGTTTACTTAAGTTCAAAGAAGCCGAGGGAGATCTGAAAATCATGTCAGTCAGCATGACGTCGGACAGCCAACCCCCTTCAGAGTCTAAAGGGGGTCGGCAGTCCGGCGTCATGTTGACTGACATGATTGTCAGACCAGGGGGCAGGCAGCAGCACAAGTGCGCATGAGTGGGGAAAGTCGGCGAATTTTTCAGCCGTGCCCAGTCATGCGCACTAGTGTCTGCTCTGGCTGGCGCATGCCCATTAGGAGAGCGAGGGTTGAGCAAAGGCTCAAACCTCGGTCTCCTAAAGGGCAGGCGGGTGAGTAGTAACCGTGCCCTAAGCCAATCCTAGGATTGGCAGAGAGGGGTTGCCAGCCCATTCTAGTGTCGTTCGTGAAGGCGCCAAGGGGACAGGACCGGCTGTGAGGTAAGTTTTGTTTTTTATTTAATCCCCCGGTCCCACCCCCGTGAGAACCCCCCCCCACCCGTGAGCCATGACTGCGCAGCAGGTTATGTTGCCGAGCTGCCGGGGCGGCAGCTAGTGCGATGGTGTGATGGGGTGCTATGGGGCTTTGAAGAGCCGGAGAGCAGTAGGCTGCCAGCAGCTGTCTCTCGGCTCAGTGAGAGTGCAATGGCGGGGGCTAGCACGCCAGTGATTAAATTTGCCAGTCAATAAGGTTGCCAGGGATTTCATTAGCATGGATCTGCATGGGACTCTCTTCGCTTCTCCCGCCTCTCTCTTGCTTTCCCTGTCCCTCCCTCTCATCTATCCTGTCCTACCTCGCCTGCCCGTCTCGTGCTCTCGCTCCAATCCTTCCCCACCCGGCTGTCCTCCCCTGCGCCCTCTCTTTGGCCCCTCTAACTTCCCCGTAGTATTTTATCAGCTTCTTCGAGCCACGTTCTATTGCTACGTTCTCGTGCCAAGCTTCTCTGACACTACCTCTCACCCAGGTGATACCGCCCTTTTTCTCCAAAGCAACCCCACCCCACACCAGACCCTCTGTTTTGTTGTGTGAAGATTGCCCCTGCAGCAGGGGCATCTGTGACAATTAATGCCCCCTCGCAGAAGTTACAGAAGCCAAACGCAGGGCAATATCCGTCGTTGTGGCTAAAAGTACTTCAGTATATGCCACACAGTTTTTGGGGGTCTTGTTCTGCTTACAAGGGGTTAAATCAGATCCAGTGCTACTAACTAGGAGTATCACGTGGCTCCATATTGTCAGAGCCCCGTGTTTTAGGGCTTGAGTTGTAATCTGACAGCCCAGTGCATTCTGGGAGCCGGTGTTTCGACACTGTAGTATTGCTGCATTGAATGAACGCACCTGATGGCAATCATCTGGAACTGAACAGGGACACTCAGGCACACATGGCTTCCTGGCCACATGGAGAGAACAGGTGACCCCGGTGCTCGCTGATGATCATGCCTCTGCAGGGCTCGCATCTGTAGGGATGATGATCGTGCCTCTCTGTAGGGCTCGTTCTTCTGTAGGGCTCTTGCTTCTTTCTCCATTGTGGGTGCCTTTGAAATGTTGAAAAGTCTACATTTGGCCTTGGCTGGCTCATCTATTGGAGACTTGGAGGAGAAGGAGGGGGAGGCTGGGGGAGTCCGGAGGCTTGAAAGAGGAGGAGGGAGACAGACTGAGGGAGAGCAGAGGCTTGAGGGTGGAGAGGGGAGAGACTGAGTGAGGGAGCAGAGCCTTGGAGGTGGAAGAGAGAGCAGAGGCTGAAACTTGAAGATGGAGGAGAGAGAGACTGTAGGGAGAGTGGAGACTTGGAGGTGAGTCTGAGGAGGATGAAAGAGGAGCTGTGGTGGAATGGAAACTCAGAAGTGCATTGTTGACCTTCTTGCTTTCTCACGTTTACTTGAAAGTGCACCATTTGCCAACTCTAAAAAAAGAGTTTTCTCAGGGTCTCTCCCTCGCCTCAGGGCACTTTTCCTGAGCTTTTACGCCGCACCACTTTCAAATGTCAGCCACCACTGTGTGTGTGTGTATATATATGTATATATATATTATCTACTGGCGGTCGCCAGTAGATAGTTATAGTTAGGACCTATTTTCCATAGGAAATCCGCAACATTCTATTTGGAATAACGTTGGCGCCGATTGACGAATCTTCGCAAATTTTTCCAAACTTTTGGCCAGCTCCGCTCCGCTCCTACCCTGAAAGTTTAGTGGTGATTCGTCAAGCGGGGGCCGAGAAAAAAGGGGGGTCCCAAAACGCGCTTTCCCCATGCAATTTCCTATAGGATCTGTTGTCGCAGCTACAGCCCGAACCGCTGAACGGAATGACACCAAATTTGGCAAAGAGGTAGTCCTCAGTTCGGACTCGTGACTTTTGCTTAAATGGTGTAAATCCGTTCAGTAGTTCCTGAGAAAATTAGAGTTAAAAGTTAGTGATATCTATGGCAGGGGAGGATCCGTGGATCCTCCCCGCACTCTCCCCGAACCCTCCCGAGCACGAGCTGAATGCTAATTGGCTGCCAACACTCTGAATCAGGAAGTGTTGGCAGCCATCTTGTGCCTCGGTAGAACCGAGGCACAAGAAAGCACAAAAGCAAAGACGCAAAATGCGACAAGGGGGCAGGGTTGAAACACCCTGACCCCCTAGGCCTGCTGAGGGGGTCCCACAAGGACCCCCAAGGCCCCAATTTATTAATTTTTTTTTAAATCGCAGGATGCGCCTCTGGTCCGCGCATCCCGCGAATGAAAAAAAAAACGAAGCGCGGGCTCCCGCGCTTCGTTTTTATTTAGCCCCCGGGGGGGCCAAGTCCCAGGGGCAATGTGTTTATCATAATGGGGGGCCCAGAGGGGCCCCCCAGCCCCGGGGACCGCCACCCCCGGGGCTTAACTGAATGTATGCGGGGGGGCTCATGGCCCCCCCGCAGCCCCAGGGACCGCCACCCCCTGGGGCTTGTTTAAAAAAAAAAAAAAAATACCAGTGTGGGGGGGCTCGAGCCCCCCCCACACGCCCCGGGGACCGCCACCTCCCCTGGGCACTAAATATTTAAATAAGGGGTCCATTACGGACCCCCAAGCCCCGGGGACCACCATCCCCCGGGGCATAAAATTCAGTGGAAGGGGGGCCGCCCTCCTGGAGCCAAAGATGGCCCTGGGGACCGCCACCCCCAGGGCCGGCTCCTGCAGTGTCCCGGGGTGCCCACCCCGGGACACTGCTGTTTGCTATGGCAGGGTGGGAGCCTCGCGGCTCCCGCCCTGCCATAGCAAACTGCTTTGGTATTTGGAAGAGAGAGCAGGAAACCTGCTCTCTCTTCAAAATACCAAAGACGATTGCTTTTCCACAAGGGGAGCAGCATGTTAGCTGCTCCCCATGTGGAAAAGCAATGCCGGCTCCCGCGGGACGCGGGGAGCCGGCGGGGCCGTGGGGGGAATGGGACCCCCCCCCACGGTCCCCAACGTGAAGGCCAGGCCCCGGGGGATGGGGTCCCGGGCCAGTAGTGGCCCGGGTGGGGGGCCACGCGACCTCCCTCCCAAAAATAAATAAAAAAATAATTTAAAAAACAGCCCCGGGGGATGGGGTCCCCGGGGCCAAAATGGGCCACAGGAGGGGGGGCTATGCAGCCCCCCTCCATTAAAAAATAAAAAGGGCCATGCCCCGGGGATGGGGTCCCTGGGGCAAATTATGACCTCGGGAGGTGGGCCACGCAGCCCCCTTCCCGATTGTATTTTTTTTTTTAAATAAAAAAAACAAATTGGGGGCAGGCCCTGGGGGATGGGGTCCCCATGGCCAAAAAATAAGAAAAAGAAGGGGGGTTACACAGCCCCCCTTCTTAAAAAGGAGAAAAATAAAAAAACGGGATCGGGAGGAGGCCACGCCCCCTTCTTTCATCACTCTGCAAACGCGCCCCCTGGCGCGTTTGCAGAGGGGGAACAAATTCCCCTACAATACTGGGGGTCCCTGGGGGCCAACTAGCCCACCAGGAACCTCCAGTATGCGCCAGGGGGCTGCGTTGCAGAGAGGTGTAATGAGGCCACGCCCCTTTTTACACCTCTCTGCAACGCAGCTCCCTGGCGCTTACTGGAGGTACCTGGTGGGCTAGTTGGCTGCCAGGGGTCCTCATGATTCAAGGGGACTTAATCTCCCAACTTAAAACGTGCCACGGGGCGCGTTTGCACAGTGGTGAACGTAGGGGGCGGGGCCTGAGGTGATACTGTGCAAACACGCCCTGTGGCGCGTTTTAAGTTGGGCTATTCATTCCTCTTCAATCGAGAGGTCCCCTAGGGGACAATTAACCCATCAGGTACCTCCACTAAGCACCACGGAGCTGCGTTGCAGAGTGTTGTAAAAAGGGGTGTGGCCTCTGAACACCTCTCTGCAAGGCAGCTCCCTGGCGCATACTGGAGGTACCTGGTGGGCTAGTTGGCCACCAGGGGACCTCAGGATTCAAGGGGACTTAATCTCCCAACTTAAAACGCGCCACGGGGCGCGTTTGCACACGTCACCTCAGGCCCCTCCCCCTTCCTTCACCATTGTACAAATATTCCTCTAAAATCAGCCGAACTACGAATTCCGATTTACTCACCTGTCAGGAGAGAACCCAGGGCTGCATCTTTTAGCCCAGCACTGACCCTGAAAAGTAATTCTAAGCGGGGCCTGAGGTGAGATCTGTGCAAACACGCACTGTGGCGCTTTTAAGTTGGGGAATTACTTCCTCTTCAATCCTGAGGGTCCCTGGGGACCAACTAGCCCACCAGGTACCTCCAGTAAGCGCCACGGAGCTGTGTTGCAGAGTGTTGTAAAAAGGGGCGTGGCCTCTGAATACCTCTCTGCAATGCAGCTCCCTGGCGCATACTGGAGGTACCTGGTGGGGTAGTTGGCCCCCAGGGGACCTCAGGATTGAAGAGGAATTAATTCCCCAACTTAAAACGCGCCACAGGGCGTGTTTACACACGTCACCTCAGGCCCCTCCCCCTTCCTTCACCATTGTACAAATATTCCTCTAAAATCAGCCGAACTACGAATTCCGGTTTACTCACCTGTCAGGAGAGAACCCAGGGCTGCATCTTTTAGCCCAGCACTGACCCTGAAAAGTAATTCTAAGCGTACTTACCAGTAACTTGTATTTCCTTCCATAGGAATCCATTGTGTGGTTTTCACCAGAAAATTTTCTAAGTGTCTATTTTCACAAACTAAAAATATTCCTAAAAAATCGTCTGTATGACTTAAACACATTCTTTCAACTGTTTACAGGAGGTTGGCCAGTGCTGGATCCAGGATCCACCACTGAGTAAGAAAAAGTAACAATAACACTACTTACCTGCTAAGGGAATTTTCTGCCGTAGGATAACATTGGTGATTCTATGGGAAAAAGTTTCTAAGTGTCAACTTTTAAAATACAATAATATTCCTTAAAAATCACTACTGTAACCAAAGCGCTTTTACTCAACTGTTTACAGGAGATGTCCAAGGACTGAATCTAGGATCCAGTCTTGTGGTTAGAAAAGTAATCCATAAAGTAACCAATTGCATTTAACTAGAAATTCACATTGAGCTCAATGTTGCTTTGTGTTTGAAATTGTGTTGCTCATTGCAACAACTGTAACTACTGTACTTAAAAGTCTGTTGCCTATTTGCCAAGTATTTAAACTAAAGTATTTAATTCTGAGAAAGTATATTTTGTATTGTAATGTATAAAGTAATTATAATGTAATAAAAAAATATATATCTAAAAATAAATAGTTTAAAAAATGTAGTAAATCAGTATAAAAAAAATCAGTATAACAATTAATACATTCAAAATTGTCATTTAGAAATCCTTTGAAATTCACTGAAAAAAACATAGGTTTCAAGCCTGATATAATTAGGAATTAGCATTTAAAAAACCTTTGAAATTCACTGAAAAAAACATAGGTTTCAGGGGCGTTATAGTTAGGAATTGGCATTTATATATAATATGTGACGTCATCAGCAGTGCATTGCGGGGGCGCGAGTTATAGTTAGCTGAACTAACTATAACAGGGGAATTTCTAGGGTTTTGTACGAGGGAAATGTCCAGCTAACTATAACGCCCCTGAAACCTATGTTTTTTTTCAGTGAATTTCTAAGGTTTTTTAAATGCCAATTCCTAACTATAACGCCCCTGAAACCTATGGTTTTTTCAGTGAATATATATATAATCAAGCCTCCGCGAGTGCGGCGGGAAAATCTTTGCAGCTGTTCTCTCCGTTGGGAAGCCAGTGATCAAGGGACAAGCAAACCCGAAACATGTTTGGCAACTAGCCTGAGCTGCAATGGTGAACCTTCTTCCCTGCTATCCTGCCAAATAAAAGGTACTCTACACGACCGTGTGTGGCGTTTCAATTGTGGTGCGCTCTTCATTTGGATATATAGCGGTCTGTGCCAGATCGCGAAACGCCCCGCTGCGGAGGAGCAGATCCTACACGCCGACAATTGCAGGCGTTCAAGGAACGGCGTGACCAATGTGGCAGGTCATCACTAGCGGGGACCCAGCTTTACCTTTTACAGCGGCCTACTATAGGTACAAGAAACTGATGGGAGATTAAGCACAATGCCACAATGGCTTTCAAAGAACTCACTATCCCAGAATGCAGTCATCAGACACGCCCACTGGGGCGGGACTTTTAATCAAGCCTCCGCGAGTGCGGCGGGAAAATCTTTGCAGCTGTTCTCTCCGTTGGGAAGCCAGTGATCAAGGGACAAGCAAACCCGAAACATGTTTGGCTACTAGCCTGAGCTGCAATGGTGAACCTTCTTCCCTGCTATCCTGCCAAATAAAAGGTACTCTACACGACCGTGTGTGGCGTTTCAATTGTGGTGTGCTCTTCATTTGTATATATAGCGGTCTGTGCCAGATCGCGAAACGCCCCGCTGCGGAGGAGCAGATCCTACACGCCGACAATTGCAGGCGTTCAAGGAACGGCGTGACCAATGTGGCAGGTCATCACTAGCGGGGACCCAGCTTTACCTTTTACAGCGGCCTACTATAGGTACAAGAAACTGATGGGAGATTAAGCACAATGCCACAATGGCTTTCAAAGAACTCACTATCCCAGAATGCAGTCATCAGACACGCCCACTGGGGCGGGACTTTTAATCAAGCCTCCGCGAGTGCGGCGGGAAAATCTTTGCAGCTGTTCTCTCCGTTGGGAAGCCAGTGATCAAGGGACAAGCAAACCCGAAACATGTTTGGCTACTAGCCTGAGCTGCAATGGTGAACCTTCTTCCCTGCTATCCTGCCAAATAAAAGGTACTCTACATGACCGTGTGTGGCGTTTCAATTGTGGTGCGCTCTTCATTTGGATATATAGCGGTCTGTGCCAGATCGCGAAACGCCCCGCTGCGGAGGAGCAGATCCTACACGCCGACAATTGCAGGCGTTCAAGGAACGGCGTGACCAATGTGGCAGGTCATCACTAGCGGGGACCCAGCTTTACCTTTTACAGCGGCCTACTATAGGTACAAGAAACTGATGGGAGATTAAGCACAATGCCACAATGGCTTTCAAAGAACTCACTATCCCAGAATGCAGTCATCAGACACGCCCACTGGGGCGGGACTTTTAATCAAGCCTCCGCGAGTGCGGCGGGAAAATCTTTGCAGCTGTTCTCTCCGTTGGGAAGCCAGTGATCAAGGGACAAGCAAACCCGAAACATGTTTGGCTACTAGCCTGAGCTGCAATGGTGAACCTTCTTCCCTGCTATCCTGCCAAATAAAAGGTACTCTACACGACCGTGTGTGGCGTTTCAATTGTGGTGCGCTCTTCATTTGGATATATATATATATATACACACACACACACACACACACACACACACACACATATATATAGTCCCGTAGACTCTGAATACGGGCAGTGGGTTCCAAAGAGATTACACATATTCCAAGATGACTGAGGACTGGGTAAAGGAGCGGGAAGAGGCGGCACTGGATATCTTTAGCGATGCTGACTCGACCGCATCTACAGCCTCCAAAACCAAAGGTCCGAGTGCAGAACCAGCGCACAGCGATGTAAAAAAAAACTCACACACGAACTGGAAAAATTACGTAAAAATTAGGTGTCAAAGTGGTGGAAGTGTAAATCGCGTAAAAGATACCTGGACGTGGGACGTATACCTAGAGGGCTAAGGATTCTCGTAGCACCAACGTACGAGAATCTGGACCCCGCAATGCTTCAAGAATGGGCCGACAACAGTGCGCAATCATCCCAAAACATGCTGAACATATTAATCAAATATGCAACAAGCGACATAGAAAAAATCCTGGCGAGGATTGATGAGATCTGTAGAGAACTGGAAACATTTGAAAATCAGGAAGAGATACGGAAAACCCTTAATGACATACAAACAAGGGTAACAAAGTACGAGCAAACAATCAAAGAAAGGAAAGCGGTAACATTTCAAAGAGACAGGAATGATTACCTAAACGGCAGAATCTACACTTTTTCGAAGAAATTTGAGAACATAAGGCGCCAGCAATTATCCGCAACCACAAGTAACCATGATAAACCCCCTGAGCCAAGTGAATCAGAATGGAGCTCAGAATTAGAATCTGATCTGGAAAGCACAGGAAGTGGGAACTCAATGCGCAAAGCCCCAACACCAGTACAGGAGTTCGGTTTTTTACGCATGGAGCGCATGATGAGCCTTCGGCCGCGCCCATCACGTGAAGAATCGCCAAAAAATAAAGAACAAAATAAAAAAAAGGCGCAGAAAGGACAGGAGATGGGGCAAACACTTCACAAAAAAAAAACAAAAGCACCATACAGACGGAACAGACGCAGATAATTCAAAGTGCGGACATTGACAACACAGTTATAAATCTATCTAACATGGAGCTAAACCAACAAGAGAAAGAAATTGTATTGCTCGGACTAACCTACTGCACAGATACAAACTTTGATTATACTCAGACTCATATAGACATTTACCAGTTTGTACGCAAGTTGAAATTGCAAAAAAACTTTTTCAACATGACAAAAAATACTAGAGAACTCGAAACAGATAATATGCAACCAGGAGCGCTCTGTGTCGCAGACATGAGTCTATTGAAAGATCTCACGGCCCTGGAACATGAGGAATTACTGAGTCAAATATCCCTAATGGATTCAGCTGCAAGATCAGACCTAGACATTTATCAATCTGTGCGCACACCGTTCAGACCGAAATCGGTATTCATTCTCCTGCTGCAAAAAGATGGATTGGACATGTTTCTGACAATGTTATTAAGGATTTGAAAAACCTATCCTTATCAAGTACTAAGGAATTTATCAAAAACAACCCCAACAGAAGAACGGAGTACAATAATCTGATCAACAAAATTAAACTGAGACCAGGCATTGTAGTAAGATGGTCAGATAGGGGCGGAAACATAGTCCTATGGCCATTACAAATGTACAACCAAGGAGCAAACAAACAACTGCAAATACAAGATTGCTACAACCATATAAGCCCCACTAGTATAATAGGTATCAAAGAGAAATACCACAAAGAATTATACCAATGGAGAGGAACTGGCCTGATATCAAAACCAGAACTGGATTTTCAAAAAAACGATTACCCGATTACTCCTCAGCTCTATCTTATACCAAAAATCCATAAAGATGCAGAACAGCCCCCTGGGAGACCCATCATCTCCGCCATTGGGGGACTCTTTGAAAACACTAGCAGATTCATTGACTACTTTCTCAAACCTTATGTGCGGGAACTACCAGCCTTTATTAAGGATACTGGGGACTTTCTAACAAAAGTGTATGATTATAACTGGACTGCTAATTTTGTTTTTATGACATTGGATGTATATACCTTGTACACTAACATTAGACACACAGACGGTCTGAAGGCCCTTGAACACTTTTTAGGAAAAATACCTACAAGTCTACACCAACATACTTTGATGCTACTGCAGATGGCAGAGTGGTGTCTTGAAAACAACATCTTTATCTTTGACAGATTACACTACAAGCAGGTACAGGGTACGGCCATGGGTACTTGCTTCGCCCCCAGCTATGCGAATTTGCATATGGGCTGGTGGGAGGAGCAAGTACTCATAGCCACACAAAATAAGGACATGACAGAAAATGTGGTAATTTACACCAGGTTCATAGATGATATCTTTGTACTTTGGCAGGGCACAGAAGAAAATGCTAAACAATTTGCTACAGAAATCAACAACAATAACCTGAACTTAGAATTCACATGCACGATTAGCAAAACATCCATCAAATTCTTAGATCTTGAACTATATATCGAAAATGATAAAATAAAAATTAGGACATATAGAAAGACCACGTCAAGGAACGCTATTTTGCACGCCAACAGCTTTCACCCCACAAAACTCAAGGAAAGCATACCCTACGCTGAGTGCCTTAGAATGACACGCAATTGCAGCACACACGAGGGACTTAAGCAATCAAAAGATAGTCTCTTTATGAGACTCAGAAATAGGGGCTACAGCAACAAGACACTCGCCAATGCCGAGTTGAAATGCGCAACCACCAACACTAGGGCTCTCCTATTTTCGTCCAAAAACAATCTAACAAATAAGGGCAAATCACCCTCAGGGAACACCCCTAGACTGATCACGGGGTTCAATATATATCATTCCAACCTGCGCAAAATACTCAATAGACATTGGTATCTAGTGAGCAGTGACCCCATCCTAGGCCCAACTTGCAGCAAGACACCGCAAATAACATTCAGGAAAGCAAAATCCATGTGTAGCAAACTAGTGGTGAACGCCCCATCCACTAACAAAGGAGCGACTTGGCTCAAGCCCCAAAGTGGATTCCATAGGTGCTCAAAGTGCAAGCCGTGTAAACACGGTATCAACACCACTACCGTCCCTCTACCACTGAGGCACACACCTTTTGTAATCAGAGGCAATTACTCCTGCAAAACTAACTTTGCAGTCTACGTACTCCAATGCACGTGTGGTAAACGATACGTAGGCAGCACAATACACCCAGCTCACATTAGGATATTGCAACACCTCAGAGCCATCATCCACGATGACCCGACATATCCCGTAGCCAGGCACATGAACGCAAACCACGGTGGAAAAACACAGGAACTTTCCTTCTATGTAATCGACAGCATCCCCAAAAACATCAGGGGAGGCAACAGACAACTATCATTGAGAAGGCTGGAATCCAGATATATAATTCTTCTAGATTCCAAAATCCTGAATGGGATGAATGCAGACGAGGCTCTAAATGTGCATCTCTAATATCCTAGCCGCTTGTCCCGCACCTTAAAACCCTCTCCGCAGCGTCCGGTCCTCACCACTTGATAGACTTCATAAGTTTCAGTTGACACATTTTGTGATTTTATGTTTTTACACACAACCCGTACAGTAGAACCCAGACTTATACTTCTAACGTATGGCCATAGGCAAACAACACTCTACCTCAGCCCACTTGGGCAGCACCCTGCGCAACCCTCCTAAAGTGACACCGACAACCCAAGATTTATATATCCTGCCTTAATACATCTCACCTCAGTGCACTCGCATTTACCCATTTAGCAACACTGTTTGCTATGTCTTTGATGTATAAATCTGAGCCGATATTTTCTTTGGGTACACTAAAACACATTTGGTACTCCAACACGACTGGTTCAGGCAGGAGAGGAATATGTAACAGAATAATGTAACTATGAGCCTATACTAGTTTATCATTTATAGTCTTATCCTTGAGACAGCAAACCATAAGTAGTAGAGATTTTTTTCACTGTTCTGGGTTTGTAAACACTGTCACAGCTTAAGTTTAAATTTTTAACAAAATGTTTAATTTGTACCTGAGTTATTCACAGTTACAGTTACAGTAGCCACATTTTACACGTAATAACTGTGCAGCATATAACATCTATGACGGAGTACACAACAAATACTTTTTGTTGTACTTTTCTGGATTTTTACCGGTTTTTGCATCATCATGCTCATGCTCATGCAGTAAACTCTTCTATGTATGCCTGTCAAAACCTGAAAATGTATATATAATGATGATGAGTGAGGAACCAGATATAGTGAGCAAGGCGGTCCGAGCCGAAACGCGTCTGGGTCATTTTGAAATAAATTTATCTTTCTTTGGCAATTGGCCCACGGAGTCAGCGCCTGCTTGATTTGAAAGTTTGGACTGGTTTTTGATATTGTATATATATATATGCACGGAACAAGAGGAGTGGAGAAACCAGAGTCTACAGACAGCAAGGAGATTTGAGCTGCGAAAATACAATAAAGCATTGGTCAAAAGGTGTTGTCAACGGGCGAATGAGAAATCAAGAGAGGAATGTTTGAAGCCCAAACAAGAGATCAAACCTGATGCTGAACCCATAAGAATGATTATGGATTTTTCGAATGATGCTAAAAAACATAAGCAAAATTATCAGAAAAAATTGGAAACTGTTACAAATGGATGAAACGGTTAGTAAAATCATTGGCAATCATCCCTTAATTACATATCGCAGAGCTCGGAACCTTAAAGACAGGTTGATTAACAGCCATTTTCAAGGCAAAAAGAATGCAAGTTGGTTGAAAACCAATGGTTTTATCAAATGCCGGAAGTGTAAAGTCTGCGAAATCGCCAAACCTATTACCGAGTTTAGTCTAGCAAATGGAAAAACCTGGCGAATTAAACAGCTCATTTCGTGTAAAAGCCAATTCACAATTTATGTTATTGAGTGCCCGTGCAAATTAAAATATGTTGGCAGCACTATTTGTGAATTAAAAAAACGGATTTTGGAACACACACGGGCTGTAATGAACAAAGACACTACGAATGCTGTTGCTAAACATATGGGACAGTTTCACACAAACAATTGGAAGCTTTTGAAATTCTACGGCATTGAATCAATTCCATTGTCTATCAGAGGTGGCAACAGAGAGAGAATTTTACGGCAAAAGGAATCTCGCTATATCATCAAAATGAGGACATTAACACCTTATGGCCTGAATCAAAGTGAGGAACTGTACAGCCACCTGTGATTTGAACCATGAGTGATTCTTGTTTTGCTGTTTCAGTGACATAAGATTTGAGGGACATATCTCTTTGATAAATGTACTTGTCTGATCAATAGGATTAGTGGTCTGATTCTGATTCTTATTCTTATTCTCATGTTTATTCTTATTCTTGGAAATCTGGTATTCCTTCGTATTCTTAAAATCCTTCCCGCACGATACAACAGGGTAACCATAGTGGTATTAAACAACAAAAATTTTTTAAGCCTGGTCCTAATGCTAAGCGCTCACACCCCACTGGAGGGGTCTCATTTCATATAAAAATATATATATTGTGAAGATGGATGCAGACTGTGTAGGTGATTGTTTAACTCCTTTATCAACTTGGAGCATGAATATAATTGCATGGGGATCAGGTTAAAACTTGATAACACAGTCTCTAAAATGAGCTAGCGGGCAAATCATCCGCATTGTGGTACCACTTTCAATTCGTGCAAATGAATTTAGAAAACAAAATTTGTTCAATTTACTTTAATCGGAATGATGTGGGGGATTTCGCAAATTAAGGATGTTTGTGAGCACACACGTTATTATTGTTGATTTATATGCAATTGTTAAATTATTTGTTTTTGTGCGAACTACATCTCCCACAATGCTCATATCCTCACGTGACAGGAAGTGGGGTGTGTGCTATGAATGCCGGTACTTATGCGAGTTCCATTATGATAAACAGTGTCGTGATCAAGGTCTTGAGGCAAGACCGAAACGCGTTGATTTCTGTGGATTTCTCTGCTTAGGGCAAACTTGAAATAAAAGCATTGTATCAGAACTACGGAGTGCGATCCTGATTTTCCCTTTCTGGGAGTTGTGGACATATATATATATTATATATATATATATATATATATATATATATATATATATATATATATATATATATATATATATATATTTGTCCTGCTTTTGACCACTTGGCGGTCGATCACTGCAATGTTCTAGGGAATAAACTAGTGAGGTGATTAAAATACTAAAATGAGTCATTTTTCCTTTGGCTTCTTTACCTACACCAATTTATGGTTCTGTATATTGGGGTTGAATCATGTAACTTTTGGACTGTCATTCGCTCTTTGTTCTTTTTGGTGACTCACTTGGGTGGAAATTTTCCATGCACCTTTCATTTAAGTATTTTCGACTTGTATAATTCTTCCTCATGTTCTTGCCCTATAATATGTTTTGTTTATGTTCATGGCTCAGCTATACAGAAAATGATTCTGAATTGTATTTGATATTGAATTGTAAATGTTTATAGCCTTGAAGAAGTCACTTGTCTGATGATGCACATTTTGGCTGTGCATCATAACGCTGCACAGAGTAACCAGCGTTATTTGAGATGTCATCAGTGATGTCATCCGTGATGTCACTGTCCATGTCATGAGTGATGTAATATGTAAATGTAAATGTAAATGTACAGGAATTTATATAGCGCAAATCACCAAGCGGTCTCTAAGCGCTTGCTTAGGGAACCCGTCCTGGTATTCCCCTGTGAGATAACCCGGCAGGGCATCCGCAAGGTGAAAGCCAGGCATCCCGCCGCGAGGGGCCCATGTGGAGATTAAGCAAGCTATTACCCAGAGTCGCAGAGTGTGAACCCATGAATCGAGTATGCACTGGAGCGAGAATTATCGAGTCCATGGACATTTATGGACTCAAGACCCAGCCGAGCCGGGAATTGAACCCTGGTCCCGGGCTGACCTCTGCTTCCAGGTCTGCCTCCTCTAACCAGTGAGCCACACTTTTCCATGTGAGATCATAAACAGTGCATTGTGGGGGCATAAGTTATAGTTAGCTCAGGTAACTATAACTGCTGAATTTCACCGCCTCTCGCTATGGCCTGGCAGTGCGCTGATTGGCTATCCCTCAGCCAATCAGGAGCAATACCGGGAGGAGCCTCTTGTGCCCCCCGGCTACTTTATTCCGGCTACAGCGCAGACGTGCAAATTTCAATACTGCTTTTAACTTGAAGTGCCGCTATTGTGCTGCTCACTGCCATTATTTTAAGTGTTTTTATCTACTCTGTGCAACTCTGTTGTTTAGCCTGAATCTGATCTACTGCTATTGCGCTGTTCACCGCCATCATTTTTTAAATACTTTCACTTACGTTGGGCAAATTTTGTTGCTTGTGTGACTGCTATTCCGCCTCTCGCTACAGCCTGGGAATGCACTGATTAGCTATCCTTCAGCAAATCAGGAACAAGACCGATAGGAGTCTGTTGTGTCCCCCAGCTACTTTATGGCGGCTGCAGCGCGGATGTGCAAATCTCAATACTGCTTTTAACTTGACCTGCAGCTATCGTGTTGCTCACTGCCATTATTTAAAAAAAAATTATCTACTCAGTGCAACTCTGTTGTTTTACCTGATTCTGACCGGACGCTATCACGCTATTCACCTCCATCATTTTTTAAATACTTTCGCTTACATTGGGCACATTTTGTTGCTTGTGTGACTGCTATTTAGCCTCTCGCTATGGCCTGGCAGTGCGCTGATTGTCTATCCCTCAGCCAATCAGGAACAAGACCGGGAGGAGCCTGTTGTGCCCCCCCCCGGCTACAATATGCCGGCTACAGCGCAGGCGTGCAGCAGGCACACCAAAGGCAAGCCCGTCTGTGCCCGTCCGCGCCTGGACGATGCCAGATGCCAGACACGCTGCCCGTTTAGGTCTCCACAGGCGGTCTTATTCACCCAAAGAGCTACTTCTCATTAGAACACAGAGCAATCAATGCACCAACCAGAAGTGGGTTCCGGTGAAATGTCCCCTATGCTGCCAGCACTGCGGTTTTAGAACCATGGTAGATGCTGTCATTACACTACGATCCTCTCCCACTTTTAAGTTACTCAGTTTAAACTGGCCCTTGCTTGTAAAACACTATGCTGAAGTGTTCGACCTAATACAGGATGAGGCACCCGACATCCTCTTCCTAACTGAGACTTGGCTCACAGCAAACACAGGAGCTGAGCCAACTTTGGCTCTGCCCCAGGGATATACTATTAAGAAACAGAGAATAGAATGGGTCGGGAGGAGGTATTGCAATAATTCTTAAAACTTGCTACACCTACCTCTTTACTAAAGAAATGATTGCGGATTGTGAAAGAGCACTATTTAAAATCACCCTTAATTGTAACTTCACTCTTCCTGGGTTACTGATTTATCACCCTGCTGGTCCTTCAAACAATTTCAGGGAAGCTCTAACCAACCTGGTTGGCACACTGACTGCCAGGATTGCTAATTTTAATATTGTGGGTGACCTCAACCTACACCTTGAAGACAGTCAAGACAAGGAGATCGCCAATTTTGTAGCCGATCTCGCAGCATTTCAATCAACGTAATGCGTCCCTAGTAGCACACTCTCTGCAGGGCATCTCTTAGACCCCGTCTTCACTAACTTCTCTGCCCTAAAAATCAGTCTGCCATTACCAATGAGCTGGTCTGACCACCGCCTTATTTCAATGACCCTACAGGGTGTAGGCCACTCTCAGGGTGCCCCTCGGAAGCCTATCCTAAAACGTCCTTGGCACAAGCTAGATGATGGCCTTTCCCGAGACCTTCTCCTAAATCAGATGCCACACCTCTCTGAGAGCATTGAAACAGATAACAACACTTTGTCTGACTGGATGACGCATAGCCTTGATAAACGCATCCTGGCCAAACTGTCCTTTAGCCGGAGCACGCAATCCAGCCCATGCTTTAATGAGAGCCTGACCCAGGCTAGGAAAAACTGTAAGGCCCTTGAACGGGCATGGAGGCAACACTATGACCCGGCCCTCAAAATGCAATATCGTGCAGCCATCAAGAAATACCACAAATCCATCCGGAAAGCTAGAGCCAACCACATTGCAAATAAAATCAAAAATAGCAGCCATCCAGCGAAATGCATTTTACCTTGCTAAAACATCTTAAAACCTCAGATCAATCCAATCAATCTATCATTACCTCCAACCATCAATGCAAGGTACTTGCCTCTTTCTTTGTTAAAGAGGTCGAGGACATCTAGAAAACCTCCCCCCCCGCCATAAATAACACTGGCCTCACAGTTCCTGTTAACCATGACGTTCCTTCTCTTTCCGCCTTATCCACACTCTCCCAGGAACCTATGTCAACCATTTGTAATAAAATTAAATCAGGATCCGCAGCAGACCCTCTCTAACCAGTTCAGTGTCTAAAATTCCTACCCCAGCTCTTACCCCCCTTCTGCGACTTAATTAATCTGTCTGTGTCCTCTGCAGTAGTCCCTACTGCATGGAAACACACCAAGGTGATTCCCCTACTCAAAAACCTGCCTTGGATGACTTTAAGTCTGAAAGTTTCCGCCCCATTTCTCTTCTCCCCCTGATATCTAAAATCACTGAGTCCTATATCAACTCCATCCTTACCACGTATATAGGAGCTATTGAATGTTTGGACCCCTCACAGAATGGTTTTCGACCACGCCATAGTACCAAATCTGCCCTTTTGGCAGTCATCGAACATCTTAGGAGCTCCTTGGATGAGAGACGCACTTCTGCTCAGATTCTTCTCGATCTGAGTGCTGCATTTGATACTGTGTCTCATCAGATTCTTCTGCAGTGCCTACAAAATATTGGCATCAGAGGGGCGGCCTTGAATTGGCTCTCATCCTTTCTAGCTGATAGATCCTTCCAAGTGATTCCCCCGCCTCTTCAGCTCTCAGACTCATCTGGTGCAATTTGGGGTGCCATAGGGCTCTGCTCTGAGCCCCACCTTATTTAATATCTACATTCAACCATTAGCAGCTGTAGTAAAAGTTAGGGGACTAACTGTGGTCTCCTATGCTGATGATTCGCAGCTTGTGATCGCGTTATCCAATAAATCTGATCAAGATGTGGCCAAGTTTCAAAATGACCTGGTGGCCATCGCAGATTGGATGACTATCAACTGCTTACAGTTGAATGCTAATAAATCAGAGATCCTTCTCTTGGGTAGAAATACTCACCTATGGAGTGATCGCTGGTGGCCTTCTGCTCTAGGAGCCCCTCCCATGCCCAAACAGACCGTAAAAACTCTGCGGGTCTGGGTTGACTCCGCCCTAACTTACCAGACGCAGACAAAGACAGTTGCCGGCATCTATTTTGGACTCTTACGTGGACCCAAGCCACTGCTTGGATTCCTCAACGCCAATACCCGCCAGGTCATCATCCAGTCCACCACACTTTTGAGACTTGACTATTAAAACTCTCTATATCTAGGTGCTAGCAAAGCAGGGACTCACCGCCTGCAAAGGGCACAAAACACCACTGCTCGGATGCTCTTTGGCCTGCCCAAATATTGTTCAGGCTTCATTGGCTCCCAGCGGAAAGCTATAAAGACACTTCTCCCCTCAAAATAATTTCTCCCATACAGTGCAGTTTTTCTGGGGTTTTTTGGTCTTGGGATTAGCGCTGGGATGCACCGTTGCTGTGGCAACCATTAGCTTTACAAATCTCGTAACATAACATAACATTTTGTACAAGTGAACTCTGAAAATCTGAGCCTAACTATAATGTCCCTGTAACCTTTGGGTTTTTCATTGAGTACATATATATACATATATATATCACCATAGGTTTCACACATGTTATAGTTAGGTGGATATTTCACTCGTAAAAAAACAATGAAATTCCACCGTTATAGTTAGTTCAGATAACTATAACTCGCTCGACCGCCACTCTATCACAAGGATGATGTCAAGAGTGATGCCACTGACCATGTCATGAGTGATGTAATATGTGACGTCATGAGCAGAGGATTGCGGGCGCGCGAGTTATAGTTATCTGAACTAGCTATAACGGTGGAATTTCATTGGTTTTTTACGAGTGAAATATCCACCTAACTATAACATGTGTGAAACCTATGGTTTTTTAAGTGAATTTGCAAGGTTTTTTAAATGCTAATTCCTAACTATAACGTATGTGAAACCTATGGTTTTTTCAGTGAATTTGTACGTTTTTTTAAATGGTAAGTTATGTATGTATTATTATTTTTTTTATATATTTATTTTTCAATAAACTACGTATAAAAAATTTTAAATTTTTTTTTAATGGTTTTTCACCGTGCGCGCACGGTGCGCGCACCCCCGCGATTCTTTTTAAAAAAAATGTAAATGTTTTTTTCTGCCTTCGGGGCCTTCAGGAACCCCCTGACAAAGGCTAGGGGGTCAGGAACTCTCTACCCTGCCCCCTTTTCACGTTCGCCACCTTCCTTTTCCACTCTCGCACTGAAAACAAACAAAATGGCGGCCGACACTTCCTGATTTCGACCGATTCGAACGTTGACTGACATGTAACAACCAATCAGAATTACGCTCGCGCACGTTAGGGTGCGCGCACGGTGCGCGCACGGTGCGCACACGATGCGCGGCTATAGATATGTATGTGCTTTTAACTGCAATTTTCTCAGGAACTACTGAACAGATTGACTCCATATATGCAAAAGGCACATCCCTGACCTGAGGACTACCTCTCTGCCAAATTTCAAGTAATTCTGTTCAGCCGTTCGGGCTGTACCTTCGACTAAAGGTCCTATGGGAAAATGCATGGGGAAAACGCGTTTTGGGACCCCCCTTTTTTCTCGGCCCCCGCTTGACGAATATATATATATATATATATATATCTATCTATCTATCTATCTATCTATCTATCTATCTATATATATATATATATATATATATATATATAGATATATATATTCTCTACTGGCGCTCGCCAGTAGATAGTTATAGTTAGGACCGAGTTCCCATAGGAAATCTGAAAATTCTATTTTGAATAACTTTGGCGCCTGTTGACTTATCTTCGTGAAATTTTCAAAACTAATGGGGCGCTCCGTTCAGCTCCTACCCTGAAAGTCTCGGGGTGATTCGTCAAGCGGGGGCTGAGAAAAAAGGGGGGTCCCAAAACATGTTTTCCCCATGCATTTTCCCATAGGACCTTTAGTCGAAGGTACAGCCCGAACGGCTGAACAGAATTACTTGAAATTTGGCAAAGAGGTAGTCCTCAGGTCAGGCATGTGCCTTTTGCATATATGGTGTCAATCTGTTCAGTAGTTCCTGGGAAAATTGCAATTAAAAGTACATAAATATCTATATGCGCGCACGGTGCTCGCACGGGGCACGCACCAAATGTCCGTGAGCGTAATTCTGATTGGTGGTTAGATGTCAGTCAACATTCCAATCGGTTGAAATCAGGAAGTCTTGGACGCCATTTTGTGTGTGACAGTGAAAAAGAAAGGTGGAGAACGTGAAAAGGGGGCAGGGTAGAGAGTTCCTGACCCCCTAGCCTTTGTCAGGGGTCCCTGAAGGACCCCGAAAGGTGAAAAAAACATTTTATCTTTTTTCAAAAATCGCGGGTTGCCGCCATTTTGAGTTTTAGAGGCAGAAGAGAGCTAAAAACACAAGTGGAGAACGTGAAAAGGGGGCAGGCCTTCTCAGGGGGACCATGAAAGACCCCTAAGTTCCCAAAAAAACCCACATTTTTATAAATATTGCGCGGTGCTCGCACGTATGCGCGCACCGTGAAAAACCCTTAAAAAAAAAAAACATTTTAAACTGTCTATAAGTTTATAGAAGATATTAACTATGCTGTTCAACTTTATCCAAATTCAAACAAAAAGAGCTGAGCCATTCCATATTACATGATACAGTCAATCTATAACTATATACATAGGTAGTTTATTGTAAAATAAATATATAAAAAATATAATAATACATGCATAAATTAGCATTTAAAAAACCTTGCAAATTCACTTACAAAACCCTAGGTTTCACACACGTTGTAGTTAGGAATTAGCATTTAAAAAACCTTGCAAATTCACTGAAAAAACCATAGGTTTCACACACGTTATAGTTAGGAATTAGCATTTAAAAAACCTTGCAAATTCACTGAAAAAACCATAGGTTTCACACATGTTATAGTTAGCTGGACATTTCACTCGTACAAAACCATTGAAATTCCCCCGTTATAGTTAGTTCAGCTAACTCTAACTCGCGCGACCGCAATCCACTGCTGATGACGTCACATATTACATCACTCATGACATGGTCAGTGACATCACTCATGAAATCACTGATGACATCTCAAATGACATCACTGATGACATCTTTGATGACATCATCCAGTGAATATGTGTCTTTCTGAAAAAGAAATATTTTTATATATGTATATCTAAAGGTTAATGGAAGAATAAATGGGTAAATAAGTGTCTAAATGGATGTTTTATTTTGTAAAATTAATTGTATAACTGACTTATTAACAGTATCTTAGTGAATACAAGTATTAGTGAGTAATGTTTAAATAGTTAAATATCTGTATCAGTGTCTCACTTTGTGTATAAGTGGCTGCATGGGTTGGAGAGTAGCTACATGAGTGTGTATATGGGTTATTAGTTTGTTTTTAGAGTATCAGTCTGAGTGTCTGTATGGTTCAGTGGGGGATGTTACTTAGCGTATAGATGCATGAATGAGTGACTCACTGTTTGTATGTGTTTTGAAGACAGTATGTGAGCAGGACAGTATGGGTGGATGAGTGTGTGTATGGGTGAGTAAGAGAGAGAATGACTTTTCTCAATAGTGTCTTTATGAGTAAGTCCATATGTTTTAAACTAGTATATGTGAGTATTGATGTATATAAGTGAGGATATATGAGAGTGAGAGATTGGAAGAGTTCCTGTATAAATAAGTATGTGTTTCTATAAGTGATTGTTTAAGAGAGAAAGTATGTGTATGTTTCTGTAGAAGTAAGTGTAGTGGTGTGTGTATAGCTGTATATGCAAGTAAATGGATGTTTATTTGCATGTGTGAGTATGTGTGTGAGTAACTCTATGTATGAGTGTAGGTGTGTAACAGGATGTATAGGTGTATGAGTACATATGATGACTGAGTACATGTATGAGGGACTATATAGAAGTGTTGATGAATGAGTGGATGCGTATGTAGATTTTGGAATTACTGAATAGGTTGTTCTAACTGGTATTGGTATCTCTATAGTTTTCAAAACTTTAGTTTGTATTTTTCAATGTGTGTATCAAAGTTTATATTAGGATAAGAGGAGTTCTGCCACTCTTACACAAGGATGATGTCATCAGTGATGTCATTTGAGATGTCATCAGTGATGCCATGAGTGATGTCACTGACCATGTCATGAGTGATGTAATATGTGATGTCATCAGCAGTGGATTGCGGTCGCGCGAGTTATAGTTAGCTGAACTAACTATAACGGGGGAATTTCAATGGTTTTGTACGAGTGAAATGTCCAGCTAACTATAACATGTGTGAAACCTATGGTTTTTTCAGTGAATATATATATATATATAGATATATAGATATATGATCAGGAAGGGGGTTTTAGAGTTTAGGGTTGGGTGATATATAGGGTTACAAATGGTTTTTGAGGGGTCAAGGGGTCACAGATGAGTAGTGTGTAAGAGTAAAATAGTTTTAAGGTCTCGGGTTGGGTTGTGTTTAGGTAGTAAGCAGTTTTTTTAGGATTCCTGGATGGCTAGTGTACAGGGGTTGTAAGGAGTTTTTAAGGGGTGGGTATTTTATAGGTGTAAAAAGGGGATTTTAGGGTCCACCATGGGTAGTGAATAGGAGTACTAAGGCTTTTTTTGCTTCAGGGATGGGTACTGAATAGTGGTAGTAAAGTTTTTTAGGCCTCAGAGATTGGTTGTGTTTAGGGGTAGTATAGAATGTTTTAGGGATTAGTGAGGTTACAGGGTTAATCAGGAGTTTTTAGGGCTCATGGATAGTTAGTGTAGTGGGACAGTAAGGCGGATTTAGGTGTCCTGAATATGAGAAGCATGGGGTAGTGAGGGAGTTATAATGTATAGGTAGTGCTGTTTTAATTGTTCTACAAATTAATTTAAAAATACATCTCCACAATCATAAAAGTTAAAACGAAATAAATTAATGTATTTATAATTTAAAAAATAAATATAATCGACTCTAATTAATTTAAGTAATTATATGACACATGTAAATGTAAATGTGAATGACTGCTGATGTAAGGGCATGTGATGTATTGACAACTTATATTTTTTTTATTTACTTTTAATTAAATCTGCATATTATCAATGGGATCACAGAGAAATTAAAATAATGCACGTTACGTTTTGATTTCATACTAAATTTACTTTTACTTCTGTCATGATGCTGTTAACAACATTCCTTTGTTGTTTCTACCCTTCTCACGTCAACCTCATCTTCCTCTCACCAGCAACTTTCCTCCTTGAATTCTGTGCTTCATGCATCCACCTCTTGGCTCCCTGCTGTACTTTTCACCTATCATCTCTCTCTCAGACTCTCCCTTCTCTCTCTCTCGTTCTATCCCTCATTTATCCACCTCCGTCCCAGCCTTTCTAGCTCTCTTTCTGGTGGTTCAGCCCCTCTTACATCAACCTAGATTCATGTCTAACCTCCCCAAATTATTCTCACCTTTCCCTATCTCGCTTACAGTCAGTGTTGTAGCTGAAGCGTCTTCGGCCATAACGCAAGCAAAAGAAATGGGCCACCCTACACAAAATTTGATAGTAAATGACAGTCACAATTGGGATCCAGAGGGCCCACTGTACAACTGGTGCCTGGTGTCACTGCAACTACTGCACTACTGATAGTTACGCCCCTGGCTGTTTATACTCCCTTTACATTCATCCCTTTCCCTGATATTCTCCCTTCCTTCTAACCACGGCGTGCAATGACCACAGTAATCATCATCATCATCATAGAACTTTATTTCGATCACTATGGATTATAAAAGTATAGACAAACAAGACATCTACAGTACACATATACATACAAATACACATATCAATAAATAAAACATAGCTGTTAAAATATACAATATAAAACCACAGAAATTCATGTCACAGCCATTATCTTAAAATAGCAAGGGACTAAAATCACAGATAAAATCTACAGCTTAAAAAAAGTAATCAGACCTTGTTCTCTTTCTATGACTGAAGAATAGCCGACCAGCAGCCCCATTCCAGCCAAGAACACCAGACATGAGCTTTAATATTCAATGTACCATTTGGAACATTTTTACAAATTCACAGAGCAATTGCTCAGCTGAGGACAATCATCTACGTTCCATTTGCCAGCGCTCTCTTTTAGCATTCAAGTCTCCATAATTTAGCAGCAACTTGTAACTCAAGGGACGTTTGTTTTTTAGGTCTCGCCTAACGTTTCAGCGCGCATGCGCTGCTCGCTCTGCGAGATATATTGTGGATGGGGAAATTTCAAAAGGGGACTTGAAGCCCCGCCCCTCTTTTTCATTGGCTGGCATCATCGTTTATGTAAAACCGTGGCCTCCGATTGAAACTGAGGCTTTTTAGTTGCCGCCCTTTCCCCTTTTCGTCCGGCCCCTCCGGACTTGATCGTCTCCCTTTTGGCTGTAATGAAGCACTTTCTTATCTTTAGGAGGCGTGTACTGCCAGCTCATGTTTCCGACAGCTTGTTGTTTACAGTCTAGAAGTGAACGTACTGTGTCTGCAGGTGCTCGTGCTCTCAAGCCCAGCCTCTCTCGCTCCTGCAATGCTGGCTCTATATTTCTGCGATAGTGTCGGTGTGACTCGGGAAGTGTTAGTGTGTCTACTTCTCCCAAGTGTAACCAAGCACTGAAGCGTAGCTCAGCATTGGGGCACGTGCCATCATGTCCTTGTTTGAGTTGCTCTCGCCCCCTCCCTCCATAGTATGTGTTGCCTTTCCAGTCCCCCCCTCCGATAATCTGTGTTGTTTCGGGGCTGCTCCTGCCTTCCTGCTTTCCTTTGAATGGTCCCACGCTGTATCTTGTTTTATTTGCAGTGCGCTGCCCTTTATCTTTATGTATGCCGGCCGTGCCTTTCTTTGGTTTAGCACGACGTGGCCACACACCTCTGCTTTAATACTCATGTACACTTTTTTGTTCCTGGAAACTAATAGTCATGGGTGGAACTGACTCATCTTGCAGCCCTCCACCTGTGTCGGTGTCTAAATTCTGCCTCCCCCGAACTCAAGCACTCACTTCAGCGCCAAAATCGCCCTCCTCAGCTCAGTGTGCATAATAAAGATGGGGCCTGGGGGTTTACTGTTTACCACAATGCATCATTTGCGCAGTCAAATTATACATTTCTTTGCCCACTGCAGGGTGGTTTTACATTTCTCGAAAGGAAATCAATTGAAGCAGCTAATCCCTTCTCAGTTACAACTCTAGACAGAAGTGTAGATTGAGAGACCTCTCGTAAGATCTTTCAGGCAAGCACAAGCCATAAAACATTACCTCTGGTCTGCCGCAGAACTGTATTTACGTTTCCTCATCTTATCTCAAATCTGAGTTTTCGCTTAGTTGCCCTACCGGCTCCCCATACTCCAAGACACCCTTTTAACGGGGCATAACAATTTCTGCAACCAAACTGATACCAAACGTAAGCAGTTCATTTTTACAATGCCTGATAAGATTTCAACCTCCCAAAGGCTTCCTTCGCTATCATAGTCCTCTTTTGTGTCTTGCTTTGGCATTCCCCTAACTGGGTTCCCCAATCATCACATGATTCCTCAAAGGATCTTGCGAATACCAATGTCTTGAAAGAGGTTTTCACTTGTGAGGTGCGGGGAGTTTGTTATTCTCACATCATTGTTTTTTCAAGCCTCATGATGTTGGAAAGTTGAAGGGCATCTCGCAGAGTCACTGTTAGCAGAAAGACAGGATGTGGTGTTACCGCCAGAGCTTTAGAAGTTGGGACCTAGGTTACAATCTTTCCGTCGAATCAACTTCCTGAGTGTGAAAAATTAAACTGACCTTGGAAAATTGAACTGGTGCTCATATAAAGATCTAGGAGTCAAGTTCTCACTATGTAAACGAGCAGTAGCAGCTGGCAAGGACAGCATGAGTTGTAGCCCCTTTCCTTTTGTTGCTGCTTATCTCGCTGCTGCCCGAGGAGAACGAGGCCCAGGGATGGAGTCACCTGAAGCTCTGTGGGTAAGGGTAACATTCAATTTATGTGCACAGATGATTGACAGCCGCAGCACCTACGCACCGTTCACAAGCATTTACCTCCATGCTATGGGTATTTACATACCTGCTAGGTATCACTCCACTCACCTCCCAAGAATAGACACTTTTCACAAATTCATATAACCCAACCTTACATACATCCCACTTTAGTTATTCACATCCTCTTTTTATAGGCGTCCGCAAACATACATCTGGTTAACACTACAGGCACCTCTCATTCCATAGGTGTCCATATCGTCTCCATACGTACCTCTATTTCGTTTGATGTATTATCTGCACTTGGGCTCTCCCCTTTCATTGAGCATACGCCTTGTTAAATATCTATCTCATCTCCCTCCCACATGCATTCCCATTCATAACCACCACCCTGTTTCCATATTTACCCCGCAATATGCACTCTATAGCGCCATAATTACCAAATCACAACAATGTCAAGTGTGGCATATTGACCCTCTCTGTACTTTTAAGCCATCATCTTGTTGCATTCCTAAACTTGATTCCCTACTGCCGGCTCATGATTCCGACAGCTTGTTGTATCAGCATTATGGAATGTTGTGAATGGTTACAACAGGGTGATGTGGCTCCACAGTATTCAAAAGTGGCTAACCTAATCTCCATATCCATATAAGCAACTTCATAACTGACGTGGAAAGTTGGGGGTCTCTGGCTCATACGCATTAGATTAATGTGATAAAAATAAAACACATTAATAAAAGCCAGTACCATTTACAAAACAAAACTCACACTAGTACAAATGCAATGCAATAGATTTCACAATTAGAACAAGTGAGCTATTTCCATATTGCATTACACCATTTGATTAATGCTTCACGAAGGGAAAAAAAACCTAACATTTACAATGCCAATAGTTCAAAATAATGTCATTGCGAGACCTATTTCATTGTAAATGCTTGTTTGTTACTGAGAACCTGGTCAGTTGGTGATCCTTCGGAGGGGAGAAATGTCTAGTAGCTGAAATAGGGAATTGAAAGACAGTTGTTGTTTCTGTTTTTAGACCTTGCCTTTAAGCGAAGCACTTCTTTTTTGTTGTGTAAAATGACTTATTTACAATGTGTTTCCATCTGTGTTCTCAGCAGTTATTTTTTTTATTTTTTTAAATAAAGCAAATTGCCTTTTCACTAAAGTGGATCCCTGGTGAGGAAAGATGAAAATATCATTGCCGAAATTGTTGTGACTGTTCAGTTTAAATGATGTGCGTGCTGCTTCCACAGTTGTGACTACAAACAGCTAGATTTGCCAAGAACACACTACTAAGCACATCCTTAGAAAGAGAACTACTGCCCTCCACCCGTTGCCCGCTTCTCCCCTCCTTGTCTGTCTGCCCTGGGCTGGCCTTGAGCTCCTCTCTCCAGTGTGGGCCCTCCTCCAGAGCTCCACGTGGTGGCTCTGAAGAGGGAGGGGGAGGCTTACGTCATATGCCTACAGTCCATGGACTTAATTTGAGGCTAGTAAGGGTTCGCAGCAGCGACCTCGATTTTTTTGTTTTCTTTTTTATATAGTACAAACTCGACACAAAGGTATCAGAGCGCTTTACATGGGCACCAGTTGCATTACAGACGGATATATATATATTTTTTTTTTTAGGCACTGGGAGATTAAGTGATTTGCCCAGAATCACAGGATGTGCGAGCCTCACGCCAGACTGGAACCTGGTTCCCCAGCTTTAAAGTCGCACACTCTGCTGTTAAGCCACATTTTGCCCCCTCTGAAGCCAGGGGTCGCAAAGGAAGTGCCAGGAGTAGCAGGGAGCATGCAGTCTCACCACATCTTCAACAAATCCAGCAAGTCCACCGCTCCCCACTTGGACAAAATCATCAACCTGTCCTTCGAGACCGCCACCTTCCCTGAGATCTGGAAGCATGCAGAGATCAACGCCCTACTGAAGAAACCCAAGGCGGATCCGAGCGACCTCAAGAACTTCAGGCCCATCTCCTTGCTTCCGTTCCCAGCTAAGGTCATCGAGAAGATAGTAAACACCCAGCTCACCCGGCACCTCGAAGACAACAACATCCTAGACCCGTCCCAATCAGGATTCCGCAGCAACCACAGCACCGAGACCGCCCTCATCGCTGCCACAGACAACATCAGGATACTGCTGGACAACGGAGAGACGGTGGCCCTCATCCTCCTGGACCGCTCCGCCGCTTTCGACACCGTCTGCCACCTCACACTACGCACGTGCCTCCACGACGCAGGGATCCGTAACAAGGCCCTGGACTGGACCACCTCCTTCCTCTCCGGCAGAACGCAGAGAGTCCGTATCCCCCCGTTCCGATCCGAGGCCTCCAAGATCATCTGTGGCGTCCCTCAAGGATCCTCCCTCAGCCCGATACTGTTCAACATCTACATGGCACCACTAGCACGCATCGCCTGACAGCACGACCTCAACATAATCTCCTACGCCGACGACACTCAGCTGATCCTCTCCCTCACAAAGGACCCCCTCACCGCCAAATCCAACCTCCACCAGGGAATGAAGGCCGTCGCCGACTGGATGGAGGACAGCCGCCTCAAACTGAACACAGACAAGATGGAAATCCTCATCCTCGGATCCAACCCCTCCGCATGGGACGACTCTTGGTGGCCCACTTCACTGGGGTCCCCGCCGACCACGCACGCAACCTGGGAGTCATCCTCGACTTGAAACTCTCCATGACCAAGCAAGTCAACGCAGTCTCCTCCACCTGTTTCAACACCCTCCGCATGCTCCGCAAGATCTACAGATGGATTCCGACCAACACGAGGAAAACAGTCACCCAGGCCCTAGTCAGCAGCAGACTCGACTACGGAAACGCCCTCTATGCCGGAGCCCCGTCCAAGCTCATCAGCAGACTACAGAGAATCCAGAATGCCTCCGCACGCCTGATCCTCGACATCCCGCGCCACGACCACATCAACCCCCACCTGAGGAACCTGCACTGGCTCCCGTCGACAAAAGAATCTCCTTCAAGCTCCTGATCCACGCACACAAGGCACTCCACAAAACCGGCCAAGCCTATCTCAACAGTCGACTCTCCTTCTACGTACCCAACAGGAATCTCCGCTCCGCTGACCACACCCTGGCCACGGTCCCACGCATCCGGAGAACCACTTCCGGAGGCAGGTCCTTCTCCCATCGCGCCACCAAGACCTGGAACACCTTCCCCCTCGACCTGCGACAAACCGAAGACCTGCTGACTTTCAGGAGACAACTCAAGACCTGGCTTTTCGACCAGTAACAGCACCCCCCCACCTCCCCCCACCCAGAGCCTTGAAACCCTACCGGGTATGTAGTGTGCTCTACAAATTATGTGATTGATTGATTGATTGAGTCTCCAGGACTGAAAAAGCTGTACATCAAAGTGGTTGAATGAAGAATTTAGGGGAGGGAATGGAGCAAAGGGCATATTCCTGGACTAGGAGGAACCTGTCTCACTTAACCCTTTGTGCCATATTACTTATCGGGTGCACTGCTCTGTGTTGCCCCCACCACAGCCGCAAGCTCGTGCCTGCGCTAAGCACAGTATATTAGCGAAGGGAGGATTGGCAGTTTGAAGCAGTCAGTTGCTTTTCACTGTCCAGGTGGCAACCGGCCTCCTTTTAAAAAGAGCAGCAGAGACCTCCCTGCAGGCATGTGACACATGAGGGCCTTGTTGTGAATGCTATACCCTTGCCAAAGCCAGATTGGCTGATGCGGGTATCGGGCATTTCTCCTGTAGGCTAAATGGGTGTAGGCCTTTTGTTACTCGGGCCGCTTTTGCAGCAGTGCAGCAGTTATAAAGGCACTGCAAAGTTCCTTGTAAATCCAACAGTGTTCAGACAACAATAAAAGTGCTAAGATAAATCTGGTGATTAATGTACCTCCTGGAGAGAGATCAGAGTTTTGTCTAGTGACTTTTTTGACTCGTCTAAGGTAGCACAGAGAGTTAATATGCCTGCTGCAAAGAGCATGCACTATGCAGATCACAGAACAGTATTGTATGTGCTTAGCTCAGTGGGTTATTGCTTTTGTCACAGAGATCCTTTTGTTACTGTTCAGTTCATAAGTTACAATTGTAATCTCGGTATGAAAGTTATGTTTTTTTGGTCCCAGTCTTTCATTATACTAGTTTTTCTTAAAAGGGTTTCTTTGGCTAGAAATTCCAGTAAAGTCAACTCTAACCACTGTGTTATGTTCTGAATCCTGAGTTATTGCTACCCCAGGCCAAGTACTCCTAAAAAATGTCTACAGGAATGGATGACATGTGAATCCTACATCTTGAAGTCCCTTTTGTCTTATGTAACATTTTCTATAAACTGATTTACACATGTATGATTCATTGTCTCTGTATATATTTGTGATGTAAAATGATCCGACACCTTACACTTGTTCAAGAGGCACTATAAAACAAATGAAATACATGTGAGGACATGTCAAGAAGCTTTGGTAGAGTGTATGAAAGGCGACTCAGTGCAATTGGCCGCACGTTTCAGGAATTTCATGACAGCAGTAAAATCCATGCTGAACCATGATAATGCCGGCCCAACCGTTTTATTTCACACACCACCAACTTTGATAAAATGCTGAGTTAATTTTGAATCCAAGAGTAACAGGACTGTAAACTGCTATATGTTTTTTTTATATGAAACTGGAAAGCATGCGCTCTTTACTTGATTCTAACCAATCGATTGCAATGATTTTAAATAATTGTGCAATAAAATATTATCTTATCTTATCATGTGAGAGAGGGGCTTTGGAAAGATGAGATGCACTGTTGGAGGGTGATAGTGAGGGAATCATTGAGATCCCCTCATAAAGATTGTCATATCCTGGTGCATTGTAAGGTCATCGTTTACTATACTTTAAAAACGGATACAATTGAACATATAATGAAAAAGCTGTAGAATGCTAATTTTTGCACTTTTTCTGAAGTTTTCTTGTGGGGAGAACACCCCACGCCCTCAACCCCCATTGTAGTGGTCAGGGACACTCTCTGAACTCGATCACTGTGCACCGTATAGGGGCTGGTCTGACAAGATTTTCCAGAGTGCTTTGGGGTCCCTGACCCTTGTCCATTAATTCTTATCACTTTACTTTAAACCCTGTCAGCACTACATTCTCCCAAAACAAAGACTTGGGGGCATATTATCAAGGCAGGCGATAAAATGATCGCTGCTTTAGCGGAAGAAAACTGCCGCTAAAACTGCGACAATGGGCTTGATAATATGCTCTATGGAATTCCAATTGAAGCCCATGTTAGATGTGAAGGACGTCTAACATGGGCTTCAATTGGAATTCCATAGAGCATATTATCAAGCCCATTATCGCCGTTTTAGCGGCAGTTTTCTGCCGCTAAAGCGGCGATAGTTTTATCGGCTGTCTTGATAATATGCCCCTTAATGTCTGCATCTTGAACCCTCCCTTCACGAGGCTGTGATCCGTGATTTGCATCGAGGCTTCTTTCAGGACCTATGGGGGCTGCCTACCCTGTCCTAAAAGCAGCCCCCCAGGAGAGAGTTGTCCCAACCGCCGGCCGCTTACATTTGGGCCACTGCCATCACTACACTGTCCTAAAGCATCGATGTTCGAGCCAAGGACTAGGCCTCTTTCATGACTGGGTTATTTGATGCTCTGTGTGAGCAGAGCGGATGAGGGGGACTGGAAATGGAACGGAAGCTGCCCAATGTCATAGGTAGATTCCTGAAATCATGCAGCAGCAGGTACCTGCTGAAGGCATGGTACATGCGGTCGTCAGCCGCGGCCCGTGGAGGGAGTTCCGTGGGGCGGAAAGGTGGGGCGGGGGAGGGGCAGGGTGGGGGGTACTAAAAATCAGAATATGGATAATTGGAGGTAAGTAAACAATTAAATAAATAAAACGAATTTCGTGGCGGAGACGCGCGAGCGCGCGATCCAAGATGGCCGCCGCGTAAGAGTCTACGCGCGTTTTCGGCCCGTTTTTGACATTTTAAACGACGATTCCTGTCAGAAAAATGTCCTGGAGGAGGTCGCTGTCATTATAAAGCTCTCACCTGCACTGTGGAGCAATTTCAAGCATCTCTGCACGGCGGAAGTGGGTTTTTTCGCTGCCTGGTTCCTGCTCCCTGCTCAGCATTCAGGTACAGCCAGACTTTCAGTCAAGGGGGCGGAGCAAGCTTGTAGGAAAGGGCCTGGCTTGGGCCTAACCACTCCCCCAGCCCATTTTAGCTGCTGCACCAGTCATTCCTTGGTGTTTTACACAGCTTTCATTTCCTCCTTCATTATTTTGTGTCTGCAATTATATTTTTGACTCTTTTTACTTCAAAATGGAAAATAAGAGTTCTGTTAATAAAAGGAAGCAGCAAGTTTCTCCTCCTCCTGCTAAATCAAAAGTAGTGGAGTCTTCTGAACCTTCACTGTCTTTAATATTGGAGGAAACTCAGGCGCTTCGAGTCAATACAGATACCATTGCCTCTGAAGTAAAAAATGTGCGTAAAGATATGGCCAGCCTTTCAATGAAAATATCAGATAATTCCATCAAAATAAACGATAATAAGGCTAAACTTGACCCATTTACTCCACTGGTGGCAAAAATTTCTCCTATGTGCTCAACATTATTGGATTTGGAGAATCGTAACAGACAATATAATTTACGCATATTTAATCTTCCTGAAAATGTTGAGGGGGATAACTGCAGATTATATTTGGAGAATTTATTACCTGGTCTTCTACAAATTAAATTCTCAGAAAGGTTTGAAATTGATAAAGCCCACAGGACTCCCTCACACAGGAACCCTCAACACACAAAACCGCGACAAATGATTTTTAAAGTTCTTCGACACCACCATTTGGTTCTAATCAGAAAAGCAGCTAGAGAAATCCCTTCTTTGATGGTCAATGGGAATAAAATATTTATTCATCAAGACTATGTCAAAGAAACTGTTTCAATTCGCAAAGAATTCTCTGCTCTTCGCCCGCAACTTCGCAGTTTAGGCTATAAATATGGTCTTTTTGATCCATCGACGATGCGCATTTGGAAGGATAATTTTTCGAAATCTTTTCAACGTCCAGAAGATTTGAAGCATTTTATAGATCAACAGTCTCTGCACTCTATGGATACCAATGACTCTGTTACTTGATTTTTGCCGGTTGTGTTTTTCTTTCTGACACTGTTATGAAATTTCTCTTTATTGGGCTCCAGCGGTTTCGGTCATGCTTGTACAGCGTGTGTGCGTTTCACATTTCACATTTATGTCTCCTGTTTGTCTTTTTTCCATGTTTTTTTATTTTCTCCTTTCCTTCTTCTTTTTATGGAGCTACCTGTTTCTCATTTTCTTGATCCTCTTTTATCTTTCATTTCTTATACTCTTTTTTTTTTTCTTCTGTTATGGCTAATATCCATGATATTAAAGTAATTTCATTAAATGTTAAAGGTTTGTGCCATCCAGTTAAACGTACAAAAATTTTAGATTACCTTGGTAGTTGCAAAGCTGATGTTTGTTTTATACAAGAGACTCATATAGATGATAAAATTTTAGATTATATGCAGAAGAAATGGGTAGATACTATTGTCTCTTCTCAGGCCAATGGTAAAAAAAATGGTGTAGCTATTCTCTTTGCAAAAAAGCTTCACTGTCAAATTTTGAGTAAATCTTCTGATAAGGATGGTAGATATATACTCGTTAAAATTAAAGTTCATGACTCAGTTCTATTTTTATTAAATGTTTATGGTCCTACCGCAGATGATCATATTTTTTGGTCTAATCTTACAACAGAGGTTCTAAAGATTGGTAATGTTCCTTTAATTGTCGGAGGTGATTTTAATGTCATTTTTGACCCCTTATTAGATAGATCATCTTATACCAAGTTTCGCCCTTCTAAGGTATATTTTGCTTTCAAATCATTTATTCAAACTACTAAATTAGTTGACATTTGGAGGTTACATTTTCCTACAGAAAAATGTTACACATTTTTTTCTAACCCTCATAATTCCCATTCTAGAATTGATTGCTTATTGGTTTCCAGGCACCTAATTGGTTCAATAACTGCTCCTAATATTGGTAACATTGATATCTCAGACCATGCGATGATTTCTTTGGTTTTGAACTTGGAGTCAACTTATACTAAACAATCTAGATGGCGAATGAACACTGGTATAATTCTGAATGAGTATAACAAGCCCAAACTTTTAACTGCTATTCAAGAATATTTCATACTTAATCCAGAAGGGTCTACTTCTATGATAAATAGATGGGATGCTTTCAAACCTTATATTAGGGGCGTAACAATATCTATTATGGCTCATGAAAATAAAACCTTTCATGCTACTGTGAAAAACTTACAAAAGCAAATTGCGAAATTTGAACGACTTTTTATTACTTCCAACAATCCTCAATATAAATTTAAACTACAAAAATTACGTTATGATATTAATTCAATCCTTAGCAAAAGGGCAGGTATTCAAATTTCTAATGCTAAAGCTAGATTTAGTTTTAATGCCAATAGATCCGGTAAACTATTAGCTAATTATTTGCGCATAAAAAAAGATAAAACTCAAATCAACTCAATTCTTGGTCCTCATGGTAATATTGCTCTCTCTCACAATGAAATTGTTAATGAATTTATGAATTTCTACTCGGCATTATATAATAAACCAGATTTTCTGGAAGTTTCCTTATTGGACTCCTTTTTAAAATCATGTAAATTACCCAAGATTTCACAATCTAATCAAATTAGACTTGATGCTCCTATTACCAAAGATGAAATCCTATCAGCTATAAAATCTCTTAAAAAGAACAAATCTCCGGGTCCTGATGGGATCCCTGCGGAATTCTACAAATAATTTCAGTCACATCTTTTACCATTTTTGCACCAACTTTTTACGTTTTTTGGATCCACTGGAACTACTTCTGGTTCTTTTACAGAAGCTTTAATTATTGTACTCCCAAAACCAGATAAAGATCCCACCAGAGTGTCTAATTACCGTCCCATATCTTTAATTAACCAAGACTGTAAATTATATGCTAAAATACTTGCTACTAGATTGGGCCCCATATTAGATTCTATTATACACCCTGACCAATCTGGTTTTATGAAGAATAGATACTCTGCTAATAATACGAGAACTTTGCTACACATTGTTGAACAAAGTCCCACTTTATCAATGCCATCTGGAATTTTAGCCTTAGATGCTGAAAAAGCATTCGATAAACTCCATTGGCAATTTTTATTCCATACGTTGTCCTCATTTAATTTTGGAGATTCCTTTATTCGTATGATTTCAGCTTTATATTTTGCCCCTACTGCTCGTCTATTTATTAATGGCCAAATTTCAACTCAATTTTCGCTTTTTAGAGGTACAAGACAAGGCTGTCCTCTTTCTCCGCTCTTATTTTTAATTGGCATTGAACCTTTTCTTAACCTAATCAGAAATTGTGACCATATTAAAGGAATCACTATTAAGGATGTTACTGTTAAGACCCTGCCTATGCGGATGATGTGCTTTTATTTGTTAGTGATCCTATATCTTCTTTTCCCTCATTAATGGATATTATAACAAAGTATTCTGCAGTTTCTGGATACACTTTAAATACTAACAAAACTGAATTCTTTCCCTTAAATGTTTATTGCACTCCTGAAATGCTTCCCATGCAGGAAATTATTTGGCAAAAGAATAAGTTAAAATATCTTGGAATTTTATTTTCCTCTTCCATCAAATCGACAATTAATTTAAATTGTGATTTTATCCTAAACTATATTAAGGACAAAACGTCTAAATGGTCTGCATTACATCTTTCATGGTGGGGTAGGATGGATTCTCTTAAAATGACTATAGCTCCTAAAATATTCTATACCCTTGCCATGGTTCCTTCTCAATTTCCATTAAAGTTTTATAAAGATGTTGATAAACTTTTGTCAAAATTTTTATGGAACAACAAACCTCCTCGTATTTCTTATAAAAAATTAAAAGTTCCTAAACGTAATGCTGGATTTGGTATCCCAGACTTTTTTCTTTATCATAAAGCTTTTATTTTAAAACAAAGTTCATTATGGTTTAATTGCTCCTTTTTGAATAACTCTCCTACGTGGCTTCGCATTGAGAAATCAATTGTGAATCCATTTCCTTTACCTACTTTGGTATCCATGCATAATAATGCTCCATTTATTCAAAAGTCAGTTATTATTAAATCCACTAAAATGTTATTTAATGATCTTGATTTAATTTTTCTTTTTCCCACGAATAACACTGTTGAATTATCATTATGGTATAGTAATGTTATTAAATTGAACAGGAAAGTTAATTTCTGGTTCTCATGGATTAAGGCTGGCATTTTTTACCTTAAAGATGTCTATTCCAATAATACGTTTATTTCTTTTGAAACATTGCAAACAAGTTTTGGTTTATTTAAATCTGATCTTGTTAAGTATCAATATTTGTGCAATTCAATTTTGGACTCCTTTCCTAATGCCATTCCTGCTAATGCTACAGCTGACTTAGCAATTTATATTCAAACAGTTTCAAAATCATCTCATGGGGTTTCAATTTTATATAAAAAATTATCTGATACTTTAGGTAGCAATATAGAGATGATTTCCACTTTTTGGAATAATGAACTTTCTCTTTCCTTGTCCGCTGACACATGGAAAGATATTTGGCTTAATAGTATATCTGGGTGGTTGCCTGTTTCGATCTACCAAACTAATTCTTATATTCTTTATAATCGTTTATGGACTCCATCACGTTTGTTCCAAGCTAAACTTCTCCCCTCTCCTGATTGTTGGCATTGTAAATCACACCCTGGCTCATTACAACACATGCTTTTTGATTGCCCATTGGTTTTTAAATTTTGGTCTGAAGTTTGGGATGTCATTAAGAAGATTTTTAAATTTCAAATTGATCTTTCCTATCAGTTAATAATCTGTAAATCTGCTATTCTTCTACAAAATTTACATGATTTAGAGAGTAAGCTTTTTAATTTTCTTATTTCGGCTGCTTTAAAATCCATTACTTTTTGTTGGAAAGATGTCTCTGTATTATCTGTTAATGCTTGGTGGTCATGGGTTATTCTTTCTAGAAGAGGTGCTCAATTATCTGTGAAGGGGATCACTCATAATATTTTCTCTTATCAATCTTTTTGGTTACCTGTTGATGCATATTTATCCATTTAATGTTGTATGATTAATTTTATTTCAAATTTGAACTTACTATGATTAGTGTTATTATGGCTTATAGTAGCTCTGTTTGCATTTTCTACGTCAATTGTTATATTTGTTCTTTCCCTCCCCCTCCTCCTACCCTCCCTTTTGGTATTTTTTGATTATGTACTTTCTCATTACCTAAGATAATTTATTTTTATTTTTTTTCTCTTTATGAGGTTGATTATGATGATATACAATGTTATTTAGGTATTATTGCTTAATCATAATATTTTATGTCCTGTCTATTTTTTTTTTTAGTTGTATTTGAACAAAATTCAATAAAATATTTTGAACACAAAAAAAAACGATTTTCGTGGCACGATGCAGGGCGCACAACGAAATTCGTTGTTTTTATTTAATTGTTTACTTACCTCCAATTATCCATATTCCGGTTTTTAGTACCCCCCACCCTGCCCCTCCCCCGCGCCGCCTTTCCGCCCCACGGAACTCCCTCCACGGTACGCGGCAGGCGGTCGTATCATAAGACCTAGGCAATAATGAAGAGCATTGACACAATAGTGCGCCGGAATAGAAGGTTGCACTGCATGCAAAGCGGGCAGCCACAGAAAAGAGGGAAAGATAAGGAAAAGAGAGGTAAGGAGAGAACGAAAAGGAGGACGAACAAGCCGGTAGCAGCCTCCACAGAACAAAACTGGGGGGCAGGGGACAGATGGGGGGATGGAAGGGAGTAGGAAAAATAAAAATTTTAAATTTACCTTTCCTTTTGCTACCACTGCCTGCGATGCCCGCCTCGGTGCTCTCCCAGCAGTCTCTAGGACAGCAGGCACCCTACCAATGCAGACGCTGCTTTCATGCTATGAGAACAGTGCAAGGTTTGGTCTGGGTGGCCTGCTCTGCAGCTCAGACAGTACAGCCAGGTTGGAGAAATTGAAATGCGCATGTCTGTCTGGCCAGCCTTGGAAGGCTTCTTTCTAAGTGCCCACCACTCCTCCCAGCCCCACCCCACACCACACGCATGCATTAGGCAGTCACAGAAAAAAAAATGATGTTTTATTACAATTTAATTTTACTGTGACTGATGAGTAGTGCGATGCTCTTCCACCAGTTAGGGAGGAGCTGCTCCTGCAAAAAGCATGCAATATGTTCAGAGGTAGGGAAGAAGAAATAGAATACTAGGGTAATAAGAGAGTGGTAGAGAAAAGGAGAGAGGGACGTGGAAAGATAAGAAGTAGAGAATGGGAGTAAGAGAATAAAATATTAACTATGGGAGGGGAATCCAGTATTAGAAGGCAGAAGAGAGTCAGGGGGAGAGAAAGTGAATTTTGAGTGAGAAACTGAAAGAAGGAGGTGGCAAAGGGAGAGAAATGGAGATACATGAAGAACAACTGGTAGAAAGTAAGAAAACAAGCATTGACAAAGCCAATAGATCTCACAGATGCGAGAGCTAGTGGCTTTGTCAATGTCTTTTAGCCGTACTGTACAGCGGAGCTGGCTGGAAGTTAGGGGAAAAAGCGCAATGACATGGCCAGCACTGGCCGCATCATAGCCCTCTTCCTCTGGCAGGAGCAGGGGGCAGAAAGCAAGCAAATTAACAGAATGAGGGAGGGAGCGGGGGATAAACGACAAGCAAAATATAAAACACAGAAAAATATGTTAAGTGTTCTCTGATGCCTCTTGAAAACTCTAATACCCTTAACAAATGGAATCAGTGACCAGGCAACCCGGATTTTCTGGGACAATGTCAGTAAATTCAGGACGTTTGTGAAATGTTCCAGTTATTGGTTTTCATAATCTCGGCGTACGAACTGAAATGTGCTTTATGTTCTAAACCTCTGAATGCTGTAAATAAGTGCTTCTGAAAAACACTTTTTTTCAAGCAATAAAGCAGCAGCAAATCACAGCGAGGGTGGTATAAGGCCACACACAAAGTTGAAAACAAAAATGCTGTTTGTGGAGAAGGGCAAACGAGTAGGCGTACCTGTGCTAAATAAAGCACCTCCAATGTGCGCTTGAAATGCATCAAATGCTGGCACAGCACACCATGCTTAAACATCTGATTTCACCAGATGGAGACAGCCTGCTTTTAAAAACAAAAATACCTTCTCTGCTGTGCTGTCATGCCCCTTCTTCATGAATAGGGCAGAGTAGCGTGGAGAAGAGACCGAACCTTAAGAATAGTGTAAATCCTCCTGCTGCTTCAGATAATTGAACTCGTGAGCTCGAGAACTAACTGTAGTGAGCCGCTGCCAGGGCTTTAAGTGGGCCGGGTCTCACCGGGTCTGAGCACCGGCAGTTATTTTTAGGGGCCCTCGAAACAGGTCGCTATCGGTCTCTGTTTTGTCACCCAGGCACAGGCGGTCCCTTTTTTTCCCCAGACTGTAGTGACAGAAGGCACGTCGATGTGCGCGTGGTGAGCGTTGTAGGGGAAGGGAAGTAAGGGGCATATCAGCAACAACCGGCGATAATTATCGGTAAGCGCACTTAGCGCTAGGATAATTATCGCCGGCTAATGTGAATTTTTATCGCTGAGATAGCGTGCTATTAGCAACGCTTATCTCAAAAGCGATAAGAATCCTAGAGCTAACTGCCTAACGTGAGATTATCGCTGGAAACCCAGCGATAATCTCACGAAATGTGGCGTTAGCTTGTTGATAGGGACTCACAAACTTAGCCATGATATCCACCTTCCATAGGATATCATGGCTAAGTCAGTCCTGAAGCAGGCGTAAGAAAAGTAGCGATAACAGGGGTTAGCGCTACTTTTCTTGCCGCTATACTTCATAGCGTGGGGCTTGATGATAGGAGAAATGTCGCTTAGCGACATTTCTCCTGTCATGTTAGGTCAGGAACGCCCACTTTGCATCTCATTAGAGATGCAAAGCTGGGCGTTAAGATTTCGTGCGCTAATGCAAGGTTTCACGCGTTAGCGTGACCTTGCTAATTAGGCGAAAAAATTATCGCCGCTTTTCGGCCGAAAATGGCCGCAAAAGTGCCGATAATTTTCTATTGCCGCCTTGCTGATATGCCCCTAAATCCTTTAAAGAGAGTTATTTTCTCTTTAGATTTAATTTCTGTTTTTGAAACTCAGGAGCAGCAACATTGTCGTGGTGTCACAAGGGCTTTAAGTGGAAGTTTTTTCAATATTATATACAAGCCATAGTTGCTGCTTATTTATCTTATGCAACTAGCAACCATTGACAAAGCCAATAGTCCTGACTTGTAGGTATGATGTGACTTGTTGTATCATATGTGGCTGCAATGACAGGAACATCAAAATACAAGTCAGGCGGCACACTGAGCTAAACACAGATTTTTAGCTTGCGTGTTTTTAAGCCACGCCCTTAATTACATTGGCCACGCCCCTTTGAGAGACTTTCCAGTTTTTTCATCCCACTTAAAGCCCTACTTACTGCTACCCGGGGCAGCCCGTACGTTTGCCGCCCGAGTGCAGGTAAAAGTGGCGGGGGATTGCGGCCGACATGTTGGGAGGGGGATGCCGACGGACGAATTGTTCTCAGAGATGAGACAAGACTTACTTCGCCCCCAAAAACAGTGCCGCCCAAGGCGGACCGTCCCCCCTTCCCCCCAGCTATGCCACTGTACAGTAAAGGACTGTAGTGCAGAAGTGCCTGTGAAAGCAACTTGGAAATCGAGAGGGGGGTAAAAAAGAAGGGGAAACAGAGACTATGGGAGGGAGAGCAGGTTGGGAAGGGGCAACATGAACAACCAAAGGTGAAGGGACATCTCCGACAATGAGAGGCTAGGAAGTGGGAGGGAAGAAGAAACGCGGACAACAGGCGGGTGGGACGGAAGAAGCAACATGTGCAACACTGACAGGGAAGAAGAACTGCAATACTACCTCAAAGAACAGACTGAGCAGCGGAAGGACACTTATCAAAATGAATCAGTTATTGGTCCATGCTCTAAATGAAAGAAGTGGAAGTGAAATCAGCATGTGCTGGCCGATTAGGAGGTCGCAAATAACAGTGACGATGAAGCCAATAAATGGTAAGTAATGGGAAGGCTCCAAGCCCCCTTTAGTAAACAATATATCTTGAAAGCAAGAGTGCGCTGTCTCAGGCATGACCTAAAAAGAAGAGGAAGGTGAGAGACAGGGGAAGAGAAAGGCAGATACAGTATGTTCAACCGTGAGAAGAGCCGGAGGAGTCCCATGATAGTTGGAGATGTGACCAGTAAGCCAGACTTGGTGGTGTTTTTAGCGCTGGCCTGGAAATAGTGCTTAGCATACTCAGACTTTGAAGGTGTTGGCCTAGTTTTGTTGTTTTACATGTGGGGCACTGGAGAGCCAGTTTAGATGTTATTGTTATATTGACATGGCTATGGTCAGTCGCGGCCAGCACGGATTGGGGGTGGCGGGGCAGAGACAGGGTTAAGGGGAAGGGGGTGTAAAAAAAGATTTTTAAAACATACCTCCTTGCCGCTTCTCTCCTCCTTCATCCCTCCGTCATCTCTCCCGGCCGGAACAGAACAGGAAGCACCCTGGCTCCTCCAAGCCATTTACAACGCTGCAATGTAACATTGTGATTGGTCTGAGCACCGTGGTTTGGCACTGTTACAGGCAGTGGGAGCCTGGGCGAAGAACATGCAAAGTGCGCATGACAGTTTGGCCAGCCCCAGACAGCCGGACAAATAGTCATGCTCACTTACAGTGTGCCACCACTCCTCCCCCCGCGCCTCTGTCATCAGTCCGACCCCACGCCGCCATAAAGCTGCCACAGCAGGAAAAAAAAATGATGATAACCTCGAGTTATCATTTTATTTTTCCTTTATTTCACTGCTGAAAATCAGTGGGGCAACGCTTCTCCGGCTTAGTGGAAGCCCCGGCACTGGCTATGGTGCTTCACATCCTGGAACATTTTGGAAAACGGGCTGTCTGTGGTGCTTTACATATTAAGATATTGTTAGCACTGCCCAGCAAAAATACTTTCCATGCACCTTCATCCCCTCTCTCCGAGAATTCCAGAAACCACTCAAGACCTGGGTTCAACTGAACCCATCCAGAGCAGCAACTCCCTCAGCGCCCGCATACCCCTATGGGTGATTAGCTGCAGTTTATAAATCACGAATGATTTGATGAACATTGGAAAAGCTATCTACTCTTGTACTGTATATAGTGTGACTCTGGAGGAAATGTCTATATTATATATAACTATTGTGCCCTTACTACGTACTAGAGCGTTGGCTGGTTGTGAGGCTGTGCATAGTGGGGCAGTACTGCCTTTATTGTGATGCTCTATATGCTAGTGCATTTACATGCAGAGGAAGTGTGAACCTGGACTGGTGCTTTACCTTATGGGGTATTGGAATAATGAATTATCCTTCAAAACTGCATACAATATATATTGTAATATAGCCTATGTATTTAATTCATGCTGCTGTAAGATGCATAGTTTAGAATATTTTTCCAATAGTATCCCAGGTCTTAGGGATGTGGAGAATTCTCCAAGTTCTCAGAAGAGAGTCAGGCTCACTTCCTACCCTCACACGCATGTAATCAGGAACTGTCCTGCTTTGTACCCCTAATCTATCCCTGTTTAAGGCAGCAAGTGACAACCAGCACTGGGCCACTGTCTCGTCTGCTCAGCGGGGACTAATAGCCCTCTGAAAGGCAAATTTTGTGACGTGTCAAAAAAGCACAGTTGGTGATGCCCCCGATCCATCAAAGAGAGAGACAGGGATCAAGGATCCAACCTTGGGGTGCAACAGTGCAGTAGACACAGGGCTGGACTCGGGTACTAAAAGTAGCCCTTACAAAAATGCTCAAACCAGCCATTCTAACTTCCTCTTGCACTGTCTCTTTCTTTTCATCCCCTCATCCATTCTTCCCTTTCTCCAGTGCTTAATTTGAGCCAGTGGTTTCCGGTGCTCGGCAATGGCACTTAATTGCCATCACCGGTGCTTATGACAGTCTGCCACATGTTGACGCTGTCTTCCTTGTTCAGGTATGAGCACAACAATAGATGTTTATTTATTTGATTTACACCAATAATGGCTAATACCTGCCTCCCAAGCCATTCTTATAGCTTTGGAGGCCTGGAATAGTATGAATTGTCACACTTGTAAGAGTGTCATGGTTAGTTGTTGTGTCAGCACTGTCATTGAGAGTGCTGGCAGGGGCACAGGATGGTGCAAGCTGTAGTGTCTCCTGACGAGGGCCCCGGCACTATTGTTTTTGCAAATGAAGCATTGCCCTTCTCTACTCTCTCCCGCCGATTTCTCGCTCTCTCTCCATCCCTCTCTCCCCTCTCCTTCTCTCGGTCTCCCGAATCCCCAGTGCCTGCTGTAATTAACCTGGGGGAGCTGTGGAAAGTGACAAAGGCACCAGCAGCGTCCCTAGGCTCTGAAAACAGCCTCTAAGCCTAAGGGATCCAGCCAACGCGGAAATGCCGGATGGAAAACAGACCAGTGCATCACTGGATAAACACTGCTGTACCCACGTGGCGAGGATGCAAACCTTCCAGGCACACCACTCCTGCCAAATGCCAGGAATGCAAATCTGCTAAAAATGCATCCATTCATGTCCTATATGTACTCACCACTGTAGTGCCTTAGCATGGCCTCTAATGCACTTTGATTCAGTTCCATGCACCAATTCGAGGATATTTCTCTACTGGTGACATCACTGTTGTGGGCACAATTGTAGACCCCTCTCCACACTAGTTATCAACCACTGCAGACAGAATTGAGGTAAAAGCTTCAAAAACGTTTTACTCGAAAGTTAAAATGCAGGTGAGGCTTGACATGAATTGCTGACTGTACAATGTATCACTCTTCTATCTAATGTGCTCGTCCCTTTTAAGACAGCATGGCCAAGTTCGTCTATTGCAAGCTCGCTGGCACCACCACAAATGCCCTTGTTTGACCTCCTTGGATCTTAACTGGACGAAGACCCTCAGGGGCTTATTTATGAGCCCTTGCGTCACTTTTGCGCAGCCGGTGCGTCACTTTTTGTGACGCACAAGCAGCATAAAAGATGCACCATGTTGCGTCATATTTACAAAGTGACGCATCGAGGTAGATGCGTCACTTTGTAAACCCCTGCGCCACACCATACCTGCGCCAGGTATAATGTATGCAGGGTGGGCGTTCTGACGCAAGTAAGCCTCGTAGAAGTGACGCAGTGAAATCTACGAGATTTCACTGCGCCACTTCTAGGACGCAAATGCGTCAATATCTTACACCTGCCTCACAGCAGGCGTAAGACTGATGCAGGCCCTTTCAGAATGGGGCTTGCCCCATGTGAAACCACACATTGCTGGAGTTGCGTCACTTTTATGACACACCCCAGCAATGCGTCACTTTTGCGCCAAAAGATAAGTCAGAAATACTGACGCATCTGTCACTCCTTGTGACATGATGCGTCATATTGTAAACAGGGGCGGCTGGTGACATTTCAAAGTGGTGGAACGTAAAATGATTGGCATACTGCACCGTTGCGAGCGAGCGCGAACCACCAACAGGGGGTTAGGGGGGTTCTCCCTCCGAGAAAATTTTGATAAAAGAGAGGAAAAATGGTGCATTTTCAAGCAAATTTGAGAAAGCATGAAGGGTAATAAAGCAATTGTGAAAGTGCAGTTATTTAATTATTAAACAGATGTCATATAATATTGGTAGCTGCTTATTCAGTATATCCACAGAGCTTCATAACATACTTCGAGATACAATGCATTTCTGAGTACCTCACTCACAGATGTTTTTTATTTAACAAACAACTAAACTGTTTGCAAAGTAGCAGCATTCAACATACATATTGTTTACTTTTTGTAAATGAAATCAGCACATCTCTCTTTAAGAGCAGCAAACTTTTCAATTACTTGAATGTTAAAGTCCGGGATTTTCTGAACTAGCTTGCTCTCTACAGAGAGCATTGCCAAAGCATTGAGTCTTTCCTCAAGCATGGTTTTCCTAAGGAATGTCTTAATCCTCTTTAAGACTGAAAAACATCGTTCTGACTCGACTGTTGTCATAGGAGTGGTTATGACAATTTTAAGTAAAGCCACTGTCTCTGTAAGTGACTTTTCCATATTAAGTTTATGTATTAAAGCCAGCAAAGACAAGGCACTTGTGGCCTTCCGGTACACAGGCATTGCGTACAGTACAGTCAACTCAGTTCTCAGCTCCTCCTTTTTGAGCATAGGATAAGCTTCCACAGCCTCATTCAGAGCACGCTCAGGGAATGATTCATCATATTTGGCAAACTATTCACTTTTCAATAATGTGGCACTCACCAAATGTTTTGTGAAAGAAAAACGTTCTTGTGCCTGCACAATTACAATGTCACATATCTCCTTTGCAATTCGGACCAGAGTGGTGATGTTTTTCCTGCGGTTTGAAAAAGTAGATTGCTCTGGCAGTTTTCTGTCTAAATTGTCAACCCCATCTCTCACTTTGCTTATGCTTTGTACAAACATAGTGGTATATACTTGCACTTTGACAGTATCTATCTTTCGTGCTTGTAACTGATTGTATAACAGGTCGACAGCTACCATTATATCATGAAATAAAAACAGTAAGAACTGAAACTCTCTGTCTTGTAGTGATCTGGCAAAGCCACGGGCTTCAGTCTGACTTTTGTAATTAAAATCATCATTGTCTTCTATGGCGGCAAAACATTACTCAAGGTCCTCTCTATGTTCATAGATTAGGTTGACCGTACGGATGTTAAAGTTCCAACGAGTTGAGGATCCCCTTGGAACGCTTTTGTCCACAATCTCATGAATTGCTTCCGTTCTTTTGGGGGAACGTGAGAAGAATGCTGCCTTGACTCCTATATCCTGAAAGAAAATTTGTGTCTCGGTGATCCTTGATACTGCCTGTTGCATAATAAGATTAAGTTGGTGAGCGTAACAGTGCACATAATGAGCATTAGGGTACACATCTCGAATTCTTTTCTGAACTCCACTAAGGCTTCCACTCATTACGGACGCACCATCATAGCTTTGCGCAATAAGTTTTTTTTTTTGAGGCAGCTCTGGAAAAAATAAGCTCAGTTGACGCAGTATAGCTGCAGTAATGGTTTCTGCACTAGAGTCTCTTAAATGTGTGAAACCATAGAACCTCTCCACAACTTCTCTGTCATTGTCAATGTACCGAAACACTAATACGGACTGTGTTTTAGTGGCCACATCAGTGGTGTCATCAGCCTGAATAGCCACAAAGTCTGTGTTTTGCAATTCTTGCACAATATGGCTTCTCATAATTTCGAGCATACACTCAAGGAGTTCATTTTGTATTGTTTTAAAGGTGTCCTTAAAGACTGTAGCACTTGCTAAATGTGCTTCCATATCCTTTTCTATGCTTGCTATTAAATCCACAAGGCCTCTGAATATCCTAGGTTTTGAGGAACTTGGTGATTCATCATGGCCTCGCAATGCCAGTTCGAAAGCACCACAGAAACGAATGCAATCAATTATTTTGGATAGAATCTGTCTGTTCCTATCAACTGCTTCATTGTGTTTCTGTATTGTTTTGCGGTATGCATCACTTATCTGCTGCTCAATCGGTGCGTCTTCCCCCAACATTCCCAGTCTCGTCAGGTTTTGCATATGCTTTATTGTGTGTGCATGCTTCTTTATTTTTTCAGACAAATGCTTCAAGTCTGTTACTCCTTGATTTGTCCAAAAAAACTCACCACCAAACAGTAAGCAGGGGAAGAAGAACAGAGAATTTCTTAAAGGGCACCCTGTAATTCAATCAGCTTTTGTGTACCAGGCGTTTGAATTGTACGTGTGGACATTTTTCCTTTGTCCTTGGAAGTTTGCTGTAGCTTTATCTCAGGCTGATGAGGTCCTAATTGCTTTAAATGTAGTTTCTGTTCAAGTGGCCGTGCCTGGAATGACCTTGTAATCAGCTCTTGTACTGTATTCATGATGCCGATGCTGGCCTTACCAATATATATTAAAGAAACCTGTCAATAATCAAAGTACACCGTATAAGGTGCGGTGCAATAATATCAAATTTCAGTATAAATACATATATCTTGTGCAGTATCGCAATAAATCTCCAACAGCTCCCCTTTGCACAACATAACTGCTAAAAATACATCCTTACTGGCTGCTGCCTCTGTGTGCCATAGAGGTTGCTGAAGAAACTGAAACAGACACTGCTTGAGGGTCTTTAACAAGGCAAGGGATAGATAGTGCCTTTAACAACTGTTATTGCGCAAAGCACAGGGCTAAGGCTATTAGTAAATTCCATCCACTGAAGGTACAATATTCAGAATGTGCACCCAACCACCATGTAGATTGACCACCAGGATACATACCCCTAACTTCAATGTACAAAAATATAGCATCAGTTTCCTCACCTTTAACACTGGTGTTTGCTGCAGCAAAGGAGGTTGGGGCGGCCGGGGCCTCTTGTTCTTTGCAGAAAAATGGCCCAAAAATTTGGTAATGGTTCAGGTTGTTGTCAGCCTTTACGAGGTGCTGAAAATAAAAATATAACAATTTATAATTGAAGCATTAGAAAAATCAAACAAAGACTGGGGGGAAAAAACATAACGCTCCAATTTTTACCTTGCAGTTTGCATGCAGCTCCCCACCTTCACAATGGCACAAATATCTAATATATACACTATGTGACACTTCCAGTAAAACAGGGCTTCCTCTGACACTAACAACCAAGCTATCTGTTTATACCACTCTAGGTACAATCTTGACTAGTTCCTCCATGTCTTAACTTTATGGTCTTTCAATCCTTTCACTGAAACTGGGCTGTACCCAGCTCACCTATAAACCATGCTCTCTGCATAGCCAGTGGTGGGGAGGCAGGTGGGTGCAAAGGTTTCCCCATTGGGGGAAGTATTGCCCTCCCATGAGGCTGGTGAAGCTTCCTGGCTTCGCCAAGGCCTGCACACAGTGCTAATTTCCAGCTGCAAGACATACCTGCCCACAAAGGGTGGGATCCAGTTTTGGATTAGCAAAGCGGGCAGTCGGGCGCTGGCAGATGTCCTAGGGGTAGAGCGTTAATTTGGCTTACAGTGTCTTTCCCCCTTCCCCTGACAGGCCAGTCCATTGTCATATGAGGCCAGCTTCAGTGAGCTGCAGGCACACTGATGTGTATTGAGCGGAAGAGGCCCTGAACAGCCTCACTGGTGTAGGCTAGGTTTTGCCCTAACCCCTCCCTCGCCAGGCCATCACAGTGAGCCCATGGTGGTTGGAGTAGGGAGTTGTTTGCTGCAGCCTCAGGCTCAGTGGAGGCTAAGTGTTTAGTAGCCATTGGGCCATGTTCTCCTTGCCCCACCATTAGTAGTGTCCTGTCTTCTCCCTTCTCACATAAAGCCCATGGTAGGTGGGGTGGAAGGATGCTGATGCAGTAGCTCATTTCTAAGTCTGGTGTGTTGCCCTTTGGCCATTTTCACCACCCGACAGTCAGTGTCCACCCTCAGCGGTCCAGCAGTATTATCTCATGGGAGATAGAGGGGGTCCGGCTTGAGGCCACTGTAGGCCTTCATCAAAAAAACATACCTGCCATTTGTTTACATTCAGGAAGGACCTGGTAGTTAGGGTGATCAGATTTTGAAAAACAAAGACTGGGATGTTTCCCAAGAAGGACTACAAAACATCTGGCAGCTCAGATCAAACAATCCCAGAGAAGTTGCTACGCACTGGCGTAACTAAAATTGAGGGGGTCTCCTTGTACGGTACGTCGAGGGGCGCCCTCCGGGCTCAATCAGGAGCTCTCCGGCCAGAGTGCAGTGCCGAGGGGGCCCGCTGGAGCTTGGGGCCCCCCGTACCGCGGGGACTGCGGGGGCCTGAGTGTTACCCCCTTACGAGCAATAAAACTTTTATATTCGTATACCTGGACATGGATAAATTTAGTCAACGGTAGCTTTCTATCCAGAAACATTCGCACCACGGTGGGATTGAAAGATGGATGCGTTGTAGCCCCGCTGTTATTCAACTTATGTTTCTCAGACCTTACAATTGCTTTGAATCAAACAAACTTGCACCCGCAGACATTGAGAGAAAGACCATTGTCCCATTTATTGTACACAGATGATTTGGTGATAGTGAGTACATTTAAAGTGGGCCTCCAGCTACAGATCAACAAATTAGATTGTGAGTACTCGCAAACATTTTCCCAGCGGCCACAAAGTTTGGTCTGGGATGTGATCGAGGAACGCACTTATGCGAGCAGGGTGGCGTTTAGGTTCAGGGGGTGCTAGTGGTAAGGAGAATGTAGGGGAAGCAAAGCATATACATCTAGAGCTAGATGTGCGAAGCCATTTTGAGGTCGGTCAATTTGCGAACGCAAAAAAGCATTTCCAAACGTACACACCCCAAAATCGCGATTCGGCAACTTGTTACCAAATCGCAATCTGGGTTTGTGAATTGGTATTTGGAAGGGGTGTGTTTAGGGTGTCCCTTTTAAATACTGATTCACATTAGTTTGTACAAACGTTCTGCAACTGAAATGCAGTCGTAAAACATTTGCACTTTCACCGCCAACTCAAAGTTGGTGGTAACCCATGGGCAAATGGCTGAATTTTTCTTTTAAAGCAGGCAGTTGTCCAAGAGACCACTGCCTACTCTGAAAAAATGAAACATAAACAATTTGTTTTTTTTTTCTTTTTAAACACATCCTGTTTTCCTCTAGGGAAAATGGGCTGCATTTAAAAAAAGAAGATTGCTTTACTTAAAAGCAATCACAGACATGGTGGTCTGCTGACCCCAGCAGGCCACCAACCCTTTGATAGCAACAAATTGTAGCGGGTCCCAAATTTTGACCTACCTCATTCACCAGATAGGTCTATTTGCAACCCTCTACAAATTGCTAAATGAAACTCAATGAGTTTCATACGTTAGGAATACCAATTTCCTAATTGCAATTCGCAAAAAAATGAAATTTGGAAATCGCTATTGCTAATCTTCATACATCTAGCCCCTACTGTCTGCATAGCAAAGTGTGAAATCAAAAACCTGGGCTTAATCCTGCCTTCTCAACTTAACCAAATTGTGTGAATTTAGGCAATCATTTTATTTCACTTTCCCTCCTTTTTCTTCATTTTTACTTATGAGGACCTTAAAATACATGACTTCAAGATGTGTGCTGTACAACACCTTCTCCTGTGTTTGATTTAATAAACTATGTTGTACATGTATAATAGAAATTCAGGCCACCCAAAGAGTACACACAACTTCTGACTTGCCTCATAGTTCCTTATTGGCATTGGTGTCTGGGGTGAGGAGAAGGCGGAAGAATGTTTCTAAATTCATGTTTGAAAAGGATCACTTTAAAAAAAATACTTCTCAATGCACTGATATAATCTGATGTACTAAAGTTAAATGGTTCTGCCTGTTAATGAAGTACATTTTTGAAATTTTGAAGATATTTTAACATACTTTCACTCTCTTGCTGCAAGATGTCTTTAAGAATGCAGGTGTTTCTAAATTTAAGCATTGGAGGATAACTTAGTTACTTCCTTTCTTTAACTTCAGTTAACCTTTAAAAATAAAATCTTGCCTGTTTTTATTTATTATCTTTTTGATGTTAGTGCTGAGTGGAGTAAAAAACGCAGCCCAGTGCTACTGCTCACCGGGAAAGGGGGGGGGGGGCTATGCATGTAAAGGACAGGAGGGCCACATGCAACATGCACTTTTAGTATCACTGAACGCTTTAAGTGTACCTGGCAAAAGCAAAGGTAACTGTCTATGGAAAAGAAGGCACTAAGACTAGGGCATGGTACCTGAGGAACGAAATTATCAGCAAAGCATCAGAATATGTGTACCTTGGAGTCTGGATCGAAGCAAGAGGAAATTTGGCTTGACAGAAATAATCGATCCGAAATAAAGCACAGGCATTTCAAATCGCAATCGGCCTGGAAACATGTACGGGGCTCCAGTTTAGACTCCATCCTTCAGGTTATGAAGCTAAAGTTACTACCATCAATATGTTATGGTAGTAAAATCTTGCTGGGAGGGGATGCTGGGCTCTTGGATAGCCTGGTGGTTAAAGTATATGTGTCGATCATTCATCTTACAAGAGCATCATCACCCACCCAGGTGCACCTAGAATTTGGCTTGTTAAACCAAGTTATAGCCAGACAGTATGCTTTCCTTACTTTTTGGCACAAGTTAACAGCTTCAATTCCAGACACTTTGGACAACCTAATCTGGCAAGAAATCGCAAGTAGCTATAGCACATCTCCACACCATCAATATCTGGAGAAGGCATTGGATTCACTACAAGAAGGGAAGTTGTGGAACCAGTGGGTTGCCCATATAGTGTTAAAATGTATTTCCATTAATGCTCTTATACTTAGTAGATTGCAGGATAAAAATGTGTTAGCACGGCGAAGTGATGCCTGGATGGTGATAAACACACATAACAAGAAAGGTTAACTAGAGTACATGGGCACAAATTACTCAAAGTATGTGATGTACATATTCATGCTGTACCAGTTTGAAGGCTTGCCAACCCTGGACTTTCTACCAAAGTGGTTCATGCAACCTGCAGTCGTAAATTGCAGATTATGCAAGAAGGAAAACAAAACTCTTATACATGTTGTATGTGTGTGTCCAGAGCTTCTTAGAGAATGCAAAAGACACACAATTGATGGACAGAATGCAGAACAAATCCAAACAATCACCCCCACTCAAGAGATCTGGGTTAAATCCATCATTCTTTTGCTCACCATGCCACCCCAGTTTAGAACTAGCCATATGCAAATTAGTCTTGACCCTGTGCCTCATGGAAACCGTCCAGCCCAAACTGCCAAGCCAGGTCCTCCCTGGATCCGAAACAAGCATCCTAGGACCGGTCTCAGGGTTTCACCCCTCATCAGCAAGGATAGCTTGAATCCAGTGGCACAGTGAGCCTGGGACCCACATCTGGGCATACCCAGCGCACTTAGGGTGAGAAAGCAAAAGACACACAATTGATGGACGGAATGCAGAACAAATCAAAACATTTACCCCCACTCAAGAGATCTGGGTTAAATCCATCATTCTTTTGCTCATCATGCCATCCGAGTTTAGAAGACCTAGCCATATGCAAATCAGTCTTGACCCTGTGCCTCATGGGAACAGTCCAACCCGAACTGCCAAGCCAGGTCCTCCCTGGATCAGAAACAAGCATCCTAGGACCGGTTTTGGGGTTCCACCCCTCTTCGGCAAGGCTAGCTTGAATCCAGTGGCACAGTGAGCCCAGGACCCACGTCTGGGCATACCCGGCGCACTTAGGGCGAGAAGGCAAAAGACACACAATTGATGGACGGAATACAGAACAAATCAAAACATTCACGCCCACCTCGGGAGATCTGGGTAAATCCATAATTCTTTTGCTCACCAGTTTCAGTTTCAGTTTATTGTTTATTGTTATTAGTTAGTAAAAACCTCCACACACAAGTTAGATACATTTAAAAGAAATCCTTTTTAAAATGATCAGTTTTCTTAAAAACATTGATTAATATTGGTGCAACACAAGAAAACATTTTGGAATTACAAAATAGAACGTTATAAAATTAATTCAATTCATTATTGTGGGTACAGTTCAGAGTTGTGATAAAGTAGCATATGCGTCTATAAGTAATTCAGCAGCTCAAAATATCTTCATCCTGCAACTGTTTTATCATCATCTTATGTGCTCTTATGGCTGGAGAAGATTCTTATGCTGTTGCATGCTACTTGTAATTCTATTTTACAGCTTTGTCATGAAATTGTAAAAACTTCAAAAGTTTACAGTTTAACTGAGGATCTGTGGAATCCAGACTTCTCATGATGGCTATTCTACACGTTCAAATCCCTCTCTCGTTAAATAAGTGTTTTAAAAGTGCACGGCGCACATTGTTGTTTGGGACATTTGCAGACTAAGTGCACAAAATCCTCGTCTGGGGCATCACCATGCCACCCCAGTTTAGACCTAGCCGTATGCAATTCAGTCTTGACCCTGTGCCTCATGGGAACAGTCCAGCCCGAACTGCCAAGTCAGGTCCTCCCTGGTCCGGAGACAAGCATCCTAGGACCGGTCTCTGGGTTTCACCCCTTATCAGCAACGATAGCTTGAATCCAGTGGTACAGTGAGCCCGGGACCCACGTTTGGGCTTACCCGGCGCACTTAGGGCGAGAAAGCAAAAGACACACAATTGATGGACGGGATGCAGAACAAATCCAAACATTCACCCCCACTCAAGAGATCTGGGTTAAATCCATCATTCTTTTGCTCACCATGCCACCCTAGTTTAGACATAGCCATATGCAAATCAGTCTTGACCCTGTGCCTCATGGGAACAGTCCAGCCCAAACTGCCAAGCCAGGTCCTCCCTGGACCAGAAACAAGCATCCTAGGACCGGTTTCTGGGTTTCACCCCTCATCAGCAAGGATGGCTTGAATCCAGTGGCACAGTGTGAATGTATGACATTGTTCTGCATTCTGTCCATCAAGTGTTCTTTTTGTCTTAGAGAATGCAGGCAGCTGCTGTTCAGACTGTTTAATAACCTGAGGTTGAAGGCAGGCTAATATGGATGCGGTGAACACGATAAACACAGCCTTCTTTAACATTAGGCTGGTAAGGTTCCAGACTTTATCATCCATTGCTCTGTTGTATGATTTTTTTTTTTTGCAGAGTTTTAAATAGCGCGAACTTGACCTGATTCGGGTATCAGAGCGCTTTACATAGCACCAGTTACGTTACATGTGGACACACATTCATTTTGGTTAGGCATGGGGAGATTAAGTTATTTGCCCAGAATCACAGGATGTTCAGCGTCATTTCCAAGACTTGAACCCAGTTCCCCAGATTTGAGGTCCACCGCACTAGCCGTTAGGCCAACTCCTCTCCCCTTTCCCATTCACATTCGTCCTCTACCCACTACAGCAAACAGAATGGGGCAATGGTACAGCCCACTTCAGTAATTAGCTAACTTCATTCTGCTCTTTCACAAGGAGCATATCAGTACACAAAGTAGTTCCTATCAGTGTCAGGGGCTACTATGGCAATCTGTGCTTTATGAGATGAAAATACATTTTTGCTTTCAGACAATTTTACAAATATTGTTGAGGGTCTGGCAGCTCATCCAACAATAACATTTTACCAAAAGCATCACATAGCAAGTATTGACAGAGCCAAAAGGCTGGCAGCTAATGCCAGAACAATTGACAACAGAGAATTCCACCACACATTTAATGGGGAAGTACCAACACTTCTCAGTAACAAACATGTACTCTGGTGTAGTAAGTTCCTGCACTCCTATATTTACATTTCAAGCACTGCCTGAAGATCTTATTCATGGTTCAGAGACTCTTCATTTCTGGACTGGGCTCAGCAGAAATCATAGTCCCGGTTATAAAAAGGAACATGCTATAAAGATCATGACACCCTTTTGTTTCCCAATAACATTACGAAAAAAAATTCTTCTCCATCCTGTGCTTAAGATTGTTGTGTGACAGTGAGGTGACTGTTCTGTACCCACACTTAGGCCCTCATTACGATGGCGGTCGGATGAGCATTCAACCATCATCTCTGCGAAGTGGAGACCGCCTGATGTAGTCGGCCGCTCCAGCCACCTTAATGGCTGGCTGCCATGAAGGCGGTCGTAAACATGCAGTTTACTATTGCGGCTTGTGCTGTAGCCCTGAAAAGGGACGCAGCACAAGCCGCAATAGTAAAATGCATTGTCTACAAAATTGCATGTACCGAGTGCCAGGCACCATGTGGTGCCTGGCACACGGATGTTTGGGGGGGCATCGCATGTGCCTCCCTGGCCTATAGTGGAGGCCCATGAGGGATGGGGTAGGGGCCCCCAAAGTCCCTTTCCGTCTGCCTTTACATGGCGGTGGGACCGCTATGTAAAGACTGAGAGAAAGGGACATCCTAATCCCTACAGTGGTGCCTCCGCAGGCACCCCCTCGTTGTAGGGATTAGACTGCAATGGCTGCCCCAACGGGCTACTTGAGCCTGTCGGAGGTGGTGGTCTTTCCCCCGCCCAAATCTTGCCAACCACCGATATCTTAATCTGGCGGTCAGACCGATACACTGTATGTCGGGCAGACAGCCATGGACGGCCTGTCGTTGGCGGTCCACCCGATATCCTAATGTGGTCTTTAGTGAGCGACTGCTGTTTAATGGGAATAGATAAAGAGGATTTGTCCGAGTAGGAAAACAGCTGAACATGTAATATTCATCTTGGAGAAAAATGCCAAGGCTGTGTAAAAGCACTTTGGGGCTCTAAGCTAGGCACATATCTGCGACCAAAGCCTTTTTGGTATAAAATTGTCTACATTAAGTTCATGAGTGGTACAACCAGCAGGGGTCACTATTGGTGATCATTTATGTTGCCTAGGCATTGAGACAGCCGTGAGAAAGACCTCGTTTTACCTCTGGACAATACCCTGGCTGTCAAAGTAAATGCTGCACATGGATGTAAAGGCAGGAAAGCTGGACCAATAGTTCAAGGATTAGAAGTAGTACCAGCTGGTCATGTTGATGGAAACTCAATAGACAGCTCCAAGAGATGGAAAGTTAGACTAAAAGGTCCACGAAGATGAAGAAGGACCAGCTACTTCAGGAGTTGGAAAGTGGCTAGAGATGGTCAAGAGATGTAAAGTCAAACCAACAGGTCCATGGGTATGAAGGACAACCAGATGGTCCAGGAGTTGGAAAGTGAGTAGACATGTCAAAACAATGTAAAGTAAGACCAATATGTCAAAGAAGATGAAGGAAGACTATCTAATGTGGGAGATAAAAAGTCAGTAGACAGGACCAAGAGATGAAAATTCAGACCAATAAGTCCAAGGATGTGAAGGAGCACCAGCTGGTCCAGGAGTTGGAAAGTTGGTAGACATGTCAAAGAGATGTAAAGTAAGATCAATATGTCAATGAAGATAAAGAGGATCACCTGTTCTAGGTAGTGAAAAGTCGATAGACATGTCCATGAGATGGAAATTCAGACCAATGGATAAAAAGAGTGAGGAAAGCTAACTGGTCCAGATGATGGAAAGTGAGGCAAGTTCTGGAAGGCAAGGATGACTTGTTCATTGAGGATAAACTGTGTAAATTCATATTGGCTCTGCAGGTCATTTTGGTTCAGTTATTTAGTCAGCTGGATAACAAATAACAGATTCTGGCTCCCTTCCCTCAGGTAGCTTCCACCGTAGTCGGCCTTCACAGAGGAGGTGGGACTGTGACATACAGTCATCCTCCTGTCGCTTCTCTGCCTGGGCAGCTTGGTTGCCAGGGAACGCCTGGACTCCTGCAAAACTCGCTTTTCCCAGATCTCTTGTGATACAGCAGATGGGGGCTTAGCCTCGAACTCGGTACCATGGCGGTCCAGCAGGCAGCACCCACAGCGGTTAGCAATCCAGAAAGCGCCAGAGGGCTTCCCCAGCTGACGGACAGAGGCGTTTTGCAGCAACACAAAGCCAAAAGAATTTCTCTTCTCACCCTGAACTTCTAGTATGCACAGGAAGTTTCAGTAATCATAAAAAGCACATGGGCTTTGTAAAAGAAAGTGGGAGCACCAGGGCTCTTGAGAAAAAGAGTGCACACACAAGAACCCTTCCAAAGCAAAGGGAAAGCGTGCAGAAGGAAGACTGATATCCCTGGGTCTTCCACAACAGGAGGCTAGTATACACAAGCCCTTGGATATTTTCCTTCACAAGCAGAATACCACAGCAGGTCAAAAAGAGTTAGTCCTTTTCCTCCACCATAGACCGAAGCAGTAACTGCAGGCCAATCCACCCCTCACTCAGAAAAGGCAGCACTCGTCACACAGTCCTTCCGCTCTTCTTCTTGGCAGGGTCCTCTAGTTACTTGAAGTAATCTAAAGTCCAGGGGTTTTAGGTGCAAAACCTATACCCCATATTGTCTTTGTTCTCTTTGCTCTAAGGGTCTCTGAACTCAGTCCAAACCAGTCCTGTTGTCCTGGTTGCAGCATGACCAATAGAGGGCAGATACAGCATTGTGAAAAAGGAAACACAGCCTATTCAGGTGCAATGGGAGCACATAAATAACAACGAAAAAACTCAACAAACATTGACAACAGAAAACATGTAAATCAAATATATTGAAATATCCTGATTATCAATGTGTGACTATCCTTCTTCATTGAACAATACAGTGAGTCTATACATAGGATTAACTGCTCAAGGATAAATTAATTAACAATCACTAAAAAGAAGAATGGGTTAGGCATCAATGCACTGTGCACTTTACTAGGGACCTACCAGTAAACCAAATATGCCAATCATGGATAACTAATCATATCACAATTTATACAGAGAGCATGTGCATGTAGTACTGAGCAACAGTGGTAAAGTGCCCAGAATCCTATAGCCAACAAAAACAGGGTCCGAAAAATAGGAGGCAAGAGTTTGGTGATAAACCTGTCAAAAGGGCCTGGTCTAACAACAACAAAATAAAAAAGGTACTCAACATGAAAGAAATCTGGCACCAGTTTAAAAAATACATCTTATTTTTATTAATTTTTAGACACTAAAATAAACAAAATGTTCCAGAGGGTACTGGAGATATAAATTTAAAATTAAAGCATAATTCACTGCCTTTCAGTCAAAATGTAAAGAAGCATTGGTAACTACCGCAGTTAGCAGGACCTTCGAAAACTTTTATAAAGTTGTGTTTAGGTACTAGAGCCTGCTTTGGGTAACCAACTCTGGCAGGGAGCAGGCCAAGGGGGCCAGTAAGGATTTTTGGGACAGTTACCTTGCCACCAATGTCTGATGTCTCGTCACAGACATCAATAAACTGGTTCTGATGCAAGAGATACAGTATGCCGAAGATGCTGTAAAATGCTGAGAATGCTGTGCAGTCACCTGGGACTTCCTGGGGCTACTCCTCGGTCCACAGTACTGATGAGAAGATTTTAGCCACAGGGGTTTATGTCCCTTAAAGTCCTGGTTGGTGCAGTAGAAGTCCAGTTGCTGCTGAAAAACTGGTCTCAGGTCACAACAAAACCAGGGTTCCCTTTGGTGAAGGCCGGCTTGAGTGACCAAACTGCACTCCAACAACTCTCCTGGGTTGGGAAGACTCGGTGCAACTTCTGAGTGACGTGTCTCTGGCTGCACATTGGCGGTCAGTGGTGATGAAGCATTTGTGACTACTGACTAGCCAAGCAAAAGAAACACAAATGATGGATGTAATGCAGAACAAATCAAACATTCACCCCAGTCAAGAGATCTGGGTTAAAACCCTTGTTCTTTTGCTCACCATGCCACCCCCATTAGACCCAGCCATATGCAAATCAGTCTTGACCCTGCTCCTCATGGGAACAGTCCAGCTCAAACTGGAAGCCGGGTCCTCCCTGAACCAGAAACAAGCATCCTGGGTCTAGTGTTCGAGTATAGCTCCTCAACAGCCAGGCTAGCTTGAATCCAGTGGCTCAGTAAGCCTGTGACCCATGTCTGGGCATATCCAGCTGCACTTAGGGCGAGAAAGCAAAAAACACACAAATGATGGACAGATTGTGGGACAAATCAAACATTCACTCCCAGTCAGGAGATCTAGGGTAAATCCATTGTTATTTTGCTCGCCATGCCACCCCAGTTTAGCCCCAGCGATATGCAAATTGGTCTTGACCCTGCTCCTCATGGGAACAGTCTAGTGCAAACTGCCAAGCCAGTTCTTCCCTGGACTAGAAATAAGCATCCTGGGACCGGTTTTACCCCACAACTACAATTTGGGGATTTGACTGTTAAGACATAAAATAAATGTCTTTCTTTTTGATATACAGACCCCCTCCTTGGAACTCCATAGGCCTGCTGTAGGGGTAACTTTTATGTATAAAAAGGGAGGTTTGGACTTTGTCATTAGTTTAAATGGAAACGTTGAGTTGACAGTTTAAAACTGATGTAACAGTCTACAGTGGCAGGCTGGGAGACATTTTTTATTTTGTTGCACTCAGGGTGGCACAATAAGTGCTGTAGTCCTTGACTGACACTACCTTATAGGTCTAAGGCACCCTGGTACCATAAACTAGGGACTTATAAGTGAGTTAAGTGCATATGCCCAACTGAGCAGCATCCGGAGACCGAGGCAGCAAGCATGGTGCTGCTGTGTGGGTCTCATGTGCACAGGGGTGCGAACAAGGAGACATCCAGTGCAGGAGCACACACCTGATTTTCCTATCACCTGCGAGGAGGTATTATTATGAGTAAAAGAGCAGCTGATGATTGCCAACTGCAGCCGCTGAGGACTACGTGCCCCGTGATCCATACAGGAACACACCTGCCCAGGCAATAACCTCAGCTGCACCATTTAGGAGTGCCGCAGGCCCACTGCACGGGATGCGTGCAGACGCACCCGGGCAAAGCCCAGATTAAAGGCGGGCCCATCGGCGCCCGTCCACAGCTGATTGAGGCTGAGCTGGGCCACCCCTCTAATGAGGGCACAGCGGGACAAACACCATCTGGTCACTTCAGGTGAATATTTTCTCGCCAAAAATGCTAAACCATTAACACCATGGAAAGTTTCAGGTACTGCTATGATACCTTGCAAGCCAACAAGTATTGACACTAAGAGGCCCATTAGGATGGCGGGTGGACTTCTGTCCGCCCGCCACCCTAGTGGTGCTGGGACCGGCTGCCAGTGGTGCGGCGGTCCCGCACCGGCGATTAGGATGCCACCGCCACCGTGGCGGTGGCATCCTCCATTCCCAGCATTGTGGTAGGCTGTGCTGTGAGCACCGCCCGCCACAATGCTGGGAATGCACTGCGTGCATTGTCATGCACAAGGTGACAGGCACCGCGAGGTGCCTGCCACCATGAAAATGACAATGCAGGGGGGTACCAAAGGTACCCCCTGTGCACCCCCCAACCCCCCAATATCCTGGGGGCCCGACACGGGCCCCCAGAAGAGAATTCCGCATGCCTTTCCGTGGCGGCAATGCCACCACGGAAAGGCATATTTCCATACCCATGCTAATATGGATGGCGGTGTCTAGCAGACACCGCCACCATATTAAACCCTTTTCCACCCGGTCGACTTGTGGACTGGGCGGAAAAGCGGCGGACAGTCTTCCCGTCCGCCGCAGTACCCCCCGCCATACTAATGTGGCGAGGGGTAAATGGGTGGCGGGCGGGGAAGGATGTAGGGCGGATCGCCTCCGCCATGCGGGCGGAGGCGATCCGCCCTACATCCTAATGGGCCTCTATGTTGGAAAGCACACCACATATATAAGGGGTTTGCCCAAATCTTCCTCCACTTTCTGGGCTGTAAATGTGTTCATAAAACAAAATGAGTTGGGGGAACAGATATCCTAAACAATCAAGAAAGGGTACAATTAATGACTCCTATACTTTGGTGCAATATCCCATCAAATTCATATATATTTTTCGTAATAAATCACATTAATTATTCATTCTCAGTCAAAACCATATTTTATTTCTTAATTCATATCTGGTTTTGACTGACACAACACCAACAATGACTGTAATCACATTTGAGTTACAGACCAGGGACACCTTCTGCTACACTACTCGTACACTTGTCCCCTTTCACACAGCAAGTACCTCCGAAGCAACATCTGACTATGAGACTGCACAAAGGAATATGGCCACATCTAGCATGAGCAGGCCTGAGAGTATTTCATTCAGAATATGTGTGAAACTGCTACACTACTGTCTCATACCTAGCTGCTGTACCTGCCACACCTTCAGGCATAAGTTGAACATGGCACACATCAACAACACAATGACCCAAGACTCTGCGTTTATTGACAAGTATATGCATGAGCCAAGAAAAGTAGACCGTCAAATGTGCACATTGTTCATTAAGATGTACATCACTGTGATTTTCCCAGCACTTTCACACATTGACATGTGTACACATTTGAGAGTCCATCACAACACTGTTCTGTGTACATGCCCATCAATATCACAAGTGACATGTGAGGGAGTACATGCCAATGTCCAAAATCACATACACAAACATGGCATGTGTTGTCAGCAGTGGGGTAAATTTTACATTGGCATTGTGTGCACAATGATGTGACATTAATTATGTGGCCACAGTGCACTGTTGAAAACTGCCCATTGGCCATTGACACAGCATGATGTGTCCATAGGTGCTGTCAAAGTGCTCTGCCACTCAAAACACGGTCCCTCATATCAATATATGGCACCAAAATTGCGGTAGCTACCGCCTGGCCCCAGCGGTGTGTCACCACCAATGCCCAAAACACAATTGCGGTAGTGATAGGCATATACACATGCTCAAATGGCGGTTGGCATGCTCCGCCACCCAAATTACGGTTACTCATGTTAATGTATGTCACCCAAATTGCGGTAGCTACCGCCTGGCCCCAGCGGTGTGTCACCACCAATGCCCCAAACCCAATTGCGGTAGTGATAGGCATATACACATGCTCAAATGGTGGTTGGCATGCTCCGCCACACAAATCACGGTCACTCATGTCGATGTATGTCACCCAAATTGCGGTAGCTACTGCCTGGCCCCAGCAGTGTGTCACCACCAATGCCCAAAACACAATTGCGGTAGTGATAGGCATCTACACATGCCCAAATGGCGGTTGGCACGCTCTGCTACCCAAATCACGGTGACTCATGTTAATGTATGGCACACATATCGCTGTAGCTACCGCCTGGCCACTGCAGTGTGTTACCGCCATGGACCATGCCCTTACAGCCAATGGGAACCGCAGTCGCGGTAGCCTAATGCAATTTTCAAAATTGCGGTAGACGTGCTCCGCCACCGCGGATCCGGTCATTGGATGCAATTGAAAGATGCACCACGGCGGTAGCACCCCCCTGGCCCCTGCAGTGTGTCACCGCCATGGACCATGCCCTTACAGCCAATGGGAACCACAATTGCGGTAGCCTAATGCACTTTCAGCGCGAGCGCTTTTCATGCAGCGCTTGTTTTGTGGCAGCGTTTGTTTTTAATATACTCGTTTGACATTTAATTTGAATTGTTTTAGAGTTCTCCCTGGTCCTACCTGCCTGGCCTCGCATACCCCCACCTCTGTCATCACACCTGCACAGTAATCTTGGCATTTCACTGCGTTTTGCGGGTCCTTTGCCCCTGACTCGCGGCGGCCATCTTGGGTGAGTGGGTCCCAGTGCATCAGCAAGTCCTCTCTCCATCTCCTTTGGAGACTATTTAGGTAGGCTAGTTTGAGCAGTGCGCCCTATTCCAGCGCGAGCGCTTTTCATGCAGCGCTTGTTTTGTGGCAGCGTTTGTTTTTAATATACTCGTTTGACATTTAATTTGAATTGTTTTAGAGTTCTCCCTGGTCCTACCTGCCTGGCCTCGCATACCCCCACCTCTGTCATCACACCTGCACAGTAATCTTGGCATTTCACCACGTTTTGCGGGTCCTATGCCCCTGACTCGCGGCGGCCATCTTGGGTGAGTGGGTCCCAGTGCATCAGCAAGTCCTCTCTCCATCTCCTTTGGAGACTATTTAGGTAGGCTAGTTTGAGCAGTGCGCCCTATTCCAGCGCGAGCGCTTTTCATGCAGCGCTTGTTTTGTGGCAGCGTTTGTTTTTAATATACTCGTTTGACATTTAATTTGAATTGTTTTAGAGTTCTCCCTGGTCCTACCTGCCTGGCCTCGCATACCCCCACCTCTGTCATCACACCTGCACAGTAATCTTGGCATTTCACCGCGTTTTGCGGGTCCTTTGCCCCTGACTCGCGGCGGCCATCTTGGGTGAGTGGGTCCCAGTGCATCAGCAAGTCCTCTCTCCATCTCCTTTGGAGACTATTTAGGTAGGCTAGTTTGAGCAGTGCGCCCTATTCCAGCGCGAGCGCTTTTCATGCAGCGCTTGTTTTGTGGCAGCGTTTGTTTTTAATATACTCGTTTGACATTTAATTTGAATTGTTTTAGAGTTCTCCCTGGTCCTACCTGCCTGGCTTGGCATACCCCCACCTCTGTCATCACACCTGCACAGTAATCTTAGCATTTCACCGCGTTTTGAGGGTCCTTTGCCCCTGACTCGCGGCGGCCATCTTGGGTGTGTGGGTCCCAGTGCATCAGCAAGTCCTCTCTCCATCTCCTTTGGAGACTATTTAGGTAGCCATGCTTACGCGCAGCGGTCACGCGCAGCGGGGACGCCGGACTGACGCCGGAGTTACGCCAGAGTTCAGCCCGTCTGTGCCCAGACGGGCTCAGGGCTGGTTGCTATGCCCGCTCCTAGGGAACCGGGCCATACTCCCATTGGGTATAGTAGGGAAGAACTTTTGTCCTGGCGGCTTACGAATCCCGTACCCTGTAGGTATGTCTATGAGGGCGATTTACCGTTCTTGCCTTGCGGGTCATGTAGTGGGGGGCGGTCTACGTCCGTTGATAATTCGGTGCTTACTATAGCTTTGCTGAATTGCCGGTCTGTACCTAGTCATGCCACAGAAATCCATTCCCTGGTATTGGACCATAAGTTGGATGTGCTATTTTTAACCGAGACCTGGATCTCTTCCTGTTCGGGTCCTGACATAGTCAGAGCTCTCCCTTCCGGTTTTCAAATGGCTCATCTGGATAGGCCTGTGGGGAGGGGAGGAGGGCTTGCAATCCCTTATAGGGACGCGTTAGGCTGTAAGGTGCAGGACGGAGGGATGAGTGACTGCGAGAGTTGCCAGTTCTCTCTTCGACTGTCACCTACGGCGTCGTTGACAGGCCTTCTAATTTATCGTCCCCCTGGGCCCCTGGGAAATTTCTCTAATTCCTTTTTGGAATCTGTGGCGCTTCTTGCCTCTTCCACTGGCAACTTTATCGCCCTGGGTGATTTTAACATCCACTTTGATGATTCTCACAACTCCTTGGGAGTAGACCTACAAAGTGATCTTCAAGCCTTGGGGATCAACTTGACTAATTCCGGTGCCACACACAGGAAGGGCCATTTGTTGGATCCCATATTTTCGAACTCGGTCTGCCTCAAGGCCTTTCCAGCGCTGGCCTTGCCTTGGACGGATCATTTTATGGTGCCTGCCCAGTGGCAGTGTGAGGTTCCAGTCACATCGGCTCCCAGGGTATACACGGTGGAAAGAGCTTGGTCGAGACTCTCAGTAGACAGTTGGGCGGGCCATCTGGAGGCGTCCCGGCCTTCCCTTGGGTCTAATCCGTTAGTTGCCGATGAGAGGCTAAATATCTGGCTGACCAACTCGCTTGATGCTCTCCTCCCTAAGAAGAAACAACTCTCTATGGGTAAAAGAGTGGGATCGGCGCCCTGGTATACATCAGAGTTGAGAACTTTGAGAAGGGGTTGCAAGAGATTGGAACGTTCTTGGAGGAAAGATTGGAGCGAAGCAATCCGGAGAGAATACCGGGCGGCTTTAAGTATTTATAAATCCGCCATTCGGGTGGCTAAATCTGTATTCTTTGAGGAGAGAATAGGCTTGGCGGCCAACTCCTCAAAAGAATCTTTTAGGGTCATCAAGGAACTTCTAAAAGCCCCCGAACCTCCAGTCCTCCATGCTGACCCCACTGGGAAATGCTCCGAACTTGCCTCCTTCTTTAAATCTAAAATAGATAACATCCTTTCATCACTCCCTCGGTTAGACGAGGAGACTTCCTCTGATGGTAAGTTGGAGTTTCTGCCCAGGGCGCGGACAGCAGAGTTGGCCTCCTTTGGATCGGTCACTGAGGAAGAAGTGCTCACAGTGTTGACGACCATGAAAAGTGGATCGCCTAAAGACCCTGCACCTCTGAAATATCTTAAGCAGGTGGCCTCTATCATCGGTGGTCCAGTGACGGATTTGATAAATTTATCCTTCACCCAAGGAATAGTGCCTCCAAGCTGGAAGGGAGCGGTTGTCAAGGCTCTCTTAAAGAAGCCCAACTTGGACCCCGCTGACCTTGCCAGCTTTAGGCCTATCTCCCTGCTCCCCGGTGTTAGCAAGGTAGCGGAGAAGTTGGTCAATCGGCGCCTCTCGGGCTTCCTGGAGTCCAACTCCCTTTTGGGTGATTCCCAAACGGGCTTTCGTCCCGGTCAGGGGACCGATACTGCCCTGTTGGCAGTCGTGGAGAATGCCAGGAGCATTTTGGACACAGGGGGATCAGTGGCAGTGATCCTCCTTGACCTCAGTGCGGCATTTGACACTGTGGATCATCAAGTGCTTCTCCAACGACTGTCGAGGGTGGGGGTCTCCGGGCTGGCCCTGAAGTGGTTCTCTTCCTTTTTGGTTGGCCGTACGTTTGAGGTGTGGGAAGGCCATTCGAAATCTTCATCGGTCTCTCTCCAGTGTGGTGTGCCACAGGGCTCATCGTTGAGCCCTACCCTATTTAACATTTATATGGCTCCCCTGGAGAATGAGATACTGCCCCTGGGTATCAAGATTATCAGCTATGCTGATGATACCCAGCTGGTGGTAGGCCTCCCCCAGTCATTTTACCATCCCGACCAGCTGCACACCTGCTTGGACAAGATCTTCAAGTGGATGTGTAGCTCAGCACTCAAGCTTAACGGCTCCAAAACGGAACTGATGATATTGGGAAACTCCCCTCCCACCCTGTCTCCGAGTAGCTGGCCTAGTTGCCTGGGAGCGGCTTGCACCCCCAAACAGGAGATCAAGAGTCTGGGGGTGTGGTTGGAGCAGGACCTTACCTTTAAGACTCACGCTAAAAAGACCGCAGGCGTGTGTTTTGGTCTGCTCCGTTCAGCCCGTAAGATCTTACCTCTTCTCCCTGTGGTCTCTAGGAGATTACTTGTTCAGGGTCTTATCATCTCCCGGCTGGACTTCAGTAATGCGCTGTTTCTGGGGGCCCCAGAGTCCACCCTAAATAAATTACAGCAAGTGCAGAACGCGGCCGCCAGGCTCCTGATGGATCTCCCCAGGCGTCAGTCTGCCCGCCCTGCGCTGAAGGCGCTGCACTGGCTTCCCGTTAGGGAGAGGGTGAAATTTAAGGCACTCTGTATGGCCCATAAAATCTTGCAGGGGAAAGGCCCTCCTATCCTCCGGGATATGGTGCAACCTTATAAGACCTCTCGTTCCCTTCGTTCAGAGCATCAACATCTGCTGCAGGTCATGAGAGCTAGGAAGGCAAGAACTGGGGGTAGAAGGTTTTCCATCAATGTGGCCATTCTATGGAATTCCCTTCCACTGCACTTACGCTTGGAATCAAATTTCCTCCGCTTCCGCAAGTTGTTAAAAACTCACCTGTTTCCTGCTTAATACCGGTGCCTCATGTCATGGCGTTTCATTCTGGATAAGCGCGGGGATGCCCAAGGGTAACCAGGCGCGTTATAAAACTCACTAATAATAATAATAATAATAACTTTTGAAAATCGCAGTAGGCGTGCTCCGCCACCGCGGAGCCTTTCATTGGATGCATTTGAAAAAGGCTGACCTGGAACACCAATTGCAGCAGCTTAGAACCACTGAAACTAGCCCAGGGGGCTATGTATGTGTGGGGAAGAGCCTCACATTTCCACAGATCACAGAACCTGCTGCCTGCCACCCCTCACCACCAACTGCTGCTGTCTCCAGGGACTGCTGTCTGCCACCCCTCAACACCAACTGCTGCTGCTGCTGTCTCCAGGGACTGCTGCCTGCCACCCCTCACCACCAACTGCTGCTGCTGCTGTCTCCAGGGACTGCTGCCTGCCACCCCTCACCACCAACTGCTGCGGCTGCTGTCTCCTGGCCACAGTGATGGCGAGGACTGAGAAGATCCGGGCCAGTCCCTTCAACAGCGAGGAGCTGAAGGTCCTGGTAGACGAGGTGCTCACACAGTATCCAAGGCTATATGGTGCCCCAAATGTCGTGGTAAGTCTTCAACAGTGTGAGTGAGAGTGCAGGGGGGCACACATGAAGTTGAGCAGCTGCAGTATGTGCCTGAGAGTGTGGGGTTTTGTCATGCACTGCCTAGCATGCTTTCTCCAGGGGGAAGGGGTGTGTAGCCTATTTCACACGTTTCCCTGTCTGCACATCAAGATTTGAGGGACATGTATTGTCTTGTCAGGCATACAGTGACGCAGAAAGTTGGTACATGTGTCTTTTTTTCCTTACTCTCCATCAATGAGCAATCTCAGCCCTGTAGATTGCACACAACAGGCCTTGTGAGAAAGGTGTAGGTTTGTGAGATCATGTCCCTCAATGTGACATCCATGACACAGTAAGCCATTCACAGGGCAAGGACATTGAGGGCTGCGCAGTGTTGGACACAGTGAGTCCACCCCAAACATATATTAATGTGTAATGTATGTCTTGCTCTACCTAAAATTGGACAGTAGATGTGGGCAGACTACACATGGCTTTCTGTGCTGGCACCCTGCATGTGTATGAGATGGGCAAGTACTGTGTCCACCCTCACACCTGCATGCATTTACGTGTGGTTCTTCAATGCTGATGTTCCATGTGAGATGCATTCTTGTCTCTGTTAGACATATCTGTGGATTTGGGACGAGTTAGTGTCAGGCTACTGAACTGAGAGATATTGGTACATAAGACTGTGTCACTGATGTTTCCCCCCCTCTTGTCTCCTATGCCTGCAGCTCAAAGTACACCAGCGTAAGTCAGTGTGGAGGGCCATTGCATGCAAGGTGCGGGCTCTGGGTGTCTCAAATCGACGGTGCACCCACTGTCACAAGAGGTGGGATGACATCTGCCGGCTGAGCAAGAACGTGGCGGAGATGACGCTGGGGCTGCTCCCTCGGACTGGCAGGTTGGCTCGGCGGAGCATGACACCACTAATGGCCCGCATCTTGGCCGTGACACAGCCTGAGCTGGATGCACGTTTGAAGGAGCATCAGCAGCAAGCTAGTGGTGAGTATTCTTGGAAGGGTGACTTTGGCTGTAAGTGGCTGCATGTGTACGCACCCTGAGCCAGCGCTGGGCTATGTGATGTTGGTAGTGTGATGCAGTGGCTTGTAAGTGGCCTCTTTGCTGGGTGCAGCTGTCATGCATTTGCCCTACTTGTACTTCCTAATGTAATTCGAGTAATGGGCATTGACATTGTATTCTGAGTCGTGGGCTCTAGGTATCGTCTGCATTGGGGTACTCTGGGAAATCAAATGGAAGGGAACTGCAGTGTGCAGAATCTGAGTGTGCTGTCATCAATGCGTTCATTGCCTGACCTCAGATTTGTGAGGCTTAGACATCTGACGCCAATGTGCAACAGCAGTTGTGCTCCAAAGTACAACATCTAAAAAAATTCAGCTGGGGGGGCTCAACCTACACAAGTTTGAAGACCTCTGCTCTAGGGACATGCTGGATCCAGCTGTTCGCTTGGCCTGGCCTTACCTTTGCCCCTCCACCTCCTGGTGGATGGCATGAGCTCATGGCCATTGTGGACTGTTATGTTGTAGTCTGTATCTGTGTTGTCCCCTTCTGCTCCATCCAGATTTGACAGTGACAACACATCATGGGGTTCATCTTTGCCCCCATCAGGGCCCTAGGTGTGCTCAGAGCTATTTGTGTGTCTGGTTGAATGGAGCTACCGGCAGGATATTGTGCTGTGTGGTCATCACATGGCTCACTTATGCCTGGTTTGCTTGTTGACACACAATGTTCGAGTTAAAAATTGAGGTCTCACAATGGTATTCCACAGGGCGGTGTGCAATAAGTAGATTTGATCATCTTCAGTGATGGTTTGCTTGCATATGATTGTTCTGTTTATGCCAATGAACTGACCCTACATCTCTCTCTAATGCAGCATCTCTCATGGGCACGGAAGGACAGGGGACGGACACCAGTGGTGAGGCATCAAGCACAACAGATGGACACGAGCACAGTGACACAGATGTGACCAGCGCCTCGGAGGGGGACAGGAGTCTGCTTGAGGAATCACAGCCTGAGACGCAAGCCTCAGCATCATCTGACGCCAGCGGTGACGCATCCATGCTGGCAGGCACAGGGAATGGGGACTCTGCCTCCTCTTCCACCACACAGCATACAGTGCCCACTCCCACAGCTACTTCCACTAGTGCTGTCCGTGTTCGCAACAGTAAGAAGGGAAGAGTGTCCTTCACCCCAAGCACCGCTGCCCCTGCCCCTGTCCCCCCTGCTGCCATCAGTGCTGAGTCTGTGGACCTTTTGCACCAGCTGTGTGTGGGCCAGACAGCTCTCCTCAATGCCTTCCTAGACCACGACAAAAAGTTGGCACAGGTGGTTGCTTTCATGGAGGGCATACATTCAGACCTGGTTTGGCTACACCGGACTGTCCAGTCTTTGTCCTCCACAGTGACGGCAGCCATTCAACTGGCACAATCTCGGAGTTCAGCTCCAGTCCCTTTGTCCACCCCCCTGCCAGTGGCCACATCTGATGATAGTGACCACGCACCACAGTCATCCAAGGCAAGATACAGCACACGCAGGACACAGCAGCAGCAGCCCAAGTGGTCCAGGGCGCAGACACCATCCCCACAGAAAATTAAAGCCACCCCAGAGCGGAAAGACAAAAGCCCGTCAGGCGACACCAAGGACCACAAAGCGAAGAAGCAGACCTCAGGGTCACATGGCTCAGAGGCATCCCCAGCCAAGGACTCTCCTGTCCCAAAAGCATCTCGCAAAGACAAGCAGACAGTTTCCGTGCCCGCTGAGAAGGTGGTGCCTGCTAAGAGTACACATAAGAAGAGCTCCAAGGCAGATTCACCCACAACCTCAACTCCCATCCAAAGCCCTGTGAAGCAGGGAAAGGAGGACACTGTAGGGGGTAAACCTGGTAAACAGGGGGTGGAGGGGCAAAGGTAAGGCCAGGCCAAGCGAACAGCTGGATCCAGCATGTCCCTAGAGCAGAGGTCTTCAAACTTGTGTAGGTTGAGCCCCTCCAGCTGAATTTTTTTAGATTTTGGGCCCCTCCCCCCCACCTGACAGAAATTTCTGGAATCGACCACCACACGCATATTTCAGGCATATCCAGCAAATAATGTTCAATACATTAAGAGTGTTTGGTAAACTGCAGGTATGTGAGTGGGTGTGGTGAAATGACAGAGGCTTATTACACAGCTCAAAACACCACTTTCCAAGATAAAATGTGCGCAAATTGTTTTAAATAGGATGCTTTGTTTTACACATGGCATAGGTGGATGATAACACCACCAACATAAATGTGACAGGTGTGCCTGTTTTTCAGAGACGGTCAATCTGTGGATGGATTTTTGCTACTGCCATCCTCAGGTTGAGCTCCACATCCAGTCGTGAACGGTACTTAGTCTTTAATGCCGCAAGTGCTGAGAACCCAATTTCACATAAATAGGACGAGCTGAAAGGCAAGAGAGTTTTGATAGCAGTTTCTCCCAAAGCTGAATACTCTGCAGACATTTTCAGCCAAGACAGGGACTGTAAGGGAGACAGTGTTAGCAGATTTTTCGAGCACTCCCTAGCTCAGAGCTGGTACAAGAGAAACAAATCTTTTCTAGAAATCATTAACAAATGTTTTAGGCAGCATCATAATGGGATAATTGCCCACCAACCAGTTATGGATCCGAAGACAGTTGAAAGTCCACGGAGGGGGCGCTGAACAAACACCTAATTGAGAATTCCTTAGTGGTACGATAAGTTGCTTGCCTGAAGCAGTGCAGGTTTAGGACACGACAGGCTTATGTTTAAAAAAAAATAGAACTAATAATAAATTCATGATGTTGTCTATTTTACTTCAGAGTAATGTTGTCTGACAGACTTTGTGATGGCAGGGACATGTTAGGGATTTTGGGTGCCCTGGGCCGAAACTAATTTGGGGGCTCCTGTTCAGTATGATTTACTTTCAGCTCTGCCATACCCTATTTAGCCAGGCTTCTAACGGTGCACAGGCACTGTAGTCGAAATTCTAAAAGGCGAAGGCAAGCCCAAGGCAAGCCCGTCTGCGCCCGTCCGTGGCCGGCCGGGGCTAGGGGCGACCCACTATGCCCAAGGTATATCCTACTCAGCTGCTGAACTGTGTAAAAATCAGGCGAATTGGTCTATTGAACCCTGCCTAATATCTTATCTATCTACTCTAGGTATCCTTAACCCCAGGTATGGGTCGCCTGAACCCTCTACTCTACCGCTCAGAGAGTGCCCCCCGGCCAACTCAGATGCAACCCTGGACCCTTCCCCTCCGTCCTCTAACAAGACATATATGGTGTTTTACTATCTGAACACTCGCTCGTTGACCAAGGACCAATTAGAAATCTTTCACCTACTTGACTCCAATAAACCCGACGTACTCCTTCTCTCAGAGACTTGGCTCACCGCCCACTCTCTACCCGATATTTTGGCAGCAATCCCTACGGGGTATTATATACTCCAGACCAACAGACCCCTGGGGAAACCCAGTGGTGGAGTTGCCACCATAATCCATCATAAACTTCGTTTTACGGCTCTAACAGTTACTGGCATACCGTCTGTTGACAGTCTTATTTTAAAATTTGACTCTCCTCATGTCTCTTTCATCTGTGCTCTCTTCTATAGACCCCCCCAACACATGCCCTCCTTTCCCCAGTTGGCAGGCGAGCTGATCTCTCAATTAGTCATCAACAACGCTAAGATTATCATTATAGGTGACTTTAATTAATGGCCCTCTGACATCAAGGAAAGCACCAGCTCCTTAGAATTTACAGACCTCCTTTCCGGGCTTAACTGTATTCAGCATGTCCATGCGGCGACGCATGTTAAGGGCCATATCCTGGATCAGGTATGGACTGCCAACCTGACTATTACACCTCTCTCTATCTCCCCGTGCCCTTGGTCGGATCATCATATTATCCACTTTTCTATGGATTGCTCCCCCCTTGTTAAACCCCCGACCCTGGGCAAGCACTGGGCGAGAAATTGGAATCGGGCCAACAAGGACGATTTCTGCTCCATTTTAAAAACTTCCATCCCCGTTGAGGTGGACTGCCTTAATAATCATGCTGCCGTCATCAAGTGCTGGCTGGATTCAGCCAGCAATGCTGTTGCTCCCTTTAAATTATCCAAAACTATTTATTTATTTATTTATTTTTTAAATTTATAAGGCGCAACAGCTACCCAAGAAGGGTTTCCCGGCGCCGAGACACAGCATAATGATGGCAGGGGAATACTGGCTGTTCAGGTTATTGTTCGAATAGCCAAGTCTTAACGTGCCTTCTAAACCTGGCATGATTTTCCTCCTTACGAATGAAAGGAGGGAGTGCGTTCCAAAGGGATGGTCCAAGGTGGGCGAAAGATCTGCCTCCCATTCTTGCCAGTTTGAATCTTGGAACGCAGAAGTTGGCAGTATTTATTTATTAACTAAATGTCCCCACGATGCTCAACGCTGGTTCTCTAACGACCTGAAAACAAAAATACTTACGCTCAGACAGACGGAACGCAGCTGGAGACGTAACTACTCCTCGGAAAGAAAAGCTACTTATATTAGTCTTTTAAATGACTATAAAAAATCCATTATTCAGGCCAAATCTACGTACTTCTCCCTGAAAATTATCAACTCAGCAACCAAAACTAAGGATATATTTGCTATTGTGGAGGAACTATCTTTGCCTGATAGAGTTACTATTAAACCACTTCCTTCCCAACTGTTATGTGATGCTCTTGATGACTACTTCGTGGAGAAGATCGTCACTATCAAAAGTAGCATCCCCCCGCCCGTTCTTTTTATAGAACCCCCGACCTCGGTCAAGAACTCGCAGGTACTAGACCAGATACCCCTGATCTCTAAAGAGGAATTTCTTGCACTAGTAAAGAAAGTCGGATCTGGCTCCCCTACAGACCCCTGTCCTCCTCACTTCCTTCAAGAAGCATTCTCCACTTGCCCTGACCCTCCTTTAGCACTTCTCAATAATTCTTTGAAATTAGGCTTAGTCCCCGAATCCTTTAAAGCCGCCGAGGTTGTCCCTATCCTTAAGAAACCCAGTGCCGATCCCCCAATTTTCTCCAACGTTTGTCCGATCTCCCTACTTCCTTACCTCAGTAAGATCTTAGAAGCTCACGTCACCAAATGTCTCAGTTCTTTTATTGAGCTCTCACTATTTCTCGATCTCCAACAGGCTGGCTTTAGACCAGCCCATTCCACAGAGCTGGTCATCCTTGCAGTCATGGATGAACTCAGAAAGGAGGCTGATAACAACATCCCTCAGGCTCTTATTCTCCTGGATCTCTCTGCCGCTTTTGACACGGTCGACCATAATCTCCTGAACGACCGTGTCGAGAGCGCCAGCATCCAGGGAACCGCCCTGAAATGGATTTCCTCTTTTCTCACAAATCGGTCCCAAGCAGTCCGCCTGGCTACCTTTTCAGCAAAGAGGGCAAGCCTAACCTGTGGAGTCCCTCAGGGATCCTCCCTTTCCCCCCTTCTTTTCAACTTATACATGCTTCCCCTGATCCGCTCCCTGCGTAATTGCGAGGTGGCTACTTTTAACTACGCCGACGACCTCCAACTAGTGTTTAGAATTGATCCATCCATTACGTCAGCCTCCAATATCCAGTCCACCTTATGTCTCATCAGTAATTGGATGAACACCAGTCAATTGAAACTCAACCCTGATAAAACTGAGCTTGTTCTGACTGGCGGGACCTCTAACCCTTGGAACGCCAATTATTGGCCTCCTATCTTAGGCAATTCTCCACAACCGGCCGACTCTGTGAAAAGCCTTGGGGTCATCATAAGTAAAGACCTGTCAATGAAAGCACACATCGGCGCCGTTGCTTCATCCTGCTTTTTCCACCTTCGCAGAATCCGAAAATTTTCCAGATTTCTGACCACTGAAGCTCTTACCGTAGTCCTCCTGGCCCTACCCATTTCCCGTATCGATTATGTCAACTCACTGTATGTTGAAAATCCATGTTATGGCACGCTGTATGCATGTCATGAAGGAGTTGCACAGCCTTTGCACACAAGTGAACAGTATTCACAAACACTCCATAATTTTGTCAAGTTCTTCCACTTTATTCAAAATGTCATCGCTTTTTAACCATCACGTCAAAGGTGAAAAAGTTTCTAAATTTCATGCGTCTTTGTGCTCTGGGATTGCCCATCCGGGCTATTCACAGGCAAGTGCCGAAACTTCATAATTCACCAGACTTGTAATCTACCCAATGCATTTCGGTCCTCACGACCTTCTTCGGGGGTATCTATGATGTTTAAAAATATGTATTAATATATTTGTACAACTAACAATACGTTACAAATTGAATTTACAATACTAACATTTAACCATTACTGTCTAAAACCCACATCAAAAAGTCCCGCAAATCATTACACGGGACTTTTTGATGTGGGTTTTAGACAGTAATGGTTAAATGTTAGTATTGTAAATTCAATTTGTAACGTATTGTTAGTTGTAACAAATATATTAATACATATTTTTAAACATCATAGATACCCCCGAAGAAGGTCGTGAGGACCGAAATGCATTGGGTAGATTACAAGTCTGGTGAATTATGAAGTTTCGGCACTTGCCTGTGAATAGGCCCGGATGGGCAATCCCAGAGCACAAAGACGCATGAAATTTAGAAACTTTTTCACCTTTGACGTGATGGTTAAAAAGCGATGACATTTTGAATAAAGTGGAAGAACTTGACAAAATTATGGAGTGTTTGTGAATACTGTTCACTTGTGTGCAAAGGCTGTGCAACTCCTTCATGACATGCATACAGCGTGCCATAACATGGATTTTCTACATATTAGCGCCGTTTTGGGACGTGGCGAACAGGAGTGCTGCACGCTAACTTTGATGAAAATCGTGATGAAATTAAGTTTATAAGGGTGTGCTTCAGGTTCTTTTCATGAATAACTCACTGTATGTTGGCATTCCGGCCTATCAGCTTCACCGCTTACAACTAGTTCAGAACCAAGCAGCCAGACTCATTTTCCACCAACCAAGATATCAACATGTCCGCCCCCTGATGAAGAGCCTTCACTGGCTCCCAGTTGCAAACCGCTGCATATTTAAACTGGGCTGCACTATTTTTAAAGCCCTAGTCGGCCTAGGCCCAGCCTTTATCTCTTCCTTGATATTTCGCTACACCCCTTCACGCGCTCTTCGCTCCTCTCACTAAAATTTTCTTGTTGTCCCTCCTTTCAAGCGGAAAAAACACGGCGGCCTTAGTTTCTCTCTCCTGGCTCCCCAACTCTGGGATTCCCTCCCTACCGAGCTCAGATTAGTAACCTCCTACTCTCGATTTAGGACCCTTCTTAAAACCCTTTTATTTTCTCAGGCATATGCATAAGCCATGACTACTACATTTCTGCTGCATCTCTCCCACTAGCGCCATGAAACCGTTTGCTGTAAGAGCGCTCTATAAATATTTTTAACATAACATAACATCTAATATTCAGAGATAGTGATGTGTTTTCACTGTTGTAACAAAGCAGCAGCCCCCTAATTTTACAGTGCATAATATCTGTGATATCCTCCAATTTCTCATATGTGAGGACCCGCTTGGATCTAACTTTTTTATGGTTAACTTTTTTATGGTTGTTGGATAAAACAAACACATTTCTCTGCAAATAGTAATAGACTCCCTCACATCAATCACATTAAAAAGAAATTAAACAAAACGGTGTTTGCATGAATCTGTTTAGGAATTATTCCAGGCCATTAGGGCAAAAACAGAACTGTCTCTATCAAGGGGCTCCTGAAAGACTGAATTGCAGTGCATTTAGATGTCTCCTTTTGTAATTTAGGACGAAAACCTTGATGGGGCATGACATGCCCGTACTTGTGTACAGGGGTGAGTTAGGTGACCATATGAATTTGGGTGCGCATGTTAGTGCAGCGTGGGACGAATGAATGTAGTGGTGGGCATATTTGAGTGAGATTGCAAATTGAGCAGTGAGAGGGACAGGTGAGTGAAGTGTCACGAGTGCAGGTTGAGTAGTGTGCTCGTGTGACTGCAGGGGGAGGTACAGGCTGAACAGTGCAAGTGCATTGTGAGTGCAGAGTGATCACTGGGAGTGGAGGGTGAGCGGGTGAATGGTGTGAGTGCATGGTGATCAGTGTGAGTGCAGGGTGAGCGGGTGAATGGTGTGAGTACATGGTGATCAGTGTGAGTGCACGGTGAGCCGGTGAATGGTGTGAGTTCATGTGATCAGTGTGAGAGCAGGGTGAGCGGGTGAATGGTGTGAGTGCATGTGATCAGAGTGAGCGCATTGTGATCGTTGTGAGTGCAGAGTGATCACTGTGAGTGGAGGGTAAGCGGGTGAATGGTGTGAGTGCATCGGGATCAGTGTGAGTGCAGGGTTAGGGTGAAAGTGAAGGGCGAGAATGAGGAGCGAGATGTCTGAATGCAAGGTGCAATCCCAGACACTTGAAGTAACTCAGCATGTATTGATGGCAGCGTAGGGTTTCAAATGTGTTAAACTATTGCTATTATGGCAGTAACCAGGGATCTGGGTGGAGGAAATAAATAATGTGCTGATCCCTCAACAAACTTCCAGTCTTATGATTAGGGTTGCCAGCTCATTATTTTGATGTCACAGATGGTATAAAATAAGCAGTCACCCAAAGCTGTATTTTCAGCACTTGTCTGTGTATACTTTGAACAGCAAATATAAATAGACAGTACTTTTAATTGTTTTCTAGAGCTGCCTGAATGATCAATGACTGAAAATAAAAGGGAACAAAGACAGAAAAGTCACATTACAAATGAATACATACTTCTTTATTTATAATCATTTTTAGTGTCAAGACAAGCAATTTGCAGGCTGTTTAAACAACACATGGCTGGCTGGCATTTTGTGCGCCTGCCTGTGTAATTTTAAAAGAAACTTTCAGGGACGTTTTATGGATTTTGGGGGCCCTGGGCCAAATGTATTTTGGGGGCCCCTGTTCGGACCAACTTTGATTTTATGATCCAGTCTCAGCTCTTTCATGCCTTCTTTGGTCAAATACTAAATGTGTGTTCATCTGATATTCAGTGATAGTGATGTGTGTTTTTAGTATGTAACACAACTGCAGCCCACTAATATTACTGCAAATAATCTCTGTCACACCCTCCCATTTCTCATAAGTGAGCTCCTCCATTGAGCTAAAATAAACTTTTTATATGCATGACGCATAAACACATTTTGTCTGCAAAATGTCTGTAATAGACTCTTACACATTAAAAATGAATAGAAAAACTCTATTTACAACATTGTGTTAAAAATGATTCAAGGTCATGAGGGCAAGACTCCATAGAACAGAGCTGGCTCTTTCAGCCAGCCCCGCCCCACCCCCTTTGAAAGGCTGGGGCCCTGGGCCAGAGCCCACTTTGCCCATGCCTTAAAAGGTCTCTGGAAACTTTGTCTCCTTTCTGGGAAGATCTAACTCTCCCAGGAGGGGGTTAATTCATAAAGCTGAAATGCTTCAGCTGCAGTGGGAGGCAGGGTCTCCTCTGCAATGATATCGAAAGTAAACAAACAGGACTGTATTGGTTGGCTTTTGGTTTTCGCAGAGGAGACCTCCTGCCTCCCACTGCAGCTGAAGTATTTTTTCAGCTTTATCAATTAACCCCCTCCTGGGAGAGTTAACAAGACAAAAGCATAGGCACGTAGTGCCCCATCGATTTCGCCTCCCCCCCCCCCCCCTCCTACCATACCGGAATTCTCAAAGAAGATTTGCGATGCAGAGAAAGAAAGTAAGATTAGAGTGGAGTGCGCCCCCCCCTGAGATGGTGTTGCGCCCCCCCAGGGGGGGCGCACCCCACAGATTGAAGAACTCTGCCCTAGAGGGAGGGCCACCTTCTGCACCTGATGCAGCTTTGGTGGTGAGTGTGTCTGTTGTGTCAACACCACTTGCCATTACTCCCAAGACAGGGAAGCCCTTTCGACTCCCCAAGAAGTGGAAAGGCACACTTCCACAATCTCCCACCCACACTTTGTCTCACGGCAGCATGACTCCACTTCCCGTCTCACTACACCACCTGGTCCCAAGCCACTGATGCCTCTACCTCAGCTGGGCCTCTCTCTCCCCAGTCAAGTCCTACAACTGTCCCCAACACACAGCCAGCTCCCAGTCCGACTAACAGCCAAGTCTGAGTGGTAGTCACCCTCACACACCTGTCTCGCCCACAGTGGTGCCTGTACTGCCCATTGTTACCCCCCTGACTGTGTTGCTTACCATGGCAGGGTACAGTCACACACATTCCCTGTGCAGCTTCTCATGGACTTACTCTGCACTTTGTGCTTGCCACTGGCCTTGTTGTTCACTGCTGTTTGCCCCCTGCCTGTGCAGCTCCTCATGGACTTACTCTGCACAATGGACTGGCCACTGGCCTTGTTGTTCACTGCTATTTGCCCCTTGCCTGTGCAGTTTCTCATGGACTTACTCTGCACATCGGACTGGCCACTGGCCTTGTTGTTCACTGCTGTTTGCCCCTTGCCTGTGCAGCTTCTCATGGACTTGCTCTGCACATTGGACTGGCCACTGGCCTTGTTGTTCACTGCTGTTTGCTACTTGCCTGTGCAGCTTCTCATGTACCTACTCTGCACTTTGTGCTGGCCACTGGCCTTGTTGTTCAATGCTGTTTGCCCCTTGCCTGTGCAGCTTCTCATGTAACTACTCTGCACTTTGTGCTGGCCACTGGCCTTGTTGTTCACTGCTGTTAGTCCCTTGCCTGTGCAGCTTCTCATGTAACTACTCTGCACATTGGACTGGCCACTGGCCATGTTGTTCACTGCTGTTTGCCACTTGCCTGTCCAGCTTCTCATGGAATTACTCTGCACTTTGTGCTGGCCACTGGCCTTGTTGTTGCCTGCCGTTTGCCACTTGCCTGTGCAACTTCCCATGTAACTACTCTGCACTTTGTGCTGGCCACTGGCCTTGTTGTTCACTACTGTTTGCCACTTGCCTGTGCAGCTTCTCATGTAACTACTCTGCACTTTGTGCTGGCCACTGGCCTTGTTGTTCACTGCTGTTTGCCACTTGCCTGTGCAGCTTCTCGTGTAACTACTCTGCACTTTGTTACTGGCCACTGGCCTTGTTGTTTACTGCTGTTTGCCACTTGCCTGTGCAGGTTCTCATGTAACTACTCTGCACTTTGTGCTGGCCACTGGCCTTGCTCTTGTCTGATATTGGTGCCTATCTGTGCAATATGTGAATAAAGACAGTTGCTCGTGTTGTCCGGTTTGTCAGTGTCCTTACTGATTAAAGTGTTTTCTGTGTGGGTATGGTTTACTGTGACACATGCTCTGTATGCCACTTCAACATTGCCAATGGCTTGTCTCAATTTTTCTAGTTTTTACAGGGGTGACAGGAACTTCAGTTCTTCCTGACTCTGATGCTTGTGGGTGCAATGATGGTGGTTTTCGATGAAATACCGTTATCATTATCATTCTTTGTTCATGTTAGCCATATTGTACACATGTCAGGTTTGGAGGCACTGCCAGTACAGAGTGGGATTCTATCCACAGGATTGCAGGCAGGCTGGCCAGGAAAATCATGTATGTGTGATCTTACTTTATGGGTGCCCAGCAGTGTAGGTGTATAGTCATCTTGTGATGGGTAGTCATCCTAGTCACATGGGTTACTTTCAATGTGTGCACTTGGGTGGTCAAGAAGTGTGCAGTGTGAAGGGGTGACTTTGTCGGGAGTGTTGATGTGTGTGTGCCCCTGCAATGTCAACTACCTACATGTGTCACCCAGGAGTAGAGTGCCTGTTTGTGTGATTGTTCAGCTCTGTGATTGCGATTGTGTGCACATATGTGTGTTGTATGTTGTGCACTGTGCAGTGTGTTGGTGTGTCCTTGCAGTTCTGGCTGACTCCTACTTGTTGTTTTTGGCAATTGTGAGTATGCAGAATGTGTGACTGGCAAGTCAGTGTTGTGTTTTGTTGATCAGCCATGTGTCTTGATACTGTTTGTGGTCACTGTGCAGACCTGCTCAGCCACACTGACATTGTGGATGTGTTTTGTCATGCATTGCTGTCACATGGGGCTTTATTACCTCCAGTATAGCATGTGGTGTGTGGTGTCATACCATCCCCTATCTGTGCTTCTGATGCCTACCCATTGTGAGACTGCACTCCATCTATTTGTGTATGGTACACTCCTGCCATGTCCACTACCGACGTACCCAACACTTCACTTTCATGTCAGCAGTCCCCTTGGGTTGCCTGTGTGTGTGCCTCCCCATCACTTCATTTGTAACACTGTGCTTTGTGGTGCAGATCTGTGGACAGGAGCAATGTGCCACTCAGGACATTTTCCCAATTGGTTAAATATGATTTTCTTGTACTGTTTAGCAGTCATGGTTGCTCATATGCAGTTCAACTGTTTGTGCTGCACAGTCCTCTGGTCATGTTGTTTCCACTTTGGGGTCCCAGACTTGTGCATCTGTGGGTGTTGGGTTAGCTGTATGTGTGTTTGCTGAGGTACTGCTTCACTTCCTGAGTGTGATGTTGTCTGTGTGCTGTTTTGATTGTTGTAGTGGGTGTTCATGGTGTGTCACTCATATGTGTGTAACTGGTATGTTTGGTGTGCACACACTGCTTGGTGTGCATGCAGTACTGTGAGTGTATGTTGCCTTGTCCTTGCCTGGTGTGCATCTCCTTATGTCCTGCTATGTTTGCAATGTGATTTATTGGCATGTGCATCTGTTGTGTGTTTGATGTGGCTGTGTGCAGTGTTCGGGCTGTGTTGTCTCTTGCAGCTGACCGATGCTCCGTGTGTGGTGTTCTATTTGCATGTAAGTGTGTGTGTTTTGTTGGTGTGGTGTGTTTCATTCAGATGTGTGTTGCCAGTGTGGTGTGCTTACTTGTGTGTCTGTCACATGAACTTAGGTCTATTCTAGTTCATGTGCTTGTGTTAGGTGCGTCCTTGGTGTTTTCTACTCTCATATTTAAGCTGTCTCTTGTCATTCTTGTGCATGTGCAGGCATGTGATACACTGTGACACCATGTTGACTTGATGGGTGGTGTGGTATGTCTGTCTGTGTGTCACTGTAGGCCCATTTCTCCCAGTTTGTGTCCATGATTGTTTTGTGATGGTGCACTTCTTGTCTGTGTTGTGGTATGTTGTCTCTGCATTGTTCCTGACTGATGAGGTTGTGCACTCCTGTTCTGTCTGTGCTCCCATTGCCTTTCCACAGTTTTGCTTCACAGGTCATGTCTGGTTTTGTTGTGTTTCTGGGTGTGTTTTTGTTGAGTTATATGTTTGGCTGTTGTTTTTGTGCTATCATTGGTTCAGGCATCCCTGTGTGTGTGTGTGATGTTTGTGGATACCCGCCGGGGAGTGTGATTGTTTGTCAGTGTATTGACTGGACATTATTGGCACCCTTCTGTGTGTTTGACACTGGTGTTGTGTGCTGCAGGTGTGATGGGGGGGGATGTGTGAAGATTCCTACTTGTGTTTGACAGTCATGGAGTGTTGCAATGGGCCCTGTGTTTTGTGCTGCTGACATACTCCTGTAAAGTAGTTGGATACAGATGTGTGGCTGTTCACTGTTTGACTTCATACCCTTCCTTTCATCCCTGTGCCTATACATGGGTTGCTTTGCTGTCTCCCTGAGTTGTTGCACTGAGGTGACTGAGGTTTGACTTCACTCACTGTGCCAGCCATGTGTGATTTGATGGGCTGAGGGTGTTATTATATGTTCCTTCTCTTGCATGTGATGTACACATGCTTGGTGGTTAGCTCCTTTGCCTTTTTCATTTGTGTGCACCTCACTTTAGGTTTTCTATATGTTGTACTCCATTGCTGCTGGCATGTGGTCTGTGTATGTGGCTGTGTGTCAGTGTGGGGTATGTCTGTGTGACTTGGCAGGCTGTGTGTCCAGTAGAGGGATTGTTCATTATCTGTGTGTGTGTTCATTTTGTTCTTGGACTCAGTTTTCTTGCCATGAGTGTGGTGTTGTTGTGGTGTGTGGGTTGCCAGGGCCCTGTGCTTCTGTGCTGTGTGTTCCTCTGCAGCCACACCTGCTGTGGCTGTCTCCCTAGTTGTTTGGTGTGTGTTGCAGGGTGTGGGTTCACCTGGCTGGTTATTGTGCATGGGGGAGCACAGGAGGGGCACATGGCATGTCCCTTCATGTTGGGGCGGTCCTAGTGTGTAGAGGGTGGAGGTGTGGCCCTGTGGTCATTGTTTCCTGCCCATGCCTGGCGCTGGCCCTGCCTTCTGCATTGTGCGCATGTTTTCATGCGTCTTCACCGCTGCGGTGACATGACCGGGACATTACTTCATGATCGCAGTAGATGGGTACCTGGTTGCGGAGGTGTGATTTGGTGACAGGTAGGACATGTGTGGGTACACTTGTGGATGTGTTCCTGTCCCCACCAGGGTGTCTGGTGTGAACAGGAACCCTATATAAGCCCATGAGTTGTGTGTTGTGGTTGTGTGGGATTGTGTGTTTGCGTAACTGCGTCGTCGTCCACGACGGTCCAAGAGTTGCTGGTAATGTATCAGGTATAGCACCGGGAAGACGTGTAGAGCTGGATCCATTGCAGTCGGGACTGGGTGGAAGGGACGGGGACTCTGGTTTCGCACTCCGCTGTCATGCTTCCGCCGTCTCTGGTTGGGCGGTTTCTCCGCTGCGGTGCGACTGGATGTTTGGGCCATGCTGATTTGTACAGCGGACGGGACGTCATTCCGCACGGCGGTGAGTCTCCATTGGCTCCCACCGCCACGGTGGCGGGCGCACTTTGATGGCAGTTCGCGTCGCACTGCGGCGGACAGGAAATGGCCTATGTTTGGCCATACTAATATGGCGGGCGTGAGGCATTTTCCGTCAGCACTGCGGTGGTGCCTCTGTCCGCCATACTAAGAGACCCCTATGTTGGGAGGAGCCCAATTATGATGCGACCGAACACTGTTCGGTCGGATTCCCTTTGTTCTCTATGGGAGCTTGTGTCACGGCTGTAACCAGCCGTAATACAGGCTCCTATAGAGAAATGGTGCCTGCCACACAGTGCAGGGTTTTACAGGGAGGGCCCCAAAGTCACACCCTGACAGCCTTTCCGTGTCATAAAGGACGGCACAGAAAGGCTGTCGGAATCCGACATTGTAATCCCGCCAGCGGAAACACCATCCATAGAGGATTACAGAGTGGTTCCGACAAGCAGGAAGACACCGAGAGCCAGTTGAAACTGAGTCGGAATTACTGGCTGATTTATGATCTGACCGCCAACATCGTAATGGTCGGTCCACAAACCGACTGAGTCGGCCAGAACGTTTCTGTCGCGGTCGGAAAGCTACTGAATAGCAGTTGGAACTTTCTGGTCAACATCACAATTGGCCCCAATATGTTTTTTGGTACCACTCATGAAACTAAAGAATTTAAGTCCTTGTAATCCAGTTTTACTGTCAGCCAATTTCTACGTGCAGATGTAAGATCACGGGGCACTATGCACTTTACTTAAACTGTGACAACTGTGAATAATTGTAATATTATACGTGTTTTATGTTTTTAACGTTTGTCAACTGCAGATGCATTTATCTTTTAAGTATTTTACCATATTTTATGTGTATGTGTGCTTACTTTTATGGCTGTACTTTTTAACTGAATGAAGTTATGCAATCAATCAAGTGAGTTAAGTTATACCAACTGGGTATAAGCTAATTGAACATACACTTTGAAGGGTCAGGGCACTGGCTCTGAGGTCCAGTTAGCAGGCCTCAGTGCACCAGCATTCAAGTAAACAAAATAGGGCAAAAAGTGGGAGCGAACCTGCACAAATCCTGTTTCCTCAGAAGATATTATAGAATGGAGATTGTACTCCTTCTCCAGTCACCACACTGAGCGCATGACTCACTTAACCCACATTTTAACAAAATGGTACACACACTTCCCTTTTTTCCCTAGTTTCAAATAGCCCTGCTGCCATCGCTAAAGTGCTTTTTCTGATCTGCCTCGATTCAGTGTATGCGAGGAGGCACTGCAAGCCTACACATCTAAATGTATTTATCCATTTTTGGTGATTTTTAAAGCTCCAATTGTGAATTATTTGTAAATGTTCAGCTTCCTCTTGATCGGAAAATGCCCAGATGATATCTGTCGCACTAAAACGCTCTGCCTTTAACACAGCAGGCACTGAAGTTCCTATTTAGTTACTTGAAATCAGCATGATCTTGAGTGAATTACTATACCTTCAGGAGTCTTAATGTATCTGCTATAAACTCAGAGTGTTTACGATAGCTCAAAAATGTCCCAAATCTCTGTTAAAAGTGTATATAACGGGGGCGTGGCTAAGCGCCAAAGAGGATGGCCGCCACTCTAGAGGGCTCCGCTGTCGCGTAGCGCGTCAGAGTTTCTCCGGGCTCATCTTTTTGATGTGCGACCTCCCGCGATGCGGATAACGCTGCCGGAGCATCTGCTGATGACAATGTGTCCCTTGTAATCTGCGGGGTGAGCGATTTTCGTCTTTTATTTTTCGTTTTTACCTCAGCATGGTCCGCGAGCGAAGCGCGGCCGCCATTTTGATTTATTACCGCTCCTTATATCACCCATGGATGGAGCTTTCTCAGCCAAAAAAACTTCTCATCTGCTTTTCTTTGCCGGATAACTTTCCTGACTGGGATATGGTTCCTTCTCCACAGTGACTGTTCATCTTTAAATCGTATTTTTTGCCTCTGTCTGCTCTTTTTTATATTGTTTGAGGAGGTGAATTGCCAGAATGTTTTCTTTAGGAACACATATGTATCTTCTTCAGTGACCACAGGCTTTTCATTCTTATTTACCCATGCATTGTATTTTGGACTATTTTTTATGGGGAACAACCTTTACAACGCAACTTTTACAACGCACTACACTTACAACACAATTTTTACAACGCAACATCCACTACAACGCATTCCATTACATCGCATGACACTACAACGCATTTTTAAAAACTACCTTTACAACGCATTCCATTACAACGCATACTACCTTTACAACGCATACCATTACAACGCATAATATTACACTACACTATCCAACACTTACCCTACTGTTGCACCCCCTGGAGTTAGAATAGTAATTTTTACCCCTATACTATCCAACACTTACCCTACTGTTGCACCCCCTGGAGTTAGAATAGTAATTTTTACCCCTATACTATCCAACACTTACCCTACTGTTGCACCCCCTGGAGTTAGAATAGTAATTTTTACCCCTATACTATTCAACACTTACCCTACTGTTGCACCCCCTGGAGTTAGAATAGTAATTTTTACCCCTATACTATCCAACACTTACCCTACTGTTGCACCCCCTGGAGTTAGAATAGTAATTTTTACCCCTATACTATCCAACACTTACCCTACTGTTGCACCCCCTGGAGTAAGAATAGTAATTTTTACCCCTATACTATTCAACACTTACCCTACTGTTGCACCCCCTGGAGTTAGAATAGTAATTTTTACCCCTATACTATCCAACACTTACCCTACTGTTGCATCCCCTGGAGTTAGAATAGTAATTTTTACCCCTATACTATCCAACACTTACCCTACTGTTGCACCCCCTGGAGTAAGAATAGTAATTTTTACCCCTATACTATCCAACACTTACCCTACTGTTGCACCCCCTGGAGTTAGAATAGTAATTTTTACCCCTATACTATCCAACACTTACCCTACTGTTGCACCCCCTGGAGTTAGAATAGTAATTTTTACCCCTATACTATCCAACACTTACCCTACTGTTGCACCCCCTGGAGTTAGAATAGTAATTTTTAACCCTATACTATCCAACACTTACCCTACTGTTGCACCCCCTGGAGTTAGAATAGTAATTTTTACCCCTATACTATCCAACACTTACCCTACTGTTGCACCCCCTGGAGTTAGAATAGTAATTTTTACCCCTATACTATCCAACACTTACCCTACTGTTGCACCCCCTGGAGTTAGAATAGTAATTTTTACCCCTATACTATCCAATACTTACCTTAAATGCAATGTAATATTATGCGTTGTAATGGTATGCGTTGTAAAGGTAGTATGCGTTGTAATGGAATGCGTTGTAAAGGTAGTTTTTAAAAATGCGTTGTAGTGTCATGCGATGTAATGGAATGCGTTGTAGTGGATGTTGCGTTGTAAAAATTGCGTTGTAAGTGCATGCGTTGTAAAAGTATGCGTTGTAACGTCATACATCCATTTTTTATATTTTTGAAGCAGTGAATAATATTTACAGTTGCTCCCGCCATTTTGAGTTCTGAAATCTGACTCTTACCTCCCCTCTTCTTAAAATGGCAGCATCTCGTGCTGCTCGGTGTGGTCTTCATCAAATAAATTCAAATAGTGGCTCGCAGGAGGACGTGAACCCATTCAGTGTCCTATCGGACAATGTGGAAGAAGCAACAATGGATACTTCTATGACAAAAGGTTAATCTTCGCAAAATCCACGCTCAGGCAATAAAAATACTTCTAAAATTCCTTCCTCTGCCTCTACTTCAGGTAAAAGAGTGAAAACTAATCCTCCTTCGCCTACTACTTCTTCTTCCACTATGTCTATGGAATTGTTGCTGGATGAGATTCGCTCTCTTAAACCATACATGGCAGAGACTAATTTGCGTCTTCAAAATTTGGAGGATAATTGGTCGTATGCTGAGCAAAAAGTTGACCAATTAGAAAGGGAAGTTGCTTCTGTTCAGATAATCACTGACCAGGTCCCCTGCCTACATAGAGAGATACAAAACCTTAAGCTACAAGTGGAAAATGTGGAAAATCGCAACAGACGCAATAATCTACGCATTTACGGACTGGCGGAGGGTCTTGAAGGGTCTAACCCTATAACCTTTTTTCAATCCTTTTTGCCCACGCTTCTTGGATTTCCAAATTCTCCAGCCTTGAATATTCAACGAGCTCACCGCCTAGGCCAAATCTCTCGCACTCTTGCCACTACTTTCTCTTCATTGAAACCTAGAGGGGTAACTTTGTACTCTCTAGAATATACTGATCTCCTTAAAGTTCTTCAAGCGGCTAAACAGAAAGGGTAACATGGAATGGTTCAACCCTCTTTTTTGCTCAGGATTACGCCAAGGTCACTGCGGATCATCGGAAAAAGTTTCTTGAGATGAGACCTGCTCTCAGAGCCTTGAATGCTCGTTACGGCTTATTCCATCCATGTCTCTGCAAAGTGACTTATAATAATAAAACATTGTCCTATGAAGATCCAGCGCTTCTTCAACAATTCCTAGACTCTTGCAGAGCTGATTCTATGGACACTCCTCAAGCTTAACTGTTTTCCGTGGCATAAGTATTGTTGGTCACTGTTTTATATTTGACTTTTTTCTCATTTGTTCTTGTTCTTCATCAAGTTATGTGCTTTGTTAATCACTTTTTATTATTGTTCTGTTTCTTTCAGATGTAGGTTGTGCTTCTTTGGATTTACCCTGCTCGTTTTTGCCCGGGTTTCTCTCTCTTTGCTGCGTCTCCGTGGAGCCCTTGGTCTGGTGTGCTACCTTCCTCATGTGGTTCCACCCACCCCATTTTTATCGTCTTTATGTGGTATGCCCCTTTGATTTAACTTTTGAATATCAATGGTTTGTTGTGTACTGTTTCTCTGTCCTGTCTTTCTGTTCTTCCCTGTCCTTTTCCCTTTACCCTTTCGCTTTCCTTTCTTCTCGCCTTGAAACTATCATCTTCCAATTTGTTTCCTCTCCTCTCTTAATCTCATTTCTCTTTTTTATTCTCTCATCAACTGTCTTTATTTCTTTCTTGAAACAACAAGTTTCCTATTTAATTGCTTTTATAATAATTGTGCATGTTCTTTTTAAAGATTCTCCTTTAGAGTTGTAACTTGGAACGTTAAGGGAGTTAATAACCCTATCAAAAGACAACGTGTATTAACTAATTTAGCCAGATTAAATACTGATATTGCTGTAATTCAGGAAACTCACCTGTGTGTCGCTGAAGCAACTAAGCTGAAAAGAAACTGGGTGGGTCATGTTTTTTCTTCTCCTAGTTTAGGGAAGAAAAATGGGACGTCTAACATATGCCATAAAAAACATCAGTTTTCAGTTGTTCCTCAGGACAATGACCTAGAAGGTCGCTGGGTAATTGTTAAATTGCTTATTGATCAAATACCTTTAGTGCTCTTTAATGTCTATGCACCTGTTCATATTGACAATACGTTTTGGTCTCAGATATCTGATAAATTTCTTATGTTTGCTGACGATTATGTTATTTTTGGAGATGATTATAATCAGGTTTTAGACCCTATTTTAGATAGACATTCCTCTGTGAAATTTACCAACACCAAGATGCATACACAATTTACTTCTGCCATACGCCGGAAAGATTTAATTGACATCTGGAGACTTTGTAATCCAGATATCCGGGAATATAGTTTCTATTCTCCCCCTCATCATTCACAATCCCGGATTGATTATCTTTTCCTTAGTAAACCTCTGTCTCAACTTGTTTCTCACGCTGAGATTGGTTCTATTTTAATATTGGATCATGCTCCAGTTTTTGTGGATTTTGATCTGATACCCTTTTCTCCCCATGCTGGTAGATGGCGTTTTAATAGCGCATTGTTAGCAGATCCTAACTTCACAAGCCAATTCACCTCCTTTGCTTCTGAATTTTTTTCTTTTAATTCCTCCCCAGACTCTTCTCCAGTAATGATTTGGGACTCCTTTAAAGCTGCAGCTAGAGGGTTTATCATAAATTTTGTCTCACGAAAAAAAAAGTTCTTTGAAGCCAAAAATGCTCAGTTACTAGCTAAGATTAAACAACTTGAATATTGTTACTATCACTTCAACTCTGATGTCTCATTAAAAAATCTTATTGAGGCAAACATTTCTTTTAACAAATCATCTACAGAAGCCGCATCCTCTTATCTCCTAAAAAGTAGTGCCTGTTACTATGGAGGCCAAAATAAAATGGGGAAACTACTTGCTAATTATTTAAAGATTCGTCGTGAGAGGACTAAAATAGATTCCATCCGTAATAATGTAGGTGACTCATTATTTAAAGATAATGATAGCCTGAATGAGTTTGTCTCATTTTATAAAAATCTTTATACACCAGAGCAACAACCAACTTCAGCCGCCCTCTCCTCTTTCTTTCAATCAATAAATTCTCCTCCCTCTTATAATACTGACTTTTCATCATCAGAATCAGACATCACTCTCTCTGAAATTAAACATGCTGTTTCAGTATTGAAAAGAGGAAAAGCACCGGGTCCCAATGGTTTTACTATTGAATTTTATGCCCATTTCGCGTCTTTCTTACTTTCGTTAATGATGGGTCCTCATCAGGAACGTTTCAGGAAGCCATGACCTGTCTAATTCCCAAAGAAAATAAAGATCCCACACTTTGCAAAAATTACCGCCCGATCTCCCTAGTCAATTTGGACTATAAGATTTTCACAAAGATTCTCGCCCTTCGTATTGATCCCATTCTACCTAACCTTATTGGCCCAGAGCAATCAGGTTTTGTTAAAAGTCGTTTATCCTCAGATAATTCCAGAGTTTTCTTTAACATTTTAGGTAAAGCTTCCTCTCTTGATAATTCCCATTGCTGCAATAGCACTAGATGCTAAAAAAGCTTTCAACAGGATTGGTTGGGATTTTATGTTCCAGGCATTAAAATGGATCGGTTTACCTGTTAAATTGATTTCTCTTATTTCTTTACTTTACTCTGGCCCTAAAGCCTCTATTTTTGTTAATGGGAAAACTTCTGAGTATTTTTCTCTTTTTAGAGGTGTTCGTCAAGGATGCCCTTTGTCCCCTTTATTATTTATAATAGCATTGGAACCCTTTTTAACTAAAATTAGATTAGATAATAGAATTACTGGCTTTAAGTTTGACACTACTCATGTTAAAATGTCTGTTTATGCTGATGACATCCTTTTATATTGCTCAAACCCATCTACTTCTCTTCCAGCCTTTCTATCCCAAGTTGATACTTGTTCTCATTTGTCTGGCTATCGCCTTAATTCAGATAAATGTGAAGTTCTTCCTTTAAATATTTTTTGTTTAAAACATAATTTTATTTCCACTGGTTTTTCTTGGAAAACCTCTAAAATAAAGTATTTAGGTGTATGGTTCTCTCCTACTATCCCCGAAACTTTAAAGGAAAACTTTGATAGTATTCTTAAAACTTTATCTGAGTCTATTGATCGATGGCACCCGCTCTTCCTCTCCTGGTGGGGAAGGCTGGACTCTATTAAGATGATGCTCTCGATGTTAATTCTCTATCTTTTATCTATGATTCCAGTGCATATTCCTAGTTTCTACTTTAAAAAAATTGACTCTATGCTAAATAAGTTCCTCTGGAAAGACAAATCTCCTAGAATGGCTCTCAATGCTCTCAAGGCTGACAAGAACTCTGGAGGTCTCAAGTTCCCTGATTTTAAATCTTATCATTATGCCTTTTCTCTAAAACAAGCCTCTTGCTGGTTATCCCTCGATCAATGTGTCCACCCTCCCCTTTGGTAGTATATAGAAAAATACTTTATAGCGCCTTTCCACTTTAAAGAATCTCTTACTTTTACTAAAAATAGTTCTCAAGTTATTTCCCATACACGTAAAATACTAGCACCTCTTCTCCCGTCCTCCTACCCCTCTTTTTCCTCGTTGGATCAGCAACCCATTTAGCACAATCACTTACTGCGTATTAGGGGTCGCCCTTTCTATTGGAAAACTTGGAGACTCAGGGGCCTAATTTGGATTTCACAATTGGTACGTGATAATGTTCCTCTATCTTTCTTAACCCTTCAATCAAAATTTTCTTTACCCTCATCTTGTAGATCTCAATATGACTCACTCCTTCCTTCTCTCACACATTACCTTCTTTCTTTACCCCCTGATCCCATTATTCCTGCCAGATGTTCCACTCTTTTTCCTTTATTATCTACTAATTCCTCTGCCTCTTCGTTATATAAAAATCTTTTCTTCTCTTCAGACAGGATCAAGGGGAAGGCTGAATTGGCTTGGGAAAAAGATTTAACAGAATGTTGGTTTATACCATTTTGGGATAAACTGTGGTTAAAGATCCACAAGACATCGAGAGCAGCTAATACCTCTCAGACTCTTTATTTTATTTGCAAGCGCCTTTTATATACCCCAGCTAAGTTAGCCTCCTTTTCCGCAGAACTTTCTTCAGCATGTTGGTCTTGCTCTTGTACCTCAGCTGATTTAAAACATATGCTTTTTGATTGCCCCTCCCTCTCCATTTTTGGCTTTTAGTCTGGTCCCAAATTAATAGAATTTTTAAAACCCAAATCTCTTTCTCTCCAACTAATGTCTTTTTAGGTTCCTTATCACCATCCTGGACACATTCTCCCCACAACCCCTCTCTAATTGACTTATTGTTAGCAGCGGCCCTCCATTTAATAACCTCTAACTGGAAACAAGCTGATAAAGTTACTTTCAAAGCATGGTGGAATGCTGTTTGTTTTCATCATAGACTTGATACATGCAATGTCACTCCCGTATCCTTATCCATTAAAAGGGATCTCTTTTGGCTCCCTCTATCCTCGTACTTAACTGACATAGCCTTATCCTTTGCTAATACTCCTGATGAAGTCAGAAAACCTCCATGAAATAATTGTTGTCTTTTTTATTTTTGTCTTAGATATAAGTTCCGTATTACTCCCTTAATTTTAAAGTTTATGACTTAAAGTTTATGATTATAATGTATTTACTAATGTTTTTGTGTTTGTATAAGGGATTAAGGTCTTAGTCATCACTTTTCTTCTCATTGTTTTAAAAGAACTATTGTAATAGATATTTTCATATTTCCCCTTCCCCCTTTTTTATTTTCCTTCTCGATTATCAGTAATAGGTTGTTAATTGTTTTTAAATTTATGCACCTCTCAGATTGTGATTTCTCTTATATACGTTTTTTTCATCTGTTTGCCTCAATTTTCCTTTAATAAACCTTAAACTTAAAAAAAAAAGTGAATATAACACATGGAAACCTGCAATCCCTGCATACAAGCTCATCTCTAATTCCTTATTATACTAGAGTTGTAATGCTTCCATTCAGCTGTAATAAGAAACTGACATAGCTGTTCCATGATCGTAAAATGTTACAGTTGGGTTTGTACTTCATAGTGCCTGCTGTCAGAGCCAGCCGCTAAGGTGAAGGGGGTACTTTTTACTGCTGCAGTCACAGAGCTTTATTCCAGGTAGAGTTAACAAAGAAATAAAGAAATGGCTTGTAACTCTCAACAGTTTTTTTAAAAGCAACAGTGACCAATAGAAAAGAGCAACTTATGGCAAACTGTTACTTTTGCACACAGTTTATTACATGTTTCAACACAATCTTGAATCTCATTTACATGTAACGGATACAAATATCTTTATGCATCAATTTACTCACTGTTTTGGTGTGTTTAATTTTCATTATAGATTCTACTTTATTCTTTATGCCTGCAAACATACTATTTCTTCAGTGGTGGCACCTCCCCAATTGTGGAGGAGCGTCACTCCACTGCCTGGCTCAGAGCCAGCAAATGAAAAATAAAACTATGTTCTAGCATCCAGAGGTGGCTCTTCCGCAATGGTGGAGGAGTGTTGCACCACTGGCAGAACCAGCAGCTAAAAAATGAAACGATATTTGATTATTGTTTTAGTTTTTTTAAGTAGCTGGCTCAGCCAGCATGTGCAGAGAGGGGTGGGGGCAGGACATGGGAGGGGGTAGGAGGAGTGCTATGTGCACTCTCTAAGTGCACCTGTATGCTTGGCTGGCTGTCACAGGCCGACCAAAACACACATGTGCACTTAGGTTTCTCCAGGCCGGCTGCATTGAGCAGCCTGCTGGAGAAACCCTGCAGGTTCCCTGGTCGGAGCAGGGCGTCTTTCTAGCCTGCCCAGACCAATTCTGCAGCACGGTGATTGAACAGGGAGTCTGATACAGACTGAGTGCCTGCTGGGACACGGAAGAGAAAGCACCTGGCGCGACGTGGGATGCAGCCGTCAAGTTAAGGTACCTTTTTTTGTATTCTCCCCTCTCTTGCACTCCCCCTCCTGCGTCCCCCCACCCCACTACCTTTTGTATGTGAATGTATTTGTTATGTTAAGATTCATATTTATTCATGGAGATAAATCGGTCCTCTTTATTGTAAAGTGTCTTTTATGATCTTAAATTGATCGAAATAAAGATTGATTGTATGCGGCTGCCGCCACTGCTAGCATAGTTTTATTTTTCATTTGCCAGCTCTGATCCAGCTTGTGCACGGAGGGGCGAGGTGGGGCGCGGTGGGGAACGGGCTCCTAGCAGGAGAACAGCAAAATACTGGATGGGACTCTGTCCCATGGGCTGCAGAGATCAGGAAGAGGAGAGGAAGCGTGGCACGACGCAGGAGGCAGCCGGCGGCTTCAGGTAAGTTCTTTTCTTTTTATATATGCTAACACTCCCCTGCACCTCTCTGCGCTCCCCCCTCCCGCGTTCCCTCCACCCGCCCACCACCCTTTGATTGCGGCGGCCGCCACTGTTTCTTTTCATATGAGAGTGCAAGGCACCAAAGATTTAAGCGGTTTGTGGGAAAGATAGTCGTGTGACCATGTATTATAAGAAATAAAATGCTCTCTGCCATACCATAAAAGGGTGCTGCAAGACAACTCGGAGTTCTGTCACTTTATAAAGGAACTCTGCGTTTGGCCTCATCCCTCTATATGGTCATGGATCTTCTTGGTGACTTCCAATATTTTAATAATGTAGGCAGGGGCACTTTATCCAATATATGGCGTGTTCCTACCCGAAAGGGCCAGTTCGACATTTCGACAAGATCAGTTTCATAAAGTTTTGTTACACTAACACCTGTTGTTACTGTCCTTGGGTACCACCACTTAAGTTCAAAGCCCACATAAAGCACATCTTCCTTATTATGGCAGTAGAAACTGTCTGGTGATAAGCCCGGATGCAGTATTATTGTTAGCATTTTTCACAGCTGTCTCCAGCCACAAACCATTCCGTTCAACCATATATTTATAGCCGAGATGGCGAAAATCCATATCTACATTTAATAGTGTCATAGGTTCTCATTTCCCTTCAGTTTCAGCCTGGGCCCCATTACAGTCAGATAATGAAAGTGACTCTGTGGGCGGCCCTTTGCGCTGTTAAACTGACTGGAGCCGGGGCTGCGGTAATTGCAAATTTCAAGATGTCAGCGTGCGATTGATTCCCCTCTGTGATGGGCGCACTGCTTAATTAGGCACCCGGCTAACGATCGGGCTGTGTTTCAAGGCAGGCATTTAGGGTGGCAACAGTAATATGTACTTCGCATTTCCAGAAGTCACATATTGTCAAAATCGATAACTGCAGAATCACAAAAAACGATATTAAAAAAAAAAGAGAATCCATCGGCGGCCCATGCCCGGGAGCTTCAGATGCGATGGTTCGGCAGGAGTAGGGGAGAGGTGGCGTGACGCAAGATGAAGAAGAGAGCCTGCAACATCTGTAGAGGAGCCCTAAAATGTCAGTTAAGTCGACCACCTCACAAATACACAGAAGACTTTGGCAAAGCAGGAACTGCGGACTTTAGGAAACATTTCCATTGCACCTCAGAGTAAAACTTAGGTTGAAGGAACATGGTTTAGGATTGATCAATGACCTGTTGGTAGGTCGAAGCGTTATGCTGTTTAAAATCCAAACACTCCCTCTGCTGGGCAGTCACGGGAATGCTCCTGTATGAACGATTAACTTTGTGAATCTCATCATCATCGACATGACCCCAATTGTCCTCTCTTGGTAACCTAAGTTCGATCGTGTTGCAACTCATCTGCCAGACTTCTGAAAATAAAGGATGTTTGTTGCTTATACATGATTGATATGACCTCATCGAGTGACCCCATAGCAGCTCTTCTCTTTGAAATGCACTTTAATTTAGTCTCCCACTCGCTCTCGAATGTCTGCTTGTATCTCGAAAGTACCCCTGCATTGTTTGGGAGCGTCATTGTGTACAGCTTGGCTGCAACTTACTCTGACTATCTACTCTTAGGGGTATATTCACAAGAACGTGTGATAACTACCGCAAGAGTAGCTTAACGCAACTCTCAACATCGCAGCTTATCGCGGGAAAATAAACCTGTGTCAACGTGGAATTCACAACAAGGCGGCCTCATGCGATAGTTTGCCGAAACCGCGGCCAATGCCCGCGATACAACCACCTCGACAGAGATAAAAACACAAATCCCAAAGCCAAAAAACCTGCGATGGGCCAAAGCGCGATAAGAAAACAGTGACAACCAGCGCGAGGGCAGCAATACTCGCGTAATGCGGGAAAAAGCACAAGAAGAGCATACGGAAAATGCCACAGAACAAAATACATCAACAGCGGAGTACCACAGATGCACCCTGACAGACTGCAGAGGACAACATGTACACCACAACATCCAAGCACCATGGAAGAACAGAACCGACAGGCACACCGCATGAAAGAGACCAGTGGCAGACAAATCAGAGCCGCAGGAGCGACTCGCCCACCGTGCAGCATACGCACATAAGCATAAGTGCACCTCGACATTGACAACATCCCGGTACAAACAGCAACCCCTCCACAACTGAACACAGGACACAACTGGTTCCACAAATGTGCACAACATGAGAAATCACATCTGAAACCGCAGGAAAATGTAACATGACAATATACGAGTACAACGTGTAACCTGCAAATATGTTTTAATCACACATGCAGTGCAATTGGACATCTTATATTGTCCCATGATTGCCATGGATGACCACAATGTGATATGCTCATGAGAAGTAAGTGTCAATAATGGAGTTCCTACAAGCCATTCCTGCCGCAGCTGTGGAATGTGGGCCACCTGCCCCATCGTCACCATCACCGTCCGGTACGTCTGGAACTGGGATCCATGGGGCATTGGTGCGAACACAGATGTTGAGGAACACACAAAATGCAACGATCATCTTGCACACAATGTCCGGGCTGTACAGGAGCTTCCCACCTGTGCCGTCCAGGCACCTGAAACGTGACTTCAACACGCCAAATGTGCGTTCAACGATGCCCCTGGTGCGTATGTGGGCCGTATTGTACTGCTTCTGGGCGGGTGTGTCCGGGTCTCGGAGGGGTGTCATCATCCAAGGGCAGAGTGCACATCCTTGATCACCTGTGACAGTGCATGGAGAAAAGAGTCAATACTTGGTTCGTCAGGATGTGATGCCAGGCCCACTAATACAGTGACGCCTGTGCTGGCTGTGTGTGGGGTGAGTGTAAGCCAGCCCTCAGGGAGTAACTGGTGCTGGCAACAACTCCAACAGTCATCAGGCACTCAGAAATGCAATGTCAGTACAACAAGGGGGAATGACTCGAGTCGCACAGGGCTAGTGGCCCCGGATGCACAGCAGCCGACAAGGGCCCACCTCACGGGACGCTGACCTGCGGGAGACAGGGTAGGGTCATGAGTGCAGAGCCGGGCCTCGCATGTGTCATAGGTGCCTTCCACGGATTGTCACGCAGGAGAATGGGAAGCCTACCCCCAGGGCATGATGCAGAGGGCACATGCCAGCTGTGTACGGCAACATGGGGGATATGAATGCCACAGACCCAGACGAGACACCAAGTCCGTACCTGTCTGTTGCTGATGACAACCACCAGGCCACAGGCTCAGACACCAACGATGTTCCGCCGGAGGATGACGGTCACTCATGGTGCACAGAGTTAGTGGCACCACGTGTCGCCGGCTTGCGTTGAACAGGGTTAGTGGCACCACATGTTGCAGGCCTGCGATATGGAATTATGCCTCACTGATCGAAGGGAGTCTGGTGCTGTGGCCGCTGCCACGGACTTGGGGTCACTGCCATTCAGGACTCAGGACACTGTTCCACATGCGGGACCTACTGGGCCAAAGAGGACGCCGATGGAGCATGTAAATAATTTAGGAGTGATGTGGACCAGCGTCGGGGGGGCCAGCGATGGTCTTCGGAGGCTGCAGAGGTCACGGGACTGGGCTTGGTGCTTGCACCAGCACGTGTTGGGCCCTCTTTGACACACGACGGTGTCAGCAGGTGAGCAGTGCGGCCCTGGTGTGCTGGGCGGGCAGGCCTGCTCTGTGCATCAGCGTCCTGGGGTGCAGCAGGCGCACAGGGTCGCAGGCCCCGCTGCTCACGGCGTCGGCCTCATGACAGGCCACACGGCGCCGCACTGTCAGTGACATTGGCCTTTCCGGGAGTGAACCACGCCCTGCGCAACTGGGTTTTTCACCACACCCCTGCGCAGCCCAGGCGTACTCAGGGCCAACCCACTACGCTCATGCACACAGGGGGGGACGCAGCGTGCAACACTTCCGCTATCTGTCCCACGGCCTGGGGTGACATGGTTGCATCCACTGATCACTACTCTCCAGTCACCAGCAGTTGTGGTCCTCATGGAGTTATCAGTTGTTTGCATAGCCATGTCTGTCCTGCACATCCATGCCTCACTTCTCGTTGTGTGCATTCCCACTCACGGCTCACTTGTATCCTCACACATGGCTGCATTCCGTATCTCCACACGTTCAGCTGTTGTGTGGCTGTGGTGCCATGAAATGTCTGTATTGGGTGCAGGGGTAGCCAGGATGACCATGGAGTGGTGTTGTCGTGTCTGGTAGGTGGTTGTGTAATTTGACATGTTGTTGTGGTTTGGTCACATGTGCATTCACACAGTTGTGCATTGTGTGTTGGTGGCTTTGGGGTGTGTGATGTGTTGATTTTGCACTTACCAACGAGCAGTCCCGTTCCATATGTGCCAGCCTGGAAGCGCTGGTTGATGATGGACTGTCGGAAGATGAAGGAATCATGCACACTGCCTGGGTATTTGGCGACGACATTGGTGAAGGGTCCCCAGTGGTCCACTATTGCCTGCACATTGTTGGAATGCTGATGCTTTCTGTTGCAGTAGTGGGGTGCAGTATCGGCAGGGGGCACAAGTGGGACATGCGTGCAGTCGATTGCCCCCAACACGGCCAGGAATTCGGCTATGGCATAGAAGCCTTGCTTTGTCTCCAGCTGTTCCTGCGCAGAGTTGGGGAAGTGAAGGTACTGGGGTATGAAGCAGAGGATGGCATCCAGGACAGGTGTGATGAACTTTGATAGGGCTGGTTGTGAGATCCCCCTGAATCTGGCAGTTGTTGGTTGGAAGGTACCAAAGTCCAACAGGTGCAGCACACCCAGCAGCTTTGTCTGCGGAGGTATGTTGGTTCTCCGCTGTGTTGGGACCGTCAGCCTGTGGGTGATGTGGGTCATGATGCGGAGGATGGTTGCCCTTTTGAGCCTGTAGTGGGCAATGACTTCCTCGGGCGTTAGGTCTGTGAGAGTGGTGCATTTTCGGTAGGTGCGCTGTCTTACTCTGCGCTGCCTCTGTGGTGGTCCGAGGAATGGGGGCGGGTCCGGGTCCTGGGGGTGGTGGCAGTGGGTGTTGTGGCCCTGTTGGGGCTCCGAGTTGCATGATGAGTAGCTCCATGGTGTCATTTGTTCTTTGGGTGTGGCTGTGTGTGGGGCTCCGTTGCCTACTGCAGGTAGTTGTCCCTCTTTACACCTGCTTGAGGCAGGTGTTAAATACCTGCGGCTACCGCGGCTTATCGCCTGGTTTTGGTTCGTTTCGCAGATCTGGCAGTTCGTTGTGAAAGTGGTGTTGTGGTTTTTTCGTGTGTTTTTTTGCACGGGAACGCCTACTCTGCATCTCATTAGGGTTAGTTGGTGGTGTCCATCGTGGTGATAAATTTTGGGGCAGTTATCACGGGAATACTGGCAATGTCTGCAGTTTGCACCAGCTTGTGAATGGGGTGTTAGGTCTCTCTGCACTTTTGATGCTTTAAGGTGGAGATAAATCGGAGATAAGTCCTTGTGAATATGCCCCTTATTTTTACTAGGTTGCATCTCTAATCTACTCCAGTTGTAATTGTTTAGTCACTGTGCACTTGTAAAGCTCTCTGATGCCTCCGGGCCATGTCCATGCTATATAACATCGCCAAAATAAATAAATAAATAAATAAATGTCCAGTGATTACAACCACTGGGGACTTCGCCCACAAATTTGAGATTCCTTGATCCTGCAGCAAATGTTTTGGTAGTATTAGTACATTGATTAATCAGCATCCATACATTAATTAGATGGAAAATATGAACATATATTATTTAAATGTGTTTAAGGCATTTTGCAAATTTGACAGAGGGCCTGATTTAGAAGTTAGCAGAGGGGAACACTCCGTCACAAACGTGACGGATATCCCGTCCGCCGTATTATGATCACATTCTATCCTTTGGGGAGTAACATGGAGGACGGGCTATCCGTCACGTTTGTGAGGGAGTATTCCCTCCGCTGACTTCTAAATCAGTGCCGGATATGACACAGTAACAGTCCTCAGCAGAGCACATGCTGTAATCGCATCTGCTGAACAACGCTACAGATGGCCAATTCTCACGATTTTACACTCCCTTACTACTGCTGCCACCCGTAGCTGCTTTCCTTGTCGGCATCAAGCAAACAGTATTGCAGTTACACTGACATAGATAGGACTTAATACCCCCTTCATATTGCTGAGGAAAAGCCAGAGTGTTTTGCTGAAGGCTATTCCACTGGGAATACTTGGTTTAAACTGTGTTGGTTCACAAAGTGGCCTCTGTGGTGCATGTTTAGGTGTTGTATCTAATGGCCAGAGGTGTACTCTTATCTTGTTGCTGTGCTTTGATATGTAGTGGAGTGGGTACAAGTTGCGGAGAGGTTGCTTCATTGCATGAAATATTGATGTGTTTGGTTGTAAGGGCAAGGCAGTGTGTCCTGTGTGGGTGGTATTTCAGTCATGAACGAGATTGACTGAAGCTACTCGTCCCATGCCATTGTAGGCATGTAGTGGAGTGTGTGGAGTGGAGTGGGATGGAGAGAAAGAGAGTAAGAATCAGTTGAGTCATCTAAGCATGTATCCTAGACTTCAATCCATGACTAAAATGTTGTTACAGTACTTGGGGGTGGGTTTGATCCTCAGTTCTTTTGCCTTCATGCCTTCCTTTGATGGTTCTGAATTGCCATGCAACAGTGTACCAGCTAACATATTCAGTATTCCGAGTTACTACAAATTGCAATTCACAAACCTTTGAGTGGAAATCTCTACCTCCACCTTGCCTATGTTTTCTATAGTAGTACACGTGGGAGGGAATGAAGGAGGGCTTGGGAAATAGGGAATATTTACTACTAAATGGGAGGTATTTAGGGAAGAAAATGTTTGCAGGTCCAAGGAAAGTTTAGAGAGGGACAGACACCACCCACAAAAGTGTAAGCCCACTGCTAGTCACGAACTGCACTTCTAAAGTTACTACAGCTCAAAAGAGCCAAAACTAGTAAGTGTACTCTAGCTCAGACCTGGAGTAAGTCCGGCATCATGCATGGAAAACCACTGGTAGTCTAACACACTCCCATAGAAAATAATGGAGGCAGGGACTCAAAATAGAACTTCACAGGCTATGATATTAAAATAAAATAATTTATTTTGACTTTTAAAAATATATATAAATTTAATTTAATGCAAAACATTACATATAAAGAAAACACATATTGATTTATGCTAACATATTTTAATAAATTGTTTTAACCTAAGAATAAATGAAACCTCAATAAAAAAATGTAAATTAATTCTATACATAACTTTCAGTAATTCTTAATGCATAATAAATATAACATTCTTATTTTAGGTGGATAAATATTTAAAAAGATTTTTTATTTAATTTAACTTATTAAAATTAAATACATATTTTAATTCAAAATAAGTTAATAGTGCTGTAGCATTTTTATGTAAGTTTCTATTTAAAATACATATATATATAAAGAAGTTACATTTAAATTTAACATAAACATATCTTTATGTTTTTTTTTAAGTTTAGTAAACTTTTATATTTTTTCCCAAACTTTACCACAGGAGGATCTCCACCTCTGTGGAGGAAAAATCCACTTATGTGTGAAAAGTTTCTAGTATTAACTTTACAGTCATACATTTGGCTCCACTCCACTCCCTGTTTTTGGCACTGGAGACATGTACAACTACTCTTTGTAGATAATTTATACTCACAAATGTTGAATAGAAGAAAGCAGTACATTGACTACAAAGTGTAAGAGTAATTTGGCATGCATAGATTTACTCATGTGAAAATATATGGTTGTTTGATAGGCCTTTATGCAACCAGTTCCAGTGACTCCAGTTATCGGTAAGCAATTTGTTCCTTTTCAGGAAAGATCTGCAGTCAAATGTTTTATACAGTGTAGCATAACTAGAGCCCCTTTTCTCCTTTCCTTGTGTCACTGGATGAATAAAGGTACAATGCTTCTATGTTCACAGTGGGTAAATTACATGAAGATTATTATCATTTTACCTACAAATGCAGGTCCCACTTTCTCAGTTACCTGAGGCTCATTCAATCTAAACATTTTGAACCCATATGGCAACCTATATAAGAAATCAGTAAACATACATTACTGAAGTAAACTTTACTTTATAATAGTGCCTCCTCTTTGCCTAAACTCTTTTTTATCCTGTCAGGTAAGCAAACATCATTTGAACCATATGTTCAGTGTCCATCGTTCTATTAATTCAAGCACGCTACAATATGTATTTATCAATCTGCTTGAGATGTCCCTCACACTCCGGGCCCGATTCCGATTTCGGACGGAAGGGCTCTGAACGACGGTCGGAGCCCTTCCACCCGCATCGGAACGTGCCGCCGGGTTCCTTTCCGACCGCCGAGCCATTCCGATGGGCTCGGTTTGAAAGAAATCCGACTCGGATGGCTTACGACGGGCTCGGAGAGCCCGTCTGCCGTCCGGAATTCCTTCAATACTCCGCCGGCCACCTCTTTACGACCGAGGGAGTACGATGGCAGTTTTCCACTGCCTTTTCGTGCCATTAGGACCCCCATGGGTGCAAGACCGCCTTATGGCGGCCTGGGGGCACCTATGGTGTCCCTCTGTTGATCCCTGCACCCGGTGGCAGGCACCTTGGGGTGCCGGCCACAGGGTTCAGGGATGAACTGCACCCCTCCATTTCACAATACGGGCATGCAATCCACTCTGAATGCATGCTCCCATTGTGAAACATACCAGTGCGACTGAACAGGGTTCGGTCGCATCGTACTTGCAGGGCCGTAACCAACGACAGTAGGTCGGTCGGTGACGGTTCCTGACCGATGTCGGACGGATCAGAATCTGCCCCTCAGTGTGAAAAATAACCTTTCAGACTGAAACTGAGAATGTGAGAGTTCATTGATTTCTCGGAGCACACCCACAACCTCTTTTAATCGTTTCCAAGGTCGCTGCAATTAACTATACCACATTGGATGGTAACCCGAAGGCAATTTTAATTCACCTTTTTCTTCACATAAGAAATCCCTAAACAAAAACCCTCTCTGCTGTAATCAGGCATTGAAGCAAACTCTAGATGCGCTAGGTACCTCGAGTGGGACCGCAATGATGAAGCATGCCACAAACGAGGTTGTTGGGTGAGGGATCTTTAAAGAAAACCTAAAGGTGTTTTTTCACATCTCAAGCAGACTGAAATATGGCACCTTACGCCCTTTCTTTGTTGAATACACTTATGCAGCAAGGTGACCAGGCATTCTTCTCACTCTCTATTATTGTTATCATTTTCATCCTTCAATTAATACACTAATATCCACTCCAGATGTAGGTTAAAACATTCTAAGCTGTATTTAACTTCGAGCAAGCAAACCTGCATGATAAAGACTCTGCTTTATCTAACAGCTTTAACATTTAATTAGTGTATTTTCACCCAAAGCCTTGCACATGCTTATACCTCATTTTAAAAGGGTTTGTGGGAAAAACCCAGTCTGACCGTGCAAAATGAATGACTTTCTCTTTTAATCAAGCACCTTTCGTAGATCCCTTTAAATGGCCCTCAATCTAACTACAATACTCCAATCATTAAATCATGACGAGACTACCTCACTCCATCTTTTTTAAGGTATTCCACTTCTAAACTTCAGTGAATAAATTTCTGTGACTGAAGTTCATACTTATATGGAACGACGTTTGTTTGAAAAATCAGTGCTTTTCCTATACACTCTCTTTGACAATACACAGAGGATTACAGATTTATAGCTCTAAATAATGAGGGTTTCACGCATCATCGAGTAGACAATGCCAATGAGGCTCAGTTTGCTTAAGATGTTGCTGCTACCCCAAGGTGGAAAAATATACATTATTGACAAATATCTATATTATCTATAATTTTATGTTGCACATGCGCCCCTGAATTCGCTATCAGAAAATTAGCAAATAAAAAACATTGTTGGCCACCTGCCACCTTTCCCCTCAGCCTGCTCCAATAATATTTAAAACACTTGAAATACTTGGGGGTCTATTAGGATGCCGCCACCCTAGCAGTGCAGTGACCTCCCGCCAATGCCACCGTGGCATCCTCTATTCCCAGCATTGTGGAGGGCGGTGCTGTGTAGCAGACACCGCCACCATATCCAGCCCCTTTTCAACCCTGTCGACTGGTCGACCGGCGGAAAACCGGCGGACGGTCTTTCCGTTCGCTGCGGTCCCCCTGCCATACTAATATGGCAGGGGGGAAATGGGTGGCGGGCAGGGTATGATGTAGGGCGGATCGCTACCACCATGCGGGCGGTGGCGATCCGCCCTACATCATAATAGACCCCTTGTGGTGTCCTCCACTACAGCAACACTCTCAGCACTACATTGCTACCCCCACTCCAAAAGTCCAAAACATACCAGAATTAAACCGCTTTTCCCTTTAACTAAACTGCCTCATTTTTACCCAACCCCAAAGAGTAAGATAATACCCAGCATCCTGCCAATTACTACTAGCAGCATCTGAGCATTCCCTGAACTAGAGGTCACTCAATCTGAGAGCAGAGAGCGAGCAAATACAACAGTCGCTGTCAGTTTGAGCTTTGAGAAACCTGCATTTTCAGAAGATGAGGTAGCTGGTTGCATAAAAGTGCACCTCTCTGCACCTCTTTCCTCTGGTCTGCAATGACTTGAGAGAAGTGGTGGAAAGTAGTAAGCCTAGGTGACATTATAATTACCCTGGAGTAATCAGTATAATTTTGGCAATTTTGATCAATTACTCAATTATGCCCATTTGCACAAGTTTGAGTCAATTCAGGATAAAATGCCTACACAAGAGCACAGGAACTGAGCGCGAGCGAATGCTGGCTGTTGCTGTTTGTGATGCAATGACAAGGGTGCATTTTGAGGTAAGAAAATAGTGCCAAATGAAGGACAAAGGGTCACATGCATCAACATAAAAACCGGTCGCAAACGGGCAGATTTGCAGAGTCTGCCCCTTTGCAACCGGTATTTTTGCATTTGGGATAGATCATCCCAAATACAAAAATCGCAATTTAAGGAATCGCAAAATTTGCGATTACTTCAATTGAGATTGCATTTAAGAAATCGCAAATTGCACTTCCTTAAATGCAATGCATTAAAAAAAATTGCGACTTTGCAAATATGAATCGCAAATTACCATCAATCTAAAATTGATGGTAATTAGCAATTTCTTTGAAAAATGCACTAAAGTGCATTTTCCAAAGTCCCATGTTACACACACACATGCCATTGGGGCATGTGTGTGCGCAACATGTAGATGAATTGTAATTTCAGGCGTGCAACCGGCTGTCCTTTTGTACCTATTGGGTACTTGCAAATTGCGCATGCAATTCCCATTCATTCCTTTGGTCCTCTAGGCACATAGGAATGAATGGGAATCAATTCCTTAATTACGACTCGCAATTTAGGACTGTGTAGGAATCGCACATTTTTTTGCGATTCCTACATGCATAGGCAAAGCGATTCTTTAATTGTGATTCTTTAAAAATCACAATTAAAGAATCGCTATTGTCTATTTTGATGCATGTGCACCTAAGCTAATTGCATAATTCAGTATTATCATGCTTAATTTTGCTGTAATTATGCATAATTATCGTACAGCAAATTAAGTGATTATGCCCATCTCTAGAAAGTAGTCGCAATGGCTGATGAACAAGTGCCATAACACCATCGTAGATCTCTGGAAACTCAATACAGGGACAGGTCTGCATCCAAAATACTGCCAGTTTTGACCCTAAATTATTGCACTGCTTTGAGGTCATAGCAATGAAAAGCAAAGTTATTTTGTCACTGCTCTGATTTCGGAGCATTGAATAACCAGTGCTAGAAACTCAGATGTATCATTCACTGTCTGACACTATGCTCAAGTATATAACCATTTATTATTTCCTCATTTTCTCTGTCTGAGGCTTGAGTGTTGTTTATCACATAATAGAAAAGAAGAAACAGACTCTACTCCTCAACCCTGCTACAGTATGGACAACCTGATGGTACACCTAGATACTAGTTGGCTTCGGATCCACCTCTCACCCTGCAGTGCTGAAACTAGCGAAGGGAGAGTGGTTCACTGAAACACTGTTTATGTTCTCAGGAACCTCAGATCTCTGCCACAGTAGGCCTGAAAGAGGCACTGGGTGGCATTCTAAATTAAGAGCTATCAAAGGGCTGTATTTGCAAACAGCACCCCACCTCGACCGCCTTAACCCTTCACCTCCTCACTCGTAACACCTGATGGTTTGACCTCCAGTTCCAACTGACAAGCCTTCTCTTTCCCCTCAGCACATGCTTCAACATTAACAATAAAGACATCTCAAGAAGTTTAGGCTCTAGCTGCCACTGGAACACTCACAACAGAACGCATACCAAACATGTTGTTCAGATAAGAAAATTTACTACCAGTCAGTAAAAAATACAAATTTTGTTTTAAATCCTGTGCAGACTAACTGACCCCAGAGGACCTGTGCTGTGCACTAGTATCTCCTCTGCTAAAAAGTACATTTTGATCCTGGCACATGTTATTCATAGAAAAGAATAGAATAGAATACAATAGACTAGAAAAGGGGTAGCTCCTATGCTAAGGCGGGGGAGCATCTCCGAGCAATTAAAAAAGAAAAACTAAAAAGATAATAACGTAACATTATTATAATTTTATTTTTCCTACTGCAGTGGCTCAGTTAGTTTTCGTCGGTCAGGGCTGGGCTCCGTGATGCCAGAGCACTGCAGGGGGAGGAGTGATGGCGCTCTCCAAATGCGCATGATAGTTTGGCTGGCAGTCTTGGGCTGACCAAACAGTCATGCGCACTTTGCATGCTCTCCTCTGGTTGTATTGTACAGCCTGAGTGGAGAACATGCTCAGGCTCCGAGTCCAAATCTAAGTGCCGAACCACGGTGCTCAGGCACATCACAACACTGCATTGCAGCATTGTGATTGGCTTAGTGGAGCCTGGGTGATTTCTGCTGCTTGGACTCCAGACAGGAAGCAGATGAGAAGGACGGAGGCGAGGCCTTCCCCCTGCCCTACCTGCCACACCACCCCCATCCAGTAGCAGCCGCTACTGGACTAGAATAAAATAGAACAGAAAGAAATAGATAACCCTAAAGAAACATTTATGTAATAAATTAATAAGTCAAAATCAAATCTCAAGATAAAATTCACACAATTCACATGATCTTTCAAAAAGTCCATAAACAACTATTGATATTAGTCTTTTGAGCTCTAGATGGTAGGTTATCGTCTTATCCCTTGAATATTCCTTAAGATTGTAGCCAACATGGGTTTCACAGACACAGTTCCACTTACTCAAGGTTTGAGATAATGTTTGAGGTCTGAGATTAGTACATTAAGTGATCTGTGATTAGATGTAATATTTCCTTCTTGATACTCCTCATTAGTGCATCTGTGCGCTGTTGGTTCCTGGTTGGTGGTGCATAGTGATTGAGCTGCTCTTGCCCATAACTTCACCCTTGTCCTGGCTCCTGGCACAAGATTAATACTGCGCCAAACCTTCAAACTCAGCACAACATTGGTATGTGAGAACATATTCCCAACAGACCAGTAGGTCTGCGATGTGGGGCTAGGCTACCTGTAAGCAGAGAATATCTAGCAACACCATTCCCAATAGACCTGTTTCATCTCAGTTTGGCAGCTTTCTTTTTACATTCTATATTCTCTTATCATCCACCCATGACTAGGGGTGGGCGGCAAACCCCACTCCACAGATGGAGTTCGCAGAGTTTTGCCTCTCTGCATTCCGCTTGGAGCACAGAGTTCGGCAAAAACTCCACAAGCCACTGTGTAGTGGAGTTCACCGGCACACACCACTATGCAGGCAATTTTATCACATGAGCTGTGCTGCTTCAAGTGGTGGTTGCTGTTGGTACACATGTTGCGAGGAAGCAAGCATTCTGCAAAAGGTGCAAGGGTTGCCAAAGACATCTCTTTAACAAACAACTAAACTCTGACAACTTTCAGATGGACACAAGCACTGCTCACCTGTCATAGCCTAGATAGTCATAGCCTAGATAGTCAGCTGAGAAAGTTGTCAGGCTGGGTTGAACCACATCAGAATAAACAGAGGGTGTGCAGGGAAGAGCCTCTGTAAGCACAGACAAGGAGCCCGGACACCACCGGACCTATTCCCCACTCCTGGACAGGTAATGGCACAGAACCATAAGTTGGGCTCGGCAGTGGCTGAAGTCGGCATTGGGAGACTGAAGGGTGCAGGTCTGCGAGCGGACTGGACTGTTGGGGCCATGCATGGTGTTCAGCCCAAGAGCCATGAGACCCAGTGGGATCTCCGAGATAGACCTGGACAACACGTCCCTGAGGAATTGATCGACATGTTCATCAAGCAAATAATGCGAGGCAGGGACGGCTGTATCAATGGGTGCCACCGGGGCTAGAGGAGGTTGGTGGCAGATGCACCTGGAGCCCTGTCAATGTTCCTCTTGAGTGCCCCTTTAAACTGCGTCTCTTCGCTGGTGAGCGGCCTTCTCGGGGAACTCTATGCCAACTTGCCAGAGCAGGAGCTGGCTTGGGCACCCTGGGCTGCTGCAACACGAGGGACTTTGACTACTTCCAGGGCCAAGGAGCCTGAGTGCCACTGCCTGCAAGAGCTGCAGGAGAGAAGAAGTCGTCGTCACGGGGAGGCCTACCTGCGTGGAACAGGTGAGACTAATCCTGGAGAGTGGGAGGCAAGAGTACAACTTGGAGTGTATACTTGTGGGGTCAGATGAGAGTACTCATGGCATGTCGTGTATGCTCTGGAACGTATGTGTTCTCTAAGGAATACATTTACTGTTGTAGGACTGTAGTTGCAGTTTGTGTGTGCATTCGTCATCTGTTATATAGGCAATAGGCATACCTTATTGTACGCTATGAGCATGCGCCTTCTGTGAATGCTTGCACACCAGTCTCCTCTGTGTGTTTATGTGCGGTCTGCTCTGTGTGCATAACTGCATTTCACAAGCATGATGTTTTTATACTGTGTGTTATCCATAGACATACAACATGTATGTCCCGAATCCCGACTAAGTAACAGGATGATCTGCATGTGCTGTTTGCACACTCGGTGTGTGCTGTGTCTGTAATCTGTGTGATCTGATTTCTCTGCATGGACACTGCGTGCCTGTTTTACAGTCATGTGCACAGCACCCAGATGGAGCGGGAGTGCCAGGCCTAATGCATGAGCAGTTTACCAGACAGAGAAAAACCTGAAGAAGCAGCGAGGGGGCAGGAGAGGGAGACGAGCAATCACCATGAAGCAAGTTAAATAAAAACAGCGAGAGGTGCTTTTCTTATAATCCCCCGGACGCGTGATAGAGCAGAACGAAGCCTGGGAATCCTGATAGATGGCATACAAAGCGCACTTGTCCCCCCCCTCAACATCACCAGTCTTCTCCACTCTCTCAAAGAGACACCTGAGTCAGCTTTGGTCTTCACAGTGTGTACGTTTTATTAAATTAACTTTCTGGCCAATTATTCAATTGGCCTTTCTTATTTATTTGTAGAATCTTTTAAAACACTTTTCTTATAAACACCACAGCATTCAAATAAATCTCAAAATTCACGCATTGTCATTATATTTACATCCCGCCCTCAAAGGTGCCTTTGCTTTACCTTCGGGCTGTGCCAGCAGGCCACAACCAAGATAGCCTGCTCTCCTTAGGTTGACTGCCCTCCGGTCAACAGAGCCGCAGGTAAATAATCTGCCACCACTTGTGACAGCCAACGGCTTCCAGGGTAGAGCTAGAGAATCCAGAGCCACCAGCAGGTCAGCCCCAAATCTCTCGCCAGCCCGGAGCCCATGATGAATTTCAAAACCTGTTCTGGGGTCAAAAATGGCACCGACTAACGGAGTCCCTGTCATTCCTCTTGCCCAGGACCCCGCCACAGGGCGAGGTGCTTACTGGCGGACTCGACCTCCCCCTCCGCGCTCGAATGCCTCTGCAATGGCTCCTAGCACTGTCTGTATGAACAAGTCATTCCCTGCGTCGGACAAATGTACCCCGTCCGCCGCATAAAGTTCTAGCCTTGATGTTTGTATCAACTTATGCCTTATGGTCCGGATGCTTGATTTCTTTAGGATCTCCGCCACTGACTGATTTAGTCTCCTTACTGACTTATTCACTGCCCTCGGGGGAGCTCCCTGCGCCCAAACTTGCCTTGGTATAACTTCAGACCACAACAATAACGTATTGGGGAGCATGTTCCTGACCACAGCGAGGACTGAAAACAAGGACTCTTTCACGCCCCTCCTTCCCTCCGGGATCATATCGTTACCTCCTGAATGTAGCACTAATAGATCGGGGGTAGGCATGCCTCTGTTCAAGGCCCCCCGCAAATCGTTTGGTACTTCAGCCAAATGTTGTCCGCCTATCCCCACCCAATGGCGTTCGAATCCATTCACCTCCTGTCTTGTTTCTTCGCGTGAGTTCTTGAAGGCAAGTCCCGCCCTGCGAATAAAAGAGTGGCCGCACCAACATATTTGGTGCTTCTGAGACGTAGAACCTAGAGTAAGTAGAGATGGAACGCAATCAAGCAGGACAATGGGAGGCAAAAGGAGGCAACCAGAAAGACTCAAACTAATTGTGGGTGAACATAACGCTCATAGCACGCAGACTTCCAACAGCCTACCCTCTTAATTGTCTCTTCAGGTAGCCCCAGACCCGCCGCCGTTGTGGCCGCGCCGATGCGGAACGAATGAGATGTAAAATCAGTTGTGTCTACGCCCAATCTAATCAGAGCAAGCTTACATACCCTGGTGAACTGGAATCTAGTGAGGGGGATACCGTCAGCATGCAACAGAACCCTACTATCTCCCTCCTGTGGCCTAATTTGAAGAAATTCCCTCGTCAGACTTACTGGGCAGTACGTAGCCCCGTACACTGCCCCCAGCTGGGACCATGTGCCTTTACCTAACGGGTCTGTCTTTGATTTCCGGACCCTGACTATCAGGGTTTCCCCCGACAGGATTAGGTCCTCGCACCATATGCCCCCTACCCTGTCTGCCTTAGAGGCAGGGATCAGTTCAGAGATCCTGAATGCCCCAAAAAAGGCTAATGCATAAGCTACTCTAAATAATTGCGTCTCGTATGGCGAGAAGCAGATCTTGGGCAGTATCTCCAGGATATTTACCAACCTGCTTACATCTATGGGTCTCCTACTGTCCTTGACCCCCGGGGTTAGGCGTTCCCAGCCCTTCACAGCTCTCCTCACCCTAGGATCCTTTGTTGGGTCTGCGGCCCCCCCTAGACCGGCAAAGAAAGCCATTGCCGATAATTGTCTTTTAATCATTGCTATTGACTTCCCACTGGATTTCTGATGTACTATGAAACTCAAAACACTCGTAGGTGAGAACACCTTCACTATCCCCACCCCTTTTAGGTAATCCTGATATACCTGCCACGAACTCTCATACATACACTTAGTCTTGGGGGCCAGAGATGCTGTTATCAATTCAGAGGCAGTGGGGCACCAAGCTTCCATAGCCCCGCCGGGAAGTTCGTCATCTCTCTGTCTGCTTGCGGCCATTGAGTGCGGAACTCTGCCAACTTAAAACGGGACAAGGCGTCAGCGGCTAGGTTGTCTACTCCCGGTACATGTCTGGCAGTAAACAATACATTGCGCCGTAAACATTGCAACACTAGCTCCTTCAACAGGCGCAGCACCCAGGTACATTTCGCTCTCTGATTATTGATTGCCATCACCACAGACATGCTGTCAGACCAGAACACAATGCGCCTATTTGTCAGTATATCTCCCCACAAATGCAACGCTACAATGATTGGAAACAGTTCTAAAAAGGTGATATTCCGAGTCAGACCGTGCCTTACTCATTCCTCTGGCCAATGCTGCATGCACCATTTGGGACCTAACACTGCGCCGAAACCCACACTGCCTGCCGCATCGGTGAACAATTCTAACTCGACATTGGAACTACTCGGCATTTGCCATATCACTGACCCATTGAAGTTCTCCAAGAAGTCTTTCCAAATTGCCAAGTCATTCCTTACCTCTGCCGACAACCTAGTGTGATGGTGCTTGGCGCGAAGCCCAGACATAGCCCTTGCGATGTTCCTAGAAAAGGCCCTGCCCATCGGTATGACTCTCAAGGCGAAGTTCAGCTGACCCACCAGGACTTGCAATTGGTGTAGTGTCACCTTCCGGGCCCCCAAACAGGAGTCGATGGCCGCCTTGAATGCAGTCACCTTCGACATTGGAAGCCTACACACCCCTTCTCTAGTATCTATTTCTATGCCCAGGAATGTTAAACAAGTAGTCGGCCCCTCCGTCTTCTCTGCGCACAGCGGCACGCCCAGTGCTTAGTCAAATGCTGGAAGGCCAGCAGGGCCATTCTGCAAGACTGCGACCCATGGGGGCCCAGAAACAAGAAGTCATCTAGATAATGTACAACTCCATAAGATGCAACTGATGTTAGGAAATGCTGCACTGCCCACTCTAAGAACCTGGCGAAAGTCTCAAATACTGCACAGGCGATTGAACACCCCATGGGCATGCAGAGGTCAATGAAAAACTCGCCCTTGAACGTGAAACCCAAGAACTTTGTATCTTCGGGATGTACAGGCAATAGTCGAAAAGCTGCCTCAATATCTGACTTAGCCATTAAGGCTCCCTGACCCAGCGCCTGCAGCTTCTGTATTGCAGTGTTGAATGTTGTATAGCGCACCGTACATAGATCTGGATTAAGCTTGTCATTAACAGATAGACCAGGGGGGCTGGACAAATTGTGAATCAATCGGTATTTCCCTGCCTCTTTTTTAGGTTCTAAACCTAGAGGTGAGCATACAAGATCCGGCTTCGGCAACTGTTTAAAGGGTCCCGCCACCCTCCCCAAGGCTACTTCTTTCCTGATTTTTTGCTCCGCAGCCTCCATGTTCTGCAGCACTGAGTTTTGGTTGCGAGGAGGAACACTGGCGGGGGTGGCCGAAGAAGGGATGCGGAAACCAGAGACAAAACCTTCATGTAAAAACTGCGCATCTTTCAATTTGCCATACATGCTAAGGAGGTGTGTCAGTACATGAATCCTAATGGGAGTTGGCAGATTTCTCGGATGCTTGAGGAGGCCGACTTTTGGCCGCATTCTGGGCCGGCTGCTCTCTCGGCCTTCCTGACTTCTTGAAACATTTGATTTCTGGGTGAGACGGTCCCCCGCAAAAGGAGCAACAATGCTTGTATCTGCATGCTGCGCCCCTGGTGCACTCGTTCTTATTGTACTGCCAGCAGGCCTGTTTCTTATCCCCTGCTCCCCTGTCACTCCGAAAGGACTGATTCTGACTCGGGTAACTAGCCTTATTCGTGAGAACCGTGGAATAGAATACCGCATGCCACACATTAATTTCGCGTTGGTCCCATGCTATCTCAGGGTGTGCTGCCTTCATTTGACGGAATTTGGTGTCATATTGTAACCAACCCGTCTCGGGGAATTCGGAAGCTGCCCCATGAATCAAGGAAATATAACTAATCAACTGGGGTGCTACCGCGGGGTACCTTTCTGCCATGATGGGCGCATAGATAGCAAAACCTGTGATCCAATTTTTTATCGACCACTCCACCCATACCTTCTTTTGCTTGTATTCCCCTTCTTTACCTACCCTGGCTTTACCCGGGATTACCCCGGCATTAATGAGGTCAAACACATCGATATACTCTCCTTTCAGGATCTTCTCTTTGGTCTCCAGGGGCACGTGCCATGTGATGCCCGCTGAGGGCGATAGAGCCATGGAGGCTGATCCGTAGATCAAAGGACTGTAAGAGAGCGTAGGCTGCCCCATCACCACCGGCCCCACCGCCCCTTGAATCGTGTTACTTGTTGGCCCTGAGACTGTTGCGCCATTACTGGCCGTTTGCCCTTGTGGCGCTGGCATCACCCCGCTTGGGAATTGCCCCGTAATCACCGACCCCAACACCCCTGGGTAAGCCGCTGCAGGCACCATTGCGCCCGCTGGGCAATTGTTAAGGGCTTGGCCGTGCGATGTCGTTGCCAGTACACCTGGCGATTGTGCTACCCCCCCAGACTGAACCCACACCTGCGCGATGCCGCTGCCAGGATGTGCGACCACTGGTGGCGCAGCTATCTGAGCCCCAGGCGCTCCCGCATTTGAGACGGGTGTCACACCCGCCGGTGAAACAGTATTCTGCGTGTTGGGTCCCCCGCTTGTACCTGTGAGAGGGGCCAAGGTATCTTGCACAGTGTTCGAAACCAAGTCTGTTGAATCTAGTGCTCCCTTCTCACCTGAGGATGCTGCCTGAGAATCCCCGACTCTGGAACGCTTTCCCCCTGATGCCTCTTTAAATCTTTCGGGTGTGCGCCGGGCTCGCTTGCTTCGCCCTGTTTCCTCCTGGGCAACCGTACCTGCCCCTTCCTTTAATGTCTTAAGTGCCCAATCGACTCCTTTTTCCTTCATGAACTCCAGCAGCTCCGTCAACGCCAGATAATCGTCTCTTTTAGCCTGGGCCCCTTTGCCCTTCGTTGGCCTTTTTGGCGGCATTCTGCACTTAATGAGAAATAGAAAAGTTGGTTCCGCCCTTTAAACCACGCCCAATTTGCTATGGACCCAGTGCGCCTTAATGAGGTTCAAAACAACAATTGCAAGAACACGTGCCTTCTTAGCTGCCGCGCGCACGCTTCCCTTCGTCCAGAATTTGGCACGCCAAACTCGACATTAAGGCTCCCCCATGTAATTCCCACATAGCGACTGGCCTCGCTGAGCTGCCAATCCGGCGTGCCACTTCGACCGGAAGGTATTGGAGCCTGCGGCTGCCCTTGCAGAGGGAATGTAAACCTGAACTCGCTTCAAAACAATTCCGACCCAAAACGAAACAGTTTGCCGATCACAAGACAAAAACGGCGAGAACAATGCACCATTCGCATAGCACCGCATTCACGCCCAACATTCATGCCCAGGGAGATTAAGAGACCCGACTGTATCACCGGATGTGGAAGCGACCCCGAGGCCTGAATCCTGGCTCCCTGCATCAGGGGCGGCAGTGGAGCCGCCGAACCGCATCTTTAATAAGTGTTTCCTGAAATGATTTCTTCGTATGTTGGCTAAAGGGATAGCGGAGGGAAATAGTGCTGGGATCCCTTCGCGGTTGTTATTAATGGCGCCATGCCTAGTTAAAAACGGGTAAGCGACTGATGCAGCCGAGTTTTAAATTTTGCCAACTTATGACATTTTTGACAGCGTTTGCGGGACTCGAACCCTTGTCCTGTGATGAGCCTTGATAACCAAAGGCACCAGACTTACCATTGAGCTATAGCTCCTGGTCTACGCCAGCATTAACCCTTCACTCGTATACGGAACATGTCTCTTTCACTCTCACGCGGATAGCATTAACGTAATAAGGATGCTCCGCTTCTCCGATCATGCCCGTCCCTCGGCCTATGCACACCATACCTTCAGGCACTCCCACGGCGCTAAGCTTCGGAGCTTGCGGCGCCCCGCGCTAAATTTAAATTAAAGCATTTAAATCGGCCATAAACATCCTAACAAGCGCACACTGTGAGGCCCGCTCACCTGCCCTTAAGCCGCTTGGACTCCTCGACTTCCGAAGATGACGCTTGTGGTCCCAGCGGGAACTTGCAATAGGACCTCCGACTCCGGCAGGCGAGTGGACAAAGAGGGGGCGTCTTCAGGCTCGCTGGCATTTGAAGTTTCGCGCCTAACGCAAATCGCTTCCGGGGTCACCCTGCCTTCCTTCCTCCCTACGCTACGCACTTCCGGTTTTTGCCACCTAGCGTCTTATCCACTTCCGGGTTATGTGACCCGGAAGGGATCCCTACTCTGACGTCATTTTGCTGCCACTAACGGCGCCACGCCCCCGAGGAGGGGTGGCGCCCTTCATTAGGGGTGGCCAAGTAAACCTCTGCTGCTCGCTGCACTCCACGGAATTTTCTCTGCGGAATTCTGCCGACTGAAACTCCGACTGCTCCGCCCACGCCTACCATAACTCAAACTCATGTATAGAAAAACAAACCTTAGTAAAGCAAATAGGTCTGGCTCTAATGTGCCACAGCAGATAAACACAGGCCTTTATAAATGCTGTTTACATGTGCTAAATGCACAAATGCTGTTCTACACCTTAAAGGCTAACCTAATTGCTTTGCCAGTGTTGGGAAAAAAAGTAACACAAAGAAATAGCTTTCTGTACAGATTGCTTATAAGGGAAAAACAGCTGAATGCAACAAGCAGTGTGATAATTGAGAGCACTTTTGTCAGATGTAAAATAGGCCATCCAGGCATTCCAGTGGAAGCACAACCCAGAGGGTGGAATGATACACCAGATAACCAATAGGATGAGAGAGTGATACTTCCCTGGGTGCAAACAAAGCCCACGCCATGTAATTAGTAACGATATGTCTTGCAGACAGCTGTGCTGCCAAGCCACAACTAACACAGAGAAGTCCCAAAAGACTTAAGACTTGCTGCACTTTATCATCTCCGTGCCTTTTATGAATAAATAAATCATAGCATTGAGCAGAAAAAATGAATTTCGTAAAACACAATATCAACTTCTTGTTTGTTAACTGTCCATCACTGTCCACATGAATGTTTTGTAAAATATCAAAGAAGAAGGGAAGTGAATGAAAGGAACTCAGGAGCGAGGTACATGCTCTCCCGATCACAACGCGATACGATAACGCTGATCATGACCTTGTGGAAATATGGATTTTTCTGGTCAGTTATGTCCCCTATCTTGGACCCCAACGGTTCTATGTGCATATCACAAGTACATGTATGTTCCCTCCAGTTCCAGTTATGAAGACGCAAATACATGTGCGTCCAACGTCAACATGTCTTCTGTCAGATCCGCCATGAATAGGCCGGATATTCCATTCCTAAATATGAAAGGCCACCGGCTTTATATGGTTCACTTATGCCATTTTACAGTCCAGGCAAGTAGGCCCTGATTCTGTCATCAAAACTCTTCTTGCTTTCTGCCTCTGAAAGCTCCAGTCTGAGCCTGCATCTGTGACCATGAACTTTGTCTCATTCTCTGCGCGGCTCACGAAGCCTGACATCAGCCTATTCTCTGCCAAAAACTGTATTTCACCTTCGAATTATCTGCTTCCCCCTCAGCCGATGCATTCCTGCCTAGTAGTTTAAGTAAACATTCTTCCAGTTACCGAGCAAAAGGCCCGGCTTCTCTGCCCTTATGCAAGTAATTCATAGCCCTGTTACCATGGAATATTCCTACCCCCTCGCATTCAGTGTAGACACTTAGACGCTTGTACACGCACGCACAGTCAGTATAGAATAGATTCTGTCCGAGAGTCCTTCTTTCTTGGATAACATAGTTCTTTAAACATAGGATGTTAGATATGATTTGGGATTAGGTTGACTTGACCCTCCAGACTTTTTGTCTCCACATGTAGAGCTAAATGTCAAGTCCCCTTCACCCCCTAGTTACACGTCAATTACACGTCATGCTGCTGCGCGCGCATCTAGGCCAAGTATTATCTTATAGATCCACCTATATATGACATCATAACCAATTATGTTCCTTTTTACTCTTTATTACACCCATTTCTGGTTACGCAGAACAAATCGTCATTTTCCTTATCAATTGTTACGCCTACTGCATTCGCTTCATTGTAATGTATGTACTATAAAAGTTACTTCTTGTCAATAAAGTATGTACTTCACTTCCTGAACCCCCGTGGTGATGGAACTTGGAGCAACCGATTATAATCGATCACTGGAATAAAGCCCATTCCGAAACTCTAATATCACGGATTCTGCCTCTCATTTTACTGAGCTATTTTATAATGTTTCTGTATCAAATTCAGTCCCGGTAAAGGAATTTTATTTACCACAACCTGATCAGGATACTACAGACCACCACGGAAGACCCAAAACACATCATCTCAGGATGAGTCAGACTTAGGTCTGCTATAAAATCCATCAACATGAGTGGAAAGGAATCCAATGAACAGTCTACAGCATTAGAAGGTCACTTTAATGGCAGACTTTGTATTACACAAATGCAGATGACTTGAATGATAGATAAGCCCTCAGGATTGGCCAGTCCCTAGGTGTCCTGAGGTCTTTTCTGTGAAATGACATTGAATGGCTAAAGGGATATTTAGCTTTGTGTCACATCCCACTTTTAGAGATTGTTGTGGAAATACCAACCACGGGACTGAATGCAGAACCATGTTGGTAGAATTGATATATTGACCTAGAAAGATAATACTGCACAAGCCAACTTGAGCACTTCATCACAAACACTCACTCTGGATTCACCAAGATGCTTCCCTCCTTAAGGGTCCCTTATTGGTGTCCATTGCCAAGTGTCTTTATCTCATGTTTATGAAAGGTGTCTCGTTAGCATCTGCTTTTTAGCTGAGGGAATTCAAGGCAGGCAGCTGGGCCTTTTGTGAAAGATTAATATCAGAGGACAGAAAGAAATGGGACACAAGTCCATTATCATATTTAATTAATCATTTCTGGCGGCAGATGGGGTCTGCTGGAAATCCCACTATATGCTGCAGAAAGGGCATCTAAAAGCGCAGCGGAGGATGCAAAATATCAGGCTGATGGTGCTAAGCCACTAACAGCCTTTAATTATTGTAGTGCATTCAACAAACATGGTGGTAATAGAGGATGTTGATCGCTGCTTTAGCGGCATGAAACTGCCACTAAAGCGGCGATAATGGGCTTGATAATATGCCCTTGAGAATTCCGATAGAAGTCCATGTTCTGGTGTGAACCTGGGCTTCTATTGGAATTTTCAAGGGCATATTATCAAGCCCATTATCGCCACTTTAGCTGCAGTTTCCTGCTGCTAAAGCGGCGATAATTTTAACGCCGTTCTTGATAATATGCCCCCACATCTTTACATTAACCAGGAACCAAGTGCCCCATTGTAGCTCAATACTCTCTCAGGGTAGCAAAGCAGGGGCAGTTTGAGGCCTACTAAGGGGATGTGGTTTGGCCTAGTATCCCTAGATCGCTGGTACGCAGCAACAGCAAACAATAAATCATTGTCCAGTCAGTGCCTTATCTTATAAAAAGGAAAAGTACTTTTATTACACACACATTACTGAATACTAGGCATTATTTATACATTTACATACAATCAGATAGTTGGAAATACTTGTGGTGATGCTCTCAGAACAGTTTACACCCCCAGTAAGCCCAAAACCCATCATCACAATCCTTCCCACCTACACTAGAGACACTATCACAATATAAGGGAGTGCCATTATCAATAAGGTAGGCATACTGGCTTTGTCAGGGTGTCACCACATTAGTAAGAGCAGAAAACCTGTTATAATCCTCCACTGCATTACCACTGAAGTCAATGGTGATAATACCACCATTCAATACCGATTATTATAATGTCAAGTCAAGTCAAATAGGCTTTATTCGATCACTAGTATCATAAAAGCAATGTGCAACAACATAGGAAAACATTAAAATTCTATAATGGTTTGCATCAGGATTAAGATTAGGATTAAAACATGATTAAACTAGGTTTACAAGTTGCTAAATTTTTAAGAGGTTATAGGATAAAAGAAGGATACTAGTAAGGGAATTAAAGTCCTGGGTGATGATATTGTTCCTTTATAAAATTATAAAAACAAAGATGTATAAAACAGTCAAAGGAGAGGCATTAAAACACCACCGAACAATAAGATGTAGAATGTAAATGTGTACAAACTTTAAAGGAGATTTCATAAATAAGAAAAATATATCATAAGACAAGACACATTCCTCCCAAAGGTTCAAAATTAATAATCTCTACAGCATATTATTATGAGTGCACAATGAAGGAGGAGCAGCCGTTGTTACTTGCCACTCGGTATCTGTGGGCCCTTCAAAGCTTTGTATCTGATAATCCAGGCGCGACTCAATAACGTAGCCACCCCACAAATAATAAACGTGCTTGAGTCGGTTTTGAGGATACGCAGGGCAGCCTTATAATCACGTGCGCCCATGGATTTACAGACTGGTTTTATCCATTTGGACCTGACGGTAGAGTAAGCCGGGCATATAAATAAGACGTGGGACACACGTTCCAACGGGGCTCTGCAACAAGGACAAGCCTCGTTTTGATGTTCGTGCAGGCTCCATTTAGAAGTTGTTGTATGGACTGGGTGTGTGCCTAATCTAAATTGGGTATATAGCAGTCAACCTGGATAATATCCAGGTAAGGCTCTAACCTGTGCACTGCTTATGACTGAAGAACTCGTCTGTCAATCTCCCCAAATTTGTTTTGCTCAGCTTGTTGGAATCGATCCAGTTCCAGTAAATATGCTTCAGCTCTGTCCTGTTAGGGGGGACTTGAGTAACTCATGATTCCGAAAGACCCAACTTTGTCAACGTCTTTCTAACATTTGATATCCACTTGACCCTATGCCCTACATCTAAATTAGTTACTTCAGTCAGAGCAGAGGCATAATGTGCGAGTTCAGTGGTGCGCATTACGCGTGCCGAAAAGAACAATGGGCGCTACCTGGCAATGTCCCTGATCGACCGTCTACCCATATCAAACATTAAGGGGGTTAGTGGGGTGTTGCGAGGGAGCATCACCAGGTCCCTCACGAACTTATGCTCGGATCTGCAGATGTCCTCAATGTTATCGAAGCCACATGGCGCCGCACCAGACAGTACACTGCTAACTGCTTTGGCATCATAAATTGTGAGGGCTGGTGCAACCGGCCTACTATACGATGACCGGTGTTCTTTACTTAATACCCCAACTACACGCTTATGGTTCATAAGCATCTTTGCTAAGTGGGGCCTCCAATGCATTTTGTCAGAAACCCGTATGCCCAGATAATCAAACATGCTTACTCTTTCCAATAGGGTGTCTTTTAACATTAAGTTGTTTTTAAAAGACTTGTGAGGATTAAAAACCATAAATTTTGTTTTGGTGGTGTTTATAACTAAACCCCTTGAGTCACAAAATAGTTGGTATCTGTTTCGCAGTTTTTGCAGCCCAGATGGAGTTTTTGACACCAACAAGGTGTCGTCGGCAAACAAGTGGGTTGGAACTTTGTCACCCGCCAGGGTTGGCGCATTGGCTGAGACCTCCTGGAGAAATCTCACCACCCCATTGACGTATAAAGGGAACAAAGTGAGGGCCAATACGCAGCCCTGGTGGACTCCTCTGCTAACTGATATCTTTTCCGTGACTTCCCCTTGAGGCCCCCATCTCACTTGGGCATAGTTTCCTTTGTGTAGACGAATAAAAAAATTAAAGATTGGGGGGGAATACCCAGGTCCCTCAACGTCTGCCACAATCTTGTCCTGGGTACGAGGTCAAAGGCAGTTTTCAGATCAATAAAGGCAAGGTAAAGACTACCCTTGCCAATGACAATGGCCTTCCAATACATAAGTAATAATCTAAAAACTTGGTCGATCTTTCCTGTGTTGGACCTGAACCCAGCCTGGCATTGGGAGAGGACATCTTCCTCTTCTACCCAGGTCTGTATTCTCTGGAGGAGGACCCTACCTACCAGCTTCTGCATAGCATCAATTAAGCTTATTGGCCTATAGTTTGATGGGGCTTCCCTGTCCCACTTTTTGAATATCGGGACCACTATTGCACCTTTCCAGGAATCTGGGATTGTGCATCCATTAGCTATGGCGTTCATCAAAAGTTGGATACAGCGCGACCAGTTTTTTGGATCAGCCACAAAAAGGTCGCCTGGAAGGCCATCCGGTCCAGGAGCCTTTTCCGAGAGTATTTTTGTTATTGCCATTACAATTTCGACCATAGAAAATAGTTCACTGGTATTCCCTACCAGAGGGATGTCTGTGGAGTCGCTTAACTCCTCCAGACATCCATCAACAGGAGCGGAATATAGTTTCCTGAAATGGTCATGCCACTCTTGGCTTGAGATATGGTTAGATGGAGTGGAGGGATCTCTACTATTGCCCTTACTTACTAAAGACCAAAACTGATTCTTTTTTTTCTCTGAGCTAGTAGCTTTCCAACTCTGCCAGTGTGCTTCATCCCACTCAATTTTGGCATAATGAAGGGCAACCTTATACTCCCTTCTAGCTGATTTGACCAGACTGGGATTCTTAGACCTGATCGCTGCAGCTAGGGCTTGTCTATGTAACCTGCATTTCTTACTAAACCACAAATGTTGTTTTCTTGAGGGACCATAGATTTATTGTGATTATGAGTGGCTAAAAAGAAAGTGCTCAGCTGATCTATGGTGCGAGAGTGGACTAAGGAGGCTCCTGAAGAGGATTCGGTGGCCAGCAGGGTAGCCTGTAGCGCTAATGTACTAGTCATGACAACTTCCTTAATGCCGGCTAGTTTTATTTCTTGGGATGAAACCTTATGCCATTTCAGATGTCTTTTGCAGTGTGAAGGGTCGATGTCTATAATGGAAGTAGGGGCCCTAATAATCTGAGAAAAAGTAGGTGGGGCCCAAAGGGATTTTAATATCATACAAAGAGGATTGTGATCGCTATCGGTTTTAGTGCCCACGTACATGTCTACAATTTTACCCCATAGTTTCACATCCACTAGGATGTAATCTATACGCGAAGGGGAGCCTACTCTATTAAAAGTATTAGCCCCCTGGGTGTCTGAATGGTTTCTACCATTGGCTGCTCTAAGGTCATGCTCAATTGTCAGAGCACTTAGTTGGATTGTGTGCGAGGTCCATTTGCTAATTGGTGGAATGTTTAAGGGGGAACCGCCCATTTTAAGTCCCCATCCTCTAGCTCCAACATATCCTCTAAACTCAGAGGCTCAAAAGTGCAATTAAAGTCTCCTGCAACTATAGTTTGAGCGTGGGGCGAGCAACTGGATAAGGATTCTTCTAAGATTGTAACAATGGGTGATTGTTGACCTCTCTTCGTGCCTTTGATATAAACATTGAACAACTCCAATGTGCCCCTGCCCCTAGGTCCTTTAATGAAAAGTCTCAAAATATCTGTGCTTTGGGTTGGCTGGACCGTGATTGTACAGCCAAGGGCTATGGTCACCCAAATAATCAATCCACCTGTCGGACGCCCTCTCCCTTTTGTGGTTGCTGGAATACAGTAACAAGCATAACTAGATTTATGGAGTGGGACCGGGCTCCAAGTCTCCTGAAATTGACATATATCATGATCCTCTATCAAGTTGTTCCAGTGTGGTAGTAGAAGCTTGTTTATTAGCCCTGCCACGTTCCATGATAGAATTTTTAGCTGCGTAAAACCGGATAAACTTCAGAGGTGCGAGTTAGGATTAGGTTACATGTTAAATCTAAAGAGATAGATGTTGTTATCAAGTCTTGCGGCACGCAAGTAGCGATCACATGTGGGCCCTGGAAGTTATACTCTGACGCGTCCCACATTTCATCCAGTGTGCCTTTATTTGTAGAAAGAACAAAAGGTTCTTGTGGGCTATAGTTGTAACTAGGGGTCAGGACACTTTGTTCTCTATGGAGGGTGGACTCGATATGCAGTCAATTGACTGCTTCAAGCGTCGAGCCACCCTCTAGCTGAGTTTGGGGCCTGGCCTCTAGGAGTGTATGTGTTTGCTTAAACTGTATAGCTCAAGTGGCGGGGGGCAGGTTCGAAATTCTAAAGCTAGGAGATTTTCAGCCAAGTCAACATTGGAGAAAGTAAGTTCAATACAATCATAGGGCTGGGCAGGGATTGAATGTCTATGTGCCCTAGTGATATCATCGCGAATCACTGAGCGACAGCCTCTGGTGTAACGTATCCAATGACTTTGTTGGTCAAGGAGTTTGCATTTTCTATACCGCTATTCGGGCCACGTTTAGGTACATTCGCCATATAGATGTTAGGGCCTTGTAATGGTGGTAGGGTGTGTGGTTCTCTCCGTTGTGGAAGTTTAGATGGAACATACCTAGTCTGGGCAATGTCCGTGACGTGACGACAACCGCCTGGAATGGGGTGGTCCTTGGTTGGAGCAACTAGTGTGGTATGAGGTTTCTTTATTGTCAGGTTTAGGACCTAGCGAGATGTAGCTTGTGGGAGTTTCTGAAAATGGTTGGACTTCTTGGCCCAAATTTGCCCTTACGGTGCGAGTTGGCCCAGCCAGAGAACGAGTTTGCTGAGCTTGAGCAGGTACCCGTTTCTCGGGCTGGTGTCCAAGTCGAGCCAGGGGAAGCAGTGACTTAACCAGGAGCGTAAGCTCCTCAATCATACGTTTCAGAGATATGATGTCAGACCTTAGGGGGTCACTGGGCCCAGGTAAGCTGAAAGAAGGTTGCTCAGCGATGCTGCCTCCTTGCAGGATACCTGGTAAAGTCTCTTGTTCAATAGTAAGATCAAAAGCAGCTGCAAGTGGGGCAAATCTGTTGGAGCATGGGAAATTGGTCTTTGTTGAGTTAACTTCCTTGCAGGTTGTTTGATCAAGAACTGCCTTCCCTTTTATCCCAGCAAGGTTGCTTTCTTTAATATTGCTCAAGTGGCCAGATCCCTTACGAGCATGTTTCTGAAACATAGTAGGGACAGTAGGTAAGCGAACGGGGCTTTTGGGATCAGAGGGGGATTGGCTAATATTGCTAAGTAGCCCTGGTGGATCTGCCACCAGTATGTTCTCACACTCGCTAATGAGCGTATCTATTCTGTCCAGAACACAATTACTGGCGGCATGTTTGCGCAATTTCTTAGCCTTTTTCCCCTTTCCTACCTCACAGTTCCCAGAGCCTCCCGCCCCCGCTACCTCCATAGTTTTCCGTTTACCCATGCTCAAAGTACAAAATTATTTTAATGGCGACAATAAATATAAAGCGATTGGCTCAATTACTTTGTTAGTTAATTAGCCCTAGTGATAGTTATAAGTGGGATACCAATTAGTTTGGCCTGTTAGGGGTAAGGGTAGGGCTGCAGAGTCTTACAAGACGAGAGACAGTAAGTCAAAGGACCAAGTCAACCAACTAACGATTAAAATCCACAAACGTGGCAAATGGTGAAACACTACCTTTGTCTTGGTGTTTGATGACTATTGTATAGCGGTTTGAAGAGGGTTGGCCCTGCCCTGCGTCTTCCTGGAAATGACGGGCAAAAACGGGCCCGCCCTTGGCCCCGGCTTCACTCGGGCGCCACCGTGCGCGTCCCGCGCTGTGGGATGGCAGCAGCGCTTATGTTGGAGGAGCAGAGATGATGTTGGTGCGCCGGCCCGGGGTTGCTGGGCAATGTAGTCACTTCAAAGGAGCTGTTCCCCTCACGGCGCCGAAAGTGCCTGCATAGCCATTCCCTTCACGGCGGTGTAGGGAGCTATGAAGCCGTTACCCTCATGGCAGGTGAAAAGCACATCCCCCGCTGCGGGATGTCAGCAGCGCTTATGTTGGGGGCGCAAAGATGACGTTGGTGCGCCGGCCCAGGGCTACTGGGAAATGTAGTCACTTCAAAGGAGCCGTTCCCCTCACTGCGGCGAAACTGCCTGCGAAGCTGTTCCCCTCACGGCGGTGTAGGGAGCTGTGAAGCCGTTCCCCTCACAGCGGTGTAGGAAGCTGTAAAGCCGTTACCCTCACAGCAGGTGAAAAGCTCGTCCCGCGCTGCGGGATGGCAGCAACGCTTATGTTGGGGGCGCAGAGATGATGTTAGTGCGCTGGCTTGGGGCTGCTGGGGAATGTAGTCACATATATTTATACTTGACAAGGGGAAACCCGTGAGGTAAGAAGGACCTAGGGTACTTACTAATTTGAAAAACAATAGGTCCTTCAAAAGCAATTCAACATAAGAGAAATATAGACCACAATCGGCTCTATATATTTATACAATGCCCAGCCGGACATTGAAGTTTAATGATCCAAGGAACGGATAATATAGACATACGTGTGAATATCGAGTGGGACACAGTCCTGCGTCCTTCAACACTTAACACAGTTACATACAGTGACACAAAAACGACATTTATCAGGCTGCAAAGAGAAGCTTATTGCCGATAGCAATTACAAAGGCAAGCTTTCAAAACGGTACAATGACATGCACAATTTTTAACATGTGTGTTTAACATGCATGTTTGTACATAGGGTCGACGACGTTTCGATCTATCTAAGTAATACATAGATCATCATCAGGACTAGTAATACACAAGCCTGAGAATAAAATTCCTGTAAAAGGATGAAGAAAAAGAACAAGGAAAGGAAACATCCATTAGAAAACATCCTATAGATAATGAGAATACTCAATAATGGCAGAATTTATGCACAACGTATCCCAAATGAATCATAATCCAGAGTGAGCATTTGCTATGGCGAAGGAAAAAGTTCTACGGTTAAATTAATGGAGAAAGTGAAGGGGGGGAGATTCCAATAGTGCAAAAACAAAATGACGTGAAAACCAATTGCGGATGGAAGGAGAATGAGTGCTATAACCGGTGTGAACGATTAGCTGGTAAATTAAGGCCGTATTTGTGAAGAGACCCGCAGTATTACTAGGTGCACGTGTAAGTATAACCAGGACGGTGTGAACTGGTAATCTACTCAACGAGAGAGATTAGCAGTAACCGGTGAACCCGATCGGGAAGAAGACAACCCAACCAAGAAGCGGTTATCAATTGGCGGGCAGCCGCTGTAACTGTGAGGCAAAAAATCGTAGGATAAGGGGAAGGGATAAGGATAAGGGGAAGGGATAGGAGCAACCAAACAGGAACACGCCTATGGAAGAAAACTCACCACTTGTACGTGACGGCGTGTCGGAGAAGGGATTAACCGGAGCTGCAAGGATGAAGGGCTTCCGGGTAGGGCGGTGTGGAATTACCGGTCATCTATACCCTTCCAAAGATACAAAAACACCTCACTTCCCCTCCTGGCCGCCCAATAGTCTCTCTGATATCCGCTTCTTGGTTGGGTTGTCTTCCACACAACTACTCCATCTGGATCTTCCCAATTGTTAGCTACGATTCTGTATGCTAACAACCTAGGTTAGTTCACTGCCGCTTATTTATATTGCCTCGACTTCCACAGGGATCACTTTACGTTCCCGATCGGGTTCACCGGTTACCGCTAATCTCTCTCGTTGAGTAGATTACCAGTTCACACCGTCCTGGTTATACTTACACGTGCACCTAGTAATACTGCGGGTCTCTTCACAAATACGGCCTTAATTTACCAGCTAATCGTTCACGCCGGTTATAGCACTCATTCTCCTTCCATCCGCAATTGGTTTTCACGTCATTTTGTTTTTGCACTATTGGAATCTCCCCCCCTTCACTTTCTCCATTAATTTAACCATAGAACTTTTTCCTTCGCCATAGCAAATGCTCACTCTGGATTATGATTCATTTGGGATATGTTGTGCATAAATTCTGCCATTATTGAGTATTCTCATTATCTATAGGATGTTTTCTAATGGATGTTTCCTTTCCTTGTTCTTTTTCTTCATCCTTTTACAGGAATTTTATTCTCAGGCTTGTGTATTACTAGTCCTGATGATGATCTATGTATTACTTAGATAGATCGAAACGTCGTCGACCCTATGTACAAACATGCATGTTAAACACACATGTTAAAAATTGTGCATGTTATTGTACCGTTTTGAAAGCTTGCCTTTGTAATTGCTATCGGCAATAAGCTTCTCTTTGCAGCCTGATAAATGTCGTTTTTGTGTCACTGTATGTAACTGTGTTAAGTGTTGAAGGACGCAGGACTGTGTCCCACTCGATATTCACACGTATGTCTATATTATCCGTTCCTTGGATCATTAAACTTCAATGTCCGGCTGGGCATTGTATAAATATATAGAGCCGATTGTGGTCTATATTTCTATTATGTTGAATTGCTTTTGAAGGACCTATTGTTTTTCAAATGGGCAATGTAGTCACTTCATGGGAGAAGTTCCCCTCACGGCTGTGAAACTGCCTGCGAAGCCATTCCCCTCACGGCGGTGTAGGGAGCTGTGAAGCGTTCCCCTCACAGCAGTGTAGGAGGCTGTAAAGCCGTTCCCCTCACGGCAGGTGAAAAGTGCGTCCCGCGCTGCGGGATGGCAGCTGTGCTTATGTTGGGTGCGCAGAGATGACGTTGGTGCGCCGGCCCGGGGCTGCTGGGCAATGTAGTCACTTCAAAGGAGCCGTTCCCCTCACGGCGGCAAAACTGCCTGCAAAGCCGTTCCCCTCACGGTGGTGTAGGGAGCTGTGTAGCCGTTCCCCTCATGGCAGTGTAGGAAGCTGTAAAGCTGTTCCCCTCACGGCAGGTGAAAAACACGTATTATAATGTAAAACCGTGCATTGTTAACCATCAACATTGTTAATAAAACATTGCATTGAATAACATGTGCCTGAGAGTCTTACTTCTGCGTTTACATGCCCACCCTCCAAAGAACATGTACAAAATTAAAGGCTCAGGAGTTTTTTAATCCAAAGGAATCGCCTCCTAAGGGCATACATGGGACCCCCTAGGAGACCTAGGGCCTCTCTTAATGAGGGTGAGCAGCCTTTTCTGAAGCCCACACAATGTACTTTCTTAATGTGGGCAGTGATTGTGACCTTACTGGAGCACCCCAGAACACAATAATTCAAATTGTAAGCCCGCATGGGGTCTTTAGTTATGTTATGTTATGTTATTATAGCTTATAAAGCGCACGATTACCTTGCGGTGTCCTCGCACTAAGCACTGCCAACTAACAACAACAAGAAACTAGCACTGGGAGAAAAACCAAGTTTTGAGATGTTTTCTGAAGAAGCAAAAATCAGAGGAGCTTCTTAACATGAAAGGGATTTCATTCCAGATCTTGGAAGCACTGTGTGAAAAACTTTTGCCTCCCCAATTGGCTTTTTAAACTGGGGTGTTTGTACTAGTATGGCCTCGGTGGATCTGAGAGTTCTATTAAGAACGTACCAAAAAAACTTTTGCCTTAAGAACTCCGGACCGATCCCGTTCAAAGCCCTAAACACTATGCACACAGCCTTGAAGCGCGCTCTCAGACGAATAGGGAGCCAGTGCAGCTTCTGTAATTCGCCCTTGACTGATACAGTCCTAGGAGTCCGAGTCAGCAGTCTGGCGGCAGCATTTTGAATAACCTGCAAACAATTTAGATGTTGTATCTGCATATTAACGTACAGACTGTTGCAATAATCAAGACGTGATAGTATGAGAGCCGTCACCACAGTTCTGAGGCATCCCTCCGAAAGGTATGGTCTAATTTTCCTAATCATTCTGAGGACCAAGGAGCATCCCGACGTAACCTTGCTCACCTGGTCCCCCAACATAAGTTTGTCATCCACCATCACGCCCAGGTTTTTAACTTTTCTGCAGGGTGTAGGACATGGGCCAAGCATGTCTGGCCACCAGTCGGGTGTCCACATCAGAGGGTTATTACTAAATCTCATAACCTCTGTTTTGGCTGAGTTTAATTTGAGGCAGTTAGCCGACATCCACCTAGAGATGGCTCCCATACCGTCCAAAAAGTGAGCTCCTGTTTCCTTTTCGGTTCCTTCCATCACAGACAGCACGATTTGAGTGTTGTCAGCGTAGGAGGTAAGCTGGAACCCATGGGATCTGATGATGCCCGCCAGGGGTGCCACATAGATATTAAATAATGTGGGGCTGAGGGATGAGCCCTGCGGAACCCCGCAAGGTAGAGAAAAGGGTTCGGAGATATCTCCATTGAGTTCGACAGTTTGAGATCTATCCTTCAGAAAGGAGTGCAGCAGGTTCCATGCCTGACCACCTATCCCTATCTCAGAAAGCCTATTCATCAATACCCTATGGTGAACGGTATCAAAGGCCGCAGAAAAATCTAATAGAATCAGCATCGCACTTCCTCCTTTGTCCATCACCTCTCTAATCTCCTCTGTGGATTTAAGAAGAGCCAGCTCCGTGCTGTGATGGGCTCTAAAACCAAATTGAGAATGGTCCAGGGAGTTATTAGCCTGAAGGAAATCGCTAAGTTGCCTGTTCATGGCTTTTTTTACCATTTTGGCAGGGAGGGGAAGTCTGGAGATAGGGCGATAGTTAGTTGGATCCGTAGGATCCAAGGACTGTTTTTTTAGAAGTGGAAGTACTGATGCTTTTTTCCAGGAGCTGGGAAAAGTTCCGGTATGAAACATATCATTAAACAAGGGAGTCAGAACACTGCAGATAGTCCCAGCAATCTGCTTGATAATCCAGGTGGGGCAAGGATCAGAGGGAGCACCTGATTTGATATTAGTCATAAGTTTGTTAGTGTCCTCAGAATTCAGAGGTGAGAAGTGATCAAAAATACTATCTGAAGGGTCCGGGATTTTAGGACTTGGATTGTCATAAGTTCTGTCTATCTGTTCTGAGAGTGAGAGAAAAATAGTTTCCTCTTTAGACTTAAAAAAAGTGGCTATGGTCTTGCAAAAATCCGGGGCAACAGGAACGTTAGGCGTCCTGGGGTTGGACAGTTTAATTACTGTTTTAAAAAGCTCCTTGGTGTCTGATTTAACTTTCGTGATTTGCGAAGAAAAATAATCCTTCTTGGCTAACAGGAGGGATTGTTTGTAGCTGGAGATGGTAAGTTTGAATTCTAATCTGTCGGCCGAGTCATAGTTCTTCCGCCATATTTTTTCGGCCCGCTTGCAAAGTAATTTTTTGTCCCTAAGCTCACCAGAATACCATGGGGCAGTAGGTAGTGGCCTTTTTGGGGGAGCTAATTTAAGACAGGCGTCATTTATCCACCTGTTGTAGCCGCCAGTCGCTGCGTCAGGATCTTGTGGGGCTATGTACATTGAATCAATGAGAGTAGATTCCAGGTGTTTAACATCCAGCTTTTGTACAGAGCCCCTTCTCACATGGTTAACTTCGAAAGAGACTACAAAATGGTCAGACCAGGTGATCGGAAAGACAGAGATGTTGGTCAGATCACAGTTGTTAGAGAATATCCCATCTAAGGTATGCCCTTTCGAATGAGTGGGAGAAGAGACCAGTTGTTTCAGACCGTCTAAGGCCATAATATTGTTCAATCTAGCTGTGTCTGGATCTTCAGTTTTTTCCAAATGGAAATTAAAGTCTCCGAGTACCACGAAAGTTTGTTGGCTCAATCCATCTTCAAGCATCAAACTTAAAGAGTTTAAAAAGTCATTTTTCCCTCCGGGAGGGCGATAGATAAGAATCCCTTTCAAAGGTTTATAGGAAGCTGAAAAGATCTTGAAAGACAAAGCTTCGCATCCTAGGACTTGGACAGGGACAAAATGAGGGGTCAGTGAGTCATGGTATATCACTGCGAGCCCTCCGCCCCTTTTATGAATTCGGTCCAGTGAATAACACCGGTAGCCAAAAGGAGTAGCTTTCACCAGGTCAGGACCTGACGAAGTCTCCAACCACGTCTCAGTAATAAATGCCAATTTAATGTTCTTTCCCTCCAACAGAAGAGCACATTCCTCCGAATGTTTTACTAGCGATCTAGCATTAAATAGAGAACATTTCAAGGTGTCCCCTCTAAAACCGTTGTCTGGAGCCTGAGTGTAGACCCTTTGTTTGATAGGAAGGTTTAACAAGCTAGGCAACTGGGTGAGACAATCCTTGCATATAAGGTTCCTATCGTTTCTGTCTAAGATTTTTTCCGTTTCGTAGAGGGAAGCTGGAGGCAGTTTATGACAGTGTATTCCCTTGTCAGCATGGTCCCACCTAAGCATATCCTTACCAGAATAGACGATTCTCCTAGTCGGCGAGGGAGGGCTAGGGGTTATGGCCCTGCGCCCGGCCTGAGTGCGGACGGGCGCAGACGGGCTTGCCTTAGGCGCGCCTTCGGCGTGGTGCTACTTCAGCTCCTACCTTGAATAATTGATTAGCAGCTTTGCATTTTTTAATGCTTTTGTCTTCTTTCATAAGCAGCGTCACACCGCAATACTTTTTTAGGAGGCCAGGGGCTCCTGACCTTCAAGAATGTACCCGGGGTTTGCTCATAGTCAGGGCACAGTAGGGGGCCTACACCTGTGCTGCCCGGCTGTCTCCCTTCCTTGCCAATAGTGATCTAGTGCTGGTACGGAAGACCACATCTCATTTCTCACCACCCAAGCACCGGCGGGGACCACAGTGCTGGGTGCCTCCCACTAACCTCAGACATAGGCAGAGGGAGGAGAGGCAGGCACCCAAATGGGCCCCCATGGGTTTAGCAGTCCACGGGAGGCAGAAAATAGTTACTTGCAAAAAGTGGAGTGGCAATTTTCTTCATTTGTGTGTCATTTTGCTTCTGGTGGTGACAATAGCCACTAGAAGCATTGTTGGTGGGCAGTATGGTTTTCCTGCTCCCTTAACAGAAGTATACCCTGCCTGGACTCCTGATGCTCTCTCCTGCTTGAGGACTGTCTCCCACAGGCCCTCTACAGACAGAAAGCTGAACACTCTCCCTGCCACACTCATTAAGTCCTACAGCCTCCAAGCTACTTGAAGGGCACATGTATGCCAGCAGAGTGAAGGGTCAGTCCACAAACGTCCCAAGGGAAACATCAGTCCATTCTCCCAACTGTTCCACAGGGGACATAAGGTGTCCAGCACCACTTGCCGTGAAGAGACCCATCCTGGGTGCCAGCTGTAGTCAAAAAACATAGGTCCATCTTTTCATGGGGTCAGGTGTCTTCTCCTTCAATTGGGCACCCTTTCATCGTGGTCGCTCCCAGATCCAGTGTCTTCTCAAGGATCTCTGCCTTGTGCAGGCATTTTTATGTGGGGTGAAATGTTCTGAAAGGTAGTCACATCTGTCCAATCCTAGGGTGTCACATCATTTCCCCACTCCTGTCTCAGCCTTCCTAAACAGCCTTCTGGGACATTTCAACATGGTCACTTCAAGTGGTCTATGGAAAGACCTTCCCTGGGAACCTTAGCCCTGCCCACAACTGACACAGCTACTTGATCCCTTCCCGCCAAAACCTCAATGGTGAGCCCCTCCTGTATTTGCCTCCAGCCATTTGGCCTTCTTCCTTTGTTTCTGTGAGCTTTGGCTAGCTCACGCCAGATGCAATGTGAGAAGTCAATTGACACATGCAGATTTCCTCCCCCGTCTTCCTTCCCCATGAATTGGGCCAAGCACTGTTAATGGCTCTACGGTGTGGGGAGTTCTTTGATCCTCCTGCTGGCCGTGGAGTACTTAACTTGGCCTAGTAGGCAGAACCAAGACCTGGAATTTGATTATGACAATTCTGAAAGTGTCAGAAACAGGAAAGTTATCACACATGTAACAATGGATCTCACTCTGTGAATCCTAAAATTGATAACTGACCCATATCTCTAGGCCTACGTTTGGTGAAAATGCTGTGGAGTATATTTCACCCATAAGATCTAATGCAGTAAGCGCGCAGCCTTTCAGTAAGTACTTCAGACCTACATTATGAATGCCCATTCTCATTATAAAGCCTACACCATGTCAGCACCAATCCCTTCTATGACAGATAACCTGTGCGCAGATACCAAACTGAGCTGGATAGTAATCTCACATGCTCAGCCCGTGCAAGTATGCACACCTGTGATCTTTCGTGTTCATGTGTAGCCAACTCAGACACTCTTACCCGAGCTACGCAGCAGGGGCATTATCTTAAAAGGCAGACAATGATGGGTAGTCCTCTCCATCCATTTCTATAGAATTTACAGTGAGTGGAACTCAGTTGGTGAAACTCACTCACGGTAAAAGACCAAAATCCTGGTGGTCAACAGCAGAAAATCTAGGGGCTAAATGGTTGGAATCCACTTTGCTAAACAGCCTTATGAATACTTTACTGCAGGGCAGCCAAACAGATCACAGCCCTAAGACCTGCCTATTGGATACATTATCGTGGGGCAACCAAACAGGTCTCCGGCCCAAAACCTGCCAATTGGATAATGCTAAGGCCTGTTTATCAGATGCTTTAATCCCGAACCGTCACATACATTTGACTCCTCAAGCCTTTTAATAGAAAAATGAAGGGCCTGATTACGAGTCTGGTGGTCTTGCGACTGTCAGACCCGCGGAGGCGCAGGAATGGTGGTCCACCATTTTGCCAATCTCGACTTTGTAAGTCGTATCGGCTGTTGGCCACAACACACTATGCTGAGCAGGAACTGGTGCAGTCCTGCACAGCATATTTTGAGTTCCTGGGCCTCCAGCCTTTTCATGGCGGAACCCCGCCATGAAAAGTCTGGTGGTGAAGGAACAAAGGGGCCCTGCAGGGCTCCCATGTCCCCACAACCATGGTGATACATTCAGGGGAGCACAACATGTGCCCCCTGTCTATATTCCCCCCATTCCAACATGGCATGGACGTCACCAGCTATGCCATGCTGAAGCGTTTTGGCCATTCCCATTGCAGTGCCTGTTTTCAAGTCACTACTATGGGAAAGGTCAAAGTACCACCAACCATATTACGAGCCATACTTTACAACTTGTAATACGCCGGTGGTCCAGGTGTGGGTTTGGCGCAGCAGAGCTGGCCCAGCAGCGTCAAACTCATAAATCCTGCCCTATGTCTCATACAGTCAAATAGGTCTCGGCCTTGAAGTCTGTCTATTAGATACTTGACTACTGGGCAATCAAAGAGGCCTCAGCCATAAAGCCTATTTTTAGAACTGGGGGTCTCTAGTTGGCTGAGGTAGGTACCTTAGTCCAAATAGGGACCCTTGCTTCTAAGTCAGAAAAAGGAAGGACACCTTCTCAGATAGCCCCTGCTCACCCCCTCGGTAGCTTGGCACGAGCAGACAGGCGTATTTCCAAGGCAAAAGTTTAAAGTATTTGCAACCACGCTCTCAGTAACACAGTGATAACACCATAAATGGACACCACACGAGTCTCATAAAAACAATTATATGTTTATAAAGAAAAGATACGATGAGACCAAACGATAAAAATCCAACATATGCGTATTTGTAATATTTCACCTTACCGGTTATTAGGCCAGCAAGCACTCGTAGGTTATTGCAGTATTAATGAGCAATTCTCGATGATCTAATGCAGTCCTAATGCAATGCTATGCAGTTCATAATGCAAGAATCAGGCAATTCGTAATGCACCAATCAGGCAGTTCGTAATGCAAAAATAATGCAATTAGCAATGCAACAATCAGGCAGTTCATAATCCAAAAATAAGGCACTATGTAATGCAACAATCAGGTAGTTCGTAATGCAAAAATAATGTACTTTGGTACCGATTGCGGTGCTCTGGACGGTCTCTATGCCACTCTTACTGACTCGCGGTAAGTTACTGCCAAAATATGCCCCCAACACTGTTATGATGGAAAACAAAGTGCAGCTCCACACTCGGGCCCCGGTACTGCCACTCCTCGGCACGTACGGGCCGCGATACGTACTTGAGCTGAGGCTCACGCTGCAATGATGGGAAAGGCCGAGAGCGTTTCCCTCGTAGCACGCACCCCGCCCCAGGCGGTGACACAAGCACTCTCGCTGAGCTTTACCTGGGGGGAGCGATCTCACTCTCCTCTCCTCGCGGCTTAGGCCTCCGGAGCGACTTCGTTGATCTTAGGCAGTGGAACTCGGACCCCGACGGTGATGGTTCAAGGTCTCTCTTTGGCTCGGGCCGGCGGTGGTGACTTCTCCCCGCTCCTCTGGGGATGCCGGTCCGGGACGATGACAATGACGATCGCAGAACTTCGGATCACGCTGTCGATCGAGGCAGAGAACCAGACTGCTCTGGGACACACAGTCACGGAGCAATTCCTCACAAAGGTTTCAGGATGCATATAGCACACACACACAGCGTCGCTGAGACTCACTTGGACTCCGGGTGCACACGATCACAGGGCAGTTCGTTCGAAGGTCTCAGGCTGCATGAAGCACATGCACACAAAGTCTCTGAGACCCACTTGGAAACATTTATGTTTCTGAGTTTCCACAACAGGGAGCCAGCTCTCCTTGGGCCCTTGGAGACACGTTACTTCGGGACACAGCACACAGCAAAGTCCTTTCAAGCAGGGGGACCCAGCACACCGCAAAGTCCCTTAGCCTCTTCTTAGTTAAAGCAGCAAACTGCAGGCCAGCTCCAGAACACACAGCAAAGGTCATTTCTTTTCTTCAGTCTCTTCAGCTGTTCTTCCTTGGCAGAGGTTCCTCTTAACCGCGAAGTAGTTTCAATCCTTTTCAGTCTTGTTCAGTCCAACGTTCAGGGGTTCCAGCTCTCATAGTTATACCCCTAAATGTCTTTGAAGTCTTTGTGTTCAGGGGGCACTGACCCCTGTCCAAACCAGTTCTGGGTGTCTCCCTGCCAGTGACACCTTCTTCCTTTGATAGTGGGGGTCTGGGTCCTTAATCGCTCAGCAGGAGATGGAGCCATTGTTTTATGGCAGCAGCCCAGGCCTCTTCACCTCCAGGGGCTACTCCTCCCCCCTACATTCCAGATGCAGGTCAGCCGTGGCTCTCTCACCTACTCTTCCCCTGGGTCAAGACATTCCCCAGATCCTAGCACATTCAAATCCAGACAGTCACTCCACAACCAGGCAGAGACACACAGAATTGTAAGAACAAAAAACCAGCCACTTCTAAAAGCGTGGTTTCTAAACACACAATTCAAAAACCACCTTCACAAAAAGATGTGTTATTAAACTGTGAGCACACTAAACTTCACCTTTCAATCTTAAACCTATGGAAAGATAGGCTGGAAACATATTACACAGCCTCCTCCATTCTGTCATATGAGCAAGATGGCCTTGCAACAGTGAAAAACAATATGGAGAGTATTTCACTGTTAGGACATGGTACACACCTTAGTACATGTGCTTCCTTTCAAATACACTGCACCCTGACCCGGGGGGGGGGAACCTTGGGCCTACCATAGGGGGTCTGATGTGCATAAAAAGGGAAGGGTAAGGCCTGGCAAGTGGGTGCACTTGTCAGGACAACAATGCAGTTTAACAAACTTCACGCAGCCACTGCAGTGGCCGGCCTGAGATCTCTCTTTGGGGCTACTTGTGTGGGTGGCACAATTAGTGCTGCAGGCCCACTAGTAGCATTTGCATTACCAGCCCTGGCACACATAGTGCACTTCACTAGTGACTTTACTAGTAAGGCAAACATACCAATTATGGACAACCAACTATCATAACACTTTATACAGGGAGCACTAGCACTTAAACACTGATCAGCAGTGGCAAAGTGCCCAAAGCAGTAAACCAAAATCCATCACAGCATCAAAAATAGAGGAGGTAGAGGCAAAAAGTCAGGGGTAACCATGCCAAGAAATTCCAGGTCTAACACGTGTCCCCTCCAACCGAAAAGTGGGGAGAACTACCCACCCTCATGGGAGTTCTCATCACTAAGGCGGAAAAATCTGGACAGACAATCAACATTGGCGTGTTCTGTTCCAGGTCGGTGTTCCACCGTGAAGTCCATTCCCTGTAGGGAAATGGACCACCTCAACAGTTTTGGGTTCTCACCCCTCATCTGCATCAACCATCTGAGGGGCCTGTGGTCTGTCTGAACCAGGAAGTGAGTCCCAAACAAGTAAGGCCTCAGCCTCTTCAGCGCCCAGACCACAGCAAAAGCTTCCCTTCCAATTGCACTCCACCTCTGTTCCCTGGGAAGTAGCCTCCTGCTAATGAAAGCTACGGGTTGGTCCAAGCCCTTGTCGTTCAATTGTGAGAGTACGGCTCCCACACCATGCTCTGAAGCACCTTTCTGCGCCACAAATTCTTTGGAGAAATCAGGCGCCTTGAGCACGGGCGCCGTGCACATGGCAGTTTTCAGGGCATCAAAAGCGGTCTGGCAGGCATCAGTCCAGATCACCTTCTTGGGCTGTTTCTTTGAAGTCAGTTCTGTCAAGGTGGCAACAATGGTGCCATACCCCTTCACAAACTGTCTGTCCTATAGATGACCCACAATTTAAACCTGTGGATAGACTGATCCTTAAAAGAAATTGGCATAAGCTCAAACTGGAGGAGTTTTATAAGATCTTGGAGGCGCAGCCCCTGGGCAATCTGCTGAATGTGGAACAAGGATACGAGCAGTTTCGTAACTGGGTCCTAGCCGCCCTTGACTCTCTTATACCGATGCGCTGGTCGAAATGCCATGCTAAAGTTCCCAGCCCATGGTATAATGACACTCTTGCCGAGCTTAAGAGAACGTGCCGGCAAGCTGAGAGGGCGTGGAGGAAATCCTTTGATCCCACCTTGAAATCTTTGTATTTTGCCCAGCTTAAGATCTATCACAGGGCAATCTGTCAAACCCGGGCCGCACACTATGCTTTCGAGTTTCAGAATAGCCCCAACCCGTCTAAATTAATCTTTAAGGTTCTTAAAGACCTTATGGGTAAACGGGCCACCTCGGTGGAAATCTGCACGGACTCTCACTGTGAAAGTCTGGCATCCTTTTTCGTGGAGAAAGTGCAGGCGATTTACCGAGGATTTACGTCATCTGTGCCTGGTGCTGAGCAACCTGGTGTGATGGCTACGGTTCATGAAACCCTGTCCTCCCTGCCAGTAATGTCTGACGAGGTCTTCGATACTCTGAGCCTCAAAATTAAATCCGGTTCTCCATTAGATCCGCTGAAGCCAGAGGTATTTAGACTTCTTCCTCCCTTATGTCGTGAGCCTATACTGGATCTGATCAATCTATCGCTCACATCGGGCGTGGTCCCTTCTTCCTGGAAGCAGGCAGTGGTCAGCCCAATTTTAAAGAAGCCTAACCTTGACCCCCTATTACCAGAAAACTACCGTCCCATCTCCCTCCTGCACTGGACCGCCAAGGTTACTGAGGCACATGTGAACTCCATCTTGTCCGCCCACCTTTCTCGAAATAACATTCTAGACCAGAGCCAGAATGGTTTTCGTGCACAACACAGCACCGAAACTGCACTGCTCTTTATGACCGAGCACTTGCGAACGGTGCTGGATGCTGGGCAGACAGCGGCGCTCCTCCTGTTAGATCTGAGCGCCGCGTTTGACACGGTGTCTCACGACATTCTGATCCGGCGCTTGGAGGGAGTGGGAATTGAGGGGATTGCTCTCCAATGGTTTCGCTCTTTCTTCTCGGACCGGTTTTTTAAAGTGGCTATTCCACCTTGTCAGTCCTCTTTCCATCCACTGGGGCTGGGGGTTCCGCAGGGCTCTGCGTTGAGCCCCACTCTGTTCAACCTATATGTGAAACCGCTGGCTGCACTCGTCAGACAATGTGGCTTAACCATGACATCGTATGCCGACGACACGCAGCTGGCGGTGACACTCAGCGGTGATCCCGAGGTGAACGCTCCCAGATTCCGTGCAGGACTCATAGCCGTGGCAAATTGGATGCGAACTAACTGTCTGCAGTTAAATGCCAAAAAAACCGAGGTCCTGATTTTAGGAAAGCAGGCGGAGCTCTGGGGAGACCAGTGGTGGCCTCCAGAATTGGGGGTGACTCCCATCCCAGCTGCCGAAGTTAAGAACTTGGGGGTCTGGCTGGATCCTACACTCTCCTTCACCAGCCACACGAAGAAGGTTGCAGCTACCTGTTATGGTATTCTGCGAGGGCTGAGACCGGTCCTCAAATTCTTCGACCCCCCTACTCGGCAACTGGTGGTCCAAGCCTCCATTCTTTCTCGGCTGGACTATGGGAGTGCGCTGCTGCTCGGAGTGAATCAGGCGGAGGCTACTAGATTGCAAAGGGTGCAGAATGCCGCGGCGCGAGCCATCGTTGGCCTTCCTAGACAGTGCTCTGTCTCTGCAGTTTTGACCTCTCTCCACTCGCTGCCGGTCAGACAGAGAATTAAATTTAAGGCTCTCTGCCTGACATTTAAAATCTTGAAGCTTTCCTCTCCTCCAGCCCTCGCTAAGCTTGTTTCCTCCTATGTTCCTACGCGGTCTCTTAGATCGGAATTTCTCCATCTGGCGGCCAATACACGGTTTAGACTGAGTAGGATGGGAGGTCGCTCCTTTCGAGTATTAGCGGCAGGATTATGGAATTCTCTCCCTGTCCATATTCGAGCTCTGAACAGCCTTACTTCTTTTAGGCGCGCCATAAAAACTTTTTTGTTCCCAACTGCTGACTGATTCCTTCCTCTCCTTCCCAGCATCGATTTGTTGTGTTGTGGTACCTGATCAGGCGCCGGGACGCCCCTTGGCTGGGGCAGCTGCACGCCTTATAAAAATGACTAACATAACATAACATAACATACCCAGTGAGTCCCAAAAAGACCCTCGGTCCCGTCTGGGTCTTGGAGGGTTCCCAAGCCAGGATGGTATCAATTTTTGCCTGTAGGGGTGGCACCTGGCCGCTTCCTACCTAGTGTCCTAAGTACACCACAGAACCCTGCCCCATCTGGCACTTACTTGCCTTGATACTGAGGCCCGCCCTCTGCAAGGCCTTCAACACTTAAAAGAGGTGTTGCAAATGTTCCTCCCAACTGGAGCTGAAAACAGCAATGTCATCCAGGTAGGCGGCGCTGAATTCCTTCAGCCCACACAGCACCTGGTTAACCAGTCTCTGGAAGGTGGCAGGGGCTTTCTTCAACCCAAAGGGCATAACCCTGAACTGGTAGTACCCCTCTAGCATTGAGAATGCTGACCTCTCCTTGGCCCCCTCGGTCAAGGCAAATGTGCTGAGGTACCGGGCAGCTCCCAGCCGATCCACAAGCTCATCAGCTCTGGGGATGGGATGAGCGTCAGTCTTGGTGACCGCATTGACACACGGTAATACACACAGAACCGGAGTTCGGAGGGTGGCACCTGGCGCAGCAGCTTTTGGCACAAGGACCACTGGGCTAGCCCAGGGGCTGCTGGATAGCTCAATCACCCCTATCACCAGCATCTTGGAAACCTCCTCCTTGATGCTGGTCCTGACCTTATCAGCTACTCTGTAAAATGTTTGTTTTACAGGCAGACTGTCTCCAGTGTCCACATCAATGAGGCACCAATTGGTGACTCCTGGGGTCAGGGAGAACAGGGAGGCGAACTGACCCAATACCTGGCGACAGTCCCTCTGCTGTTCCGGGGTCAGGGTAGGCGAGAGGTTCACCCCATCCACTGACCCATCCTTCTCCTTGCTGACAGGAGGTCAGGGATAGGTTCGCTCTCCTCTTCCGGCCCATCATCTGTAGCCAAGAGCATGGTCACATCAGACCTCTCAAAGTGGGTTTTGAGGCGGTTCACATGGAGGACCCTCAGAGGGTTCCTAGGAGACTGTAAGTCAACCAGGGAGGTCACTTCGCTCTTGCGCTCCACTACCTCATAAGGCCCAGTCTACTTGTCCTGGAGCATGCAAGGCTCCACTGGTGCCAGCACCCACACTTTTTGCCCAGGTTGAAACTTGACCAGAGTGGCATTCTGGTCGTACCACCTTTTCATTTCTTCCTGGCTGTCTTTCAGATTTACCTGAGCGAGTCGCCTGAATCGCCTAGTTTGCTTACTGAAGGCCAGCATGTAGCTATATAAATCCTGGGGAGGTTTACTAGGAGCCTTCTCCCAGCCCTCCTTCACCAAACTCAAGGGTCCTCTTACAGGGTAACCATACAGCAGCTCAAAGGGACTGAACCCTAAGGACTTCTGTGGCACCTCTCTGTAAGCAAACAGCAGGCATGGTAAGAGGATGTCTCACTTACGCATCATGGGTTTCTCAAAACCCATAATCATGCCCTTCAGTGTCCGGTTAAATCTCTCAACCAGACCGTTAACCTGGGGGTGGTAAGGCGTGGTGAGCTTATAGGTTACACCGCATTACTTCCACAGAGACTTCATACACCCAGATATGAAATTAGTACCCCGTTCGGACACCCCCTCTCTGGGGAATCCCACGCGGGAGAAAATCCCCATCAGTGCACGGCCCACGACGGGGGCTGTCACCGTCCGGAGAGGGATGGCTTCTGGGCACTGGGTGGCATGGTCCACCAAGACCAGGATGAACCTGTTGCCCATGGCTGTCTTGGGATCCAGAGGCCCCACGATGTCAATGCCCACCCTTTCAAAGGGGTCGCTGATGACAGGGAATGGTTGTAGGGGAGCATTGCGCTTCCTCCCACTCTTACCACTTGCCTGGCAAGTCTGACAGGTCCTGCAATGAGTATCAGAACTCTTGCACATTTGAGGCCAGTAGAAGTGGGTGACAAGCCTCTCAAAGGTCTTGTCCTGCCCCAAATGTCCTGCTAAAGGCTCATCATGAGCCATCCCCAGTAGGAAAGCTCTGAAGCACTGGGGTACCGCCAGCACATGGGCTGACCCAGGCTCAGCAACCCTAGGCTCACTATATAGGAGATCATTCTCCCCGCCTGTTGCCACAAACCTACAAGAGAAAGGCACTTTTTCTGCTCCTCAAAGAATTCCTCCCTGGAGGGCCCTCCCTTCTGCTGCCATTTGGTCAGCTCAGGTAGGTCCCCCAGTCCAGCTACTTGCTCCCCCGTAGGCTCCAGGGCATCCCCCTCAAGGTTTGCCTGCTCCTGGACCTTGGGGACTTTGGGGACCAGTTTCCAGCGACCCCTGCCTCTTCTCTTTAAGGCAGGCACCTGGGCCACTGTTTCAGGCTCCAGGTCCTCTTGAACCCCTGTCCTGGCTGCCATTGACCGAGTGGTCCCACAAGCCCACTCAGGCAGTCCCAACTTCTCCAAATGCACCTGGCGTTCCACCTCCTTCCAGGGATAACTCTCCAGGGCATTCCCCAGCAGACAGTCTACAAGCATGGATGGACTTACAACAACCTTCAAGGAACCCGAGACTCCCCCACTCAAAGGGAACTAGCGCCACCTTGCAGAGGAGCACGAAGTTGTCTGCTGCAACTACAGGGTGAAGTACATTGGGAATTACTTGCTTCTCAGACACCCACTGACACCTGACATGTCAAACTGGCTCCTGTGTCTCCCAGAGCCTCCACCCTCCTTCCATTGATGGCCACCAACTGCCTGTACTTCTTAGTATTCTCAGACAGAGAGGCTTCCTGGAACATCTCTCAATTTCCTAATGAGACCAGGGTCATAACTGCTTGCTCCTCCGCATTCCAAGGACTCAATTCCTCCCCCAACGCTACACTCACTAAACCTGGGGTTGGAGCACCAGTGGGTGCAGGTGGTTTCTTGGGGCATTTAGGGGCAATGTGACCCACTTCTTTACAGAAATAACAAGTAGGAGGACCTCGGCGGTGCCACTTGCCCTTAGGGGACCACCAGGGCCTCTTAGCCTTGGGGGGCTGGGAACTGGGAACCTTTTACCTTGGAACTACTTTGGGGCCCTTTAGAGAACTCCTTGTGGTTACCCTTGTCCTCCCCCACCTTCTGCGGTGGACCCTGTACACCTTTGGTAGTGGTACCTCCAATCCCCATGTGGTCCCGGGTGCTGGTCCAGTGGGCCGCCTCTTAAGCAAGCTTACCGGGATCAGTCAGCTTACTGTCCAAAAGATGCTGGCCCAGCTCTGGAACACAAAGACTACTCAAGTGCTCCCAACTAATTAAATTGCATAGGCCCTTAAAATCAGTTACCTTGCTGCCCGTCATCCAACCATCCAGTGCACACGTGTACGCATTCACACACTCAACCCAAGTACTGGATTCCTATTTCTTGAAGTTCCTGAACTTCAGTCTGTATTGTTCAGGAGTGAGCTCATACCTGAGACATAAAGCCTCCTTCATGTTGGCGTAGGTCAGGGTTCCCACCCTCTCTAAAGGTGGAAAAACATCCCTCCCTAAAGCCTCAAAGTGGTTCCATAGGCCCGCCCCCTAATGCTTCTCAGGCACCTCATTCATCCTTAGTGCGATGTCATATGCCGTGAACCACGCATAAATGTCATCACCCCTCTTTTAATCTCGGACTAAGTCTTTGGGAATGTATACCTTACCCGCTGGCACTGGTTGTGTGCTGCCACCATTCGAACTGGACTCCACCTGTTTAGCCTTAATGTCCGGTTCCCTCATGCTTAACTCATGAGCTAAGAGAATCTTCTTCTCTTCCAAGGCAAGAGCGTTCCTGCTCTCCTCTGCTCGCTTTTCACTTTGAATGAGCAGCTTTTTCTCTTCTGCTTGAGCCTTGAGTTTTAAAACCTCCAAATCCTGCTCTCTGACCCTTTGGTTTTCCTCCAGCTCCTCTTGGGAAAAACTCCTCCCTGAATGGTTACTACCAACCCCTGAGGCTGGTCCTTCCACCGGTAAATCCTGTGGACCAAATCCATTCCCTGGGTCATCCTCATCCACCTCAGCATCACCTGTCTCCTGAGACTCTTTGGCTTCCCACCAGGCCCTCAAGGCCATTTGCAGCTCCTCCTTCTTGGCGCTACTTTTCAAGGGACATACCAAAGCTCTGCAGAAATGCCTCAATTGATCAACTTTGTAGATAAGCCATGCCTCAATGTTGAATTCCAATTCTGCAGCCTCACTGGCTTCTTGACTCCTTTGAGACATGATGTGTGGCTTAAAGGTCACTCAAAAATAGAACCACAAAATCAAACCACAATATGTGGTTGTGTCATGGTCTGCGCTAAACTAGTGGTGTACACCAACCACTGTGAGTGAATTTGCAAATACACATTCAAATCCCCAACCGCTGACCACCAATGTTAGAACTGGGGGTCTCAAGTTGGCTGAGGTAGGTACCTTAGTCCAAATAGGGACCGTTGCTTCTAAGCCAGGGAAAGGAAGGGCACCTTCTCAGATAGCCCCTGCTCACCCCCTCGCTAGCTTGGCATGAGCAGCCAGGGTTATCTTCAAGGCAAATGTGTAAAGTATTTTCTACCATGCTCTCAGTAACACAGTGATAACACCACAAATGGACACCACACGAGTCTCATAAAAACAATTATATGTTTATAAAGAAAAGATACAATGTGACCAAACGATAAAAATCCAACATATGCTTATTTGTAATATTTCACCTTGCCGGTTATTAGGCCAGCAAGCACTCGTAGGTTCTTGCAGTATTAATGAGCAATTCTCAATGATCTAGTGCAGTCCTAATGCAATGCTACGCAATTCGTAATGCAAGAATCAGGCAATTCGTAATGCACGAATCAGGCAATTCATAATGCAAAAATAATGCACTTTGTAATGCAACAATCAGGCAGTTCGTAATATAAAAATAAGGCACTTCATAATGCAACAATCAGGCAGTTCGTAATGCAAAAAGAAGGCACTTCTTAATGCAACAATCAGGCAGTTCGTAATGCAAAAAGAATGCACTTCGTAATGCAATAATCAGGCAGTTCGTAATGCAAAAATAATGTACTTCGGCACCAAGAGCTCTGGATGGCCTCTATGCCACTCTTACTGACTCGCGGTCAGCTACTGCCAAAATATACCCCCAACACTGTTATGATGGAAAACAAAGTGAAAACCAAAGGAAATGATGGACAGAGTGTTGAACATTGCAAGCACTCACCCCCAGTCAACTGATCTGGGTTTAATCCATCACCATTCTTTAGCCCACTCTGCCACCACAGTTCAGACATGGCCATATGCAAATCAGTCTGACCCTGTGCCTCATGGGAACAGTCCAGCCCGAATTGCCAAGCCATGTCTTCCCTGGACGAGAAACAAGCTACCTAGGACCAGTTTCTGGCATTTCAGCCGTCTTCAGCCAGGCTTGCTTGAATCCAGTGGCAAAGTGAGCAAGGGACTCACGTCTGAGCATACCCTGCCAACTTATGGCGAACAAAGCAAAAACCAAAGGAAATGATGGACGGAGTGTTGAACATTGCAAGCACTCACCCCCAGTCAACTGATCTGGGTTTAATCCCTCACCGTTCTTTAGCCCACTCTGTCACCCCAGTTCAGACATGGCCATATGCAAATCAGTCTGACCCTGTGCCTCATGGGAACAGTCCAGCCCGAACTGCCAAGCCATGTCTTCCCTGGACCGGAAACAAGCTTCCTAGGACCGGTTTCTGGCATTTCAGACGTCTTCAGCCAGGCTTGCTTGAATCCAGTGGCAAAGTGAGCAAGGGACTCACGTCTGAGCATACCCTGCCAACTTATGGCGAACAAAGCAAAAACCAAAGGAAATGATGGACGGAGTGTTGAACATTGCAAGCACTCACCCCCAGTTAACTGATCTGGGTTTAATCCATCACCGTTCTTTAGCCCACTCTGCCACCCCAGTTCAGACATGGCCATATGCAAATCAGTCTGACCCTGTGCCTCATGGGAACAGTCCAGCCCGAACTGCCAAGCCATGTCTTCCCTGGACCGGAAACAAGCTTCTTAGGACCGGTTTCTGGCATTTCAGCCGTCTTCAGCCAGGCTTGCTTGAATCCAGTGGCAAAGTGAGCAAGGGACTCACGTCTGAGCATACCCTGCCAACTTATGGCGAACAAAGCAAAAACCAAAGGAAATGATGGACGGAGTGTTGAACATTGCAAGCACTCACCCCCAGTCAACTGATCTGGGTTTAATCCATCACCGTTCTTTAGCCCACTCTGCCACCCCAGTTCAGACATGGCCAACAAAGTGCAGCACCACACTCCGGCCCTGGTACTGCCACTCCTAGGAACGTATGGGCCGTGATAGGGGCTTGAGCGGAGGCTCGCGCTGCAAAGATGGGAAAGGCCGAGAGCGTTTCCCTTGTAGCCCGCACCCCGCCCCAGGCAGCGACACACGCACGCTCGCTGAGCATAACCTTGGGGGTGCGATCTTACTCTCCTCTCCTCGCGGCTTGGGCCACTGGTGTGACTTCGTTGATCTTGGGCAGTGGAACTCAGACCCCGACGGTGATGGTTCAAGGTCTCTCTTTGGCCCGGGCCGGCGGCGGTGACTTCTCCCCGCTCCTCTGGGGATGCTGGTCCGGGCTGATGGCAATGACGATCGCAGCACTTCGGATCATGCTGTTGATCGAAGTAGAGCACCAGACTGCTCCAGGACACACAGTCACGGTGCAATTCCTAATGAAGGTCTCAGGCTGCAACAGGACACACGCACACAGCGTCACTGAGACTCACTTGAGCTCCGGGTGTACACTATCACGGGGCAATCCTCACAAAGGTCTCAGGCTGCACGAAGCACACACACACAGCATCGCTGAGACTCACTTGGACTCTGGGTGCACACAATTACAGGGCAATCCTCACGAAGGTCTCAGGCTGCGCAAAGCACATGCACACAGCGTCGCTGAGATTCACTTGGTGCACACGACCACAGGGCAGTTTTTACGAAGGTCTCAGGCTGCACGAAGCACACGCACACAGCGTCTCTGAGACACACTTGGAAACTTTTATGTTCCTGAGTTTCCACAAAAGGGAGCCAGCTCTGCTCGGGCCCTTCGAGACACGTTACTTCGGGACACAGCACACAGCAAAGTCCTTTCAAGCAGGGGGACCCGGCACACCGCAAAGTCCCTTATCCTCTTCTTAGTTAAAGCCGCAAAATGCAGGCCAGCTCCAGAACACACAGCAAAGGTCATTTCTATTCTTCAGTCTCTTCAGCTGTTCTTCCTTGGCAGAGGTTCCTCTTGACCGCGAAGTAGTTTAAATCCTTTTCAGTCTTGTTCAGTCCAACGTTCAGGGGTTCCAGCTCTCATAGTTATACCCCTAAATGTCTTTGAAGTCTTTGTGTCCAGGGGGCACTGACCCCTGTCCAAACCAGTTCTGGGTGTCTCCCTGCCAGTGACACCTTCTTCCTTTGATAGTGGGGGTCTGGGTTCTTAATCACTCAGCAGGAGATGGAGCCATTGTTTTATGGCAGCAGCCCAGGCCTCTTCACCTCCAAGGGCTACTCCTCCCCCCTACACTCCAGATGCAGGTCAGCCGTGGCTCTCTCACCCACTGCTCCCGTGGGTCAAGACATTCCTCAGATCCTAGCACATTCAAATCCAGACAGTCAATCCACAACCAGGCAGACACACAGAATTGTTAGACCAAAAACCAGCCACTTCTAAAAGCGTGGTTTCTAAACACACAATTCAAAAACCACCTTCACAAAATATGTGTTATTAAACTGTGAGTTCAGGCACTCTAAACTTCACCTTTCCATCTTAAACCTATAGGGAGATAGGCTAGAAACATATTACACAGCCTCCCTATTCTGTCCTATTGGCAAGATGGCCTTGCAACAGTGAAAAACGAAATGGAGAGTATTTCACTGTCAGGACATGGTACACACCTTAGTACATTCCTACCTTTCACATACACAGCACCCTGCCCCGGGGCGTACCTTGGGCCTACCATAGGGGTGTCTGATGTGCATAAAAAGGGAAGGGTAAGGCCTGGCAAGTAGGTGCACTTGTCAGGACAACAAGGCAGTTTAACAAACTGCGCGCAGCCACTGGAATGGCAGGCCTGAGATCTCTCTTTGGTGCTACTTGTGTGGGTGGCACAATTAGTGCTGCAGGCCCACTAGTAGCATTTGTATTACTAGCCCAGGCACACACAGTGCACTTTACTAGGGACTTTACTAGTAAGGCAAACATACCAATTATGGACAACCAATTACCATTTACACTTTATACAGGGAGCACTTGCATTTTGACACTGATCAGCCGGGGCAAAGTGCCCAACGCATCTAAGCCAGTAAAACGAAATCCATCACAGCATCAAAAATAGGAGAAGTAGAGGCAAAAAGTCAGGGGTAACCACACCAAGAAATACCAGGTCTAACACCTATCTAATGGATGCTTGGCAACAAAATAGGTCTCACATTTGTGAATAACTGTCTATTGGACATCTTACTCCTAGACAATAATTTTCCTATCAATCTCTCTGCTGATTTGATTCAGAAGATCCAAAGATAAATGTATTCTGTGCAGATTTCCTTCAACTCTAGTCTGAGGATTATCCCCAGGATGACAAAAACTGTAGCGTTCAGCCTGGAAAACAGCTCCAACAAGTATAAAGAGCTCTTCAACATTGTCAAAGAATTCTCCAACCCCTCCAGATGCCACCAACTCCATCACAACTTTGCAAGACCTCTGTGACAACCTCTGTGATTTCTTTATCAACAAAATGCCGAAGATCTATAGCAATTTTGAACCCCAGACCAAGACACAGGAACTCATCAACCAGCTGCCCACCACCACCTAAACGGACCTTCAGATCACAAATTGAAAACCCCTCACCCCAGAAGACACCACCAAAATCATGACAACAATCCACTCTGGGTCCCCCACCGACCCCGGCACTCACCATATCTACAATCTATGAGGAAGTCTGGTCATCTCCCACCTCACCACCATCATCAGAACCTCTATCCAAAGTGGAACCTTCACAGACAACTGGAAACACACAGAAATCACAACTCTCCTGAATTAAACCATGGCAGACCCAGAAGAGCTCAGCAACTACAGACCCATCTCACTCCTGCCCTTCCCATCCAAAGTTGTGGTGAAATCTATCAAAAAACAACTCTCCAACCATCTTAAATAACACCACCTACTAGACATCTTGCAGTCTGGATTCTGCAGCAACCACAGCATGAAAAACGCTGACATCACAGCAATGGATGACATCCGGACTATCATGGATAAAGTTTGAAGACAGACTCATGATGACCAAACAAGTAAACCCCATCACCTCCTCCTGATTTTTCATCCCACGCATGCTCTGCAAAATATTCCAATGTCTCCCCGCTGACACCAGATACATGGTCAACCAGGCCCTCATCACCATAAGACAGGATTATGGCACTCACTCAGCACCGGTTTCATTAATCAACTCGTACAAAGACTCCAAACCACCCAGAACGCCATAGCCAGACTTATTCTCATCACATGCAGCTCACACATCACGGCTCACCTCAGAGAGCTACACTGGCTACCAATCCAGAAGTAATGCTGATTTTAACTGCTCACCCATGCGTACAAAGCCCTTCACAATGTCAGATCTGTCCACCTCAACCACTGCCTCAACTTCCACCAACACACCAGGCAACTACGCTCAACCACACTCCACCTCTAGAAAAAACTCTGCATCCGCAAGAGCAAATCAGGATGATGCTCCTTCTCCTACATCGCCACCAGATCCTGGAATGACCTTCCACATCAGGACCTCCCAGTCCCTACTCGAGTTCGGCAAGAAGCTGAAGACCTGGCTATTCACCTAGGAGCCCGACTTGCCTACTCATCAGCGCCTGTATACCCCTCGGGTGATAAGCACAGCTTTACATGACATAACATAACTTAAGGTAACATGACATAACATTACATAACATAAAATTACATAACTCACAATGCCTTTTGAAAAGCCAGCAGTGTCAGCTGTGCAGTCAATGAGCAAACAATCTTTTACTAACTGAGGAAGGCAGAAGCTAAAACGTTGCAGTGGTAATATATTTTTGTTCTTTAGATAATCCATCTGTTTGAGTCACTTCTTTCGCTGACATTTCCTTTCTTTGTGACTCATTGTATCCTTTGGGATCCAGATTTTTGCCCTTGATGGCAGTTTTTCTTGTGCTCCTCCATCTTCTAGTATATGTATATTGTCATCAGTCAAACGTCTTCATTGCGATCATTATGATCATAAAAGACATAACAGTTATATACAATAATATTTTTGTATAAATTCATTATATCAATAATACACACTATAAAATCACTATCGATTAAAAAAGCATATCGATACGATATTTTGAATAAATTCCATTCCATTATAAGACTATTTACTAAAAACAATAGGTTAAAACAAGAATAAAATACTCAAGGGTGCGGCTCATAACTATTGGTTATTTTCTTGCCCCCTTGACCCGTGGATCCATGAGCTAGAGTACAATTTATAAGGCCAAATTTCACAGGGTATTAAAAAACAGTACAGCTTGGGCCTAAGGTGCTAGCATTTATACTCCACACCCATCTTAAAAATGTTACCACGGCAATCACAATATACTCATCTGTGTTTGATATTAGTATCCGGAATTCCGTGGCACAGGATTGAGTACCCATATTAGAGCAAAAAGCTTTGATCCATTTGGCTCTGGGAGATTTGTACGCCGGAGAAACAAAAAATATATGGGGAACTGTCTCAACCTGCGCAGGACAAAAAACACATGCATTGCCCGATACACTCTGCCATTTTTGAGTAAAGGCTTTGACCGGGAGAGTACCTACCCGGAACTGGAAATAAAGTTTTTTGTCTCCCGGTTTGGATATAAAATCCCAGTAATCTTCATATCGGGCCACACATTTGTGCTCCAAAAATAACCTGGTCAGGGAAGAGTTCATATGGTGGGACACTGATTTTACTCTCACCATATTCCAGTATGTTTCTTTAAAAACCCTCTTGGTAGGAAAGGAGTTGCCAACAGGATCCTCCCATAAGTGACTTAACCCCATATCTTGTAGTACACTTTTAACTTTTTGTAACCAAAGGATTTTACAAGATACATCGGCTTCAATGACATCTTTTAGTGCGTTAGCATAAACAACCAGCTCCAGGGTGGACCAAAGCCTTCTCCAGAAAGCTGCCGGTCTATATCGTGCTGTCTCCTCAAACATATAACACTCTAAATCTAAATAAAGGGGTTTCTGAGGGGTAGATTGAGGAAGACCAGTAAGAGCTCTCACAAATTTGTTTTGGGCCACAGTTAGGGAAGTCACGTTGTCAAAACCCCACAACTCTGCGCCATATAGAACTGAGGCCCTAACCTTAGTGTTGTAAATCTGGAGAGCTGGTCCTACCGGCATGGTCTGAGATAACCTATATTCTTTCCCCAGCACACCAGCGAGTTGAGCATGCTTGAGGGCCATTAAGTCAATTTTGGGTTGCCAATTTAGTTTCCTACCCAAAGTTACCCCAAGATATGTAAAAACATCTGTTTGTTCTAACTTTGTGTTATTCAGATACATATTCCCTCTAATTGATTTATGCTTGTGCAGAACCATAAATTTTGTTTTATCCACATTTATCAGCAGCTCATGGTCTGCACAAAATTCCTCAAATCGATTTAGTGCCCGCCACAATCCTTTCTGTGTTTTGGATGTAATCAGGGTGTCATCTGCAAACATAAGCAGAGGGACCTTCATGCCTGCAAGAGAGGGAGCGTCTGTTGGAAAAGAGGCAAAATAGTTAACAACCCTGTTTATAAATAAACTAAATAGGGTTGGAGCCAAAACACATCCTTGGCGGACCCCCTTAGATACTGTAAATCTTTCGGAAACATTACCCTGGGACCCCCACCGTACTTGAGCAAAATTTGACTCATGCAACTTAACCACCAAAGATAACAATTCTGGAGGCATGCCCAGATCTTTCAAGGCCCCCCATAGCTTATTCCGTGGAACTAAATCAAAAGCAGATTTAAGATCTATAAAGGCAGCATACATCACCTGCAATAATTGCCACACGCCAGTAAATTAATATAAACCTAAACACTTGATCTATTATGCTGACGTGTGGACGAAAACCAGCCTGTAAGGGAGACATTATATCATTATCATTGATCCAGGTCTGAATACGGCTCAACACTAGCCTGGCCATAATTTTTTTGTATTGAGTCAATCAGGCTTATAGGCCTGTAATTACTAGGGTTGGCGTGGTCTCCTTTTTTTGTAATTTGGGAGTATTTCTGCACCACGCCATGACTCGGAAATTGGAGCACCACTAGCAATTGCATTTACAAGTGTAAGAATGTACTTGAGCCAATTTTCCTTGTCATGTAAAAACAAATCCGCTGGGATACAGTCCGGGCCTGGGGCTCTTCCTTTAGGTACAGTTTTTAATGCTAATTCCACCTCTGCCCTGTTAAAAACCACAAAAAAATCTGACTTATCTATTAGAGGTTGATCTAGGGTGACACTTGTAGAATTAAATTGGGCCTTGAAATGAAGCACTCACTGTTCGGGGGCTACAAAATTATGAGGTGTTTTACTAACTTCACCACTGCCCCATTTTACAATCTCCCAGAGCTTCTGCATACTCTTTTCATTACTTGGATGCAGAAGATCACACCATCGCTGTTCGTCGGCCTCTTTTTTTGCTTTGAGCTGAGTCGCTTCATAAAAAATCCTAGCACTCTTTATATCTGACTGGATTTTCAATTTAATGGCTTTAGACAGATTTTTGTGAGCTACTCTACAAGCCTTATTGTACCATTTGGCAGACTTGGAGAGGACATATCTCTTCGGTTTGCATGGTTTAATAAAAAAAGATTTTAGGTTAGCAAACAATTTGTCATGCACCTGTAGAATGTTTTGGTTAATATCTTCCTGAGACTCTAAGTTTGCGAGGACAGTTAATGAGTTCTCAATCTCATTTTTCATCAGCTCCAGTATAGTGCTGTTATCAATTAACATTGGCCATTTTACTCTTCTCATATCTTTTGTGAGAACAACATCCGCAGTAACATGTACCATCGGGTGTGCCAATGTATATTAATCTTGCAACCGTAAAGATAACATCAGGGGGTTATGGTCACTCTTACTTCTCCAACGGACTACCATATCAATGAGTAGAGGCCACAAAATAAGGAAATAGTCTATTCGTCTCCTTTTTAAACCACTGCAATATGTTTGGGAGCCCTTACTGTCAGAGTTTGACCTCCCATTCACTGCTCTTAAACCCCTCTCCAAACACAGACTTTTTAATTGGAGGGCTGCCGCTGTCCATTTCCTTATTGGGCCGAGGGCCAAAGCAGGTATGCTCCATTGTGAGTCTACTTCTTCGCCAAGATAACCATCTTCTGAATCCAATGGCTCGAAACAGCAGTTGAAATCGCCAGCAATTACTATACTGCATTTACCTCTATTGTCACCCACAAAGGTATCGAGTAAGGAAACAGTTTCCGACATTATCCCTCCCACCGTACCTCTGGCGTATACATTTATCACTAACACATTTGGTTGATAATCAACGCTTAACTGAATAGCTTGTATATCGGGACTATTAATCGATACTTCCTCAACCCTATAACCAGCATTTTGCCTCACCCAGATTGTTAATCCTCCAGATGGTCTACCTTTTCTGCCTCCAACAGCCGGTTTTGAAAAATTCAAATACCCCGGACGGAATATACTTTCAAGAGACCAAGTCTCCTGGAAGGCCCATATGTCACAACTTTCTATAAAAGCCGACCAGTAAGATGAGGCTGTCTTTGAGCGTAACCCTGCTATGTTCCAGGAGGCAAAATCTAGTCCTGGCTTAGCATGATCTGACATGATGTTGCAGGGGGCCACCTGTGCATAAATTCCTTGTACCCCTGACAACCTATCCAGATCACAAGCAGTCAGAGGAGAGGTGAGATCGGTTATTCCATCTTCGACAAACCTAACCACTCCTTCCACAGAAACATGTTATGTTATGTTATGTTATGTTATGTTATGTTATGTTATGTTATGTTATGTTATGTTATGTTATAAGGTTTTTATATAGCGCCTATCACCGCCGGTCTCTAAGCGCTCAACAGAAAAACCATAACATACTGTCAACTCGATACCTTCTGCCATCTCCAATTAGGCTGGGAGCATTGCCTTCTTAAATAAGTGCGTCTTGAGTTTTTTCCTGAAGGAAAGTAGCTGTGAATCTTCCTTCAGACTGGCCGGAAGCTCATTCCAGAGTTGTGGAAGAATCACTGAAAGGGCACAGCCTCCTTTAGCTTTTAAATTAAATCTGGGTTGAATCAGATTGGAGGCATAGCCAGAGCGTAAAGTTCTGGCGGGAACATACTTCCTCAGGCGCTGCTTAATGTACTCTCTGGCGTTGCCAAAGAGTGCCTTGTGGGCTACACAGAGACATTTGAACTGAACCCTGAACTTCACAGGCAGCCAGTGCAGCTTCCAGAGGAGTGGGGTTGCATGTGTGTTTCTCGGTAGGGAAAAAATCAATCTGGCTGCATCGTTCTGCACGACCTGCAGCTTCCTTAGCAACTTCTGTGGCAAGCCGAGATACAAAGCGTTGCCATAATCTAGCCTCGAAATGACAGTCGCTGAAACGATGGTTTGTAAGTTGGAGGCTGAAAGAATAGTGGTCAGCTTGCGCAATTGCCGCATCACGCAGGAGCCTACCACAGCCGAAACTTGTGGGGCCATGGTAAGATCCGCATCAATCTTTAGACCAAAGCTCTTTACCACGGTACCAGGAATGGGAGTTTTACCTAGTTCTGGGGGCCAATACAGATCACCCCAGGGATTGGCCTGGTTGGTGAGCACCAGTACCTCCGTTTTCTCAGTATTCACCTTCAAGAGGTTGCTGGTCATCCAATTGACTGTAAATCTGAGCAAATTCCTCACTGATTCCTGGGCTTCCCTTGTTTCTTTCAGCTGCACCAGCAGCTGAGTATCATCAGCGTAATAGAAGATTTCACAATTTCTACGTGTAAGCTCCTCCATCAGTGGTTGTAGGTAGATGTTAAAAAGTAAGGGGGATAGTGCGGACCCCTGAGGCACACCCCATGTCACGTCCCTAATCCCAGACAGCTGATCCCCCATCTGGACCCTCTGATTGCGTCCGGACAGGAAGGATTCTAACCACTTGAGCGCCTGTCCTGTTATCCCCAGCTTAGCGATATGGTCCAGCAAGATGGTATGGCTGACCGTATCAAATGCTGCCGACAGGTCTAGAAGAATCAGAGCGCATGGCTGTTTCTTGTCTGCTCTGACTCTCAGCTCATCGGTGACCGTAGCCATAACCAGTTCTGTACTATGCTGTGGCCGGAAACCAGCCTGCCTGGCATGGAGTAGATGGTGTTCTTCCAAATAGCTGGCTAAGGTGTTCAGGACGTGTTTTTCTAAGATCTTGCTCAGGAATGGCAGCTGGGAGATAGGCCTATAATTTTTCAGTGCCTTAGCATCATCTCCCGCTTTCTTGAGGAGTGGGGAAACTCTGGCTTCCTTCAGCGGAGCTGGAAGGTAGGCCGCTTCTAATGAGGCATTCAGTAAGTGCAGCAACTGGGGCTGAATACCTGTTGCCAATTTGAAGATTTTCGGGGGGACAGGGATCTGTGCTGGAGCCTGATTTAACATGGCCGACAAGCTCCGCCAATCGCTTTCCATCAATATATGGGAAGCTATTCAAGGTCCCAGTTTGCAGCTGACTGTCTGGGCAGGATGGCAGAGACAATCCAGCTGAAAGCGTGACAGTATCCGTCAGGATATCCTGTACCTTCTGAAGAAAGAAGCCTTGAAAGGTATCACAGTCGGGTTGGTCCACCGCAAGACTTTTGTCGCTTAGCTGCGTGAGTTCCCTTAAAGTCCCTTTTTGACGAAGTTAAAATCATTCAGAGCGGGACTAATGGTTGCACCATCTATATTAATTTTAGTAGTTTGCTGTGTCGGAGGAAGGGTTTGCTTTGGACATCAATCTAATTTTTCCAAAGGGGAACTTTCATTGTGGGATTCCAGTAAGATATCACCTTTCTGGTTCAGGGACTTTGCTGGGGCATTGTATTTTATCCTTATAATAGATGAGGTCAAATGTGATGTTCTTAAGTCGAATGCCACTTGGTTGTCCACTAATTCAGATGAATTTAGGGTTAGGCATACATAGTCTGTGCTATGGTCAGTTCTCTCAATTCGTTCAACAGCTAGTATATCTTCCCTTATTAATGACCTACAGTTCCTCACATACCGGAGCCACTGGGTGCTTTTGTTAATCAGGGATTGTTCATCTTCCCTGAGTAGACTAGGGTTTTTTTGGGGTACATTTATCAGGTATATTTGGTTTTTCGTACTATAGGGCAAAAATCTTCCTTGTGGTTGATTCGACCTATACATAGTGGGGCCTGAATAACTTCGAGGATACATCAATCTTATATTGGCCTGTTCTCCCCAACCCTTATTTCCTTGCCAGGAAGTAAGATGACTATCACGAGATAGTTGGGCGTGAGGATACAAGGTCCCTTTAATAATCAGTGGTGTCTCATTTGAGATTGGGTGGAGGACAAGCGATGCAATTTTTACCCCATCCTGAGACCTACCCTTGCTTTCCATACCTAAAGCATCCCCCATGGTTCCCCCAGATGTACATGGCCTAGCAACATTTGAATAGCTACCAATATCGGTCATTTGGACCGTATCAGTTAGCTTTTCAATCAGGGCTTTCAGGACATTGACAAGTTCTATAAGTACACTAGGCTGCAGTGGCAAACTTGCTTGCTCCGGTCGAATCTCCCTCATGCATGAACATTTACAAATATGTGAAGAAGTTGTTTTGTGTGAATCACCCTCAGGGCCTATATGTTCTTGCGATTTAGCCAACACAGTATTCTCAACTAGGTTCATTAAGGGAGTAAATCTATTGCTGCATTCTACAATGCACTCCAAATCACTTGCATTTGCTGTTTGCTCACCAGAAGGTTGAACTGTTGTCTCTCCTAGTAAATTCCCCGCTACAGCAGACGCTAACATACCCTTGTCCACTGGTTTTTTAAACATGGCGGGATAGATATAGAGCCTGAGGACATAGATTGGGTTTTGGGGAGAATATGTTGAAAGCTACTAGCACTGTTAGCTGCGTCCAGTGGAGTTATTAAAATCCCTTCACAATCTTTTATCAAGTTGTCTATACGATCCATGACACCATTATTCTTTTTAGATGTAGCATTTTTTAGCCCCTTTTTGGGCTTTTTCCCCTTCCCCAGTAGTCCCCCTCCCGGAGCTTCAACAGCCTTCCTTTTTCCCATGCTTAACAAACAGGCGATTATATAGTAAGCAATAAGGAAAGTATGACAACTATTTTGTGAATAAATTCGCAACACCGCCCAAAATGACAAGCACCCTAGTGCTACAAAATAGAAGTCCAAGGAAAGATTAACAAGATGGTCTGCTATTTGAAATTACCACCCAATACATTTGTTGGTCAGGTCTCGCCAGTTAACGGTGAAAAGGATGAAATAGGTCTATGCCAAACAAACAGTACCTTTGTGTATCAGTCCTGTAGCCAGCAAAAGGGGGGTGGCCCTACCCTGCCTCTTCCTGTCGATGACGGGCGTGGGATGGGCCCGCCCTTGGCCCGCGCGCGTCGCGCGCTGCGGGAGGCGAGGCAGGGATTTAAAGCACCGGCTGGCGCCGGCTGATGATGCGGCTCCTGCCGCGATGTATGTCAGTCCTGGCAGTCCTCCTCCCTGCTTGGGCAGCAACATGGGCGGCGGTGGTGAATTGGCAGCCACAAGGATTCCCGCGCTGCGGGAGGCGAGGCAGGGATTTAAAGTGCCGGCTGGCGTGGACTGATGATGCGGCTCCTGCCGCGATGTAAGTCGGTTCTGGGAGTCCTCCTCCCTGCTTGGGCAGCAACACGGGCGGCGGCGGTGAATTGGCAGCCACAAGGATTCCCGCCTCACCGGAGGCGAGGCAGAGATTTAAAGCGCCGGCTGGTGCGGGTTGATGATGCGGCTTCTGCCATGATGTAAGTCGGTCCTGGCAGTCCTCCTCCCTGCTTGGGCAGCAACACGGGTGGCGGCGGTGAATTGGCAGCCACAAGGTTTCCCTTATACTGGGTGCACCCTTGTGTCTGGACAAAGCTATGCATCTCTGATGCACTCTAGCAAGACCAAAACTTGTGTCAGGGGTTACTTTTGGCACGGCGGTTCATGCACACCAAAAAGTAATCCAAAAACTCTACTGTTCATGTGAGTTTAGCAAAGTAAAGCATGCAAACAAGGTATCGCTCTCTGATCTGTGAGCGTATGTGGGAATGCATAGTGAAGCACCACCCCAGGGCAAGTAAAACAAATCAATCTATTCTCATTGTATAGAATTTATTATGTCATCAGAAATTCTTCATAATAATAATGCTGATGCACTGTGTTTAATTCGCATCATTATATTTGTGGTAGCAAGAATTTTTTAGCTCAGAAGTTATTGATGAGTCATTGGTCCCAATGCATTTTGGGCTGAGAAAAGAAGCAAGGGAAACGTAGGTCACACTATGGCAATAAGAGGTATCGTGTTTAGTGACCCAAAGTGTTATGTGTCTAGTACCATAGTGTAATCAGTACGCGAAAATGCAATCAAACAGGTGGACAATAGGTGCATCGCGGGTTAGAAATAAGAATGAAATTAAATATGCCATAACAAGAACGTTTTACCACTGTCATTGCCTCATTATGCAAAATCTATATAAAGGCAACAGAACCAAGCATTCCAATCTTACCATCAAGGAACATGGGATTCTAGGCAACATTGCCAATAACACAAAAATCAAGTGCACCATGCCAGACAAAGGAGGAGAAATAGTAGTCATGGACTCTTCATTTTACATCCAAAGCATCAATGAACATGTATTTGATCTTCGACTTACATGAACCTTGGAAAAAATCCAACTAATGAATTTGTTCAGATCTTGACAACCCTCCTGGACACAGCTGTTTCGAAAGGGACTATCACTGACAATGACAGACGTTACTTACTCAAAGCCGATCCAAGATGTCCAACCATCAATATGTTGCCCAAAATTCACAAGAATTTGCACAAACCTTCCTTTAGGCCTATTGTGTCCACACATGGCTCTCGACACAAACCAATTGCCAAGCATTTGGACCAATATCTGCAACCTTTGGTTCAATTAATGTCTGTTGAAGACACCACGGATTTCTTGAACAAAATTCAAACAATCCACCTTGAAGATGAGTCAAACGTCCTGCTATTCACCATCGATGTCAAATCACTCTCACAACTCAATTCCTCATGACCTAGGAATAGAGGCGGTTGAATACTTCTTGACTTGAACCGATTGGGATGAGGGTTTAAAAATCTTTCTTATAGAATTGTTGCACTACACCTTATATCACAGTTACTTCCGCAGGGAGAACGAATACTTTCTACAGCTCACGGGGACTTCCATGGGCAATGGCGCAGAACTTGCTACGTCAATCTATTCATGCATAAATTTTAGGTGGAACAGATTTTACACAATGACTTGTGGACTGAAAAACTATTGATGTGTGCAAGGTGTATCGATGACATATTTCTACAGTGGAAGGGATATAGTAATAAATTAGCAGTAGCGGTCCAGCATTTGAACGCAATCAACGATCGAATTGAATTCACATACAATTTCAATGATATTTCGATTTGTTTCTTGGACATTAACATCTCCAGATCTGACAGGAACCTAGAAACTAGTATGTACACGAGATACACAGATCGAAACAACCTGCTGCATTTCAACAGCTTCCATCAATTTTCCTTGAAACAACACTTACCATACTCTCAGTTGTTACGTGTTAAAAGAATAGTCTCTGACCCAGGTAAATTGTCCACAAACATCCAGGATATGTTGCAAAGATTTAAAGACAGAGAATATCCACCTAGAACATTAGAGAATGCTTTACAACGTGTGACATCTACATCTCGGGAACAACTCTTGGCACCAATCACAAAATCCACTAAGGAGAATCGCACTGTTTTAGTGTCTAAATTTTCTACATGGAGCTCAGAATTCCAAAAACGAATCTTGAAACATTGGCCAATGGTTCAAACAGAACCAGACTTCAAAGGTATTTTCTCTGGTCCCCCCATGTTCGCATACAAACACAGCAAAACATCAAAGAAATCCTATCTGCAACTTCCACTAAACCCATTTGACAGCTGTACAAAGGCACAATTCATTGCTATAACGAGAATAACTGCAACAGCCCTATCAAGAGAAATTACATAACACACCCACGCAAAGGCAATAAAATCAAGTTACACACCACTGCCAACTATGACAGTAGGAATGGTGTTTATCTGTTGAAATGCCCTTGTGGTCTGGCTTGTATTGGAAACACCGAGCACAAAATCAAGACAAGATTAAACGAACACAAAACTAACATACAAACTCACAATGTGAAATCAAGTGTAGCCTCACATTTTTTATCGCTCAATCACAATATCAGTCAACTGCGAGTGTTGATACTTGAGACAGTGTCACCACATGAAGGTATCAATATTAACAAATTTCTCCTTCAGAGGGTAACACATTGGATCAAATTAATGGACACACTCCATCCGTATGGGCTGAATGATCGGATTGAACACAGTTGCTTTTTATAATTGAAAACAAACACAACATTGCTTTATGTTATTGAATTCATTTATTTTTAATTTGATTTTTCTTACCCTGAAATCATTTCATCCTTGTGTTCTTTCGGGACACAATTGTGTTATATTCCTATGTTAACTAAGTGAATTCATTCATCCACCTTGTCACCTGACTCAGCATCACCGTTTTCATACAGTCTGAACTTTTAACATTGTGTTCAGTATTATTTAGCTACGTCTGCATCTTCTCAAACAGACCGTTTTTATTGTTGTACCTTTCCAAGAGGGCACCCACGTTTACACTTATACCTCCTTTTGTTGCTATTCTGTTGATGTTTTTCTCCAGGAGGTGGCTTCCCCTACCTACTTGTTTTTAGGACCTGCCCCAGGAAGGTGGGGGTCCCTGGGGCAGAGAACGGTATAGGAGGGCGTCCCGCAGCCCCCTCACATTAAAAAAAAAACAGTTGGCCCCAGGGAGGGTGTGGTCCCTGAGGTCAGGAGGCATCCGAGAGGCCTCCCCTTTTAACAATGATTAACCCCTGGGGAGATGGCAGTCCTTGGGGCATAAATAAGCCTCAGTGGGGGAACCGGTGTAGTCCCTACTTTATTTTCAATATGCCCCAGGATCTTGCCAATCCGGGGGCCGATTACTAGAGAAGCATGGGATCCCGTGCTTCATCTTTTTTTTATAATTTTCAGCAGGAGCCGTGGATCCAGCACAGCTCCCTCTGGGACCCCTCCCAAGAAACCCAGGGGGTCAGAGTATTCCTACCCTTTCTCCTTTCGTTTTTTTTTATTTTAAGTTTCTCAGAATAAGATTGGGAGGGTTCATGGAATCTTTCTAAAACTACTGAACAGATGTACACCAAATCACAAAAAGTCACTTTCCTGGACCAATATCTACCTTTCGTCAAATTTGGTGTAATTATATTAGGCAGTTCAGGCTGTAGCCATGTCTAAAGTTCCTATGGGAATTAACATGGGAAACTCACATTTTTTTACCCTCATTTTTCTCGTCCCCAGCTTGATGGATCACCCTGAAACTTTTAATGCACAACAAGATTCATTAAACGTTACCAAAGATATAGGCAAGTCAAAAAAATCTTTTTTTATGGAAACATGGTCCTAAGTATAACCACATACAGATATAAAATATCTATACATATATATTCACTGAAAAAACCATAGGTTTCAGGCATGTTAATCAATTTTTCAAAAACAAATCATCCATTTAGACACTTATATATCCATTTATTCTTCCATCGACCTTGAGATATACATATATACAACATATGTAATTTTCAGAAAAACACACATTCACTGGATGCTGTCATCAGTGATGTCATTTGAGATGTCATCAGTGATGTCATGAGTGATGTCACTGACCATGCCATGAGTGATGTAATATGTGACGTCATCAGCAGTGCATTGCGGGCGCGCGAGTTATAGTTAGCTGAACTAACTATAACGGGGGAATTTCAATGGTTTTGTACGAGTGAAAAGTCCAGCTAACTATAACGCCCCTGAAACCTTTGGTTTTTTCAGTGAATTTCTAAGGTTTTTTAAATGCTAATTCCTAACTATAACGTGCCTGAAACCTATGGTTTTTTCAGTGAATTTCAAAGGTTTTTTAAATGCTAATTTCTAACTATGCCTACAGAGATAGGACATGTGAAGAAAGAAGAAAAAACGCACAGAAAGAAAAAAAAGAAATGCAGAAAGAAGCAACAGAAGTCCTCAAGGACGAAGAAAAGTGCAGGAAGAAGGATAACGTGCAGAAAGAACAAACAGAAGAGCAGAAAGAAGCCTTGTTGCAAAATCATCCTGTACCCTCAACTTTTTCAGACGGATACTGGTGGTAACTGAGTCTGACTAACCAGTCCTAGAGCCAGTGCTATGTTAAAAGACACTCAGAATACAGTGAAAACACCTACATACACTAAGGAACACTATGCGTTGGGCTCCCCCTGTGATCAGCATGACCTCCTCTGTAAGCCCCTAGTATATAATAGGGCAGGGGATTAAAACTACCTCTTCAAACGGGCCACAGGGCGTAATTGCACACGTCACCTCAGGCCCCGTCTCCTCACTTCCCCACTGTGTAAACACACCCTATGGCCGTTTTAAGTTGGGAGATTAAGTCCCCTTGAATCCTGAGGGTCCCTAGGGTCCAACTAGACCACTAGGTACCTCCAGTAAGCGCCACAGAGCTGCGTCGCAGAGAGATGTAAAAAGGGGCACAGCCTAGACCACCTCTCTGCAACGCAGCGCAGTGGCGCTTACTGGAAGCACCTGGTGGGCTAGTTGGCCCCCAGGGTCCCTCAGGATTGAAGGGGAATTATTTCCCCAACTTAAAACGTGCCACAGGGCTTGTTTGCACACGTTAACTCAGGCCCCGTCCCCTCCCTTCACCACTGTGTAAACACGCCCTGTGGCCGTTTTTAGTTGGGAGATTAAGTTCATTTGAATCCTGAGGGTCCCTAGGGTCCAACTAGCCCACTAGTGACCTCCAGTAAGCACCACAGAGCTGCATTGCAGAGAGGTGTAAAAAGTGGCACGGCCTGGACCACCTCTCTGCAACGCAGCTCAGTGGCGCTTACTGGAAGCACCTGGTGGGCTAGTTAACCCCCAGGGGCCCTCAGGATTGAAGGGGAATTATTTCCCCAACTTAAAACGCGCCATAGGGCATGTTTGCACGCGTCACCTCAGGCCCCGTCCCCTCCCTTCCTCACAGTGTAAACACGCCCTGTGGCTGTTTTTTAAGTTGGGAGATTAAGTCCCCTTGAATCCCGAGGATCCTTAGGGGCAAAATAGCCCACTAGGTACGTCCAGTAATCGCCATTGCAGAGGTGTAAAAAGGGGCACGGCCTGCACCACCTCTCTGCAACGCAGAGCAGTGGCGCCTACTGGAAGCTCCTGGTGGGCTAGTTGGCCCCCAGGGTCCCTCAGGATTGAAAGGGAATTATTTCCCCAACTTATAACGCGCCACAGGGTGTGTTTGCACACGTCACCTCAGGCCCGTCCCCTCCCTTCACCACTGTGTAAATCGCCCTGTGGCCGTTCTAAGTTGAGAGTTTAAGTCCCCTTGAATCCTAAGGGTCCCTAGGGTCAAACTAGCCAACTAGGTACCTCCAGTAAGCGCCACAGAGCTGCGTTGCATAGAGGTGTAAAAAGGGGAGTGGCCTCAGAACACCTGTCTGCAACGCAGCTCCCTGGCGCATACTGGAGATACCTGTTGAGCTAGTTGGCCCTCAGGGACCCTCAATATTGAAGGGGAATTAATTCCCCAACTTACAACAAATGCGCATGCGCGGGCATCCGCGCATGCGCATTTGTCAGAAAAGTTGGAAACCAGGAAGAGGGAGCCCCGGAGACGCCGCGCTTTAGGTAAGTGCCTTTTAATTTTCTTTATTATAGATTAATGTTATCTTTTAAAAGGAGGGCGGGCGGGAGGCGGGTGGTGCGTAGTGGGGCTACGCGAAGCGCTTAGTGTGCGTAGATTTGGGCACACTACGTGCTGCTTCACGTAGTCCCACTACGCCCACTACGCCCACCCTTACTCTAGTTGCTCATTAGATCAATGTAGTAAAGCTACTGCTCACCACGGAAGTCTGCTGCTGGTATTAAAAGTGCATGTTTCAGTCTGCATATCAGAATTTTTTAATGAAATAGAAGAGGATTTGAGAAGTCACTCAAAATGTGCCCTAATTTTTCTATCTTCAGCACTAATCATAATTTCTATGGCAAAATGAACCCCCTCATTGTGTTCCTTTTTAAATTAAATGTTTTAAGTGTTACCAGTTTATTCTAATCAAGATGGCTTCAGGTGTGCCATACTTTTGTCATAAGTAAGACAGTAAGCGCTCTAGTTGTTCTTAAGAACACTCTGGGACATTCTGTCATTGGGCTATACTTGGGCTACATCTGGGTGATATTTGGGCTACATTTGGGCTCTTTTGTCTCTGGTGGCCATCTTGGGAGATTTATTTGTTATGAAGTTTCCTAATTTCCTCATTTACTGCAGTCTCCTCAGTAGGAAATACTTTCAGTTTTTTACTTTGGTTCCATCAAGAAGGCATTCAGATGTGTCACACATTTGCCATAAATTCTGAATGTTAGCACTCTAGTTGCTCATTAGATCACTGTAGTAAAACTACTGCTCACCAGGGAAGTCTGCTGCTGGTATTCAAAGTGCATGTTTCAGTCTGCATGTCAGAATTTGTTTATGAAATAGAACAGGATTTGAGAAGTCAAAATGTGCCCTAATTTTTCTTTCTGCAGAACTAATCATAATTTCTATGGCAAAATGAACGCCCTCATTTTGTTCCTTTGTAAATTAAATGTTTTAAGTGTTACCACTTTATTCCAATCAAGATGGCTTCAGGTGTGCCATACTTTTGTCATAAGTAAGACTGTTTGCGCTCTAGTTGTTCGTTAGAACACTCTGGGACATTCTGTCATTGGGCTATACTTGGGCTACATCTGGGTGATATTTGGGATACATTTGGGCTCTTTTGTCTCTGGTGGCCATTTTGGGAGACTTATTTGTTTTGATGTTTCCTAATTTCCTCATTTACTACAGTCTCCTCAGTAGGAAATACTTTCAGTTTTTTACTTTGATTCCATCAAGAAGGCATTCAGATGTGCCACACATTTGCCATAAATTCAGAATGTTAGCACTCTAGTTGCTTATTAGATCACTGTAGTAAAGCTACTGCTCACCAGGGAAGTCTGCTGCTGGTATTGAAAGTGCATGTTTCAGTCTGCATGTCAGAATTTTTTAATGGAATAGAAGTGGATTTGAGAAGTCACTCAAAATGTGCCCTAATTTTTCTTTCTGCAGCACTAATCAGACTTTCTATGGCTAAATGAACCCCCTCATTTTATTCCTTTTTAAATTAAATGTTTTAAGAGTTACCATTTTATTCCAACCAAGATGGCTTCAGGTGTGCCATACGTTTGTCATAAGTAGGACTGTTAGCGCTCTAGTTGTTCTTTAGAACACTCTGGGAAGCTGCAGTAGAACACAAAGGAATCAACTGACAGTTTCTGCCCTTGTTGTATGTACATGTTTTACTGAGAATGTCAGACTTCATTCTCACATGACTGAGAAAGATAATGTGAATTTACAGAAAATATGCTCTCAGTTTAGCTTATAGATCACCTTCCAAACCTCTGTGGGAAAAGCATGAGAAAATAGTTTTCTCTCAAACATGATTCATGATATCACAGCAGAAGGTTTTTTCACATGATAAAATCACCTTAGAACACACAACAATTCCTAAAATGAGTATGGTACCATCAACAAATGATTTATAATGTAACTGAAGTCTTAAAACCTTCTATTAACTGCAATGCTTTTTAATGAGGTGCTATCATGTATATTGGTCCCAAGATGGCTGCCAACACTTCTTGGATGAAGTGCTGACAGCCATCAGATCTCACTATGAGATGTGTGGTTAGGCTCCGCCCAGATATATATGTGATTTTACTTTTGATTTTCTCAGGAACTACTGAACGGATTTACACCATTTAAGCAAAAGGCACGAGTCTGAACTGAGGACTACCTCTTTGCCAAATTTGGTGTAATTCCGTTCAGCACTTCGGGCTGTAGCTGCGTCAACAGGTCCTATGGGAAAATGCATGGGGAAAATGCGTTTTGGGACCCCCCTTTTTTCTCGGCCCCCGCTTGACGAATCAGCGTGAAATTTTCAGGATAGGAGCAGACCGGAGCTGGCCAAATGTTTGGAAACTTTCGCAAAGATTCATCAATCGACGCCCATGTTATTCCAAATAGAATGTTGCGGATTTCCTATGGAAAATAGGTCCTAACTATAACTACCTACTGGCGACTACCAGTAGGTAATATATATATATATATTCACTGAAAAAACCATAGGTTTCACACACGTTATAGTTAGGAATTAGCATTTAAAAAACCTTGCAAATTCACTTAAAAAACCATAGGTTTCACACAAGTTATAGTTAGCTGTACATTTCACTCGTAAAAAACCAATGAAATTCCACGTTATAGTTAGATCAGGTAACTATAACTCGCGCGCCCGCAATGCACTGCTGATGACGTCACATATTACATCACTTATGACATGGTCAGTGACATCACTCATGACATCAATGAGGACATCTGAAATGACACATTGTGCATTGCGGTCGCGCAAGTTATAGTTACCTGATCTAACTATAACGTGGAATTTCATTGGTTTTTTACGAGTGAAATGTACAGCTAACTATAACTTGTGTGAAACCTATGGTTTTTTAAGTGAATTTGCAAGGTTTTTTAAATGCTAATTCCTAACTATAACGTGTGTGAAACCTATGGTTTTTTCAGTGAATTTGTACGGTTTTTTAAATGCTAAGTTATGTATTTATTTTTAATTTTTGCGGGCACGGTGCGTTTCGCGCACCGTGCGCGCGCTGTGGGCATTTCGTACCGTGTACGCCTCGCCATTTTTTACAAGATATCAATTGTTTTTTTCTCCCTTGGGGGTCCTTAGATTTATATATTAAATGTGATTGTTAATTCTTTTTTTTTTTTTTTTACCGTACGCGCACTCCGCGATTTTTTTTTAAAATTATTACATTTATTTTTCATACTTTTTGGTCCTTCGTGAACCCCCTGACGTACGCTAGGGGGTCTGCAACTCTCTTCGTTGCCCCCTTTTCATGTTATCAACCTTTGTTTTTCAGTGCGAGAGACAGAAAATGGCGGCCGATACTTTCTGATTTCGACCGATTCGAATGTTTACAGTCATGTAACCACCAATCAGAATTGAGCTCGCGCACGGCACCGTACGCATACGGTAAGCTTACCGTAAGCGCACGGAGCGCGCTTACAGATATATATATTGATTTAAATGCTATTTTTTCAGGACCTACTGAACAGATTTACACCAGACCTGCAAAAGGCACATCCCTGACCTGAGGACTACCTCTCTGCCCAATTTCAAGTAATTCTGTTCAGCCGTTCGGGCTGTAGCTCGGACTAAAGGTCCTATGGGAAAATGCATTGGGAAAATGCGTTTTGGGACCCCCCTTTTTTCTCAGCCCCCGCTTGACGAATCCCCCCGAGACTTTCAGGGTAGGAGCGGAGCGTAGCGCCCCATTAGTTTTGAAAAATTCGCGAGGATTCGTCAACCGGCCCCAAAGTTATTCCAAATAGAATGTTGCGGATTTCCTATGGAAACACGGTCCTAACTATAACTATCTACTGGCGACCGCCATTAGATAATATATATATATATATATATATATATATATATATATATATATATATATTATCTACTTGCGGTCGCCAGTAGATAGTTATAGTTAGGACCGAGTTTCCATAGGATATCTGAAAATTCTATTTTGAATAATTTTGGCGCCGGTTGATGAACCCTCGCGAAATTTTCAAAACTAATGGGGCGCTCCGTTCAGCTCCTACCCTGAAAGTCTCGGGGTGATTCGTCAAGCAGGGGCCGAGAAAAAAGGGGGTCCCAAAACGCGTTTTCCCCATGCATTTTTCCATATGACCTTTAGTCGAAGGTACAGCCCGAACGGCTGAACAGAATTACTTGAAATTTGGCAGAGAGGTAGTCCTCAGGTCAGGGAAGTGCCGTTTGCAGGTCTGGTGTCTACTGTTCAGTAGTTCCTGAGAAAATAGCATTTAAAAGCATATAAATATCTATAAGCGCGCACCGTGCGAGCACCCTAACGTGCGCGAGCGTAATTCTGATTGGTGGTTACATGTTAGTCAACGTTCGAATCGGTCGAAATCAGGAAGTGTCGGCCGCCATTTTGTTTGTTTTCAGTGCAAGAGTGAAAAAGGAAGGTGGCGAACGTTAAAAGGGGGCAGGGTAGAGAGTTCCTGACCCCCTAGCCTTTGTCAGGGGGTCCCTGAAGGACCCCGAAGGCAGAATTGTTTTTTTTTTTTTTTAAATCGCGGGGGTGATGTCATCAGTGATGTCACTGACCATGTCATGAGTGATGTAATATGTGACATCATCAGCAGTGCATTGCGGGGGCGCGAGTTATAGTTAGCTGAACTAACTATAATGGGGGAATTTCTAGGGTTTTGCACGAGGGAAATGTTCAGCTAACTATAACGCCCCTGAAACCTATGTTTTTTTAGTGAATTTCTAAGGTTTTTTTAAATGCCAATTCCTAACTATAACGCCCCTGAAACCTTTGGTTTTTTCAGTGAATTTCAAAGGTTTTTTAAATGCCAATTCCTAACTTTAACGTGCATGAAACCTATGGTTTTTTCAGTGAATTTCAAAGGTTTTTTAAATGCTAATTCCTATCTATAACGTATCTCTGAAGATATCATGTTTAATGATTTTGATTGGATTTCTATATTTTTCAAATTCAGTGTGTCAATTTCATTAATTATCATTTTTCTTTTAAAATACTTTTTTATCACCATTTTTTAAACTTATTTTTTCAATTAATTCTTTTAAAAATTAAAAAATGGTATTTGAACTTAATGGGTTTTACAAACATATTTTTTTCTATTTTTCAAAATATTTTTTTTACTATATGTTCAAAACTGTATTTTATATATTTTTTTAATGTTTTTGAATCCGCGCACCCTATGCGCACCGTTCTCGATCCCTATGTGATAGCATCCGCGCATGGTACGAGTTGGGTATGTGTTTAGTGCGCGATCGCAATGCGACAGGTACACGACTCCCAGCCTATACGCGACACATTCGATGTACGTAACGCGACGTTTACGTGCCTCTGCGATGCGTCATGTGCATCTATGACGCGGTAGGTGCGCGGATCCCTTGAAATATTTAACATTTATAAAAACATATATATATGTATTTCATGTGAATATTAATTGAAGACAAACTCTAAACTAGTCTTAAAACTAATATATTTTTACATCTAATCCTATATTTCTTTTTTAATTCAATTTCGCGGATGCGCGCTGGGTGCGTGCTGCGTAAGCGCAGGGTGCGCGGATCGCATTTGACCTGCAAACAAAGAGATTTGATTGGTTCATTACACTTCCTCTTCTAACTATTGAAAGACCCCACCCATTTCAATCATTCTTCTTTGCCCTTCTTTAGAGCACCATCTCTTTGGAGAGAAGAAGATTTTTTAGACTAAGTTTACACTTAGCTCTAACTTTTTTCAACCAAAAATGGCTTCAGGGCAGCAGGCATCACCTGCATCACCTCATACTTCTGAGGATGAATTTTTGCCGGAGGCACCACCCAAAAAACGTTTTTCTTCAGTGGTGTGGAAATGTTTTACTTTTCCCGAGGGTCAGAATAAGACCAATGCCACCTTGGTCACGTGCAAGATTTGCAAAAGAGTCCTATCGAGAGGGGATCCTAACAAGAAATACTCTTGCGGCACGGCAAGTTGATGAAGCACATGAGGACCCTTCATCCGAACAATCTTGCACAAGAAGAGTGCCGACGGATGAGAAACACTCCTGCGCCATCCACCTCATCGCAGCTGAGCACATCAAGTGTGCATCCATCAGCCCAAACCTTGGACATCCGTCCTCAATTTCAATTTTTAAAAGTGCTCTGCACTAAGTGCAATAAGACTTTGTGCTATGGTGAGCAGTTGATCGATCTGATCTGCCGCCGGCAAGAAAGTCACATTTGCTAGTTTTTAAAAAAAAAATTTATTGTTCCCTGAAGTTCATTGTTTGGTTTCTCCTGTTTTGTTTTTTCTATTTTTTTTTTTTGCAGAAAAACCAAAAAAAATTAAAAATTGTTCAGAAAACCCCAAAAAAATTATAAAAGAAGAAAAAAAAAGTTCTTGTACAAACTAACTTTCCTGGTTTAAAAAAAGAGCTACATTTCTTTGTTAGTGTTAGTTTAGATGAATGTATGTGTAGTATGTAATGACTGAATGAATGCATTAGTAGCGTATGGTGAATGTATAAGTGCAGAACTATGAGGAAGTGCTGCAGCATCACACAGTAACCTCTTTAAATGCAGTGTGCTGTAGTACTTCCGAAGCACAGGGATGCAACATATGTACATAAAAATGTTGCAAATCTATGCTTCTCTCTGCATGGCTGCTTAAACTGCAACCATGTGGTGACACAGGCACCCTTGCACCATAGTGCAAGGATATCTCTGTCATGTGCTGTTTGTTTTTCTGCAGGAAGACACACCTTCCTGCACAAAAACAATGAGAAAATGCATTTTTCTTCTTCAACGTATGCTGAACATTTCAGCATGCATTGAAGATATAAAAATGTGGAGAAATTAAAACAATTCTCCTTGTTGTGCTTTCCTACACCAATTTTAGAATGGTACAGCATTCACACACATATCGAGATTTATGATTTATGATAAATCTAGACATGTGTCTGTATTAAGTGCAATCATGCACAACAACACTTATAGAACACCCTTTCAACACAAAGTGGTGTGCATGATGAGGTTATATTTACATGGAGTATAAAAAGTGCACATAGTGCCTTTTCCTCTCTTTGTAAATAGAAAAGAGTATCTTGCACAATAACTATGTTACAAAAAGTGACATATTTCCGTTTTTAAATTTCCTTGCGAATGATAGAAGGTGAGCACATAGTTTGTCTGCAAAGATGTTCAAAGAAGAATGATTGAAATGATTGCGGTCCTTCAACAGCTAAAAAGGTGAAATATTATGAACCCCTCAAATCTCTTTTTTTGTAGGTCACATGATATCTGATTATGGTCAGATTTCAAAACTACATAAACAGAGTGTTTTTAGAAACGTGTTTCAACTTTGTAGCTTCTTGCAGGCCTCTTCATTCTGCATATTGAGACTTAGTTAAACTTACCTTCACAGTAATAGGAATAAAAAATGGTATACATTTTTTTCTGTTTTTCATTCAAATATAAATTCATATAAATTGCTTATTTTAAAATTAGTATATGTGAAAGAAAAGGAAAAAAATATTATAACATGTAATAATACATTTTTTACAACACAGCATCATTTCCACAAAGTAATTTTTTTGCCTTTTTTGCTGTTCTCAGAATATATTAAATTTCACTAAAAATAGTGATTTCAATCGTACTCATCACTTAACAGCGGGTACAAAAAACACAATCTCAAAGATTGTTAAAAAAAAAACAACATGCCATTCTCAAAATACCAATCACAGAAATATAAAATGCACACAGCTAACAACATTTTTTAACTTTAACTTACAAAAACTGTAAATGATGTCGCTATAAAATATTCACCAAATCTAAAGTTGAATTTTTGGAGGATGCACCACGCCCACAACGTTTTCCTTCAGTGATGTGGAAATTTTCTACTTTTCTCGAGGGGCAAACAAAGACCAATACCACCTTTCTCATGCACAAGATTTTCAAAAGAGTTCTGTTACGAGGGGATCCTAACAAAAAATACTCATGCGGCACAGCAAGTATGATGAAACACCTAAGGACCCTTCATCCAAACAATCTTGCACGAGAAGAGTGCAAACAGATGAGAAACACTCCTATTCTGTATCTGTAAAAAAGAATCACAAATAAATGTATTTTAATAACTTTCAAAATGATACTATTCCATTACTGTACAAACACATTTTATATAAATACTGACTAAGAAACTATGTCCCTGAACCACAAGTGTGACGATGGTTAAAACACTACATGCATAGTGCATACTACTTTGAAGCAGTTCATGCCCTAAAGCCTACCTCACTAAAACTCTACATGCTAACTGACTAAATGATTACAGTACTATAAGGAGACACACTGGGTGAGTGACAGGGTGTTTGCTAGAAGAGTATGAATACTAACTAGGAAATTGAAGGTGTGAAACACAACTGTGTAGGTGATTAGAGGACTGCATCCATACTGCATAGGCATTTAAAGCAGTCCATGTGCTAAGGCCTTGCTCACTGCATGACTACTTGGGTACTGACTGAATGATTAGAGTACAGCAAGGAGAGTGCCTATGTGAATTTATAAGTGCTAGGCTTTTCGCACAGGGAATGGATTAGTACTTGGTACTGAATGGGTCACTAGAGGAGTGCAAAGGCAGTGACAAGATGTTTGCTGGACTGTATGGATACTGACTAGGAAATTGAAAGTGTGAAAGACAAGTGTCTAGGTGGTTAGAAGACTGCATGCATAGTGGATAGGGGTTTGAAGCAGTCCATGTGCTAAGGCCTGGCTCAGTGCATGAATACTTAGGCACTGACTGAATGATTAGAGTACTGCAAAGATAGTGTCTTGGTGAATTTATAAGTGTTTGAGTTTTCGCACAGTGAATGGATTAGTACATGATGCTGAATGGGTCACTAGAAGACTGCAAGGGGAGTGACAGGCTGTTTGCTGGAAGTGTATGGATACTGACTGGGGAATTGAAGGTGTGAAAGACAAGTGTGTAGGTGGTTAGAGGGCTGCATGCATAGTGGATAGGGGTTTGAAGAAGTCCATGTGCTAAGTCCTTGCTCAGTGCATGAATACTTAGGCAGTGACTGAATCATTAGAGTACTGGAAAGAGAGTGTCTTGGTGAATTTATAAGTGTTTGGGTTTTGGCATAGTGAATGGATTAGTACATGGTGTTGAATGGGTCACTAGAGGACTGCACAGGAAGTGACAGGATGTTTGCTGGACTGTATGGATACTGACTAGGAAATTGAAAGTGTGAAAGACAAGTGTCTAGGTGGTTAGAAGACTGCATGCATAGTGGATAGGGGTTTGAAGCAGTCCATGTGCTAAGGCCTGGCTCAGTGCATGAATACTTAGGCACTGACTGAATGATTAGAGTACTGCAAAGATAGTGTCTTGGTGAATTTATAAGTGTTTGAATTTTCGCACAGTGAATGGATTAGTACATGATGCTGAATGGGTCAATAGAAGACTGCAAAGGGAGTGACAGGGTGTTTCCTGGAAGTGTATGGATACTGACTAGGGAATTGAAGGTGTGAAAGACAATTGTGTAGGTGGTTAGAGGACTGCATGCATAGTGGATAGGGGTTTGAAGCAGTCCATATACTAAGGCCTGGGTCACTGGATGAGTACTTGGGTACTGACTGAATGATTAGAGTACTGCAAGGAGAGTGCCTGGGTGAATTTATTAGGGTTTGGCGCAGTGAATGGATTAGTACATGATGCTGAATGGGTCACTAGAAGACTGCAAAGAGAGTGACAGGGTGTTTGCTGGAAGTGCATGGATACTGACTGGGGAATTGAAGGTGTGAAAGACAAGTGTGTAGGTGGTTAGAGGACTGCATTCATAGTGGATAGGGGTTTGAAGAAGACCATGTGCTAAGGCCTGGCTCAGTGCATGAATTCTTAGGCAGTGACTGAATCATTAGAGTACTGGAAACAGAGAGTCTTGGTGAATTTATAAGTGTTTGGGTTTTGGCACAGTGAATGGTACATGGTGTTGAATGGGTCACTAGAGGACTGCAAAGGGAGTGACAGGGTGTTTCCTGGAAGTGTATGGTTACTGACTAGGGAATTGAAGGTGTAAAAGACAAGTGTATAGTATGTTAGAACACTACATGCATACTGCATAGACATTTGAAGCAATCTATTTGGTACTTAGAAACTGACTAAATAATCAGACTACGTTTAGGACAGTGCTTAGGTAAAACTTTTAAATTTTCAGTTCTGCCACAGTGAAGAGAATAGTACATGGTACTGCACCTTAGTGTCAAACCCTGACTCATTTTATCAATGCATAAGCAAAGACTAGCTTCTAATGCTACTAAAACTTGACAACATGACAGGTGTTAAAAGAGTTATCTGCTAAAAAATACACAATGTTACCAAATGCTTCTCTCACAGTGGTTCCCAAATGCACACAGACTCACAGTGTGATTCTAGACAACAGCCACTATACCTAGGAGTTTACCAAAAATCATTCACTACTGTGGAAGTGGTAAGGGAACTGCACGCAATCTTCATATTTCAGAACTGCACTTTTGTGTCAAAGCCTGACTCATTTAATCAAAGCATAAACAAAGACTGGCTTCTAATGCTACTAAAACTTGACAACATGACCGGATTTAAAACAGTTATCTGTCAGCAAATACACGATGTTACCAAATGCTTCTCTCACAATCCTTACCTAAATGCACACAGACTCACAGTGTGATTTTAGACAATCAACACTATCCTAGGAGTTTACGAAAACTGATTCACTAGTCTAGAAGAGTTAATGGTACTGCACACAATCTACATATTTAAGTACAGCACATCAGTGTCAAAGCATGACTCATTTAATCAACGCATAAGCAAAGACTGGATTCTAATGCTACTAAAACTTCACAACATGACAGGTTTTAAAAAAGTTATCTGTCAGCAAATACATGATGTCACCAAATGCTTCTCTCACCGTGATCCCAAATACACACTAACTCACACTGTGATTCTAGACAAGCACCACTATCCCTAGGAGTTTACCAAAACGCATTCACTAGAGTGAAAGTGGTAAGGGAACTGCACACAATCTACATATTTCAGGACTGCACTTTTCTGTCAAAGCCTGACTCATTTAATCAAATCATAAGCCATATCTGTCTTCTAATGCTACTAAAACTTCACAACATGACAGGTTAAAACAGTTATCTGTCAGCAAATACATGATCTTACCAAATGCTTCTCTCACAGTGGTTCCCAAATGCACACATACTCACTGTGTGATTCTAGACAAACAACACTATCCCTTGCACTATACCAAAACACATTTCTTCATCTAGAAGAAGTACTACATTTTAGTATAGAAACATAACATAACTCATTTCACAAATTCATAAACAATGACTGGTTTCTAATTCTACCAAAATATAAAAACAGCACAGTTATCTGTCTGCAAACACCTGAAAAACACAAATGCTTATGACAGAATGGTTTCTACATGCACACACACTGTCAATAAGATTGTAGAGAAAAAAAGTACTCCCTACAGTTTAGCAGGAGAAATACATTAGTCTGATTAAAATCAAAATAGTCTACATACATCCCCTCACAATTAAATAACTCATCTTTCAAGTTCTTTTGTAGATTAAGAAGTATATCAGTCACTCACCATATTTTCTTTTACAGAATCTCTGCACTGTGCACCTCTCAGCAAAAACAAAGAATGGAAAAGTTTCCCTTTCATTTTCCACACATATATATGTAAACATCAAATCACAATCCTTCACACATAAACTCAAAAGCAAACACACATTTCTATTGGTTAAACATTTCAACCCTTTCCAACTGAAATACATTTCAACCCTTCCCCCAATCTGCCTTCTGCCTGTTACCATAGAATCAGGTCATGGAACACTGCACTAAGCACACAGGTCAGAAGTTCAGCACACAATGTTCCTACACAAGAGAGGAAGTGTTCTTCACTTTTCAACATATCAGCTAATCATATATAATGTTCCTTACAATCTGTTTTTGTTAACCAATAAGAATCATACATTTAAAAAACAGAAATATACACCCTACCTTTGCAGTCTACAAAGTAGTCATACAACCAATGATTTCTTGTCTTTTTTCTTTTTTTTTTTAATTCTGTGGATCCGCGCACACAACGCGATAGGATGCGCGCACCGTGTGCGCATTTCGCCGTTTTGTTTTATTTTTTAAAAAGGGGGCCCCAGGGGGTCCTTCTGGGACCCCCTAAGCAACCCTAGAGGGTCAGAGTATTTCCACTCTGCCCCCTTTATATGTTTTACACACTTATTCCCCTTGCTTCTTCAGCCTTGCTTCTACCGAGGCAGAAAATGGCCACCAACAGTTCCTGGTGTCGAATGTAGAGAGACACTCGACAGCCAATTAGCATTCAGCGCGCGATCGGGAGGGTGCGCGCTCGGTTCGGGGAGGGTTCGCTTACGGTGCGTGTAGGGTTCCCGGATCCTCCCCGGACATAGATATTTATGTACTTTTAACTCTAATTTTCTCAGGAACTACTGAACGGATTCACACCATTTATGCAAAAGGCACGAGTCTGAACTGAGGACTACCTCTTTGCCAAATTTGGTATCATTCTGTTCAGCGGTTCGGGCTATAGCTGCGACAACAGATCCTATGGGAAATTGCATGGGGAAAACGCGTTTTGGGACCCGCCTTTTTTCTCGGCGCCCGCTTGACGAATCACCACAAAATTTTCAGGGTAGGAGCGGAGCTGGCCAAAAGTTTGGAAAATTTCGCGAGGATTCATCAACCGGTGCCAGACTTATTGGGAATAGAATGTTGCGGATTTCCTATGGAAAATAGGTCCTAACTATAACTACCTACTGGCGACCGCCAGTAGGTAATATATATATACACACACACAAACATAAGTGCTAATAACTTTGGCGCAGTTTGACCAATTTTCATGAAATTTTCAAAACCCAACCTTTGTTGGGCCATCTCCAGGAGATGGGATCCGTGGGGCCAAAATCGGCCCGGGGAGGGGGGCTGCAAAGCCTGCCTCTCCGTTTAGTGATTGGCTGGCCGCCTGGGATGGGGTCCATGTTGGTGATATCAGCCAGGTAAAGGGGGCTGCACCATTCATTTTGCTAAAATTCCTTGAATGTAAACCCTAATCATCTTGCAATGGCTGGTAAGTCAGCCTATGCTGAAGCAAATGTTACTGGCACAGTTCCCCTCATATTTACTAGAAAAATGACTCCTCATTTTATGCCGAGTGCCCCTGGATTTATGCTATTTTGCGGCTGTGGCATTTTTAGTATAATTCTGGATTTGCAGCATTTTCCACATAATTCATCATCATCTGTATAGTCTGCAGATTTGAACAAAAAAAATATTTCTAGCTCAAACGGATCAAAAGTTACTAACAATTGGGTGACACGTATTGCTACATAATGGAAGGCCCTTTGCAAAGGTGGACTGGTCCCCTCTCTGTTGCTTATTACTCTATTTTGTTGTTAAACCGGTACTAATGTGGTGAAACTTTCACCAGACACTGTTAACCTATCTAAAATGACAAAACAAAGAAGTAATAGTAAGTATCACAGAATGTGTTGCATTATGCCGCATAAGTTGGGTTTTATTACCAAAGAATGTAGTCAACCCTGCTGCATAATTTAGTTCTCCCCTTTCTCTTAATTGCAGTGGCCTCGATTATGTATTGTAGCACAACAGTACCCCTCAAGTAATTTTGAAACAGACTGCTAATTTAGCCCAGCCGCCAACATTTGAAGAGTTAGTCCTACCCAAACGCCCAATTTTGAGCCTAGTTCATGTTCATATCACAAAATTGCATTTGAAAAAAAACCTAATCCAATTAAAAAACTTTTTAGGTGGACTTTTGTGCAATGACCCTTCTTTTGCCCATCTAGGCATCATATTTAGGTCTCGGCTGGCGTAGGAGCGCGCATGCACTCCTCGCCTCGAGACATATAGTAATCAGCTTAGTTTGGGAGAAGGGGACTCGAGGCGCGCCCCTCATTTTCATTGGGGAGCATCAGCGTTTATGTTAAACGCTGTTAAACGCTGGCTTCCCATTGAAAAGGAGGGTTTTAAGTTGCCTCCCTTTGGCTTTTTTGGACGGCCCACTTTGATGGGCTCTCCTGCTTTCCTTCTGGTGTAAAAGGTTTCTTATCTTTATGGGGCCATGTGTTTCAAACACATGGCCCCATAAAGACAAGAGATCCTCTTTCGCTTTTGGGACCGCGCCGTGCTTCATTTTTTCACTGCTAAAATGTATCTCCCCCACTGCACCCTATCACAGACCTCCCAGACTGTGCCATGCCAGGCCTAAATTATCCAGGTGACTTTGTATTCGTATACTCGTAACTTACATCTCCAATATTATGGAACACGTAAGCCCTGGTTCGATTACACTTTTGCTGAAGGAGGAGGTAGTCTTTACTTTTATACAGTTCATTGAATAGGATTTGGCATTTGCTTTGGTCAGAATAAAATTTGTGGTGCTGTAGTTTCAGCGAAGCACTGAAGGGTTTCCTGTAAAGATGCCTGCTGGAGTTATGTGGGCAAGCACTGATTACCAATGGATGTTCTGAGTGAGGGAGATGTTGGAGCGTTCTATTCCTGGAGATGCGGTGAGAGCTCTGGAAGAGTGCTGAAAGATGTGATGTGGAGAGGAGAGATCACGTCTGGAGCCCAGGCTGCGGTAGCCATTGAAAAGTAGTTTTGTGTAAGAATCTTTAACAGTCCTCTGAACAGATGACAGTCTGTATTTCAGGGGGCGACCATGGCTTTTTCTTTACCTATGCCAGAGTGATGCCTCTGCAGTGGGGGTGGGTGATGTTGCCTATGGATATGGAGAACTATATCATTAAACAAATGTGTGCTTCTCACAAATGGATCGATTGTAGACTGAGAAGCTTACGGGTTCAAGTCTCTGTACTTGCGGGATGTCCTTTGGGTGTGATGGGGCCCTCGCTGCTTACAAGAGGTCTGTCCCCCACTGTAGGATCTTTTCAGCCGACGCTTGTAGATCTTCACAAAGTTTCTCATTTCTCACTTCCTGGCAACAGGTGTATAAAACCGAGAAGTCTGCTAATGTATCTGGTTCTTGACGAACTGGTTGTGCGCCTGGGCAGCCACAGGGCTTGTTTTCAGGGAATGTTGGAGGGCAAGCTTTGTTTGTTTCTTGCAGTCATGGGTGGAAGTGCTGTACCGGCCAGTCTGTGCAGGGTTAACAAGGTTGGGTGTGACTACAATGTGCTTCCCTGCTCTCCTCAGAACCCATTCATTGGCCTCTCTGCTGCGCTACATGGCCTCTCTGTCAATGTGCTTCTCTGCTCTCCTCAGACCTTATCACTTGGCCTCTCTGCTCCTTTACATGGCCTCTCTAACAATCTACTTCTTTGCTCTCCTCCGACCCTCTCACCGGGCCTCTCTATTCTTTCACTGACCCTCTCTCTGTCACTTGGCCTCGGTGCTCTCTCAATTAGTCTCTCCACTCTCTAGAACCATCCAGCATAGCAATGGGTCTCTCTCCTCTCAAAAGGCTCTGTTTACTCCCACTAGCCCTCTCTTCCCTATCACTGACCCTCTATTCTTTATCACTGGCCTCTGTTCTCTGTTTTCACCCTCTTTGCTCTGTCACCGGGCCTCTTTTCTCTATCATTTGACCTCGCTGCTCTTTTTCAAGTCCTCCCTGACTCCATGAATGTCCCTCTCTCTCTGGTCTGTCCCTGGCCATGTGCCTTCCAAAGTCTCTCAGGCCCTCGATTGTCTCTCTAAGTCCCCCAGACTGTCTCTTCTCTGCTACTGGACCCTCTGCTCTCTCTCCATGGACCTCTTGGTTGTCTCTGAATTCACATCCTCCATCCATCTCATGTCTGCCTGAGTCTCAGGCACTATTTTCCTTTGTCTTTCTCCCTCTTTTCTCACTCTTTCAAGCTCCTCATACCTTTTCTATTCTGCTCTTTCCCTCCATGTGATCCACTCCTTTCTCTTTCTACTTCTATTCCTTCTTCCCTATACCCCTCTTCACCACTTCTTCTTTACCTCTTTTCTTCCCCTGTCTTTTTCCCCTCTTCTTCTGTCCATCCCTTACTCTCTACTCACATGTCTGTTAGCCTCCCTCCCGTCTACCAATCTCTTGCTTCCTCATTCTCTCTTCTGCTCTCCCTCTTCTTCTGTATCCATCTCTACTACTCTCTACTACTCACTCTCTACTACTCACTCTCCTACTCTCTACTACTACTCACTCTACTACTCTCTACTACTACTCTCTACTACTCACTCTCTACTACTCACTCTCTACTACTCACTCTCTACTACTCTCTACTACTCGCTCTCTACTATTCACTCTCTACTACTCACCCCTGCTACTCTCTACTACTCTCTCTCTCTACTCACTCTCTACTACTCACTACTACTCTCTCTCTACTACTCACTCTACTACTCTCTACTATTCACTCGTTACTACTCACCCCTACTACTCTCTACTACTCACTCTCTACTACTCACTCTCTACTACTCACTACTACTCTCTCTACTACTCACTCTACTACTTTCTACTACTCACTCTCTACTACTCTCTACTACTCACTCTCTACTACTCTCTACTACTCACTCTCTACGACTACTCACTCTCTACTACTCACTCTCTACTACTCTCTCTCTACTACTCACTCTCTACTACTCACTCTCTACTACTCACTCTCTACTACTCACTTCTACTCTCTATTCTCTACCTCTCTCTACCTCTATCTGCCTCTCTCTCTGCCTCTCCCTCTGCCTCTCTCTCTACTACTCTCTACTCTCTACCTCTCTACACCTCTCTACCTCTACCTCTCTCTACACGCACACACACACACACATATATATATATGTATATATATATATGTATATGCATTTATATATATGTATGTGTATATATTTACATACATACATATATAAACATATATATACATCTGCATATCTATATAAATACAAATATATATGCATGCATACATATACACATATGCATACATATGCATGTTATGTACATGAAAGTTTGAAAAACACTAATAAAAGCAAAGCTGAAAAGCCACCTAATTACAAACAGAATTGCTTTAACTTAAACGAGGCCGAGACCTATTGCAGTTTCAAAGCTTGTTTACCTTTGTGGCCAGTGTAGATTATTGTGTTGATTACTTCTTGTTTATACAGATAAGTGCATGTATGCGAGGGATACATAAATTGATTATATTAGCAGCCAATACCAAATATATTATTGTAAAAGTAAACATATTTAAAGAAGAATTAAAACTTAATTAAAAACGAGGGTTTTTAAAGAGAAAAAGAAACTAAAGGACGTCTTCGCATTTCCCAAAGGTGGCCGTTTCGTTGCTGCTCATCCAGGTAGTGGGTGGCGTCCCTACGTCAGAAGGAAGCATCCCTCAGTGTCAGTGGCTGGTAATTATTTTCGTGACTTTCTTGTAAAATAATAGCTGTAAATAAAAGTCCGCCTACCGCCACACATGAAGAGGTTCACAGGAGGCCTCTGTCGGCGCGTGGCCTGACAAAGCCCGTGGGCGAGCGCCTCGGACAGGTTCTTTGAAAGTCATAGGTCCCTTTCCAGGAATAGCAACCATGGTATATTGTAGCTGTGCTTATAATTAGAACTCGGGTGGGGAGCTGGGCCTGCTGCTAAGACACTAATTGGCACGTGACCTTTGATACAGCTGCTCTTGGAAAGTGTTATTTTTTCGAATTATCACTTTCACAGCAACAACCTTCAACAGAGCTGTTAAAATGCCAAGGTCAAAGGCACCCTTGTGTAATTGGTAATTATCAGGGGTTCTGGTGATCGGAGGTGCCTGGATAAAAACACATTTTTAGTAAAGAATACTTGAAATGAAGACTCATAAATGTCGACTTCTAGAAAATGGATAGACAAATACCATTGCTATTATAATTTTAATTGACAACATTGCACATTGAAAAAAACCTAAAATAAATTTGCCTACACTTTTTTGTTGTTGAAAATGTTTCATAATATTGCTTTTTTTCATTTGGAACAATATGAGTGTGTGGATTTTACTCCTACCCGAGAAAAATAACAATTCATGGTACATTAAAAAGGTTAGATCTGTGTTATTCCCTTTTTTTTTTTTTTTTAAACAACACTAATGAAACTGCTATTTTAGGAAAATAGATGCAGTTCGGCTATTTCATATTAGTTTTTTCCAAATTAATGTTTTAAGAAAAAAGTTATTCCTACTGGAGAATCCTATTAATGTCATCAATAATTTCTATCATCCAGCTCATTACTCTTCTTCGCCCTCATTCAGTAAGACGTGCTGCATCCAGAAGGCAGGCAGGTTCCTTCATTTAAACAAATCATTTCCTTTTTGAAGAACAGAACTTTAAGCACAATGAAACCCAGACCAATCTAGCCCCTACTGAGCTATAAATCTATTTTTTTTCACCACGGCAAAAAAAAAAAAAAATGAAATACTGCTAGCTCTTACTACTGTGCTTGGTCTAAAGCGTTACTGTGGCCGGTGTTACCCAATGGGGCTCACAGAGGTGAGCGCATCGTTTCCGAGGGAGAGCAGCAGCTGCAGCCATTGGTGGCGTTTCCGCGTTTTCGTCCTGTACTGGGCCCTAAATCAGTTTATAGATAAGTTATCGGCATCCTTTTCGTTGTAAGCTTGTGTGTCGTGACTGAGCAAGCTCTAAACTGCATCAGTAAGGTAGGCTTCCCTGCTGTGTTGCGCTGAGCTGGGGGATTGTACCTCGGGGATGGGCCCTGCATGGTTTGCAGGAGTCCGACTGTGCACAACAATCCCCCCCACTCATACCGGGGCCCAACCAAAAAAGCACTAATCTTCTGGCAAACAAGGGGTAGGGTCATGGCGGCCAAAGATGGCACTTTAAGAATCCGCTGGACCTTGAGAACTACAGCTGGTCTTCAGATCACACTGACCGGGTCCACAGATGGTGACAAAGTTAACAACAAAATAACTTTAAAACCCCCGGTAATGGTTTGGATTTTTTTTAGAAGCAGTGGTGGTTAAAGACGTGTATTTTGCAAGCCTCTGGTCGTGGTCAGCGTTTGTCTTCTCGGATACATACCAACCATGTTAAGTGACATGGATGGGGGAGCAGAGGCTCTCACAAACACAAGCCTTTTAAGTGCTGCTGCATCTACAACCGCTGCACAGATGTCAGCACAGTTTGTGGCATTCTGCTCAGTGCAGCCTCATTTGGGGGCATATCAACAAGGGCTTTATCTCTGCTTTTTTGGCTTTAAAAGCCAAAAAAGCAGAGATAAAACTAGCGCCCTATCAACAACAGGGTGCTAACACGCAAATTTGCATGTTAGCACCCTTTTACTCTACGCTTCCCCTTGCATCTCTAATGAGATGCAAAGGGGGCATTCCAGAGTAAAATAATAGGATAAATGTCGCTAAGCGACATTTCTCCTATTATCAAGAATGTCGCTAACCCTGTTAGAGACAAAAAAAGCAGCGCTAACCGCGGTTAACGCTGCTTTTTTACATCTGCTAATTTTCAGACTTAGCCATGATATCCTATGGAAGGAGGATATCATGGCTAAGTTTGCCTGTCCCTATCAACAAGGTAACGTGTGATTATCGCTGGGTTTCCAGCGATAATCTCACGTTAGCCTGTTAGCGTGTAGATTTTTATCGCTATTGAGATAAGCGTTGCTAATAGCACGCTATCTCAGCGATAAAAATTCACGCTAGCCGGCGATAATTATCCTCACGCTAAGAGCGCTGAGCGATAATTATCGCCGGTTGTTGTTGATATGCCCCCTAGTTACCTCAGAGATTATCTCCATGTTAGAATAGAGTTCCGAGGACGACCTCAGCGATGTGTGATGGTCAACTATGGGCACACTGGAAGGAGGTCACATTGGATGGAGTTCACCACAGTCACTTACAGGCACGGATACTTACACTTGTCCTCAGTTTAGATTTCACTCATGCAAGGCTCGTCGTTGGAGACCTCTCTTCTCCTGGGCAACGAAGACCTTATGCAACTCCCAAAAGGTGTTCAAGCAATTGAGCTGTTGTTCTCTTCTAGGCAGGCTCTCCTTCGCAGGGCACAGTCCAGCACAATTTCACAAGAAGCCAGGGATATCCTTCCTTCATGGCAATCCAGCAGCACTGCTGGCAGATATCTGTCCCAGACCTGACTCCATTCTAGAGAGAAACCAGCACTCAGTGGTCCTAATGGACAGATATGTTTCCAACCACACTGGTGCATGGTCCCTGTTCGGTTTTCTGGCCCCTGCCCTGAATTTATCACCCCAGCTGACCATGTACCTGCAGTACCAGCTTTGACTATTCCCATCAGATTGTTTATGGTCACTGCATGATCACCTTATGCCAGCACATGGAAACTTGTAAGGTTCTTCCGGGATGATTTGAACCAGTCCAGGAGCTTTAGTTTTCTGGGTCTAGACAGCCCACCACACCTTTTGTCCAGCAGATTCAAACAGGAAGATGGAGGTGGAAATAAGGGCACCTTGGCAGGGAAATAGCAGGCAACATTCACAGAGGAGAATTTAACCCGCCCACACCACCCAATAGTGAAACCCATCAACGAAACCCTGAGGAATGGAAAGGAATATTCCAAAACATGCACCCAGGTCGAACAAAGACATGGGAAGGTCTCACCCAAGGCCCTTCGTTATGTATTGTCATTCAGATATTCCAAAATGGATTCACTGCTGCACCCAGACAAGAATGCACTGAGCGCTAACCTTTGCTTGCACCACACACAAAATATACATGCATCCTCCTTTCATATTGCAGACAGACGGAGCAAAAAGATCCAGGTAAGGGGAGGGGCTAGCAGAACCTTTTAAACAAGGAATGGCAAAACCAATAGGTCTAGCCTATGCAAGGGCTATTGACTTTGGCAAGGTGTTTTAGCCGGCGTGGCTGCTGATCAGTATGGCTAAAAATGAGTGGTGTGGCTTGGAGTTGGGTGGGGTGGGTTAGATTGGAATGGGGTAAATTGGGATAGAGTGGAATGGGGCAGATTGGGGTAGAGTGGAGTGGGGTAGATTGGCATCAAGTGGAGTGGGGGTAGAGTAGGGTAGAATGGAGTGGGTAGATTGGAGTAGATTGTAGTGGTCAGAAGTGGGATAGATTGGAGTGAGGTAGACTGGAGGGAGGTAGATTGGAGTGGGGTAGATTCCGTTGGGGGTGTTGGGTAGATTAGCATTAGAGATTGGAGTGGGGTAGGTTGGTTTGGGATAGATTTGGGTGAAGTCGGGTAGATTGGGGTGGAGTAAGGTAGACTGGAGTAGATTGGGGTAGATTAGAGTGAATTAGATTGGAGTGGTGTAGAGCGGGCTAGACTGAGGTAAAATGGAGTTGGATATATTGGGGTACAGTGGAGAGGGATATATTGGCGTAGATTGGAGTGGGGCAGATTGGAGGAGAGTTAAGTGGGATGAATTGGGGTAGATTGGAGTGGTGTGGGGTAGATTGTAGTGAAGTGGGGTAGTTTAAAATGGGGTATATCGGGTGTATTATAGTAAGGTGGAATAGAATAGAATGAGGATAGATTGGGGTAGTTTGGAGTTGGGTAGATTGGAGTAGGGTAGTTTGGGGTTGAGTGGGGTAAATTGGAGTGGGCTGGAGTGAGTGAAATTGGACTGGAGTGGTGTAGATTTGAGAGTCGTGTGATAGATTAGAGTGAAGTGGACTGGGCTAGATTGGATAGAGTGGAATGAAATGTGGTAGATTGGGATAAAGTGGAGTGGGGTTGATTGGGTGGAATGGAGTGGGTAGACTGGAGCGGGTTAGATTTGGGTAGAGTGAAGCAGGGTAGATTGGATTGCAGTGGAGTGGAGTGGAGTTAGATAGATTGGAGTTGAGTTGAGATTGGAGTGGAGTGAGATAAATAGTGGAAGAGCAGAGTGGTGTAGATTGGAGTGGAGTGGAGTGGGGTAGATTGGGTGGATTAGAGTAGGCTAGACTGGAATGGAGTGGTGTAGTTTAGAGTGGGGTAGAGTGGAGTGGGGTAGATTAGGGTGGAGGGGAGTGGGTTAGATTGGGTGGATTAGAGTAGGGTAGGCTGGAATGGAGTGGGGTAGATTGGAGTTCAGTGGGGTGGACTGGAGAGGGGTAGAGGGGAATAGGTTAGATTGGGGTGGCGTGTAGTGGGGTAGATTGGGTAGACTGCAGTGGAGTAGATTGGGGTAGATTGGAGTGGGGTAGATTGGGGCGGGGTAGTTTGTGGAGGGATAGATTGGAGTAGGGTAGCTTGAGGTGGAGTGGGGTGGGTTAGATTGGACCATTGTGGAGAAGATTGGGGTCGAGTGGGGTAGACGAGTAGTGTAGATTGGGGTAGATTAGATTGGGGTAGATTAGAGTGGTGTAGATCAGGGTAGATTGGGTTAGAGTGGAGTGGGATATATTGGTGTAGAGTGTAGTGGGATTGGGGAAGAGTGGAGTGGTGTAGATTGGAGTGGAGTGGGGTGGATTAGAGTAAGCTAGACTGGAATGGTGTGGGGTAGATTGGAGTGGGGTAGATTGAAGAGGGATGATTGGAGTGGGTTAGATTGAAGTGGGGTAGAGTGGAATGGGGTAGATTGCAGTGGGGTGAAGTGGAGTGGGGTATATTGGAGAGAGGTAGATTGGGGCAGGATGGCTTTGGCAGGGGTAGATTTGAGTTGGGTAGACTTGCGTGGAGTGGGGTGGGATGGATTAAAGTGGGGTGGATTGGGGTCGAGTGGGTTAGATTGGAATTGTGTGGAGTAGTTTGGGGTAGAGTGAGGTAGACTGGAGTAGAGTAGATCGGGGTAGATTAAAGTCGGGTAGATTGGAGTGGTGTAGATCGAGGTAGATTTGGGATGGGTTTGGGCAAGAATGTCAACTATTTCTTCTGTAACACTCCTTTTGATATGTTGTATATTTTTCTTGATGGCTCTGCACAGATATGACATAAAAATCTCGTGGTTGGGAAATTTGTTGGCTTACTTTTTGATTTATATTGTCACGTTCAGTTGCAAAGATGCCACTACCATTACTTTTATCAGATAGTCGAAGCAGTTATGTCACAGCCTTAGACTTGATAAAGCAAGTGCAGTTTCTACTGAGCAACTAATTAGGAAAGACGAATTGAGGCCACTTTCCTCCTGTTTATTTGGAGACCACATTCAATTTTCGATGCAAATTTCGTTTTTCAGCCTTAATGAACATTAGTTTACCATTGTTTTAAAATATTGCGAAAATGTATAACTCTTACAGTTGGAATTCATATGTATAGGTTCTTTTCCTCTTCCTGTAAGGAAGTTTACCTTTTACTATAACTCCTTCGCTTTTTTATTCTCCCTTTACTCTTTCTTACATTCCCTCTTTTGCTTCTTTTCTTTCCCTTCCATATCTTTCCCTCCATACAAAACAAAACAAAAATTTATAAAATGATAGTTTTACTATCAACTTTGTTCCACGCTTTTATGGCGAATGACCTTTACAACGCGGTGGTTACACCACGGTATGTTTACATTGCGGTGATTATGACGCAAGTCGTTATGACTTGCACTGGATGGCGCTATACACTAAGGAATAGTATGATTTACTATTCCAACACCTTCCCTACTGTTACGTAGGCTGGAGTTGGAATAGTAAATCAGACTATTGCTAAGTACAGCACCCTCCAGCCGAAGTCGTTGTAACGACTTGCGTTGTAATAACTGCGATGTAATGTACCACGGTCTAATGAGCACGTTGTAACGTCACATAGTCGCTTTTATATACCATTCCACAGTTTGTACGAGGGAATATCTTATACTGTTAATTCTTAGGTTTAATAATATTGTTCTTCATGCACTCATCATTGAAAATTTCACTGATATAATGTTATCTCTTTTATTTACTTTAGAGTTTTTAAATAAAGCGTGACTTTATTTGAGGTAGCTGTGCGGAGCGGTGAAGCAAAAAGGAGGAAGAATTGAGTCTGTGAAGACAATAGTTAGAACCTGCTAAATCTATTTTCCTTTCATGGTTGAATGGCTCGATTAGCAGCAGGCACACCAAGTAAAGCGACAAGTGCGTCTACTGCTGATGAATTGCAGGGTAATGAAGAGGAGGATTTTGTCTCATTTTAGGGAACCAGGGCTTATTTTTCATCACTAGACTCTGACCCAGAGAAAATGTGAGGAAGGCAAATAAGGAACAAAGACGGAGGAAGAGAAAGAAAAACAGCTACAAAGGGGAAAGGACGGACAGAGCCCCGTATCCTGGCAATTATGGGGCATATTTACAACAACCGGACAAAGCGCACTTAGTGCTAGGATAATTATCGCCGGCTAGCGCGGATTTTTATTGCTGCGATAGCGTGCTATTAGCAACGCTTATCTCAATAGCGATAAAAATCCTCACGCTAACTGGCTAACGTGAGATTATCGCTGGAAACCCAGCGATAATCTCACGTTACCTTGTTGATATGGACTCACAAATTTAGCCATAATATCCTCCTTCCATAGGATATCATGGCTAAGTCAGTCCTGAAGCAGGTGTTAGGAAAGTAGCGATAACAGGTGTTATCGCTACTTTTCCTGACGCTATCCTTGATGATAGGAGAAATGTTGCTTAGCGACATTTCTCCTGTCATGTCAGGTCTGGAACGCCCTCTTTGCATCTCATTAGAGATGCAAAGCTGGGTGTTAGAAATCTCCACGCTAAAGCAAGGTTTCACGCGTTAGCGCGACCTTGCTAATATAGCGATAAAATTATCGCCGCTTTTCGGCCGAAAACGGCCGCTAAAACGGCGATAATTTATTATCGCCTCGTTGTAAATATGCCCCTAAATTCGAGAAACTCACAATAACAGCCTTACTGTCACATCCACATAAACCTGCCAACAAACTCCACTGCGGGAATTAAAATGTGAAAGTTCAGGGAATCCGCCCTTCTTTCTCTCCAGTACATTAGACTGGAAGAAGAAATGCGGCTTATCCATTTAATGTAGTGCTGCCTCAAGGGATGGAGAGAAGATGAAGAGAGAAGGAGATGGAGAAGAAAGTGAGATAAAGTAAGGAAATGCCAAGTAAAATATACAAAAAAGGAAGTGAGTAAAAAAGAGAAAAAGATATGTACACAGGATGGAGGACAAGAGAAGTATTCAGTTAGAGAGTGAATGCATGTGAAATACAGGGCAGTGAGAATGACATTACTGAAAGAGAGAGAGACGAGCAATTGAAAGTGAGGGTTGAATGAGAGAGACGGGGAAAGTTTATGGAAGATAATGTTAGAAAAAGGAGAGGATTAGAGTAATAAGGAAAACAAATAAGGTAAAGAATGATAGACTGAGGAAGGAGGTGAAAGTGGGTGATAGAGAGAAAGGGGAAAGGGATGTGAAGAAGCTAAAGAGATGCAGTTCATGAAAGATAGAAGAAGAACAGATAGAGGATAGAAAGAAGTAGGATAAGAGTGCAGGGCTATGATCGAGGGGGAATGTGGACACCGTGCTGCAAAGTGATGTTGATACTGACAGCAGAGGTGAAGACTGTTTCATTAAGAACTGAGCACCTGTAAGAATTGTGACTGGATTGAACACTTTAGGGTCATTTTAAGATTAGCAGATGGGTCCTGTCTCTGCTAGACCACCAGAAGCCAGATCACCAACTTAAGACCAGATTCACAACCTGCATTTTGTAGAACATAAAGTAGTGCTACATTAGTATTACTTACCTACTACAAAATACAATTCACAAACCTTTCTTTTCTATGAAGTGATCTCCACATATGCAAGTTTACTACTAAGGGGCTGATCTTGATGTCGGACGGATCTGAGTTCATCCAACATCGATCTGGAACTGGGACCGACTGACCTCCTGTCGGCAGACCCAAACCAGCAATTAGGATGCGACCATACACTGTTTGGTCGCAATCCTATTCTTTACAATGGGAGCATGCATTCCGACCAGAATGCATGCTCTCATTGTAAAGAGCTGAGGTACAGTTCATCACTGCACCCCGTGGCAGGGTCAAGGTGCCTGCCACTGGGTGCAGGGATCAAGAGGGGGGTCCCCTAGGCCGCCATCCGGAGGCCTTGCACCCATGGAGGCCCTGCTGGGGGCCCGATAAGTCAGATTCCCACTGTCTCTCTGTGTCGGAAAGGCCGGCACAGGAAGGCTGTAGGAATCTGCCATCGTAATCTCTCAGGCGGAAAGAGCCGCCCTAGGGATTACAGGCCCCTTTCCGAATGGCAGATGGGCTCTCCGGGCCCGAGCCCATCGTAAGTCATTCGGAAATCCTGTTTGAATTAATTTCCGACCGACTCCATGAAAATGCATCGGTTGGAAATGAATCCAAGCAGGAGATTACTATGCCGTAGGAATGGCTACGACTGTGGGTCGAGCCATTTCCTATGGCATCGTAATCGGCCCCTCTTTATTAAATGTGAGAGGGATCTGGGGAGTAGTGAGAGAAAGGAGAAGTTCTGAGATATAATGTAAGGGTTTGAGGAGATAGTAAGGCAGGGTTTAGGGAGGGACAGGCTACTACAAATACTCACCTACAAATGAGTAAACACATTGATATTCCCAAACTACACTTCTAACTTTACTACAGTCAGACAGGTGACAAAACAGTAATACATTTACTCTAGTCCAGCCTTGAAGTAAGTCAAGCACCACACATGATCACTCACAGTGCCTGCAACACATCCACATAAAGTGCTTGATTTGAGACAGAGGTTTTCGGTGCTCAGCATGGCACTAAATTATCAACATCCGCAAAAACAGTCAGCCACATGGTGGCACTGTTTGTCTTGTTTAGAGATTAACAAAACAACAGTTGTTTATTAATTCAATATACACTAAAAATGAGTGATACCTACTGTCCAAGCAATTCTTATACCTTTGGGGGGCTGGAATAGTCTGAATTGTCACACTTGTCAGAGTGTGATAGTTAATAGTTGTTTTTATGTTGTTATTGACAGGAGCAATGGGTGATGAGAGCTGAAGTAGTCTCCCGACGAGGGCCCTGGTACTTACCATTTTACAAAATAAGCACTACTCACATAGAAAATAATGGCGGGGGAAATAAGAAGATCACATAGCAAATAATATGAAATTATATATCTATCCATATATATATATAACAAGGGGGACGGGATCACTATTGCGTGCAAATCCCAGGTCCCCTCCCCCCCCAGGCATCCCTTCGATCACTGAGACTCACCGGATCACAAGCTGCTAAGGGGGTATCTCGGAACCGTACTCTGGATCCTCTGCCGACATCGCTGATCCCCACCTCGCCACCTCCACAGGACAAGGGATCGACCAGCCGGCCGACTCCATAGCAGCAGGTCCGAGATATCATCACTCACACTCACCTGAGCAACCAAAGACACCAGCCAACACCGGGTGTCCAAACTGCCACAGGATTCATCCAAAAATCGTAAAGCGAGATACACCGACGATCGACGGCCGTTGGAACCGAAGGGCCTCCTCGTGTCTTCAACCGCAGCAACCTACCGTGAGTCGATCAGAACTCACTACCACTGAACACCCGTGATACGGTGGGGAAAAAAAACTTCATTATTCCCCAAAAATCCTGACTCTGACACCTAGTTACGGGAGACAAGGGGCTCGCTGCCATGCTGCCTGAACTCAAAAAGGCAGCGTCTTACCCCTTTAAGCTTCCATAATTGTTCTATTCACAGCGTCTCACCGAATCCTGGTTAGCTGAATCTTGCGACAAACTGCCAATTCAGACTATTTGCCCCGGAACGTTGGATCTGGCATCCAGTAACGGCAGACAAGGGGCTTGCTATCGGGCTGCCTGACCATATAATGGCGGCCTCCAACTCCCATTAAGCCTCCTAATCGCCGAGCAATTCATACCACTTTAGTCCCATCCGCCTTCGCCCACACCGACCTTCCGAATCCTGGCAAGCACCGAACGCCCAGCTACTCCAGATGCAACGCAAAACCGACAGTCATTAACCATGGAGAATTCATTGCCTGACCCCAAAATAGCAGCGTCCTACCCCCATTAAGTCTCCTTATCACCGAGCAATTCCATTAAGCCTCCTAATCGCCAAGCAATACCTGTCACCTTTGGCCCATCCGCCTCCGCCCACAGATTCGCACTGAATCCTGGCAAGCACCGGTCGCCCAGCAGCTCCAGACACAACTCGAATTCGACAGGCAGCAATCACGGAGGAACCATTGCCTGACCCCTAAATTGCGACGTCCTACACGAAAACATCCAGCAAGCAGTTCCGGTGAGTACCCGAGCCAATAATTGAGGAAGGGTCTTCTCACTGGATCATTAGCTCCTGAAACAATCTTACTAGAAGCGCCTGATAAGAGAAACAGGTCTTGTGACTGTGATGCCTGACCCCAAAATGGCAGCTCTCAACCCATGATTACTCGCTCAATAACACCGACCAATCTCCTCCATGTCTATCAACACCTCCATTGCCCATTGCATCACTCTGAACCTGGCAATAACTTTGCACAGTCACGCAGCACAGCACTCTTCTTCCCCCCACATCACGAATGCCTGTACCCAGGATGGCGACCTCCGTTCAGCCTTATTCTTCCTCCTTGGATAAAGCCCTAAACTCCCTCCATGGTATCGCAACTGCCCTATTCCAAAGCTACTCACCCAGGCCCCCCAGATCAACCATATAGCCACGCAGCCTCAGCGACAGAGGGCACGGAGGTTGCAGACTCAACGGCCACTACCAGACGTTAGCGCGAAGCCTGGCCCCAAGATGTCGGCCTTTGATTACCCATTACTGATATATAGCGGACTCACTCCGGACTCTCATCAATGAACCGATACACACCTATCCCTTAATTCCTCCCCCATGCTCCCCAGTAAATCCCCGCTGACGATTCGAGCCCCAGCAACTAGTCACTCTATTGTTGCAATCCCGATTCCTCCACATGCCACTAGCGTGATGCCCATCCCTAGACGGCGGCTTCGCCCTTACCTTTAGCTCCTATCTATCGGTTATAGCACAAGTACAAAGCACAGTCCGTGCGACTGAATCGCAATAAACCAATTCTCAACTGCATCCCTTGGCTCCCCAGCCTATGCTCTACAAACGATCCAGCCCCACCAAATGCCAAACACGCTCTTTCAGATCAGAATTGTATAGCTGGTCCTGATTATAGCCCAACAGGTGGAGTAATTCTCGAAGGAGCTACCCCCCTCTAATCTGACATAATGCCTTCCACTACACCTACCTCCCTCAGCCACCCCTCTGTTAACCACCTTAAACCTCATGGCCTGAACTCCTTTTCCATCATTCCCCCCCCTAACCTCTTCCCTAAAGCAAGAAAAAACTTAAAACATACATTGATCAGACAACACCCTTGAAACACTATTCGCAGACATTTACCACTGCTCCTCCAAAGGCAAGCTGAAAATGGATCTCATTTTCCACACGGACAAAGCGGAAAACTGGAACTCCATTCTCAGATCACATCTCCACATTTCCAAAACAACTAACACCCCACACAGCTGCAAACTGACGTTCTCAACTCCCAACCGCCCTTTGCGCAGTGGCAACACCTCTGTGACCATCTACTCCAATGGCACAGTCATGATCCAAGCCAACAATGACAACCTGGAGGTATTTGACTCCCTCTTCCCCTCGCTACGCAGCGCCCACTCTCACGCTCGCCACCCCCGCCCGACCAACTCCCTATCCCTTGACAGATTGACCCGCCATTAGATACCGCAAACTAATCCCACGCCCGATGCCAAGAACGATAACCTCCCTCCCTGGGAGACCTACCCCAACTCCATTTCCCCCGCTCCTAACATGCACAGTACTTACCCCCCTCAATAATAAGCAGTGGTATGACACAATTGAGGCTCTCCAATCCCAGAATGTCTGTTGCCTACCCCCTCCCCCCTCACAATGCCACCAGCAACTATCAACCCTAACCCCCTATCAATGACTCCCAGCGCCCTCCCTCTACTCACATGCAAGAGAGCGCCACCATTAAGGCATGATTCTTCACTCCTCTTGCCCCCGGCCACCCACAGTGGCAACACTGACTTCACCGGCACCAAAATCCAGCTCAACATGGACAAGCTCTCCCCCTCTCGGACCTGCCCAGCCCTGATCACCCCCACCCCCTCCTCCGGGAAGACGACACAGCATCTCGCTCTACTAGAAAGCCAACTAGAAACCTTATTCCTGGGCCTTAACGAAATCTTACTGAACCTCAACACACTTCGAGAGCCCAGGCCACGCCCACACCCGTCCCTCACTATTTTCAGCTCTAATCATCAAAGGCCCGCCAAGGCTCAGGGGTACAATTGGAAATCAATCTCTCTCCTAATCCAGACACAGAGACCCAAAAGAACAAGAGCTGCAATGTCCATGAGCTAAGCGATGGAGATTGCCTCCTCGTACGACACTCCCTCCTAAACCTCCCAGAAGCCAAGATCCAGGTCATTACAGGATTTAGAAGAGACCACTCCTTACCCAGAGCCCCAAGACCCTCATCCTTCCTCACAAACATTCTCAGGGCTCCCCCAATGAAGAAACACAAAAGTGGGAGGACTACCACCAATTGCATGCTCATAAACTGCAGATCAGCCACCAAACGTGCAACAGAGCTGGCAGAAACCACCCTTACACATGACATCAATATCACGTTCATCACCGAGACATGGCTAAATGAGTACACGTCCCCAATCATGGACATGCTTGTACCCCCTGGCTTTGCAATCATCAACAAAGACAGAAAAGACCAATGAGGAGGGGATGTAGCAATCATACACAAGAACAACACCTCAGTGACGGAAACCGACACCTTCAACTACAACACCTTTAAATGTCTAACCGCCAACATCAAGATGAGAGACAACAAATCACTACTCTGCCACCTCCTCTACCACCCGCCTGGCCACACCTCCACATTCGGAGAACACTTGTCCGACCTGATATCCCACTGTTCACTCCGTGACAACAACAACTTAATTCTAGGTGACCTCAACCTTCACTTGAACAAGGAAAACAACCCGCTGATCCAAACCGTAAACAAGCTTCTATATAACAACAACCTTACACAACTCTGCTTAGAGGAAACCCACAATGGAGGATCAACCCTTGATGCCATTATTGCCCATCCAGACTCAATCTCGATCGACCACATCCTGTCCGTTGACTGGTCCAACCACCACATCATCTTATTCCACATCAACCAAGTGCTCCTAGGCCAGCCCCTCACGCATGACCCCCTTCACTGGGTGAGACATCGAAATCAGATTTCCCCTGGTAGACTTGGAGGAAAGAATAAGCTCTCTCCTTCCCATCCCCACAATACAACTCACCTCCCACTACAACTCAACGATGACCGACATTCTGGACGAATTAGCGCCATTGAAACAAAAAAGAGTCAGAAACACCACATCCAGATCCTGGTTAAATACAGACGTAAACTCTGAAAGAAGACAATTAAGAGCTGTTGAAAGACTCTGGCGGTACGACCCGTCTTCAATCCTCCGAGACCAATTCAAAGCAATACGCGGGAAGTACAAAAAACACATCACGAATGAAAAGACTTCTTTCTTTTGCAATGCTTTAGATAACGCAAAAAATAGGCCCAAGGAACGCTTCAAGCTCATTTGCAAACAAACTTCCAAACCCCCTGCATCCTCAGTTCTGGCTTCCAAGGACCTGTGTGAGAACGTCGCTAACTTCTTCAATGAAAAAATCACCAAGATTGAGCTCTCCCTAGATGTCAACCACAGTCCCCCTCACAGGAGCACGTCCCCAGGGACAGAAGTTACCACACACAAGCTCCCCCCAAAACTCTGGAAAGTCTTCAACCCCATCTCCGAAACAGAGATTGCCAAAATGATCTCCACCTCCAAACCATCTTCTCACACCTCGGATCCCATACCGGTCCAGCAGGCCAAAAAGCTCAATCTCTCCCTAGGCCTGCTCTGGACCAAGATCATTAACAGCTCCCTTATACTCACTGGACTGTCTCAAAGTTGGCCAAGTGACGCCATTACTGAAAAAAACGGGCTTAGACACTAATAATCTGAATAACTTCAGACCCGTCTCCAATCTTCCTGTTAGAAACGGGGTAGCGTGGTGCGGAGCTGGTAGGCTAAAATCAAGGGCATAGTGTAAAGCATCTGCGCAGCACACTCACAGGCGACACTAGGCACACTACAAAAGGAGACTCCACACCAGGTTGCATGAAAATAACTTGTGTATTATAAAAACACATTAGAATGCAGAACACCAGTGCATATCTTCCGTGCCAGTCGGCACCGGGTAGCAACTCACAGGGGACTATTTACAAGGCAGGGCCAATCGGTCTGCTGCCAGAACCATCACAAGGTATAATCAGTAAATGTAGAGTCCACATTTAGCATAGAGGAAATACTTCCAATAGGCATAAACCTCATTAGCAGCATGAGGCATAACCATACTTAGCAGGGGCCTAAACCATGAGCCTATATCACATCCTGCCAGCAGCGGTCCGTGGAGGGATTTCCGTGGGGCGGAAAGGCGGGGGAGGGACAGGGTGGGGGTACTAAACACCGGAATATGGATAATTGGAGGTAAGTAAACAATTAAATAAATAAAACGAATTTCGTAGCGCGTGCTGCACCACATTTTGTGATGCAGGGTGCGCTACGAAATTCGTTTTATTCATTTAATTGTTTACTTACCTCCAATTATCCATGTTTAGTACCCCCCACCCTGCCCCTCCCCCGCCCTGTCTTTCCGCCCCACGGAACTCCCTCCACGGACCGCTGCTGCATCCTGAATTAGGGTGAAGGCACTAGCATGCAGCATCTCACATGAGGCATGGAGCCATGAAACACAATTAGCATGGGGACAATACTGTCACTAGACATTAATCACAATGTGCATAGATCAGCCTCACTGCATGGGACACCAGCATAAACCTTAGCAGCAATGCAATAAGCATAAAAGTGTTAGCATTGACACATTAGCATAAATGCACTAGGATCACCACATTAACCGGAGGCCTGGAATGAAAGCATCAGGAGCATGAATCACATTAGTATCAATCAGAGCAGGCCTAAACATATGCATGGGGCCTAGCACATTAGGCACATTAGGGCCTCAACAATTCCTTTATGCATATAAACACATTAACCTGTGGCCTCTGGTTGGCCTGAATCCATTAGGCGTAACTTTGAAATCTCTTCTGCATCACATGAGGCCTTCTCATAGTAGCTCGGCATAAGCCACATTATCAGGTATCAGCACACTAGAATTAGGCCTCAGCAGGCATGAATCTGAGGCGTAAATGCAATATCATTAGCATGAATGCAGTAGGCATGAAGTATAAAACAGCTCCTACATAACATTAGGCACACATCCTGAGCCTGGGGCATAGAACATGTGAACATTAATCACATTAGCATGAAAACATTGGGATAAAGCATGGGCAACACCTTAGGGCTAATCACATTACCATTGGTATTACTTCATACCATCAGCATAGGGCCTAAGCACTTGAGCTGGTAGGCATCTTATTAGCACAAGTCCCATTGCATAAACAATACTGCAGGCATAACTGTAGGCATGACAACCTCGTCAGCCTAAACTAGATTATACTTGTACAAAGGCCCTTCCCAGAACGTTGGCAGGGCACCTTCTGTAAATACATCTGGGCATGAAATTATTAGCATGAAGCAATCCACATGAAATCAGCAGGCCACACCATGTGACCTCAACAAAGCACAAACTGGAGCCCCCATTCCAGAGACTCTCATGCGGAGGAATGCCCAACCGTGGCAGCTGCCCACTGTCCAGCGGGGCAGTTGTGGAAAATAAATGCAGCGCTGTCTGTGGGATGCAGGACTAGGAGTCCTGGGGGCTGGAAAACAGTTGTAGCACTTCACGAGGCGCTAGACAGCAAGCGTCAATGTGAATATAGCACTCTGGCAGCACAGCGCTGCAGGACCCACGCACCTTCTTCTCCTGGGCAGGGGCTGGAGGCAGCGCTCACGAGGCGCTAGATGGCTCACAGTCCCAGGGTCCCACCCGAGGGAGTAGCGCCCACGCTCCTCACCTCCTTGGAGTGAAGGCAACCAGAAGATAGTGCTCACAAGGCACTAGGCGGCAGGAAAGTTCATAGGGGCTTGGATAGTGCTGCAGCCCTCACAAGGCGCTAGGCAGCAGGAAGAGCCCAGTCACTCCAAATATAGCGCTCACGAGGTGCTAGGGGAACATGCAGGGGGACTCCCTCACCAGACGTCAGCTGCAGGATCCACGCTCCTCCTCTCTTTGGGGATGGAGCTATAGCGCTATGACAGCACCGCGCTGCAGGCATCAGCTCCTCCTCTGGCAATCAGGAAAGTAGTGCCTCCCAGGCGCTAGGGAGCTGGCGAGGATCCAGAGTCCCACACAAGGAAGTAGTGCCCACACTCCTCACCTCCTGGGAATACAGACAGTCAAAGTACAGCGCTCACAAGGCGCTAGGGCAGCAGAGCAGGCAGGCCAGGCTGGGCAAGATCAGCAGACAGTGGGCACTTATCAGTACAGGACAGCAGCTCCTAGAAGCAGTCATCTCCCATAAAGTGGCACTCCTCCTGCCATAGCAGTCATCACTCCAGCAAAGGCTCTCACTGGCCTTGTTGACAGCAGAGGGGTACAGATGACCTCAGGGGCCAGCACACAGGCCCTTGCGGCGGTACCTCCTGGCAGAGTGTCCCCTCTCAATCAAGTCCATGTTCAGTCTGAGCACATGGAGGCACAGCTCCTCTACATATCCACCCCTCCTCCTACCTACCAGAAAGGGCTAGAACCTTCTAGAAGGCTCCCAACTGTCACTGTGGGGGAGGTGTAGGGCACCCTGTCACTTCAAACACTAGACCGCCAACCCACTGCAGGCAGGCGGCACAAGCAGACAGAGATGGTGTCCATTTTAAAAGTAAAATTGCTTTACAACAGTACAAATAAATCTGCGCACGCCATTGCGCAGCAGGTATTATTTCACACATGGTAAAAAGGCTAGGGGGAAAAGCGAAAAAAGTTTGGACATTAAGGGCCAAGTCCAACACTTCCTCTGCTAGCTAAATTCCTGGAAAGGTGTGTTCTCCTCCAACTGAGTCAACACACAGATAGCACCAACCTCTTAGACACTCACCAATAAGGTTTCAGAAAAGACTGTAGCACAGAGACAGCGATCCTCAATGCTGGCCAATGCTCCCTACTCATACTCTTGGACTTATCGGCTGCCATCGACACAGTGGACCACAACCTACTCATCAAGGTACTTCAAGAAAGGGTAGGGGCAGAAGAGCTGGTCTTAAAGTGGTTCTCCTCTTTTCTCCAGAACCGCACCCAAAGAATAAAGATCAGAAACTTCTCATCAGACCTACACCCCGTCATCAGAGGTGTTCCCCAAGGATCAGTTCTATCACCTCAACTGTTCAACATCTACATGGAACCCCTCACCACCATACTCAAAAAGTCTAACATCCCTTTCCACCTCTATGCTGATGACACCCAGATCTACCTTGAAACCTCCTCTGTCGATGACATTCATAGATTCAACGACACTCTAAGAGAAGTCCAACACTGGCTATCACTAAACCACCTGAAACTCAACAAAGACAAAACGGAAATCCTCCTCATCTCCAACAAAGAGGAGAACCCCCAAATCAGAGAATGTCTAAAAGCAATTGATGGTCTAAACGGCAATCTCACCCTGGCGGATTCCGCAAAATCGCTCGGAATCACCCTCGTCCCTAAATTTGATAATAGCGCCTTCCTTAACCTGAAGCTACTCAACAAAATAAAACCCTTCATCCCGCCTAACGATCTTAAACAAGCTACCCAATCCCTGGTGCTGTCCAGACTAGACTACGGGAATGCTTCCCTCACAGGTACAGCAAAATCCCACTTAGCCCCCCTCAGATCAACTCTCAGTCTCAATGCAGCAGTCAGAATGGTCACTGGAGTAAAAAAGTATGAACACATCTCGCCCGCATTCAGAGAGCTAAAATGGCTCCCAATCGAAATGCGTGATAATTTCAAAACGGCTTGCCTCACGTACAAAGCCCTACACACAGGGAAACCCGCCTACTTGGCCACCAAAATCAAGAAGGCCGGTCAGACATGAAGCCTCAGAAGTTTCAACACACTACTCCTCATCCCGCCGAAAACACGTAAACAAAAAAACACTTCTCAATCCTTCTCTGGAAATGCCCCCAAAATCTGGAATTCCATCCCAGTCCATATCATGACTACCCCCTCCTTTATACAATTCAAAAGACAACTCAAAGACCTCCTCCTCAACCGTTCTCTCCCGAATGGATAGCCACTGCCGTAATGCTTAAAGTTGCACATTGCAGGACATAGACACTGCGTCACTAAGACTTCTCCCTCATCCCCTCCCTGACCCCTCCCTCCTTCCCCCTCCCTAAAGAAGGCGCGGCTCGAGTCAAGGTGCTCAATATTGTTATTCTCTGTGCCCTCCTTTCCTGCTATGCTATTCAATGCGCCGAGACTTTAAACTGCGCCATGAATCAATTTGTGTACGACTGCCAAACTGTGTGTCAGTCAGTCAGTCAGTTTAATCTTTATTCGTCTATCAAAAGATAGTCATAAAAGTACATCATTCTAAAAAAACATGTTTTGTATATAGATACAATCAAATTGATAAATAATTTCTATTCTTATGTTAAAACCTTAACATCCAAGTTCATATTAGTACATACTCATAGAATCAAACCTTAAAAATGACACAAAAAATCTAATACTAGTATTCTAAAATTCCATGGATCATGTCATTTCCTTTCTGCTAGATACTCATGGTTTTTCTCATTTTGATTGCTTTAAAAATAAACAGGACACCATTATAACAAGTCAAGGGGTCACCCAGTGTCACCAAGAATTTCATCGCTACTGTATGTGACCTGATATGATGGGTGAGAAAAAGTGGTTTCAAATAAAAACATCTTAACTTCTTATAAAAATTACAAAATTCTAAAAAATGTATTGTACTCTGCTGTGTGTCTTAACCCATACTGTGAAGTGCTTTGATACCTTCGGGTCTGGCTAGTGCTATATAAAACTCTTCAATAAATAACTAAGGGCCATATGTAGGTAGAACGTGTTTTGCGATTCTCAAATTGCGATTTTTAGGGAATCGCAATTAGAGAATCGCAAAACGCAATGTAGGTAGGAGTAGCAAAATATTTTGCGAATCCCACATATTCCTTATTTGCGAATCGCAAATTGAGATTCGCAAATAAGGAATACCTTGCCATTCTTTCCTATGGGCTAGAATGCCCATAGGAATGAATGGGAAGACATTCTCAATTTGCGATTCTCAATTAGAGAATCACAAATTGAGAATGCAATTTCAAGGTTGCAAGGGTGTCAATAGGACACCCTTTTGCACCCCTGAAATAAACATGTGTGCACATGTGGTGCACATACATGCGCTAAGGGCATGTATGTGCCCCCCATGGCACTTTGAAAAATGCAAAAAATTGCATTGTTCTAAGAAATCGCAAATTACCACCAACCTGAAGTTGGTGGTAATTTGCGATTCCTTAAGCCAAAATCGCACAACTTGGGTGCTTCCTACATTGCATTTAAGGAATCGCAATTTGGGATTCCTTAAATGCATTTGCAAAATAAGGAATCACAAATTTTGCGATTCCTTATTTTGCTTGTGGGTTGTTGTTTGCTACATAGCACATTGCCCAAATTGCGATCGCAAATGCTGAAATTCTGCAAATTTCAGCATTTGCGATCGCAATTTGGCTTCCTACATATGGCCCTAAATCAATTTAAAAAAAAAAAATATATATATATATATATATATATGTGGATAGAGAGAGAGAGAGAGAGAGAGAGCGAGAGAGAGAGAAAAAGAGTTTAATATAAAGACATTATATATAATTATTCCGCAGTCATTTTAATACTTTAAAACGTAACAATAATTAAGATTTAAAAACAAAAAGGTTAATATATGTTTAAACTTTTGTTAAGTTTTTAAAATAATTTAAAATAATCCAACAAATAAAGTTTAACAAAATAGAATACATATTAAATAAAAGAGAAAAATGCTACTGTGGGTGGGAAATATTTTTTTTTATTAAATACATATATTTGAATGAATTAATTAATTAATACACATTTAATGTAATTAGTTATTTTGCTGTAACATTTTATTGAAATAATTTTGTTTGTAGCAAATGTGTTCAAATATTGACATTCATTTTTATATTAAAATATGTTTACAATTTTTTTTAAAGAATAATAAACGTTAAGCATTATCACTATATTCTCCCATGGGGAGATCACCACCATGGTGGTGAATATCTCCAAGAACGCATGAAAAGTTGCCTTTAGTAACTTACATTTGTAAATTCAGTCATAGATGTCTTCACCCCCTGAACTGACTGGAGGGAGACCTGTAAGTCTACATTTAGGTGTAAATCTACACTCAGAAATTATGAGCAGAAATGATGAGCAGCAAAAAAGTGTACATTTACACCTAGGTGCTGTAGCAGATTTACATGTGAGGATATCAATGTGTTTAAAATTACCCCTATGAATCAGGTCCTAGGTGTTTGAGACTGCTGTAGTAGGGGATTTTCACTGACTTTGCCGCTTCCAGTATGGCAGAAGCACTTTCAGGAAAAACCCTGTAATGTTTAAATCTAAAAACAAAAACAGCAATAAAGAAGTAATGTCCCTGCCACGAACACAAGTTTTTCCCTGCACATCAGGGGCACTTATTATTTTTTCCAGGTACAAAAAAATGGTCTCAAATATAATGAATCAGCATTGGAAGCCCAGTCTTTAATTTGACAGGCCTTTAAAACTGGCGGCCCTGTGGTGAATGGATTGCCTGTTAAAGGCTCTCAGCAGTATTGCCAGCTGTGGTATCTGCCAATTCCGCGGGGGTGTCGAACCCCTGCGCCATGTCATTGCAGGGGGCCAAGCCCAGCATCAAACCTCAATGACCATTGTTCCCATGAGACAGGGTATTTGTGAGACACACATAGAGAAACATGCATTGAAGGAGATGTAGAGAATATGAGGAGTAGAAAGACAGGTCCAGAGGGAGCAGAGCTGTAAAGATGCATGAGTGTGGATGAATGGAGTTAGGAGAAAAGCGAGAAAAGACTGTTTGATGGATGTGTTCATGATCTGTGAGTCATTTATGCAAGCTACATGCTCTCCGCAGCTGTCGACAGTCTCACCTTGAGCATAAGCCAGGGTGCACATTATTAGCAAGTGGATAATGGTTGAGCATTGAGATTACTGGCGGAGCACCTGGAGAGACATATCCCCCTGATAAACATTCCCTTCCTTTTTATTACTTATTTTCATTTTTATATTCACTTGCTATGAACAGCAAATAGCTCTGTAGATCAGCTCCAGTGGAGCTCTTAATGGTTTATGACCACATAAATTATCACAGTAATAACAGATAACCAGATGTGTACAGTGTTTCGCTCAGTGTAATAAACATGTGTTTCAAATCAGATGGACACACTTGTTGCCTACACAGGTATCAAGAACAGAAGAGGAGACATAAAGGAAGAAGAGAGACCAGAGGGGCTCGTCCTCCTTCTAATATGTATCAAAAAACAAAGAGAGCCCATCTGCGTTATATGGACAAAACCTCCACCTGTGTGGGAAAACGTTATGCTTTCTGATGTAACCCTTAGCCCCCAGGGTTCTCCCTTGGTGGCATGCTTCATGATTGGGTCCATCTTGTTCCACTGCAGAACTGGGCCTGCTGTGACCTGCGAAGCACGTGGGAGCAATTATAGATCTATACAAAGGATGAAGTAGTGAACAAATAGGAGTGTGGGGGGGGGGGAGTCTTTTATGTGAGAAATAAAAATACTTGCCTAGTAGGAAAAATGTTATTTATTCAAAGCTCTAGTCAGCATGATTACAAACGGGGAAAGGGGAAATCAAGGTAATAATGTGCCTGAGTTTCTAAGGGTCAAAATGTTTGAAGCCGTACCCCATGGCTTTTCTTCAGTACCAAGGAAATAAACTCCCTGATACCACTCATTTTATATCATATAGCTGCACAAACTCTGCATGCTAAAGACATAAAATATATACATATAGCACCTATTTGGTGTTATAGCTTGATAATCTACTGCTCGGAACTCGGAAGCAGTTCCAATTCCAAGCCGCCATTTCTGTTTTCAGTGGTCTAGCCTTATGAGAAGCATGGACGTTAATGCGTACCTGCCTTAACATGCTTATATGCAAATGAGGTGCATAGAAACTCAGGGACATGATTACCTTGACTTTCATTTTCCCTGTTTTTAATCATACCGACTAGAGATCCGAATAAATAACATTTTCCTACTAGGCAGGTATTTTTTTCTTCACATAAAAGACCCCCCACTCCTATTTGTTCACTTGATTTTATCATTTATATACAACTATAGTTGCTACCACATAGCTCGTAGGTCGCAGCACGCCCTGTTCCTTTGCGGAACGGGATGGACTGGATGATGAAGCATGCCACCAAGGAGAAACCCTGGTGGGTGAGGGTTATATAATACAACATAACGCTTTCCCATACATGTGGATGTTTAGTCCATATGAAGCAGACCGGCTCTTTTTGTTTTTTGACATTGTCAAGACAGGACCTGTCCTACACAGGACACTTTTCTATGAGGCGTTTTCTGCTTATCCTGTACACTGGCTGCCCTGGCAGGTTTGTTACAGTCTTTTGTGGGTCTTCTGCCACACATTCTGGTGCCTATCCAAATGCTGCAACCTCCACACCTCCACCAACGTACCCCCAGTGGTAAGAAACAAAGAGTATATATTAAGAGCTGTGAAAACCTATAGGGCATTGCGGGACTCTCTGATTTAAACACTGCATTGTCCATTTAGACAGATTATTGAAGACAAGGCTTTCAGTAACCTTCTAAGTCTCTAGGACTCGGCCAGGGTCTAATCCATGTCAAGATCATCAGAAGGGGACTTGGAGAAGGTGGGAGAGTAACTCTTTCATTTCCCTGCTGGAGATCACAAAGCAGATGGGAGAAGAGCAATCTTATCAGCAGTTTACCCAAGAGGAACCTCAAACTTCTGTTCTGCTCCTACTTCCGGAAGATCCGTATCTGACTGCGTTTCCTGTTCTTGACTGTCCTGCAATGATTCAGCCTGGGACTGAGACTATTCCATTTCAGATTCCCTGCTCTCCATGACTGCAGTCACTGCAGCGCTCAGAAAGATGGTTTTGGTGGGGGTGGTGCAGGTGATGCAGGCCTGATACTGTGAGTCTCTTTCTGCCTAGAGGACAATGTAGCAGGTATGTCCCATTTCCTGGAAAAGGATGAGGGCTTGATGTCTGTGGTAGCAACTGACTTCTTCTCCTCCCCACTCGCCACTTTCTTGGAGGAACCTCCTTCTATGGGGACAGCTGGATAGCACTTATTGTGTAAATTAATGCTCTGGTTTTGTTCTACTACATTGTTTTGCTTTCCCAACAATCAGTGCCTGAACTTGGTTCAATGCACCAAAATTTGAGCATGAAAGTACAAGTTGTTGTGGCCTCACACAACCACACTCGAAATACTGGTTGATGTGGTGTTCATGCTTTTTCAGTTTTTATCAGTCCCCTAAATGGAATCAGGGATCCAGTGGTAATTCAAACCCAATTTCACAATTTAGAATATCACACACAATTATTGCACTAAGAAAAATACACTTTATATTAAAAAGTGTTTTTTTTCAACAATCTAATCCTGTTTCTTAGTACATGCGCAATACCCACACAGAAGATAATTAAAACAGCACTAATGCGTGTCACTAACAGTGAGAACAATATGAAAATTTCTAACATGGTTGGAATGTCTTTGGCAAGCTAATATACAAAAGACTACTTCTATGCACCTCAGTATGACAGCATGGAGTAGTTAACTTGCTTATTGAGGTTCTTGGGATTCAGCATACTTCATACCTGTGCACAGCGAAAAAGCTTTGATTATCGGGCTTTAGCCGGGATAGAGTTTTGCCTCGAAAGGAAAACAAACATCAACTAGGCTTCGCTTTTCTCCTCTCAAAATTTGCTTGGTATCAGCTCTCAGCATAGGAATGGATGATGCAGCATACATCAGTCTGGCAGTCTCTGGAATGCTCTGTGGCAGGACCTTGTGCGATAATCTTGGGCGCAGACATCTCTCCATCAGTGGCCACTTCATGGGGTCTTTATAGCATTGCCCACTGATCTTTAACCTACATTAGGGAATTCCCAATTAGTTCTGGATATAACCGGAATGAACCAATATATAGTTCAAGACAAACCAGTTTAAACCAGCATGACAAAAGTTTGTAAATTCAGAATACATTGTTTACATTATATATTCCCTGTCTGACCTTGAAATGTAGATATCAGGGGACTTTTACCAGACTTAGGTCGCCTTAGATATTTTTCAAGGTCATTGTCTGGATAATTTGACTCTTTCACAGGTTCTTCAAAAGATAAAGACAGATGGTATCTGGGTCAATGGTAGACAGGCTAATTTAACGATTGGGCACAAAATGGAATCTGGCCTTTGGGTCTTTATGATACACTAGCAGTTAGCAGTAGGAGCAGAAGCACTTATCAGAGGTAGTCTCAGGTGTCACTGCTTGCTAATTCCTTTGTGGACTTCTCTCTATATCAGTACTGTGTGTGATGTTTTCTGCAGCACCTGCAAGCAAAGCAATAAAAATATCAGTGAAATGTGGGCAGTAAAAAGAATCTAACCAATGTAACACAAATTAAATCATCGTTGTCATCATCATCCGCATCATCCCAAATGCTTAATAGTGCACCCAAAACATGCATAAACAATGTTTTCTTATTACAACATAAATGGTTAGTTTGTGTTCCCCCAGCGAAGGAGAACCCTATAGGAGTCAGGGGATGTGGGGAACAAATATAATAAATACATCAAAAAGTTTCAGGGGCCCACCAGGGCCCATGTGGACTCTCTGAGAGGTGGGGAAGACAGGCAAACGTTTTTAAAAATGCATTAAATAATTGTTGGCACCCCATCAGGGCCCCTTGGGACTCTATGGGAGGCAGAGGGAGGCAGGCGGGCAAAAAGTGAAAAAATTAATTCAAACAACAACAATGTACTCAAATCTGCCACAAGTACAAATAAATACATCAGGAAAAAAGAAAAAAATGAACACAAATGTCATAGGCATTGTCTATCAAATGTTGCTAGAAAGTTGCTTTTAGAAGTGGAATAATTGGATTGAAGCTCATGTTGGCTGCACAAAATGGTGAAAGCTGGCTCACCCACAACATGAGCATTGAAGAGGGAGGCATGGAAAACGAAGTCAAAATGGCCACCAAACACACACATACTAACTGACTCCTCAAAATGGTGGTCGCCACATGGTGAGCAAAGAAGGAGGCATAGAGAACAAAGACAAAATTGCTACCACACATAAATAAAAAAACACACACACACACACACCCTTGCACATACAAATTGGCTGTGCAAAATGGCCATCACCACGTGGCCAGCCAAGAAGTAGGCATGGAGAACAAAGATAACGTGGTAGCCTACGCCAAACACACACACTGGCAAAAATCGAAAACAATACATTAAATAGTTGCTGATGCCCCATCATGGCCCTTGGGGATTATATGGGAGGGAGGCAACTATCGAAAAAATGCATAAAACAACTGCACCAGCTACAAACACAAATAAATATATCAGGAAAAAATTAAAATAAAATGAACAAAAAAGTCATAGGCCACTTCTGTCAATGTTCCTGGAAAATGGCTCTTAAAAGTGGGATAAAAGGATTAAAGCACACACTGGCTGCACAAAATGGGGGAGTCTAGCTGATTCACCACATGCCTGCTGAAGAAGGAGGCATTGTAAAAAAAGCTAAAAGGACCACCAAACTCACACACACACACACACGCTAACTGGCTCAACAAAATGGTAGACCCTGCATGGACAACAAAGAAGGAGGCATAGAGAACAAAGATACAAAAGCCACCAAACAAACCCATGCACACACTAACTGACTCCACAAAATGTTGGTTGCCACATGGCCAGTACAGAAGGTGGCATAGAGAAAAAAGGTAAAATGGCCACCACATACACACACACACACTACACAAAATGGCCACCGCAGCGTATCTAGCAAAAAAGTATATAACACAACAGCAATGAGAATGTGAAAAAGGGATAAAAAATACACCCAAAGCCTAGTGCAGGGCAGACTACACCCCAAACAGTAGAACAACATCTCAGTAAAATGGTAAACAAATCAGTGTATAATTCAATAAACCCACACAAGGAGATCAAGAAAAAGTATATTTTGCACTAGGCCTCCACCTTAACAAAAAGTGCAAATATTTCATCTTAAAAATGTTAATCCCACATGTTCTTTGTTCCTACTCCGGTCCAAAATCCAGGTCACCTACAAGAAAGACAGTGACAGAGGTGTCTAAACTTGGTGCCATCTATAGTTTTGAGATGATTTCTTTTTTTTCACACCCTTCCAACTGGAACCCTCCCCCCACCACACCCTGATCCAAAGCAAGTTGAAATTGGAATAAAATGTTTATGTAGCAACTAAGATTTAGGCAAAAAAGTCGAAAAAAGAGAATCGCAACGCAAAAAAAAAAAAGCAGGAAGATGAGAAATCAGAAAAGCAACAGGGTTGTATGTTTATATATACATAACATTACATAAGGGTCTGCCCTACTTCCCCAAACTGTATTCCGTGAATCCTTCAACCCCATTGATCCACCTCCTTAAAGGAGCCCAGTTTTCAAAACCTCTTTTTCGGGCCCTGTATCCCCTTTGTTTATTTATTTATTGTAAAGGTTTTATATAGCGCTGGCTAGACCCGGAGGTATCACAGCGCTTTACATGAGTATCAGATCATAGTTGCAGGCTACATCGTTACAAAGGCTACATAGTTTTAGAGCATGGCAACATAGTTAATTGAAAAGGTTGTGATAAACAGTAAGCACATATACGTAAGGGAAAAAGCAGGCAAGGGGAGAGATTCAGGGTAGGGGGGTAGGAGCAGGGGAAGTAGACAGAGAATAAAGGAGGGAAAGAGGAGGGGGAGGGTGAGAGACACAGCATGGAAAGAGGAGGGGGAGGGCGACGGGGACACAAACCGGTAGATGAGTCAAAGCTGTGTCCAAATTCCAGTAAGCTGTGATCCTAAAGGAAGTGGTATAATTTCCCCATCTCCGTTGCGAGAGGTTCCCTTTACACAGTGGACTCTCTCAGAGGGGTCTCTGAGACTCCAAGGCCTACATACTGGATCCTTCCCCAAAAAGGGGAGAGAGAGTGCTTTGGCAAGGGGTGCCATACCATACCTCAGCTGTAAGTGGCTCCCTTGGCGCTGTGGACTCTCTCAGCGGGTTCGCTGAGACTCCAGAGTATAAATATTGGATCTTTCCCCAACAAGGGGAGAAGGAGTGCTTAGTCAAAGGGCACAAAGGACAGGGAGCTAGGCGGTGTAGCAGGCAAGGGGAGAGATTCAGGGGAGAGGGGATAGGAGCTAGCGTATTACATGAGGAACAATAATGTTACAATTTTACATCAGTTACAAATTATATACATTTCAAGAAAAGCATTTAAAGAACATAGGGGACAGGTGAATGGAGCAAGGAAGGGTAAGGGGATAGGGTAAAGGGGTAGGAGGAAGAAACAATCTACCCAGTTAATCAAGAGAAGAGCAGAGAGCAGCCATTTTAGAGAGAGGGAGGAATCCTTAGTAGTGGAGGGGATCTTGCACTTGACCCAGAAGTTCCAGGGAGGCGGACGGCCATTTTAGAGATATCAGAAATGCCAGGAAGCGGGGACCTGAAGTCATTCAAGGGGCATCCACCCCAACATAAGCGTGTGGAGCAAGATTCCAGAATGAGGCCACCAAATCAAACCAGTCCTCAGAGCGAGAGCAGACAGCTCCCGGCGTCGGAAGTGCAAGAGCCAAGATCCCCCAGGCAGCCAAGGGTGAGAGTGACTGTGGGCTCCAGAGACTCACCGCAGATGCCCAGAGACCCACAGCACCTCTCAGTAGTGGCAGGAGGCACGCCTTCGTTCATATACAGCCATCTCCCATCGGTATACCGCGAGGAGTCTGCCCAGCCAGTGGTGTAGAGAGGGAGGTTCAAGATCTAACCAGACAGTGGCCAGACAGAGTCTTAGTATGGTCATAGCTGTGAACACACAAATCTGGGTCGACCAGGACATATCCTGACTATTCACATTTAGGATTATCACCTAGGGGTCGGATCAAGCACAAATCCCAGCATATCTACCAGCCGTTTAGCAATCCCTGTTCTAAGAAAATCAAGTTTGGGCCATGCTGCGAACATATGGACACTGTCAGCAGCGAAGCACCCACACCGTGGGCAATGGAGGCCTGCGGACCCTCCCCCCCTTGGATATTCGTGCTGGCGTAAAATATAAGTTGAGCCAGGTTTTAAAGCATTGTACCTGAACGTTAGCCGAGATAAATGCTGTCTGACCCCAGAGGAGGGAGTCCTAACATTCCCCAGTCCCAGCTTGTGGGAGGTCCTGCCATCGATTCATGTGGTTTGCCAAATCAACTCCCATTTCCTTATTTAACAGTTTATATATTGTAGCCAATGTAGTCAGGGATCTCAGCAATATATCCAGCAGAAGGACGCTGGAGAAGCCAACTATTCCTCCTGATTTTTTAGCCAAGAAGTCCCTTATTTGTAAATACTTAGAAAATGCCTGTTCCCCACCCCGAATTTCTCTTTGATTGTATCAAAAAGATATATCTCCCCTTCCTCGACTAAATTCCCAATACTCTTCACTGCCCTCTCATCCCAATGCTTCATATATCCGTCATAAAAAATAGCTGGAAGTAAGTTGTTATAAAGCAAAGGGGTGTATCTATGGACCCTGCTAAGACCAAGTTTCTTCCGAAGTGCTGTCCAGATCTAGAATTATATGGATACTATGGTTCTGTTGGGGATATACAATTGCTTTGGAATGTTCACAATTTAAATACGTTATAAGTAACACGTATCCATGATTTAGGAAAAGAAGAAAAAAAAAATGACAACACCCAAGCAATACTTTTCAATCGATATTTTTTAAAAAAGAATAATGAATAAGTTGAGCTACAACAATACAATTGAAAGAAATGTGAAGAAAAAGTGACATGTAAAGGTGAATACAAACGATACACTTAATACACTTAATATAACAAAAACAATTAAGCAGATGAAATTTTTGAAACGTCGACGTATACCATGAGTCTACGCAACGTCTCAGTTCAAAAATCAATTCATAAATGAACATGACGCGTATGTGGTCAAACATATTGACTCATTCATCAAAAATTACATCTGCTTAATTGTTTTTGTTATATTTGTTACTTATAACGTATTTAAATTGTGAACATTCCAAAGCAATTGTATATCCCCAACAGAACCATTGTATCCATATAATACATATACCCAGGTTCTGAGGGACACAGGGTTACCCCATTATTTTGTATAAATGTCCAGATCTAGAAAGCACCAATCAAGACCTTAAATCTGGCCCTCTTAAAGTAGGCAAAATCAATATGGCGCATAAGACAGCCTCTAGCCTCCGTTCCAAATATTAATTCATATATGGAGACAGCCGGCTCCTCTTCTGGTTCTGCCTTGTCCCTACCCAAAAGTCCAGCCATCTGTTTAATCATTACTGCCCAATAATACAGTTGGAAATTTGGGACTGCCCAGCATCCCTGGTCTCTGGGAAGAGTCATGATTTTTTTAGCTCTTTGGGGGCGTTGGCTGGCCCATAAGAATCTAGAGGTCAGCAGATTTAAAACTTGGAACCAAGACTTATCCATCTCCACGGGGATGGCTCTAAAAAGGTATAGGATTTTTGGTAAAAATACCATTTTGATAACATTGCTTCTTCCCAATAATGTAAATTTCAGATTATTCAATCTGACAAAATCTGTTTTGAATTTCCGGAGTAGTGGTCCCAAATTTCATTCACTAATTTTCTCTACATTTGCCATGACCTCCACACCCAGATATCTAGCATTCAGGGTTATTCGTTCATCATCTAATTGTACCTTGTTATTCGTCATGATTTGTGTTTTACTATGGTTAAACTGGTACCCCGAGATACAGCCAAAGTAGCTTGCCTCCCTTTCAATTTCTATGAGAGCATCCCCTGGGCTAGGAGTAGTTATGAAATAATACACAAGAGGGTCCCTGTATCAACAGATCAGGGAAAGAGGAGCAGGGAAACACAATAAATAAACAGAAAACCTCTTTCAGTAGTATTCACATTAGAACTATACCACAGACAAGATACATCTTACTCTACAACATTATTTTTTTATATAAAAATTTATTTTCAGAATTCTTTCTTTTTTTCTTTTTCAGTAAGTTAATATCCAAAATGTATAAAATGTACATAAATCCATATGAGCAAAATGAGAAAATCTCAAGGGAACGACGAAGCTAAATACTTAGTGAAAGTACATGATTATACAATATAATACATAAATAACAACAGAGACAGAAAACAAGAAAAAGTGGCAATCAATCAGAAACACAAAAAAGAATACAACAAATCAGGAAAACAAATACAGTATAAACATTAACAATGCATAATCATAATATATATTACAAATAATATATACAACACAAATGCGCCGACGCGCGTTTCGGAATTCCATGTACCATCCATCCTGATGGTAAAATTAAGATACTTAGGATTTATTGATACACGAATTTAATTCGGTACACTGATGCTTTCAGATATAGATCAGAGCTCCGTCAATCGTATCTGTGGGAACAGTTGCAACAATTTAATTTATATGAATCAATCAATTATTTAACAAAGAGTGTCTCTATAGAGGCCATTCTGAGAGTCAGTGTATCCCAATAGATTGAGTAGAAAAAAATCAGTCAAGATCCGTGAAACTAACAGAGTCAGGATCCTTAAAAATCCAGAAAAGAGGGAAGAATAATAATAAACAAAGAGATAGCAGAACCATAGCCCAAGTGAAAAAGAATAAGCTAGTAAATCAAAAGGAGCCCAAATGCAACCAAATAAAACTAAGTATTTAGCTTCGTCGTTCCCTTGAGATTTTCTCATTTTGCTCATATGGATTTATGTACATTTTATAAATTTTGGATATTAACTTACTGAAAAAGAAAAAAAGATAAATAATTCTGAAAATACATTTTTATATAAAAATATAATGTTGTAGAGTAAGATTTATCTTGTCTGTGGGATAGTTCTAATGTGAATACTACTGAAAGAGGTTTTCTGTTTATTTACTAGGAGTAGTTATGACCAGGTCATCTGCATAAGCTAACATCTTGGTATTTCCTCCAAGATTTTAGCTTATGCAGATGACCTGGCCATAAGTACTCCTAGCCCAGGGATGCTCTCATAGAAATTGAAAGTTTTGAGATGATTTCTATGGGAAATCCAGGCAGAGGTTATCACAGAGGTCAAGGCAAACATATCTATTACCAACAAAACTGCTGTCATATGGGGAGCAGTGTGTGTGTGTCAAAGTGCACTGAATAAAGCAAGGAGGGTAGAATGCACTCTTCATGCTTTTGTCAGAAATGCATGCAGGGGCAGCGCTTAATAGAAACCTCTGCTGCCCACATAACGTAAACGGCAGCTGTATGTCACGACATAAATTGCAAAGTCTGTTTTCCAATGAAAAGCCCCTCTGATTTTGAATAGCTTTTCTTGAAAGGGGTTTGACTATTCTGTCGTATTTACCCTTATTTGACAAGCCCTGCACTTTGAACACTTGAGGAATCCATTAGTAGAAGTCAACAATGTTTTTGATGTTCTTACCTCGGGGCTGTTTTTTCCCAGGGTCCTACTTATGGAATGAGCTCTGCAGTACCTGATCAGTGGGTTATTTGGCAGTTTGATCCAATAATTGAGTCTGATTTAACCACATGCCAATGTTTGTGTAGCACTGACCTTATCGTTTTACCCTGATTGCTAAATGTAGTAATAAATCGAAACCCACTATTTTTCTGCTTCTTTTCTTTCTTAGAAAAAAGGATCATGTCACGTTATTTTTGGTTGACCACCTCATGTGTTCGTTCCAGTAACTTGGAATTGTACCCTCTTTGGTCATATCTTAACATCCTATCATTCTCACATCCCACATTGTCAGACATGGTGCTGCATTTACCTTTCGCCCTAAGCATTTCGGCACATGGAATGCACTCTTAAGTGTGTTTTGGGTGAAAGCTTGATGCATGCAGTGTGGTGTTTCCTGCAGTCTTTCTCCTATGCAACTTGTTTTATCATCTTGTTGTTTTGAATAAAGACTACCAAATCCAGACAGGTCACACTTGTCCTGCTTATTTGTCTAGTGACATGTAGGTTCAGATTGTTAGTGTTGATTTCATTAACAAAATCCATCGCAATTTCATCTGACCCACTTCACATCACAAATAGATCATCGATGAATCGAGACCAAACAATAACATGCTCATCCCACATTTCTTTGTGGTAGATGAGAAGCACCTGTTCCTCCGACCAGCCCATGTGTAAAGATGGATAGCTGGGGACGAAACAGGTGCCCGTTGCAGTGGCACGCAACTGGTGAAATACCTCATTGTTTAACAGAGAACTCATTATTTTCCAAACACCATTGGATCACTGCGATCAACATTTGAGAATGTTTGTAAAGTACCAATGTTTGTAAAAAATGCCTGACTGCCCATAGCCCTTCGCAGTGACGGATGCTGGTGTACAGCATTGAACCATCAAGAGAAATTAACAGATATTGGTTGTCCCATGGAATGTCATAAATCAATTTTAAAGAGTCACCAGTGTCTTTTATATATGATGGTAGACTCCTGACATGATCTTGGAGAAAATAGTCAATATATTTTACCATGTTCTCAAGGAGGCTTCCTTGAGCTGATATTATCGGTCTCCCTGGTTGCATAGTTGGATTGTTTTGAATGTTTGGAGTTATGTACAAAAATGTTTTCAGATGATCATTGCGCAAAAACAGATACTCACCTTGACTCAACAGACTACTATTGCGCGACTCTGTTAGTTTAGACATGTATCATACCTTCACCTGTGTAAGATCATTGTGGTTGCTTCTCGCATAACACTCTTCATTATTGACTTGATCATGCGCTTCTTTTTTGTGTAGCTCGGCTGGCCAGAGGACAATGTTTCCTCCCTTGTCGCAATTTCACATAATCACATCATTGCGTGTTTGTAGTTTGGTTATTACAGCTTGATATTTTCTTTGATGTGATTTGTTAGGCAACGCTCTTTTATTTGCATTCTTGTATAGGCATTTTACACAACCGGTTAGGAAATCAATTGAAGACATCCACAGCATCGGTAAAAACATTAATGGTGGTCTAAACGGTGAATCCACTTTTCCCCACACATTCAAAATGTTGGACTTCGATAACACTTTCCTCTGAAATGGATCCAACATTCCCTAAACATTCATTTTCAAGTTCACTCAGTTCCTTTACGAGCTCTAAATTGGAGACTTTTCAAATGTTATTGGTCATGGTCACCTCTCGGGGGTGATTTAGTCTGTTTTTTCTCCTTTTGCATGTAAAATTAAATCAGTTTTAGCTTACGAATAAACTTAAAAATGTCAATTCGAGTCTGACTGTAATTCAATGTACTTTCAGAACAATATGAATTAATTTCTCTGCTTCATTCAGTTATGTCCAATAGATTAATGATGGATTGAGCGTTGCACAAGTTGTTTACTTTCGTTTTCATGATTTTTTCAGGTTGGATTTCACTTTTGGAGTACTTCTGAGCCTCCTCCCTTTGTGCTTTTGTGTCTTTGATCTCTTGGTCTGAGTGTTTGGTGCCTGTCCATTGGTAGAAAATCCTGTTTATCCTTATGAATTTCTGGGCTTTGCGCACCTTGATAATTTCTTCATGTTTTTTCAAACAGACATCCGTGTCCTCTCTGTATTGTTTAATCAACTCTTGCAGAGGGTGCTGGTCAAGTTCCTTGGCAAGCGCATCGATTTCCTGCGATAACTTTGTTTTATCAATGTCGGCATATTTTACAAGAATGGGAATTAGTCGAATGGAAGCCTCCAAATTACTCTCCGCCCATTCCCCTAACCAGGCCCGGACTGGCCGTAGCGGGCACCGGGCAATCCCCCGGTGCGCCGCACGGGTGGGGGCCGGTTTTGGGCCCCTCGGGCCGTTTTTGTTACAGGGCCGTTTTTGCAGCATCGCTGCAAAAGCGGCCCTGTAACAAAATCGGCCGAAAACCGGCCCTGGCAAAGAGCTCGGCGGCACCCCCAAGCCCCGGGGGGCCTGCCGAGCACTTTGCCAGGGCCGGTTTTGGTTCCCAGTCCGGCCCTGCCCCTAACATCTCAGGATTCGAGTTGTCGAAGCTAGGTGCAATCAATATTCGTCACCCTTTATATATTTAAACTTACAAAGCCACCAAAATTCACCAGTTATTGTTATCTCAAGTCATATAAATCATGCCCTGAGGTAACTATAACTTGCACCCTGTCATGCTGTTTTCTCAGCAATTATTTAATTGCAAATATTACAGTGATATTATCATTGATGCCGTAGAAGATGTCATGAGTAATGAAATATGTGGGGTAGTTAGCAGTGCATGTCAATGGTGTGAGTTATAGTTACCTTAGGGCACGAGTTATAGATACTTAAGGAAACTGTAACTGGCGAATGTCAGTGGTTGGGCACGTTTAATGTTATGTTGTCACTGAAATTTTCACCTAACTATAACGTTACTTTAACCTTTGTTTTTTTCAGTGAATTTCTAAGTTTCTTTTATTGTAAAGTATTATTTTATTACCATATGTAAAGCTACCCCGCATGACTTCTGTCCCCTGGGGCTTTTTTTTCTAAGGGGATGGGGGCACAGCCCATCACCCCAAGCCCCATTTTTATTTTGCAGTTTTATGTGGTGTAAACTCAACCCAAAGGTATTGGAAGACTTTACGTGGGCACCAGTTATATAACACAAGGACATATTTATTTTTGTTTTTTTAAGCATGGGGAGATTCAGTGATTTGCCCAGAATCACAGGATGTTGAGATGAGGCCGACACTCGAACCTGGTTCTCCAGTACCACAGTCGGTAGCTCTGGCTGTTACTCCACATCCTCTCTCGCAAGGTTTTTTTTTCATTATGGGGAGAGTGGCACACAGCACCCCTCCCAGAGCCACTAAGGCCCCTGGGAACACATCTCCTGGACCCTTTTTTAAAAATAAGGGTATGGGTGGGCAAACCCCCTTTCAGAGCCACTAAAGGCCCCAGGAATCCCATCCCTGGGGGCTTGAAAGGGAGGGGGCACCTGGCCACCCTCCAGAGCTAATAGTGGATCCAATCCCTCAGGGGCAAAAAATATATTTTAAGGAGCGGGGGCATGCAGCCCCCTACCTGAGCCTATGGCGGTCCCAGGGATCCTTTCCCCTAGGGCGCTTGTGAGTGGGTTCTGCGGTGCCCTACAAAGGCACCAAGCAAACAATAAGTTAGGGGCTGCAGCAGAAGCCACAGGGCCCCCTTAGCCCCAGCCGGCTCCCTGCTAAACCTAGTCCACTCTACATGACACGGAAAGTTGTCACATATGAATCAAGTCCATCCCAAATGGTGAGAAATGAGTCTATCACTCGATTCCAAAAGCAATCCTTAATCTGAGATATTATCTCTGCTGGAATGTTAGTTTCAACAGGTGAGCATTAATGAACATCATATACATGCATGATCTCTCTTAAACTATTAATTCTGAGTAACGGACTATTGGATTTAGTAGTCTGAACATGTATGCTAATGATGTGAAGTATCTCTGGGGTTGTGTGGAGTCAGAAGTTTGTTTAAGTTATTTTGCACTTAAAACTATCCTCCTGCTAGACCAACATAGTACCTAAAATGTTCATAGCTTCATTGTACATATCCAAAATGTTAGAATGTGAGAAGACAGTTTTTTAAAGTCAGGTGGCTTGGTGGACTTATTTTAAAACCTCACAAAGGTTAATTGATGAAGAATCACACACTATGGCTGGGTCTGTACAATTGTCTTTTGCTTAATTTCTGGTATTACATAAAACACTGATTAAGACACATGAAGTGTGATAAACTGTTATTGTTATGCTTGTGTTAGTCAATATCTGTGAAAAAATGTATTGGAAAGACTTTTTGTCTGCCATTTTTTCAAAATTATGTTTGGCCAAGAAAGCCCCAAAACCTCGTTGAGGTAGTCTGACTTTATTCTTGCCTCACTCGATCAGCACTATATGGTGGTGTCTCAGTCAACACAAATATTCTACCGTTATATTGCTTAATGCTTTTCGAACCTTGAAGGTTCTAGTCATAGCGATGGTGTAGAAAAGATGTTGATTCCAAGGTCCCTTCTTGTTGTTGTTAGAAGGGCAATCCTTTTGGAATTGTAAAATACCCCTCACACACTGAAACCTGATTCAGTCTCATGCTTCATCATTGAGGTCTTCCCGGCCCTCTACGGGGCGGGTGTTCTACGACCTACGTAGACGCGGGAGCACTTGTGTTCGTGATCAAAGTTATATGTAGTGCATGGGGAGGTAGGGTCGTGAAAAATAATTGTGCAAAAGTTTAAAAGTTCCCTGGCTAGTGGAAAAAATAACTTTATTGTCTTCCCTAGCTGGAAACAGTAAAAATGGGGACAGTGTAGATGGTGTACTGTAATGCGTCACTTTCTACAGGGTCGACATGTTTCAGAAGCCATCCCCCTGGCTTTCTTCATCAGGACCAAGAACGATCCCTACATCACTGTTGTCAGTGAAAAATGATCAATTGTATATATGCCTGCTGGTCCTTAGTACATATATGATATGGCCTAGTCTGGCAATCAAGTGAATACCCTTTTAGTATTTCTGTCAATCTTCTGCAAAGGAAGGGAGGAAAAAAAACAAGGGATAAACAACATCTCTGATTTTTTATCACACATTGGTGCCGATTTCGATCCGGGTAAAAAATTTGCGTACGACTCGTATCCGTATATTTTCCCGTACAAATCGTACAAGTACCGTACAAACTGCGAAGTACGATTCGTATGTGAAAAATACATACGAATTGCGTCAGGAAAATGGTCCGAGAGGGAGCCGTAAATTTTTACATCCGAATAGCGTCGGGAAAAGTGTCCGATAGGGAGCCGGACATTTTTACGTGTAAATCATAAAACAGAAGTCCGAGTGCGCAAGTACGTTCCGTACCGCCCGTCCGAATACACAACCGCATGTAATAGGCCCCGTACGGAGCGAACGCTGTAGCACACATGTACACGTATACGAGTCGTACAGCCCCCCCTCACCCCACACATGTCAGCACCGTACCCCCATATGTCAGCACCGTACCCCCCCTCCGCACCGTACCCCAACACCGTAGCACAGCCCCGCACCTGTACGCGCCGCACCCCAGGCCTGTCTCCCAGCCCCGCACCTGTATGCCCTGTACCCCAGCCCCCGTATGTACGCCCCGTACCCCCAGCCCCCCGTATGTATGTGCCGTACCCCCACCCCCGTATGTACATGCCGTACCCCCAGCCCCCCGTATGTACGCGCCGTACCCCCAGCCCCCCGTATGTACGCGCCGTACCCCCACCCCCGTATGTACACGCCGTAAGCCCCCCAGCGCTATGGCGCGTACATACGGGGGTTGGGGTACGGTGCGTACATACGGGGGGCTGGGGGTACGGCGCGTACATAAGGGGGTGGGGGTACGGCGCGTACATATGGGGGAGGGGGTACGGTACATACATACGGGGTGGGGGTACGGCGCGTACATACGGGGGTGGGGGTACGGCGCCCTCTTTTCCTCGTGCTTCGCGGCGTACTTATCTTTTCCGGCACTTTTTGGCTCCCGTAAAAATATAGCCGTGCGGAGTGCTGTGGGTACGAATCGTACTTGCTGGTCCGTAAAACGCTGCCTGACTCCATGTGGACGTCGCGTACGCGCTTTCCAGGATCGGAATTGTATGTATTTTTTAGCCGCACGGTGTTTTTTACGATTCGTACGGAAAAGGTATTTCTGTACGAATTGTACTTGCTGGTTTGTACGCTGGAATTCCCGGGTACGAGTCATACGGAGAAAACGCTCCGTACGACCATTTGTACCCGGGTTTTACAGGATCGGAATGGGCACCATTGTATTCACATCACCATCAATTGGAAAGGATCGTGGTAACTACCACTGTGATATATTTCTCTTTTATTAGAAGCATCTAATTCATGCCTTGGGTGGGTGCTGTGCTACCCAGTAGTGAATTTCACTTGCTCACAAGATTTAAAAAACACTTCTCACGATTGGGTTCAGAGTTATTTAACATGACACATGTTACACACTAACTTATGTCACAATCATACAGTTTTTCAGGGCTCCAGAATTCTTGTTGTCCCATACATTACATCTATATTAATGTCGCAAAATTGTATACATTTGGGCGCTCACTGAAACACGCTTTTACTCTCATACATCCTGCATACGTTAGCGTGATAATCCGGTATACATACATCCACTCAATGACGATATCGCCCAATGAGCTGGCACGGAAGGTGAGGGCGCCTGTAATCAGACACTGCGGGGTAAAAAACACACAGGTTTTAAAATTTTCCCGTTGATTTGTAGGTTATTTTAAACTTCTGTTATTGGTGAGCGGCTGATTTTAAGACTTGCCTCGTTTTACTTACATGCTGGAGGCTGCACTTTCACCCTGGTATTACCTTCTTGTGGCTCTCAGGATCGTAATCTGAGCATTCGGAGCCTATCTTATGACTTGCTTGTTGATCGGGAAAGCGCGCTAAACAATGGAAAAACGCCAGATACTAGAACTAGAACTTCCCAAAATGGCCGCCGCTAAAGGGCCTTTTCGCGATCTCTAGAAACAGCACTTCCTGGTTGGTCTGAGGACGGCATTTCTTGCCGTGTCACGTGAAATTGGCAAAGTTAAAACGAGGCTGTTTCAACATGCTTCCCATAAACAGTGTAAAAATTAGGGTTTTTGTGCAGAAAAATAGCTATTTAAAAAAAAAATGGTTATTTTCAAAAAACTGCGACATACCTGGACCAGGGATGTTCTAAAAATGCTACGTTTTATTTAAAAAGAATTAGGTTGAAAAATGGAAAAATATTCAAAATAGGGGGTTTTTTGCAACCCGGTCAGGTTGTGCTCATAAACCTAAATTCATGAAAAAATGTTGTTGACATCTGTAAAAGAGGGTAAAAGATTTTTTGATTGTTTAGGTGATAAGCTGTATACCAATGTCTAATAGTCTCATGTCATCATGTGGTCTATGCCCCTTGCTTTCTCACACTTGTGTGCCTTGCGTATTCGTTCAGATTAGTTAGAGTTTGTTCCAGGGAATGTCATCATTCATGCCAACCTCATGAGTTCTGAAACGGAACACCCAACGCTGCTCCTCTTCGAAAAGGTACCTTTCATTCTGGATTTGTTCAATGATCGTCCAGGTAATATCTTCCCACTTGTGTCCTCTTTCAAGGAAATGAGCAGCCATCTTCGTAGTGTTCTTTTTACAGTTGATGTTGCTCTTGTGTTCTCCTATCCCAATTTTGACGGGCCGTGTGGTCATGCCTACGTACTCCATGAGACAGGATCAAATATACCACGTTTCTGGTGTTACAAGTAGTGAAATTTATTTGATCCCACTTTGTTCCATCGCGGAAAAGTATGTCTTTGCTTTTTCTGGTCAATCTACAAACATTGCACATTCCACATGGGTGATGGCCTGAGACGGGTGGTAATAACGTTGTTTGTATTGTGATTTCTTTTTCTTTTGGTCTAGTGTGTACCACCATATCTCTGATACTTCTCCCTCTTCTATGTGAGAAGATTGGTTTTGGGAGATTCATGCCTCCACTGTTTAAAATTCGCCAATGTTTGTTCACAATCTTCATGATTTGATTGGAATTGGTGTTAAAGGTCGTGATGCAGATTGGACGGTTTTCCTGCTCTTTGTATGGCTGTGGTTCCAGAAGGCTATCTCAACAGTTGTTTCGAGCTCCTTTGTATGCTTTTTCAATCACCTTCTTCGGGTATTGACGTTTCACAACTTTCTTCTTTAAATCTCCTGATTGTTGTTTGAAGTCTTCAATCTCAGTGCAATTCCTTCTTAGCCGTAGGAATTGTTCACATGGAAGGTTGTCGCGGAGATGTCATGGGTGAAAGCTTTTATATAGTAGCAGGCAATTTTTTGAAGTCTCCTTAAAATGGGTCATAGTCACCAGTTTTCCTCCTTTGGCATAGATGTTCAAATCTAGGAAAACTAGTTCTTTGTTGGATATGGTGCTTGTGAATTTCAGAAAATCATCTTGGCAATTGAGCCAACTTATGAACTGTTTTGCTGTTATTTCATCTCCATCCCAGATGATCAGTATGTTGTCAATATATCGTTTATATATATGTATATGATTTTGGAAGGGATTATTGACGTGTAAAATTTTTTGTTTCTCCAACTGGTGTACATACAGGCCAGCTATACTGGGTGCAAAAGTGCTCCCCATGCTGGTCCCGTGTTTTTGTAGGTATAGGGTGTTTCTGTATTTAAAAAAAATCTTTTTAGTGCCAAGTTGCAGCACTCCATGATCACGTTTCTTGGTGTCTGATATTCCCAATCTGTGTCGAAGAGAACGTCTTATATGATGGTCAAAGTCTTGTTGTGGGGAAGACTGGTGTATAAGCTTTCCACATCACAACTGATTAGTAGTTCCTTTTCTGGGTTAAAGGGCCTTCCTTCTAGTAGTGTTAGAACATCTTTAGTGTCCTTCAGCTATGTGGCGTTTTTTTGTACTAAAGGTAGTAAGTATGCATCCGCAAATGGTGAGACCGGCTCTAGAATGGATCCAATGCCCGATACTGTCGGGCGACCCGGCGGGGTGTCCAGATTTTTGTGTATTTTGGGTATTGTGTAGAAATACGGTGTTTTAGGGGAACCCGTGGTCAGGAAATCCCCTTCTTTTCTGGATATCCATCTGTGCAACCGTGCTTCCTCCACCATGCTTGTTATTTGTATTTGTATCTGCTCTGTTGGGTCTTGATTTAGGATCTCAAAATTCCTTTAATCTTGGAGGAGGCATTTGCACTCTTGATCATATTTTTCAGCTGATTGTATTACGATGGCCCCTCCTTTATCGGATGGTTTTATTACCAAATTAGGGTTGTTTGCTAGTTCTCTTATGGCCTCGCTTTCTTCCTTGGTGATATTGTGGAAGACACTTTTAGTGGCCGGATCCATTTCCTCTAGTTCTTTCATAACAGCTTTTTCGAAAGTGATAAGTTCAACTGGTAGATTAGACTCTTGTGGAGTGAAGGCTGATTTTGGTTTCAAACCTCTGTCTCCATCTTGTTCGTCTGTTTTCTCTTTGTCTTTGAAGAAAACCTGTAACTTCAGCCTCCTCATAATTTCCTTAATTTCTTTACATAGTTGGAAGTTGTCTAATTTTGCAGTGGGTACAAAACCCTGTCCCTTTTCTAGGACTTTGATCTGTGCAGGTGTTAAGGTGTAGTTTGTCAGATTCACCACGAGATTCATCACTTGCTCGTTGAGGCCCCTGTCATGCTCCTCATTGCCATCCTGATCTACTCCTCGTCTTGGGGTGCCCAGTGCACGTTGTTCCCTCTCCGGTTTCTTCCTTTGTTCCCTCCTTGGCATGAGCCTAAAAAATGAGTCTGCTCATAATAGGGGTAATCTTGTGGAGGACAGTTCCATTGGTGGTATGCCCCTTGTGGATGTTGGTATGCTGGTGGACCCAGGGGATACATAGGATACAGTGGTGGACCTTGGAAATGACCCCAGCCTCGTTGACCTTGATACCAGGGGCGCCTGCTGTTGCCCCGTCCTCCTCGGTATCTTTGGTTTTTTCCTCTGCTGGAATCTGAACCACTAGACCCTGTATCTGATGAGTCATCATCTGTCATCATCTCGGGACGGTTCGCCTGAGGTCTGTAGTCCTCTCTGGTGTAGCGATATTCCCTCTAATGACTGAAGCGGCTAGTGTCTTTTTTTTGCTTATTATATTTGCTTTGTTTCAATGTCTCACTCTATGCATGTTCGTTTAATTGTGTGTGTGTGTGTACACATGCATGTGTGTGTGTGACTGTTATAAGGAGCATGTGACCGTGCCCCTCCACATGGAGGTATTTTCTATCAGTGACCCTCAGCATCTCAAGACAGGTGCCAGCTACTCTAGGGTCATCTCTGATTGATGAGGTGCATCACTGACATAATAGTGCCAATTCTAGGCATATCGTGGTCATCCACAGCTAGAAGGTGGACACTCCTGGCATAATATTGTTCCTGAAATAATGGTGGTCATTTGTGGCATAAAGTTGAGAATCTACCACACTTTGGTGCCCACTTGTGGTTTGATGTCACCCACGGCATAATGTGGTAATTCCTGACATGTTGTCTATCTGCGGGCCCTGCCAAGATGGTACCAGCTACTTGCCTTGCTACACTGCTTTGTGTGAATTCTAAATAAATCTGCCCCTCGGTGTCCAGATTTCCTGTATTTAAAGTAATGTCATGTTGGAACACATTTTTTTACATATAGTGGCTCAAACATAGCTAGAAGTGAGTTCCATAATATTCAGGAATTCTGATTCTATCATTATTCTTCTCAGATTCATGACACATATGAAACACTAATTGTGCCTGAAATGCACCCCTTATGAAATGTCAACTTGACTGAGTTCTCATCGACATACCTAAAATGTTATTTCCATGTTTGAGCTCTTAGGGCCAGATGTACGACCCGTTTTTGCATGCGCAAGCGGGTTTGCGAACCCGTTTGCGCATGCAAAACATATTGGGCCATGTACATAGCCTATTTAGCGAGTCACAATTTTTTTGCGACTCGCTAAATAGATTTTGCGACTCGCTATTTGGAAGGAGCTTTCCCTTCTAAATAGCGAGTCTCAAAACAATGTACCAATGTTTTGCAATCGCAATTGCGGTTGCAAAACACTTGCAATTACGTAGGTGGTAATGCATTTGCAAATGGGAAGGGGTCCCCAGGGGACCCCCGTCCCGTTTGCAAATGCATGCCCTGCTTGCATGCACTGCATGCCCTTAAAAAATTAAACAAAAACGTTTTTTTTCTCGTTTTTTTAAATGCATCCCGGCTGCATTTTAAAAAAAAGAAGCTGCTTTATTAAAAAGCAGTCCCAGACATGGTGGTCTGCTGAGCCCAGAAGGCCACCATCCCTGGGAGGGCTGGCATTCACAATGGGCTCGCAAATTGCGAGAGGCTCATTAATAATAATGAGCCTCACAATTTGCGACCCCATTGGGAATTGCAAAACAGTGTAAACACACTGTTGTACATTTCATTTAGTGCCTCTAAATTTGCAACTCGCAATGTGTCGCAAATTGCGAGGCGCTAAATGAAAGGGTCGTACATCTGGCCCTTAGTTCTTTTTCGATGTTATGTACAGAATATTGCTCTAGGGCAGAAGGGTGGCAAACATGCCAACTCGGAAACAAAAACGGTGTATGTGAAAGTGGTATCTACTCATTTTGCCCCAAAATCCAGATGCACTGTGTTTGTGCATGTGTTTAAAGTGTTAGCGAGTATATTTGTGAGCAAGTCAACATTTTTACTAGGATTACCTTGTCTTTCTTAGAAATGAAATTAGCTCAGAGCAGTCACCAGGACCCTTCCTCATCTTCTGATTGATCCACTCTTAATGCGATGAGGATGCTGGGACCTGGTGGAGCAGTGAACCTGCTAGCTCTTTTTCAGCTGTCACAGCTGCCTGTCTACGTAGCATTACCCAGCCTGTTCCTCGCCATCCTGTGTCCCTGGTTCCTGGCGACAGGACTGAGGAAGCAGAAAGCTGCAGGTTGCATCTCTCCTCTACTAACTCCTTGCGATGGCCCAGCTCCCTGTGGAAGCTGCATTGGTGCACTGCAGTTCCTTCAGGGAACTACCTTGAAATCCCCAATAGTTCTGCCTGTTTCCAGAAACGTGTGAGCGGGACCAGTAGCTGAATATTGAAGAGTATGTCAGGATGAAGTCTTCAAGCACCAGAATACACTGAGGCCTCACTAGGGACCAAAATCTGAATATATGATGAAGCTGTCATGTTTAAGTGCAATCACATTTTCTCTTCTAACAATTTCCTCTGAGTGCCTTTTACTTGCAGTTTGGTGCAGAGAACAAGCTCCCTTGCTTCTGAATGATGATTTCTGACCATTAATGTTTGAAGCTTTCAAGACAAAACAACGAATAAAAAGCTGAACTTTTCTGTAGACCAGCAATGGCCATGGAAAGAATGGAATGAGATTGCTTACAAGTAAGGCTCACAGTTTTCTGCTTTTCTGATTTCTTCACTTAAATACAGAGAGAAAAACATATATTTTCTTATTGATATGTATGGTCAAATAGGCATAAAACCAGAAATTAGGATGTTTTTTGAGCAATTCTAAATATTGTCAATCATGACTACCAGGCTAATAGTTGTTTCAATCCACAGATAAGTGAATTGAAAAGAAAGTTTCTTAATGAGGCTTAGACAGCAGTAGCTGCCCACAAGCTAGGATAATAAAATGCTTCATATGAGTGTCTTGATTTATTACTTATGGGTTTTCTTACCGTTGAAATCCACCATGGATCCAAGCAAGAGCTACATTTCTCAGTTAAATAAATGTGGAAATATAATAGTTTCAACTTCATTTTGTTTCCAAACCCCAAAATAAATAGGAATACAGACAGATAAAAATAGCAAAAAATACCATAAGACCGGAAGACCTGCATACAAGCAACGTGATACCAACTGCAACATGTGAGACATTCAGGGAGATTGGTATTGGAAAGACTGCAGGTATCACAATACCTTGCCTTCTCCATGGGAAGGAACACCTGAATACGATAAAAACCAAAGATATTTTTCTGAGCCACACATTTCTCCAAACAATTCTTCTGGATTTGGGTTAGGAGGGTGGATAGGTTTTTTTGAAGCAATTCACCCTTGCTCCTGAAAGGAGTTGTTTGATGGTCAGTGTTATCCGAGTGAATCATTTGAGGCAGAGCAACTGCTGGAATGTTGAAATGTTGAGCACTTCTTAAGATAGGTGATGACGGGGAAATATAATTGGATTGGTTACATGCACTATAAGCCCGAATGTAAACTGAGAAAAAGAATGGACAGGTTGTGATGCGACCAAATGAAGGTACCAGAGTCTCAGGCCTACATTGGACCAAGATATGAACATTGATGTGATGTAAAAGACTGTAATACCAGAATGCACTGTGGCCTCACAGAAGGCCAAAAACTGGATACTATAGCTGATGAAGCTGGCTTGTCTCAGCATCTTCAGACCTTCGCAGTAGACATTACCTATTGGCTGCCCGGTCCTGCTGATTTGCAGCACAGAGAATGCTCCCTCAGTGCTGCACAAAGGTGTTTGACCGTTGACTTTTGAAGTATTCCAGGCAAAGCAACTGCTGAAAACCTGAACTCTGATGACCCTCTGTAGTGGCTGTGAAACCAACGTAAGGTGACAGTACACATGCAACTGACTTTTTAACTACTGACAATTTTTAAAAGGTTGGGACCTTGAGAGAACAGTACTCTTTAAAAGTGAGATATGTAGCACTGTGCTGGCACTCCATGCAACCTTCACTGCTCAGTGACCTGATCACAGCGTTAAAAGCAGGCCTGGGCGGAACTCGTGGAGTTTAACTCTGCGGAATTCCGCGGAGTACAAAACAACTCAGTGCGATGCTGCAGAATTCCGCAAATGGGCGTAAATAGGCAAGTCACGCCGTTCGCGCTGTGATTTAGCACCGGTAGCTCGTTTCAAGCTGAAAAATCAGCACTAATGGCATCATGCGGCACAGCTTCTCAATTTGATTTTGTTGCCGCTCGAGTAGATTTTCTACATGAGCTGCAGCTTTTTGACTGGAAACGGTCGTGACTGCCTATGACCACCCATATTGGAGAAATCTCGCCTGGTGCCCTCCTAGCGACTGAAAATTGTGTTAGGGCATGCCAGAACTCCCTCACCAACTTACCATTTTTGAGCTGCGCACAAGAAAAAACTCCACCATGCAGCAGTTGGCAGAATTTGGCCGGAACGCCACATTACAAGTGTAACGCCGAGTGGCCACAATTCCGTCAATTCCACCGGCAGAGCAGAATATATCGCCCACCCCAAATTTAAAGCAGGTTAAAGTTTCCTTCTCCCTCCATGCAATTCCAGTTAGTGAACTGAATAATCCTTCATGGTTTTGCCATGCAGTCTTTGGACTCCAACAAATGATAGTAAGGCAGAAGGAGGAGTGTGGAACAATGGGGCAGAGTCAGGAGTGAAAATATAAAGGAGTACAGCGGAAATTGAGAAAACGGGAGAAGGTAGGAAACAGTGGCATGGCGACTGTGCCACTAGCTTTAATTCCAAGACAGGAAATTGTCCCCCTCCTTCATGGCTTGATAGTAAAGTAGAGCCACATTTGGCTATCAGTGAGCCCCTGAAATGCCCGGCCCCTGAACTACTGGTAGCTATGACCCAGGGAGGAGTTGTGAATAAGGGAAGGTGTATTTAGGCACTTTCTCACAGATTTCCATTTGTCTAAGTTCCTCTGTTTGTCAAATATAGACGGTTAAAAAAAATCTGAATGTCAGTGTTAGATATATACAGCACATAAAAAGTACATATAGAATATTTTATGGTGGCTCACTTTGGTGACTGGCTTCAGTATAAGAAGGTATTATAGAGTTATAATCAGTCTGGACATAGCAATGATTTTTTACACCAGAAGCCACCCAGTTTATTAGGGTTTTCCTTCCAATAGAGATATCTTAGCATTCAATATTTTCAAGTAATGATGCGTGCCTCAAGATTGTGTACTTAAAGGTATAATGAACCATTTTATTTGCCTGGCTACAAGTATGATGTTTAATAGGGCATATGAACAAAATAACTGACCGATAAATATGTTTCTTTGGGGCGATTACAATGGTGGTCGGTCAGACCGCCGGTCGCTATTTCGGGGGTCAGGAGACTGCCGACAAGCATGCAGATGGGCCGACCGCCTTATTGCGATGTGACCACCGGGCTGCCGGTCGGAAACAAAGCGGGCATGCTGCGGCCAAGGGAAAAGGCCGCAGCTCATGCCAACCCTGTGAGGACCTCCTACACGTCAGTTGAGTGGGGGCACTACATGCGTTCACAGGGCCACATGGGGTCCCCCATATCCCTTTCTTACAACCTTTTAATGGCGGGATTCCTGCCATGAAAAGGCTGTGGATAGTGATATTGTAATCCCGATGGCAGTGGTTGCCTCAGCACCAGCGCCATTCAGGGACGCTACTCCAACCGCTGCCCCATCAGGATCTATGATCCTGGTTTAGCCGGCGGACTTGCGTCCGACAGCTTAATGTCCGAACGCCAGTATCAAAATATGGCAGTCGGACCACAGGGGCTGTCGACGGTCTGATAACCACTATCATAATAAGCCCCCGGCGTGCTTCTGTTGAAAACTGTGGACAATCTGTGGAGAAGAGTTGGCCTAATGGCTAGGGCGCTCGACCTCGGACCTGGGGAACTGGGTTCGAGTCTCAGTAATGATGCAAAAAATCCTGTGATTCTGGGCAAATCACTTAATCTCCCCGTGCCTAACAAAAAAAAAAAATGAATGTGTGTCCTCATGTAACGTAACTGGTGCTATGTAAAGCGCTCTGATACCTGATTGGATTCGGGTCAAGTTCGCGCTATATTAAACTCTGCAAAACAAAAAGAGGGAGGAAGGATATATAGCCCCAGTTATCCATTTGGCTTAATTATGTGGTCCTAGATATTGGTAAATTATGATACCCTATTATCTCTTATATTTCACAAGGGTGCACACTTAGAAATGAGCTCATCCCAGCATCTGACATGGTATATCGACTGGTCTAATAAAAGAACAAACCCTGCCTGGTAAATGGATTAAAACAATGCATTAAATCAAACATTAAAATGCGCAAAAAGTCGCAATATAGCCCAAAGAGAAAATCACAACAACTCTAACTCAGTCATCCTCAAGAGATTGAAAACATCGAATGTATTCATTTTGTTAGCACTTTAAAGTCGTGTATTGATTTTTGTATAGTAGAACAAACTATCCGCCTTGCCACAAGCTCCAACAGCACACAGCGCTAAGCTCTTCATGAGCTGGCTGCAACATTGGGACCTTCGACCCATCTGACACCATCGTAACCCACAGGCCAGGATTTACTTCCTGTGTTCTTCTCCACAAGACCTTCATGTTAGACTTGTTCATGTCCTCTGCTCCACTTTGATATGTGCTTCTTTCTCGCATATGCATTACTTGGCCACACGATCTCAGAACACAACCCACACCCAACCGGGTTTGGTTGGGCATTGAAGTTTCCCCTAGATTACCCATCTGGGAGCATACATCCTACTCCCTTCCGTTCCCTACTGCGCAACATTGTGACAGATTATTTCAAATGAAATACTAATACAGCGTCATCCATTGCAGCGGAATGGGAGGCCTTTAAAGTCGAGATACGAGGCATTTTATCAACACAGCAGTGGGAATACAGAAGGTGTTGGACACTAAGGTGCAGTTCCTTGAGCGCTTCTTGCTTTATCTCGAGAGTGAAGCTACTACTTCTAGGATCAGCACTGAGACACTTACTTCAGCTCTTGTGCGACATGCTAAATTGCTTGAAAGGCTCCAATGCGTAACCTACATGGCATATGCCGAACGTTCACTTCTACTGATACAAACCTGGGGCTCTGTTAGCTTGGCTGGTCAGTCAGGTTGATGCACACAGTCCCATTGCCACATCCAAACTGCCCTCACCATCTCAGTACACACCCAGAATGACATCGGCACTGCTTTCACTGACCACTATTGGGCGCCACATGCCTCGCTGCAAAGTTATCCTCTTGTGTCCCTGCTGTTAGATATTGAATTCCCACTTATTTCCCAAGATCAGCATCTGGAACTCGATGACCCTATAATTCCCAGGAAAATAGAGGGGCCATACCTTCACTGGCCATGGGAAAGATTCCTGACTCGGATGACTTGCCCTTGGAGTTATACCAGGCGTGTTTTGGCTGCCTACCTCGAATCTGGAGCAAATTTATAAGACAGCCCTTGTTGAGAGCAGGTTACCTTCCTCACTTGGGGGCATATTATCAAGACAGGCGGTAAAATTATCGCCGTTATAGCGGCAAAAAACTGCAGCTAAAACAGCGATAATGGGCTTGATAATATGCTCTATGGAATTCCAATTGAAGCCCATGTTAGATGTGAAGGACATCTAACATGAGCTTCAATTGGAATTCCATAGAGCATATTATCAAGCCCATTATCGCCAATTTAGCGGCAGTAATTTTATCGCCTGTCTTGATAATATGCACCTAAGGGAGGCACCCCTTGTGTCTATTACTAAACTGGGCAAGGACCCTACTGATCTCTTCTATATCTCCTTGCAATTCTGAAAACTAATTACAAAAAATTTAGCAAGATCCTAGCTGACTAATTGCTCCTCCTTCTCCATCATCTGATCCATTCAGTTCAGAATGGCTTTGTCCCTCGCAGAAGTTAAATCTTTGCAGGCTTTATTGGATCTTGGAATTTGCACCCAGACTTTACCTTCTTGAAAAGGCCTTCGACTCCCCAGATTGGTCCTATCTGTTTAAAGTGTATCAGAAATTCGGCTGTGGAAATTGCCTATTGCAGTTGATCGGGCTGCTCTACGCAAGCCCCTCTGAGAGGGAAAGGATGGGAACCCTTCTCTCTGATCTAATCGTCATTCATCATGGCACAAGACAGGGTTGCACACTCTCACTTCTCATCTTTGCATTGGAGATGATTGCCATTCACTTGCATCAAGGAGGTGATGCCTGTGGTATCCCCCTGGGTCATGACATGCATGCCATCTTTCTAATGATATGGTACTCTATCTTAGGGATGTCAGAGCCAATCATGTAGATATAGTGCAGGCCCTGCACGCTTAGCACCAAATATCTAGTCATTTCCCAGGAAACAGCCATAAACCATTGGCATCCCATGAGAATGGCAGACCTCTGCCATTTGAGAGCTGAATGGAATAGATTAGAGCGAGCGGTAGTGACACTTAGCCTCTAGGGGCCGGATCATGCCTCCACTAAAGATTAAGATCTGCATTCCACGGCCCTATGGCAGAAAGACCTACAATTTAAGGGAGACACCTATAGTTCAAAGATAAACCCCTTAAACCACCCCTAACTTAAAAGACGCACAACCGTATAACTACTGGTGCCATCCATCAGCAAGGGGTGAGATACGCTTGTGGGGACGCGGGACCGGAGAACCCGGACTGCGTGGTGCACATTGCCAGAGGACTCTGTTGTGCACATGGAGGATTACTGCCCATGAAGAGGACCACGTGCCCTTTCTTAATAGTGGCTGGCCTGGGGCAAAGATCCGCTGAAGTTTGGCACCCTGAAGTGTGCTCTCCAAGGGCTCAGCGGTGGGCCTCCTGTTCTCCCTGAGATCTCAGGAACATCAAAGATCTCCCGCGAGAGACTTACACCATCTACCTGCGACATCTGGAGAGTGGTGCCCTCTCAAATGCCCATATCGGCTTCTGAATCCCAACTGATAGCGAAGTGTGAGCGTGGAACTAAGACTTCTGTCTGGAGACTGATTGTCTAGTGCGGAGTACCAGAAATCTTGCCTACATCTAAGGCATGTGGTTCCGGTAGGGGAACAACCTTTACAACGCAACTTTTACAACGCACTACCATTACAACGCATTTTTTACAACGCATAATCCATTACAACGCATGACATTACAACGCATGACACTACAACGCATTTTTAAAAACTACCTTTACAACGCATTCCATTACAACGCATACTACCATTACAACGCATACCATTACAACGCATAATATTACACTATACTATCCAACACTTACCCTACTGATGCACCCCCTGGAGTTAGAATAGTAATTTTTACCCCTATACTATCCAACACTTACCCTACTGATGCACCCCCTGGAGTTAGAATAGTAATTTTTACCCCTATACTATCCAACACTTACCCTGCTGTTGCACCCCCTGGAGTTAGAATAGTAATTTTTACCCCTACACTATCCAACACTTACCCTACTGTTGCACCCCCTGGAGTTAGAATAGTAATTTTTACCCCTACACTATCCAACACTTACCCTACTGTTGCACCCCCTGGAGTTAGAATAGTAATTTTTACCTCTATACTATCCAACACTTACCCTACTGATGCACCCCCTGGAGTTAGAATAGTAATTTTTACCCCTATACTATCCAACACTTACCCTACTGATGCACCCCCTGGAGTTAGAATAGTAATTTTTACCCCTATACTATCCAACACTTACCCTACTGATGCACCCCCTGGAGTTAGAATAGTAATTTTTACCCCTATACTATCCAACACTTACCCTACTGATGCACCCCCTGGAGTTAGAATAGTAATTTTTACCCCTATACTATCCAACACTTACCCTACTGATGCACCCCCTGGAGTTAGAATAGTAATTTTTACCCCTATACTATCCAACACTCACCCTACTGTTGCACCCCCTGGAGTTAGAATAGTAATTTTTACCCCTATACTATCCAACACTTACCCTACTGTTGCACCCCCTGGAGTTAGAATAGTAATTTTTACCCCTACACTATCCAACACTTACCCTACTGTTGCACCCCCTGGAGTTAGAATAGTAATTTTTACCCCTATACTATCTAATACTTACCTTAAATGTAATTTAATATTATGCGTTGTAATGATATGCGTTGTAAAGGTAGTATGCGTTGTAATGGTAATGCGTTGTAAAGGTATTTTTTAAAACTGCGTTGTAGTGTCATGCGTTGTAATGTCATGCGTTGTAATGGATTATGCGTTGTAAAAAATGCGTTGTAAGTGCATGCGTTGTAAAAGTGTGCGTTGTAACGTCATACATCCGTTCCGGTACTGCAGGGACCCTGACATTCATAAGTGTCTAGTTGGTGCAAGACCCCGCAAGGCCCGTTTAGTCCATTGTGCAGCATCTCTTTCATGTGACACGCCAGCTGCATGCTCATTGCGTGCAGTGCCTGATTCACTGGGTGCGACCCTCAGAGGTGGGGGTGTACCTTTAGTAGTGCCTCATTCTATCTCATATGGCTCTGCTGAACTTGTGTGTGTGTGTGACTGCACTGGTCTGGTAAAACCTGTATCTTCATGCAGCGGATGTTGTACCTCATTTCCAGGAAGGTACAGAATTGTGTGTGACTGGATTTGCATGGTTCAACCCATCTCAGCGGAATTTGCAACTCTTCCTGTTGAAATCTGAATTGTCTGGGGCAAACCCACACCAGCACACACCAGACGCTGTGCCCGGATTGCCTGCGCACAACTCTGATCATCGTGTACTGATCGGTGCCTCCTGCTATTGAGAGGCTCCCCTCTGTTGCTTCCCATTCATCGGTTGTTCCCTTGTGACCCTCATCGCAGCAGACAACTGACCTCTCCACACCTGGCCTCTCCAGAAGACATATTGGCACAAGGAAGTAGCGAAGTAGCGAGAGAGATTGACTAAGATGAAGGAACACTTCAGAGACAGTTCAGAAGCGGGTCAGGAGACTGTGTGACACCTTTGTGTTTTGAGACCTCTGGGTGAACTTCCCAAATGTGGCTGCTAAACCTCCCTTGTTTACATCGACCTCCTAATTAAGATGTGCTACATATCCCCACCTGCTTCCCTAGGACCCAAACTAAGTGTGACTTCGGCTGCATGCGGCCTAGTATGTGGGAGGAGGGCTTGTTATCTTCCAGGATAATCGAGATGAACTACAGGGTCTATGGAGGCTGGGGCCATGGAGTCTTCAGGGTGTTATCCATTGACCTGCTTGATACCAGTGGCACCACATTAGGTTGCTGAGTGCATATGTGTGCAAAAACATTCCATACTAACTGGCTGATAGGTGTCGCACTGTGTAGCGGTGCAGAGCAAGTGTATGTGAGCGGGAGTGATCTTCTGCGGACCGCCTGTGATTCACGACACTGGCGTTGATTTCATGCCAAAAGCACAATAAATTTGACATTGGGTTTACACGTGGACTCCATCCCACAGCGCTGCTAAAAAGTGCTCTATTTTCGTGTTTGTACTTATCTTTGATATCGTTGTGACCCGGGATGTACCCTAGAACTGTGTGGGACTGCATTATCAGGGCTGCTATAGTGAACCTGGGGTGGATATTGTGTCACACAGCATAAGGGTGCTCTCTCTATTGGGGGAGGTTAGATTAGGAATTGTCCCCAGTGTTCTATTGATATCATAGCGTTACAAGTGGGCCTATTCATGCTAGTAATATTTCCAAATGTGTTTTATGCCCAAATGGTTATGATGTTCATGTTATAATGATTGAATATGTGTGTTGGATATAAACGTTATTGAAATAATCCTGTGTGAAGTCTCTTTTGTGACTCTCAGTGTATTTATCACAAGCGACTGCTGTGCCTTTGCTTTACACATTGCCTCTCAGGAAAGCCTGACTGCTCAGTGCCAAGCTACCCAAGGGTGAGCACAGGTTATACAGCGAGTGTAATCACCTGCCCTTGACAGGGGCAGTAGGTTCTGCCTGGCTGGGGGCATAATAATAATAATAATAATCCACATTTGTAAAGCGCGAACAATCACCCTTAAGGGTCTCTAGGCGCTGGGGGCCATCGGGAAGATTAAGCAAGCTATTGCCCAGAGTCACATGGTACTGGGCTAATCTGCTGCCGGCACCGGGGATCGAACCGTGATCCTCAGATTCCGGAGTCAGTCGCCCTGGCCGCGGTGCCACACCTCTTTCTTTCAGCCAACCAGAAAGTGCAGGTTCCAACACGCTCCAGCAACTCGTCTCTCTTCGAGTTTGCACTAGACCACCCTTCTCCCGCTTGCCATAGGTCATGCATGCTTCAGCCAATCGAGGTACAGGAGCGTGCTGACCACTCCAATTTGATGCCATTGGGTGGCTGCTGGCCTCAATACTGTAGGTGACCTTTTTCAAGATAGCATTTTCCTCACTTTTGAAGAGATCACTGAACAAAATGACTTCCCTGCAGGTCATTTTTTACCTTACAATGCTCTGACACAAGTGCTCTGTTCGGACTGGGGCACAGATGCGGATGAACCAGCTTAGCAGACAGTGCTCCAGTATCTCAATGCCATGGGCCATGATAAACACCGCATCAGATGGTTGACCAAGGACCTTGGAGAACACACCTGGGTGCCCCTGACTGGTATGACGATTAAATGGAAGGAAGACCTAGGTAGAGCTCTCACAAAAAGTGGGGCAGAATATTAGTGTACCCTGCTAAAGTGTCCACAAATGCCAGATACAAGCTCATTCAACTTATCCTCCTACAAAGAGCTTACCTCTCTCCTGCTAAAATGCACAAGTACTTCCCCAGTGCAAACTCCTGTTGCCTGTGCTGCCCATTGCTCGGTGGAGACATGCTTTACATGCTATTGTCCTGTCCCTCCATTTCACCACATTGGCGGGGTTCCATCACATATCGCCATATCACCGGAAGTGACACCTTTCGCAACTGGGAAGTTGAGCACTGGAGCTTTTCTGATGTACTCCAAAGAACAGGATTACATCCCACTTCACAGATAGTGCACTGTGGCTTGCAAAGCGCACAATGACTTGGCACTGGAAAGCGAGTGCGCCTCCTGAGGGTGTTTATGTAGTCTCACTCGTGGTGGTCTGGGTGTGGGCAATGCATGAAGCTTGAGTAGGCCATGGTCCTTAGAGAGCATCTCTTTTCGGATGGGAGGCACTGCTCACTACCTTCCAGTCTCATCCCAGGGATGACACACATCCATTCTGAAGGCATGGCTCACAGAAAGATGGCATTGCTGCTCTCTTAGCCTGTACTTAAGCAAAAGAAGGGAACCACAAGAGACACCTATTGCCTGTGCATTGCCTCAACGTCACTATATTGCATGGTTGCACACATACGCACATGTGCAGACACACTATTCAAATTGCCCTTCATGCACCCCACTACGCCACCCTACCCTACTACGGTTGACAATACTCTGCCACCCATTGGCCTCCATTGTTGTTTCATATGGTTTTGTTCACTTCTCACCCTCCGTTGTGGGGTGCCTCATCTGTCTGTTTTAAACAAATAGGCACCCCCGATATTGTTAGCACTCCAGATACCTGGTCAAATGCCCATGAGTCCTTCTGCATGTGTTGTGTATTGCTCACATCATGCTTTCTTGACTGTATTTCCTGTGAATTTAGATATGGTCACCTTGACTAGTCTGTAAACTCAAAAATTCAATATAGGTACTAAAAAATACATATACTAATATTCACTACAGATTTGGAAGCAGTAATCAGGAAACTGCAGACATAGCCAACATTTTAATTATGTTAGAATTGCAATAATCGTGTGCTTTTCGGCAAAAAGAAAATATTTATACCGGCTTTACATTTACCATAGCATCATAAATGATTGTTCCAAAATTAGCAACAGTGGTCATTCCAAAAGCAGTGTGAAATGTTTTATAAATTCGTTAATTTTGCCTCAGACGTTTGACACAAACAGTGTTAGCTTTCCGAAAAGCAAACAGGTATTGATTGCATTTGCGCAGCAAAGCAAGCTTCCTTCACACACAGAATGGAAAGGCATCAGAAGTACATGCTTCACTGATGCACACATGTTTAGCACATGCAAAAGTTCTGAGCAGTTGCTTGTACAAACAAGCATTAGCAAAGCCGTTCGGTCTGGCCTTTCACAGAGCTACAGTTAACTCAAGTACTAGTTGTCCCTTCCGAGTCAAAAACGCTGTGTGAAGTCTTTAACAAGATTTCAGCCCTTCAGAACTTTACTAGAGGTACCTTTCAAGTCAGAAGCAATAGCTTAAAAAGTCTGTCACAGGGCAGTAATAATTCATGTTGTTCCTAAATGTCCCTCTTGAGTTAGACGCAACTGCTTATAATTTCCTTCACATAGTTGAGGGGAGTGACTTCAACATAAAAAAGGACATATCCACTTTTCCTACTCTAATAAAGCTTTGATAATCTTTCAGGGAGCTGCACTTCGCAAGTTGTTATTAGGTGTTCCTCACAAGTCAAATGTAAAAGGATTGATAATATTTTGTGAAGGTGCAGTACCTTATGTCATCACTAGGTGTCCCTCTAGTGGCAGCCCGTGTAGGTAAGCGTGGTGAGGCATTGGAGCAGGGCGAGGGGGTGGAAGTGACAAACAACAGACTCGTGAAAATAAAATAAATAAATAAATAATCCACTTACATTGTGCTCGCCGCATCACCGACTCGGCGATGCGTTGAGCGCAAGGTAAGTGGTTTTATTTATTTTATTTTCACTATTAAATCATTGTCACTTCCAACCCCCCCACCCCTGCCTCACCCCACCGTGCTTACCTGCACGGGCCTCCACTGTGTCCCTCAAAAAGCAAAAGTATTAAACTTCTTCTATATATCTGCCGTTCCACTAGTCATTACTAGGTGTACCTATCCCCTTGGCGCTTCTTTGCGCGTTAGAAGCACAGTTATAATACAATGGAAGAATGAGGCTAGTCAGTCTCGCTTAGGTGTCCTTGTCAGCCCCATGGCCTGTCAGCGGCGATCCGTCAACTCTGACCAGAATGGACTTGATGAACTTGGACACCGTCTTGGGATCTGTAAAGTGGTGGAACTTACCCCGATGAAGGTTTTGAAGCTTGGTGGGGTAGAGCAGTGAATATTTAGTGTCCGTACGTTGGAGGGCATGCTTGTTCAGGTGGACATTTCTCCTGGCAGTCTGCACTGCTATTGTGAGGTCTGGGAAGATGGAGATTTCATTGCCTTGATAATGGATGGGCTCCACTCTCAAGCAAGGCGCAAGACTGAATCGCTGTCCCTATAATTCAATAAGTGAGCTATGATAGGCCAAGAGGTGCTGCCAGGCGCCGCCGCTGCCCTAGGGACCTGTGGGCCCGCTTCAATATACACATAGCCTCACCAAATAGTTTTTGGAGCAGCCTCTCCACAAAGTCTTCCATCCTACCCATGTCCTTTGATTCTGGCACACCTAGGATATGCAGGTTATACCTCTTCAAGCGAGCCTCAAGATCTTCATTATTTATGACGGATAACTTCCAGCAACTTCTCCATATGCAGGAGCTTTTCCTCAGCAGCTGAGGGTCCATCTTCAACATCCGGTGTGCATCTTTCCAGCTATTCCAGTCTATTGTTGTGCTTTTCCACCTTTTCTTTAAGATGGTAGAACCTGTCTGCCAGAAGGTCTATTTTAGTGTTGATGGCTGTCAAACTTAGTTTCAAGCCTAGAAACATGTCATGAATATCCAGTGCACCAACAAGCTTTCAACATTGCTTGGAGTCTGCAGAGGATCGTCAGAAAGAGGGTCCATTGTCTACGTTTGTCTGCGGTTCTCTAAGGATAATTTGGCTTGTTTGGTGTAAGGTTTCCCCATCTTTCAGCTGGCTCAGCACCCCAGGTCGCAGCTGCATCCACAGGATGCACACCTCCACCAGTCAGCCAGGAAATCTACTCCGCCGTTGGAGTCCCGCCTCACCTCTGCCAATAAGCAGTAGAGGGGCATGAGCAGACAAGCAGCCATGCACAGCAACACCTCAGCTCAGTCTCCCCAGTACTATCCAACAGTGCTGTAACATCCCTCACAAGTTTTCAAAGGTAGGCCTCTATGCAGGCATTTAGGCCCGCCACATTCCAGTGCCACCCAGGGGGCGTGAGCAGGCCAGAGCGTAAGCGATCCAGCAAGTATATGTCAGTATATGGACATTAGTCTGCGGGCAGTAGCATGCTGGGGGGGCAATACATCAAGTCCATACAACTGAGGGGTCACAGGGGGATCTGCACGCATGGGGGAAGTATGAAGCTCATTCCCCAGGTTCCAGTCAACTGTTCAGTTACAAAGGCGTTCTCAGCTGCCTCCCACCTCAGTCTGGCAGAGACTCCAGGCAGCCGTCTGGATCTGACACACACTCCCAATTATACATTGCTCACCTTATGTAGCTTCCAATGATCTCACCACAGCCACAGACATTCATACACCTTGCACAATAGTGTCTCGGTGTCCCAATTCATGGTCCCCACTGTGAAAGCATTTGCTGGATTGTCAATACCCCTATGCGCGGGCTGGCCACTGTCCCAGCCAAGCTGCCGTGTTCTCCGCGGTGCTCTGCCCCTTAAGCGATCCTGCAGGCAGCGTGTCTGGGACTCAGGCCACCAGTCCCAGCAGCACACTTGTCTACCAGGCCGGGGAGACTCTAAACTATAACTTCACAATGGGGGGAGGAGTCAGAAACCCCCCTCCCATTCCCCAATACCTCCTCCTCGATTTCGGCTGCTCGTCTGTGGCCATCAGGAGGCCCAGCGGCCCCAACTTGGCTCTGGCATGGGCCGCAACAGTTCTCAGGCATATGGCATCCGGAGTCCCTCAATACAGGGTACAAAGTCTCTTTTTGGCACAGCAGGGCTTAAAGGAGCAAATTTGTTCATCCTTTTCCAAAGAATAAATTAAAGGTTAGAAACTCGGGCCGTCAGAGCCTCAAGGAATTGCGGCCATCTTTGAGGCCAAGCTCTCTAGCGCCCCTGCAAGCACTGACATTTTTTAAAACGAAGATGCAGTTCTACTAGTGGTTACTAGGTCTCCCGCAGTTCCACTAATTGTAACTAGGTGTCCTGAACTTCCCTCAAGAGGAGAATTGCACTACTAGAGCCTTGTGAAAAATTACCTGCACCAAGCTGAGGGTGTGTGGCTTTAATATATAAATTTGCATACACACGTTTACACTTTCAAACAGTTGTGCTTGTTTTTTATAGGATTAATTATTTGAGCTGGTTTATAGTGAGGCATGAACATTGTAATGTATAATAAATGTCTTGAGAGGTATGAAATTAGTTGATGTAACCTTACTATACATAAGGAATAGCAGTCATTGGGAAGTTCAAGTGTCTTACAAATACAATTTTGAGGGAACTATGTTTTACGAGCATGTGTACATGTGGAAGTCTGTTGATCTATACCTCTTTCTGGGGTGGGATGGAGTATAATTTGAGTGACATGTCAACAGAACACTGGTGAAAGAGCTTTGATTGGGAGGCGCTATATATTTCTATATGATATTTTTTGGGGAAAACATGAGGCTTGCAAAACAGCTAAAGCTGTCTTTAGACCAGTCCTAAAGAGCCATGTTCAGCAGAACTAGCCCTGACAAATCTGTCAGGTATATGCATGATGTGCTGCTCAAGTCCAGGTTTTTGCCTTTGAATTCTTAGACTTGTAGACTTGTTTATTATATTATAATAGGGACTACAAGTCTCCGATTTCAAAGAAAATAAACCTTTGCTGGAGCAGCACATCACGCGTGGACCTGGAAAATGTGCAGCTATGCCTTACTAACCTCATGCACAAAAATGTAGAATGCAGGTAAGTTTTAGTTACTGAGAATTACTTCTACCCAAAAAACACAGTTTTGGACAGTTCAACACCACACACACTAACAAACACAGTTCAGGCAACAAAAAAGCAAGTTTCCTCATAAAAAAAGGTGTTGTGTCATCAGTAGCACTGCAAGTTCAGCCTGTTTTGCAAGTGAACAATTGTTGGAAGAGAATGCAAATTTTAAAAGGTGTACATCTCATTCTAAACAATTCATGAAATTAAGCACTCGAAATATTTAGTAGGCCAATGATTCGGGATTGTAATCAAGTTAGGGTTTCTTATGGATAATAGACACTCTTCTGCACTTTTCTTTAACAAGTAGGTACGAAACTGTCCTCCCACCAGTAAACAGCTAGCACGTCGTCTTCATTTCGCTTCTGAACAGATCATTGCAATTTTTCATGAAAAACAAACTGAATGCATAAAACTGAAATGGTTTAGATAATTAATCCCACTTTGTGTGTTGTACAAAGAATGAAACTTTAATGGAGATCCCAGTGTGCAAATTAACTCTCTAACATGAGTGACACAAAGGGAATCCTTAGCATGATATACAACCCAATTAAAAAGGAAAATACATACCCACAATTGCCCTAAAACTGTCTGGGACTCAGGCCACCAGTCCCAGCAGCACACTTGTCTACCAGGCCGGGGAGACTCTGAACTATAACTTCACAATGGGGGGAAGAGTCAGAAACCCCCCTCCCATTCCCCAATACCTCCTCCTCGATTTCGGCTGCTCGTCTGTGGCCATCAGGAGGCCCAGCGGCCCCAACTTGGCTCTGGCATGGGCCGCAACAGTTCTCAGGCATATGGCATCCGGAGTCCCTCAATACAGGGTACAAAGTCTCTTTTTGGCACAGCAGGGCTTAAAGGAGCAAATTTGTTCATCCTTTTCCAAAGAATAAATTAAAGGTTAGAAACTCGGGCCGTCAGAGCCTCAAGTAATTGCGGCCATCTTTGAGGCCAAGCTCTCTAGCGCCCCTGCAAGCACTGACATTTTTTAAAACGAAGATGCAGTTCTACTAGTGGTTACTAGGTCTCCCGCAGTTCCACTAATTGTAACTAGGTGTCCTGAACTTCCCTCAAGAGGAGAATTGCACTACTAGAGCCTTGTGAAAAATTACCTGCACCAAGCTGAGGGTGTGTGGCTTTAATATATAAATTTGCATACACACGTTTGCACTTTCAAACAGTTGTGCTTGTTTTTTATAGGATTAATTATTTGAGCTGGTTTATAGTGAGGCATGAACATTGTAATGTATAATAAATGTCTTGAGAGGTATGAAATTAGTTGATGTAACCTTACTATGCATAAGGAATAGCAGTCATTGGGAAGTTCAAGTGTCTTACAAATTCAATTTTGAGGGAACTATGTTTTACGAGTATGTGTACATGTGGAAGTCTGTTGATCTATACTTCTTTCTGGGGTGGGAGGGAGTATAATTTGAGTGACATGTCAACAGAACACTGGTGAAAGAGCTTTGATTGGGAGGCGCTATATATTTCTATATGATATTTTTGGGGGAAAACATGAGGCTTGCAAAACAGCTAAAGCTGTCTTTAGACCAGTCCTAAAGAGCCATGTTTAGCAGAACTAGCCCTGACAAGTCTGTCAGGTATATGCATGATGTGCTGCTCAAGTCCAGGTTTTTGCCTTTGAATTCTTGGACTTGTAGACTTGTTTATTATATTATAATAGGGAGTACAAGTCTCCGATTTCAAATAAAATAAACCTTTGCTGGAGCAGCACATCACGCGTGGACCTGGGAAATGTGCAGCGATGCCTTACTAACCTCATGCACAAAAATGTAGAATGCAGGTAAGTTTTAGTTACTGAGAATTACTTCTACCCAAAAAACACAGTTTTGGACAGTTCAACACCACACACACTAACAAACACAGTTCAGGCAACAAAAAAGCAAGTTTCCTCATAAAAAAAGGTGTTGTGTCATCAGTAGCACTGCAAGTTCAGCCTGTTTTGCAAGTGAACAATTGTTGGAAGAGAATGCAAATTTTAAAAGGTGTACATCTCATTAACTCTCTAATATGAGTGACACAAAGGTAATCATTAGCATGTTATACAACCCAATTAAAAAGGAAAATACATACCCACAATTGCCCTAAAACTTTCCCATCAGCATCACATACCCTGCAATCAGCTCACAGCAGGTTACAAGATAGGTTGGGGACTGAATGTGACGTGCTAATGAAGAGTAAGTTTACCAGAGCTCTGGGTCCTAAATTAATTTAAGTGAAAGTGTTGGAACTGGTTCTTTCTGGTTGGCTGAGGTGGTGCCCTAGCCAGGCAGAGCCTACCACTCCTGTCAGGGGTGGATGATTACACTCACAGTATAACCTGTGCTCACCCTTGTATAGCTTGGAACTGAGCAGTCAGGCTTATCACAGAGGCAATGTGTAAAGCATTGGCACAGCACTCTCACACAATAAACACACTTTGCATCACAAAAGAGACTTTATACTGTAAATTAAGTTTGTATTCAATACACACATTAATTAACACAACATGATCATGCATTTCTGGGCATAAATCACATTTGGAAATATCACTAGCAATACTAGGCCCAAACATATTAAAATGACATCAGTAGTGGGAAAGATCCTACTTTACCGCCCAGCACCCTTAGCGGTGCGAAACGTTGCCAGAACTAGGTCCGCCCTAGAAATTATTACAGTTCAATACCGCACAGTTATAGGGTGCACCCTAGATCACAATAAACTTCAACCGCAGGATGCGGAGCAGAAGCAGGCTGAGTGAGATAGTCATTCAACCAAAGGGTTACACAAATGGCCTTCCAGCACCAGCCCAGTTCTGCAAAGCACAGGGGGAGCCAAGCAGTCTCTTGACCCACTTCTGATCGCACTCTGAACCATTGCTAAGCCCAGTCAACTACTATCACCACCCAGGCCCGATTCAGGCACTACTATCTGGCAACACGAAGTCGTCGGGCTGGGTGAGAAGAGTACAGTTGGCCCGCCTCACTGAGGGCACAAAAGGAACAGTTGATGAATGGGGGATGAAGCAGGAGAGCCTCTTGGAAGAAGAAGACACCCCGTCAGATAAACATAGATCAAGGTAGCAACCAGGCAATCCGGGCACAACAGAACACAAATACACTCCTCTGTTCCCCCTGGAAATGAGGCACAACATCAGGTGGGCGTTGATAATAGTCTCACCAGACAGTTCCGGTCACACACAATGAAGAGTCGCTAACTCACAACCTCCCTGGAAATGAGGCACAATGTCTGGTGTGTGTTGATCCGAGTCACACCAGACAATTCTGTTCACACCAACAGGCACAGGTTTAGCAGTGCCATACGAGGTTGAATGGAGCACCACTATTGGTACGCCCTCCCCTCCAAGGCTTGCCCCTGGGAATTAGATCTGCATGCAAATAATATGCAGTCGGCGCGTCGCACGAGAGATATGTGGCACGATCGATGAAGCATGCCACGTGGGGTCCCACAACCGGTAAATACTTTCACCACCAACAAGATGCTTGTTGAGGCCCCCATGATGCAGAGGCCAAAATCCTTTGGTGCGGGCAATACTTTTAATTCTCCACACAAGGCAATCCGGTTTCCAGGCACATCACTTAGTCCCACACTCACGCCTTACAACCAGTTGGGATCAAGCATACAATGTGGGCACTTAAGCGGTCACTGCTCTCTAAGGTGTCACAGGTAGACAGTATTGGTCCCTTGCGGGAGGTCTTTGATGTCCCTGAGACATCCAAAAGAGAACAGGAGGCAAGCCAAGAAACCCTTGGAGAACACACTTCACGGTGCCACACAGCAGCAGGTAGTCAGGCCAGACACTATTCAGGATTGGTGCACGGTCCCATCCAATGGCAGCAATCCTCCTTGTGCACAACAGATTCCTCTGGCAGTGTGCACCATGCAGTTCCAGGATGTCTTCTCCCACGTCCCCACAAGTGTATCTCTACCCAGCTGACGTATGGCAAGAATGGTTATACTTAGGCTTTCAGTTTCTATTTTTGGTAAATTCTGGAGGGGTTTTTCAGTTTTTTCAATACCTTAAAAAAACAGTGGTTATCAGTGGATACACATTTTCGCGCCATTAAAAACAGCAGAAACAGTGTTTTTCCGGTATTTATGGAACGTTTTCCTTTTAATTATTGCTTGCTTTCTGCACTGATAGTGCATGTGTATACATAGCATGAGTACAGGGTATATGAGGTCCAAATAAATTTTTATTACAAATCAAACTTATTGTAGTACACCATACAATACTTCTTTAGTGAGTCTTTGGTCATGCTCGCTCGCTCTTTCCTTCCTTTGTAAATCTGTGAAAAGGCCCTCTCAACATTGGCACTTGAGACTGGCAACGCCAAAACAGCCAGTACACTATTTGCTAACTCTGGCCAATGACATAGCTTTCCATGCCAATACTGGTGCACTAGACGATTGTGAGTGTCTAGGACATGTTCTGCAACCTCTGCGTTGAATTGGGCACATATGCCCTCAGTTATTGAAGCAGTCAAAAATGAAGCAGTACTTTTCAAAGTCTGGAGAAAATTCAGAAGGGAGCTAAAACTTGTGCAGAGTACCTCAGTGAAGCCACATTAACTTCAAATGCCATGGTTGGTGAAGGGACATTTCTATGCATCATTGCAAGCCATTTCCCATAAACTGTAAAATAACATTTCCTGAATTGCTCCTCAATATTTCTTTGCTTACCTAGTGGCAAGAATTCCAACGTGGAGCATGTTGCAGTGCCAGAGTCACTAAACGAGTCGCCCAGCCTACTCTCAAGGAGATGTTTCAGATCTACACAAATTAGGCTGAACACTTGGTGGACAAGGGTGTTTTCAGACTCTAGTATTTTCATTAAGTCCACTATAGCAATCATGTTTTCCTGTAAAAACCTAATCGTGCAGTAGACTGTACTTTTTTCACATCACTATCAATATGTGACCAAAGATCATCACATTTCTTGCCTTTGGCATCACCACTAAGCAAAAATTCCATAAACGGTTGCCACATGGATAATATGGCATTCACATCCTCTAGGACTGAGAACCACTGGCTAAATGACACAGTTTGATAACTCTTTCTTTGATGCCACAAAAAAGCACAAAATTAGAAATATTTGCATGTTAGTTCCCGGGAATAACGAAACAGTGTACCAGAATAGATTACAAAGTCAATAGCATTCTTCATTAACTCTGAAGATTGTTAAGATGTTTCAGCATACCATCTAGCGAGTAACAAGGATCTCTTACAGGGAAGCACTTCAGCTCAGGTAGCTATTTTGACAGGTCATCATACAAATTTTTCATATACATAGCTGAACTACTGCAAATACAAACAATATAACTCCAATCTTTATTGAACTTGGTGGGAACTTTTTCCAGCAGCATTCCAAGTGACACTCCGTTCCATGTTTACCAATGTCTGGTGTCATGTTTTCACCACTATCTCAGATGCTTGGTGTCAACATTCTTTTCATATATACCTGTCACTATACCTTGCATTGAATGTTTAAAGCCTGGGGTGTTTGGCAATTCACCTAAACTCAATACTGACTCGCTAGAAAAGGGGGCTGATGTATCGACGGATTTCACCCATTCTCTGTCTGTGGGTAAAAGTGATGGTACATATTGGGAAAGATTCTTATGAAACCAGCCATTTTACCTATCAGTGAAATTGAATGTAGCCAAAATATCAAATATGATTTAGATATTTCCTAATTCTCTACAGTTTTTAAAATAACTAAATAAGACCTAAAACATGCTTCGAAACACTGCAATATTTTAGTGACATCCCTAAACAACAAAACTCAAGCAGCTTAATGTTAGCCCATTATTTCTTGCTGCTGCCTTATTTAACAAAGTTGCATTGTATTGGCTCCTTCAGGAAGAAATATAAATGACTTTCACTCATCTTTTCCTTTCTTTGAACGGCACTTAGTTTGTGGTTGCGAAGTTGTTTTTTCAGTGTTTATATGTTTACACTGGTGATGGCCATTTTCCTTTCGGTGGGGTTTTATCAGTTATTATAGGGTTAAACCTAAAACCAGCCAGCCTAGGTATACTGTAGTGTGCTTTTGAAGGTGGTGCTGGTTCAGAGGATTTTACTTTGAACCACAGATGTCTCCCATACATTTTAGTCCTGTCTGCTGTGAGGTTGCGGAATGCAGATTTTAATCTTTAGTAGAGCCATGATCTGGCTCCTGAAAGGCCAAGTGTCAAAACTTCCCCCTCCAATCTATCCAACCAGACCTTCAAATAGCAGAGGCCTGTAATTCCAGTTGCATGCCCAATGTTTTTAGCTGTCACTGGGGAATGCACAGATGTGCTCCCCAGCCTCTAATGTGGTCTGGAGTCAAGCTAAAAGGCACACAAAGAGTGTTAGAGCATTTCTAAGCTATTAATGGCAAATCCACCTTTACCACAGAAGAGGGTTTGTCATTGTGAATCCAATGATAGGAAACATTATGAAGCTGTTCCCCTGCAAACCACTATTGCAGTCTGAAGTAATTTCAATGATTCCCTCATGTTAACCTATGGGAAGAGCAAGCCTCATAGGTAGTGAAAACATACATGGGTATGCTTCACTGCCTGGTCAGGAAACACATGTGTATCTGCCCTGCCTTTCACCTACCACTTGCTTCACCCCTTAAGACTTACCCCCGGGGGCTCTAGTGGTAGTGAAAGGTCCACTCATGATTAGCTAGTGGTTTAGAAAGGCCAACTTGAGCATAAGTGCAACTGCGCACACACAGGTCTGCAATGACAGGCTTGACACATGTATAAAAACATCAAGTAAGCACCACTTTTGAAATGCTTAAAACTGAATATAAATTAAACGATAGAGAGTACTTACGGTATGCTCAAGTCTACCATGCGCTGTGTTCGGTTTTTCCAGACGTTGCTGCTATCCCCGAGTATTCCCCACTGGAGGATAGAGTGTTGGATGGCTACGTGCCCGACAGCACTATTTCTCTAATTTATAAGAAACTCATTAATGATCGCGCGGACTTGCTGCTCCGTCTGCGGGAGGCATGGACGGGCGATGGCTTGGAACTGGACGATGAGGACTGGGTATCGGCGGTGGCCTCCCCGAAAGAGGTGGCGATCCCGGCCCGCTTACGATTCGTACAGCTGAAGATCCTTCATAGAGTGTATGTCACGGGGCCCGGTTTGCTGCGTATGGGTTACTCGATGGATGGACTGTGTAAGCGTGGATGTGGCCTGTCGGGTTCCTTTCTCCATATCTTATGGGAATGTTCGGAGGTTGTGCAATTTTGGAACGGTATCCACACCGTAATGGAGGAGGTCACGCACGTTGCTCTGTTGCCAGAGGCTAGGAGGTGTTTGTTGAATGTCTGGGAACCGAATGATTGTAATGCGGCACAGACGCAGTGGGTGACCTTGGGGTACATGGTGGCTAAGCGTAACATTGCACAGCTGTGGGGCTCCCCGAGGCCGCCCACGATCGAGGTATGGAAGGAGAATATGGACTGGTGTATGTTTAGGGAAAAGACGGTGTATGTGGCGAGAGGCAAGCCAGGGAAATGGACTAAGGTATGACGTATCTGCACCCCGCCTCTGCCATTAGAGGTCGATATTGCTTTGTCCCCCTAGCCACGCATTCTGCGGGATGGTGTGAGGTGTGTTCCATGCTTTGTTCTCCCGTTGCCCCCCTCTACCGCTTCCAGACAAGAACTGCTTTGGACACTGTACGCTGTTCCCCGTCCTGGGAAGAGCACGCTGCTACTTCGGACTCTCATTGCCTTGAGTGTGTTTTATATTTAATAAAAAATGAAACTGTTTATTCCGATTGCTACTGGCCTATGGCCACGGCCTGTTACATGTGCCCACGAACTGCCGGGAGCTTTGCCTCTGGTTCATTTGAATGTGTGGCGTTGCACTGCGGGCCCTCGGGCTCTATAGCGGCCGGCCCTGGTGGTTGTAGGCCCTTGTCTGTATTTTACTGTGTACCAACGGTTTCTATTAAAAATTTTAACAAAAAAAAGTAAGCACCACTTCCTACCATGTGTGAGAATGGCGCAAGCACTTTCACACTGCATTTATAGTGGGAAAGTGCCCGGAGCACTAAGGCCACAAGCAGATAAACAGCAAAACCCTGGTGCTGTCCCATGGGAAGAGCCCTCCTAGGTAGGAAAAACCCATATGGGGGCTCCATCAATCCCTGGGTATGGAACACCCACATGTACCTGCCCATGCTTTCACCTACCACTTGCTCTGCCCCTCAGGACTTACCCTAGGGTTGCTCCAGTGGTAGTGGATGACCCACTCAGGGTTGGTTAATGAGTGAAAAATACCAACCTGAGCATAATCGCAACTGAGTACCCACAGGCCTGCCCGGACTGATACATGTTTGACAGGCTATTCTGGTAGGTGGCACAATCAGTGCTGCGTACCATGATTAGCCAGTTAAGTACCTGCCCTGGGTATGTGGTATACCTTTTTACAGGGCACTCACAGGTACAACGCCTAAAACAATCAAGTAAACACCACTTCCTAGGATGTGCAGGAAGGGCGCATGCTCTTTCACACCTCATTTCAGTGGGAAAGTGCCCAAAGGCCTAAGGCCACAAAAAGAGATTCAGCAAAAACCAGAAGGAATAAAAGAAAAATGTTTTCGGGAAATCCCCTAAGAAGGCCCATGTCCAAAAGAAAGTTACAACTCTCACACGCTCCCCACTACTAGCCTGGGCATGTGCGTTGCTTTCCACTACTAAAAAAGGTTAATCCCCAGGAAAGGAAAATTAAATTAAGAGATTTCTCCTCGAATGCCCACTTCCTCCTCTTGTCACTGGGTGAGCTTTGTTAATACCAAACCACACCATGACGTGATGAAAGGATTGGTAAAAGGAAGAGTAAAGCTGCCCTACTGCAAAAGAAGAGGGCAGGAATGTGCTGTATCTATTAGATATGGTGCATTCCTGTCATCTTTCCCTGCGCTGGCGCTCAATTGGCTGCCATGCACCAACGCAGGCACCCTTGCACCATGCCCTTGCACAGGGTGTCTGCGTTGCGGGAATTATTGTTTTTGTGCAGTAAGGGTTACCTTCCTGCACAAAAACAATCAATGGAGGCGGTTTCCGATTTCCTCCTTCTAAGTGTGCTGCTGAATGCAGCACAAATAGAAAGTGGAAAAAACTAGGTGAAATAAAGTTATGTCACCTCGTTGCGCCTCCCCCATGCCTCCCCTGGAGAGGTGTAGGCTTTTGATGCATTCCCAGGTTTACACAACGTTGTAAATCTGGGAATATGTCAAATGCCATGGGTATTACGTGGAAACGCCCACTGTAACACCCAGGGCACGACTCCCCATTGCAGTGTGAGGCAACGTGTCGACTTGTGCTGCTTTGCCTCACACCATATCTACAAGGCCATAAAAAGCCGCCCATGACCGCCACCGGAGCGTCTTTAAAAGTTCACAAACCAGCTACCCCTTATATTACATGTTGACTGCATGTTAGCCTTTGACCCTGTACAACTCTCCTTGGATAGGTTTGTGCACATATACATAATGCACTAATTTGGAAACAATGTGTCAACATTGGCGTTTCCTGGGTCAAGCTTTTCTACCCAACGTGACTAATATATTGTATTTCCAATTAATAGAGCTTCAAAATATATATTCTTATTATGTTAGGGTTATAATCTTGCTTTTATTATTTTACTGATATTTATAACAGGAAAGTTGCTTCTTGCAAATTCACTTCAACAATACCACAGGGTTAATGGTCATTTGATGGCATATCCTGTGATGTCATGTACTAGTGAAATAAGAGGGTCCTTGCATGTTCCCTTTCTACCCACGGGCCTGAAAACTATAATACCCACCTGGTCGACTCTACCTCTTTTTAAGAATATTTTCCACATCAGTGGCTAAAATCGGCCCCTAAGCTGACAGTGAAAAAAGTTCGAAAATCAATTCAGCTCTTAGTCATAGATTTATCACAGGTTGCTGTGGAAACCGCACATTTCTTGGTCATTAAAACATAATCATTGTCTGCCAGTATAGCCAATCACAGCAGGACTTTAACCGGGCACCCCGCCTCTCACGACTCCCAGCACACACTGCGCATCTTGTGCTCCTGTGCATCCTGAAATAGCTTGCCTCCCACTGACAAACTAGGGGCGCAGCTAGAGGTCTAGCCCCCTTGCCAGGAAGTTTATTTATCATATTTTTATATATAGAGTTCCCGAAATAGGAAGGTGGAGGCTTGGAGTAGAGACGACAATAAAGCAAATCACAGGGGATCTTGCAGTTGCGCCCCCGGTTTCCTGTCAGTGACTGCACACATCAGCTCACACTCACTAGTGATGTGGCAGATGGCAGGCTGGGTAGTATCGCCTACTCTGGTCACTGTGGGCAAAGCTGGGGCTGATGTGTGTACCACCAGTACTATGTGAAATTCCTCACTTTTCTTCCTCATACAGTGGTAATGTATTAGTTGTGCTTCTGCATTGCTGTTGATTACTTGTTGAAGCAGGCACTATGTTTATCAACCAATTGACTTGGAAAATCGCTGGTGTAGGCAGAATGTGAACTGCACCCCAAACTGGAATGTAAACAGCTGCGCCTCAATCCGTGCTCCTAGGTGAACCCCTCACTCTTGTAGCCGCGAGAGGGGTGTCTCGCCACGCAGTGAACGTCATTGTGTTTGTACCACAATGCACACCATTTCCAATGGCACACTGGCGTTGTTTGGAGTTTAAGGCATTTGTGATGCGTAGTCCCAAAAGGTGGGTGCTTCTATTATGAAAAGGTGTTAAAACCCCAGTATGAACCAGTGTTTATGTGTTTGTATCACTAGTTTGACTGTTCTATCTGGTCCTGGGCATTTTGGGGCATATTATCAAGAAACTGCGTAAAAAGTATCGCCGCTTTAGCGGCAGAAAACTGCCGCTAAAGCGGCGATATTGGGCTTGATAATATGCCCTTGAGAATTCCCATAGAAGCCCATGTTCTGGTGTGAACATGGGCTTCCATGGGAATTCTCAAGGGCATATTATCAAGCCCATTATCGCCGCTTTAGCGGAAGTTTTCTGCCGCTAAAGCGGCGATCATTTTAACGTCGTGCTTGATAATATGCCCCATTGTTTTTATTAGTTTCGTGTGTATTTCTTACTCCAATTCTTTGAGGCTTTGTTCGCGAATGTGAGCCTTGGTGCGGCGTCGCTGTCTGTGTACACCCAGAGCCACAAGAGGTTTCCTTCTCTTGCTGTCTATCCCATCCGGTGATATAAGCTTTGTCCCCTTCTCAAATTCTGCCCAGTGTATCCTTGGTTTCCAACAATATCTTTAGAATGGGTCTTTTTACACTAAATAATGTAAATCAGCTGTAATCCTAAGCAAAGCGTTCAAGTTCATTGAGCCACATTCATAGTTTTTCAGGTCGCATTGATAGTTCATAGATAGGGCCACAGAGATAGTTCATTTAGCCACATTGATAGCTCATCGAGCCACACTGATAGTTTATCGAGCCAAGTTGATAGTTTATAGGGCCTCAAACATGGTTCATGGGCTACATTGATAGTTCACTGGCCACATTGAGAGTTCATCAATAGTTCATTGGGCCATATTGATAGTTCATCAATAGTTCATTGGGCCACATTGATAGTTCATCAGGTCCCATTGAGAGCTCACTGGACCAGATAGACTTCATTGGGCAAGGCCTTCTCCCATCAAGAAAGGGTAGGGGGAAATGTGTCAAGTAGCTAACCTTTGAACCTGAAAGCTTTTCAAGGCGCCATGGCAGTTTACTGAATGCATTGTGTGAATCTAGGCAATTCACTTTATTTCCCTTTGAATGAACTGTAAAAATGTGTGTTAAAAAGTAATATGCTTTGTGTGTCTAGTACAGTCCCGATTAAAAGTCCCCATGCCTTCTGCGTTACAAAATGTTGTCTGCAAAATTAATTTAACTGGATCACTCTCTTTCACACGCCAAGCTTGAAATTGTTACTGTTACTCAATATTTGTTTAGTGTGTTGCTTCTGTGGCCTCAGCACTCTAAACCATGTCCAATAGTTGCAGGCTGGAGCATATGTGCTTGCTTGAAAGTGTAGACATGCGCTGTGTGGGGATGAGGCATATATGGGAAGTATAGTGTCACGCGTGACGTGCATTCTTCTCTCATTCTTGTGGACTGGTACTGTGCGTAGGTATGCATATGATCAGATTAATGTGAGGGTCAAGTAGTGCCATTCACATGTGCCTTCCTCCAGTGTGTTATCTCCATCTCTACTTGGTCCTCATGGGCAGGAGTCTCTACCTAAGGAAAGTCCCAAATAAACATCCTTGAAAGTATGGTGTTGAGTAAGGGCGTGCTTCCTGTGGTTGGTGGGCCTGGTTTCACAGAGGTCCAACCTTTAACTTAAGCAATAAAGCTCAAGGTAGAGTGTGCTGGAAGCTGTGGCAACCGTGTGATAAAGATGATCAGTCTGAAACATTGCGTTGGGTGTGTGTGATAAGTCAACAGATGCTGCAGCCCAAGAGGGCATGAATCTTGAGGGTGTTGGGATCCTTAGCTTTTCGGGAAGTTGCACCCCTGGCGCCCTTAGAGGGAGTGGTTTAGCATTTGTCAAAGGGTTTGGGAGTTTTGGTGATTCCAGAAGTGTGGAAAGGGCTGTAATGCAGAATAAACTACTGTATTTGGTGGCAGCTCTATGGTATAGGAGCCATGGAGCGGCAATAGGTTGAGTGTCAAGCGAGTAGGTAAACAGGTGTTGCCAATACAGTGGGTATGTGGAGTGGGGGAATTATGGCCAGTGCCACGTGTGCAGCAGCACTAAGACAACCTCAGGGGTTGAACCGCAAAGGTGTGCCAGGTGTATGACAGCTGCAGTTCACCCAGTCTGTTTTGCAGTGGTGGGTGTTTGAGGCTTCTGCAGATGCCAGCAGTAGTGTTCAGCAGATTTCAGGTCTGGCTGTGAGTGCCACTGGTCCATGATAACTGTAGATTATGGTATGAGTAGTTAAGTGTTCCTGCTACAATACAACTGTCCTCTGTAAAGCACCCTTCTACATCAAATACCAAAACCAATACCACAATGGAAACTGTCCTCCATGTTTCAAGTTACACAAAAGGAACAGCTTGGTGGCTTTATAGAGATTCTGGCATAGCACCTTCAACATTTCTTTGGATTCATTTTCTAGTTTAAATTTAATCTAAAATCCATCTCTTCCTACAAAGCAAAAAAACTCCCCCATTGCCCTTTGTCCAACCCCTTCTGAGCAGTATAATTCCATCTCATATTTGGTGAATACATACCTCACTAAAAAGTCGGATTGACAACGTGGCCCAGAACTTTAATGATCGTCTAAGGAATCAGAAGTGTAACCTCTAACGATCACGAGCACGACCTGCGGCTAACTGCGGTTATCAATATTTAAACAGTGTTACGATTCCCTTATAAAGAAACTTCCTCTGAAATCTGTGCGCAGTCCCAGACTTGGCATGTGTCAAGCTGCAACTATGGGTTCTGTGTTCAGAGGACTGCCTGCCTGCCTGCCTGTCAAGCTCATCCCTCCTGCGCGGCACAGGCCCCCATCAATCACAAGATGGCAGCCACAGGCTGTTTATTCTCTGTGAAAATAATGAAATACAGTAGCTTCTGATATAACTGGATGTTCTCTGGATTTTGGCCTGAAGAAAAGGTGCCAATACTGGTCCCAAATCTTTCCGACACGCACCAGCCGGGTGTGAAATTGGATGTAAGGTGGCGCCGCGTTTTTGTTATTGATTGGAAAGATGCTGTAGCATCCAATTTATTTGGCTGTCTGCTTTGGACTTTAGCAGTAATGTGCCGCTATTATTAACTCTTCCCTTATCATTGTCCTGACTTGTACAGTAGGGTTCACAATTCTGACAAGCGAATACAGTGGTTGACTTGCTGTGTGCGCTGTTTTAACTTAATAGCTTCGAGAAAGTTGTGCATTACCTATACTGTATGAGTGATGTGGCTGTCTTGCTTATCGCTGTAAGTGGTTTGTTGTGATCCCTGCTCCTATGTGCTATACATCATGTGTGGGTTATGCCCATAGCTACCTATAGTGCCATGGTGAGTGTTTTGAGCCAGTGGCACCTCTAGAAGTAGCTTTTGGCCACATATCAAACTGTTTGGGTGTACTGGACACATGCACGGACGCACGTACACAGACACACACACTTTTTCTCCTCTCTCTCTCTCTCTCTCTCTGTCATAGATTTTCTAGGTGACTTGTGATATCCTTGTCATGTAAGGCACAGGCTACTTTATTCCTTATAATACATGGCCACAACATCACTCTTCCCACAATCCACCTATATCCTTATAGTCTAGCCCTTTCATATGAGAGAGAGCATGTATGCAAACAGAAAGAATACAAATAGAATCTCTAGTGTAAAATTAAACACGCCAAAAAGCTGTTAGATATTTGCTGCAAAAAGATATTAGAATCAGTGTAAGACAAGTCCGTTTTTTAGGTCGAGCATTCGAGACCTAATATATTTACTTTAGTATATACTCTCATGTGGGCTTAAAGCCACCCCCCTGCTTTTCATTTATTTGTTTCAGTGTCCTTTAAAAATCCTTGCTTGCTAGTGGTCAGTTCTGCCTCTTGGTCCTACTTTTTTCTCTTTCGTTTCTCCCATGGAACAGGGACCAAGTACTGTATTATTACGCTTTGGCTGTTTATCTGTTCTTTGGAGGACTATTTGTTTATTTCTTCCCTGATCGTTTTACACCGCGGGTGCCTGTTCTGCTTCGGCACCTATATTTCATTGCATCTTCCCTCCCTTCTGGTTCTCTTCGTGATCCCTTAGAGTGGAAGTACCACCCCGCAGCTTCTTCTCCTGAGAAGGTTACATTTGTATTTTTATTTTTGAATTCTTTTCAAGATATTTGATGGTTTGGGGTGTGGTTTGGGCTTCTTTTGGTAGGATATACATTTTTTTGAGCTATTTTCTGTGGGGAGTGGCGCTTGTATTTGAATTTTCTGACCAAACTGAAATTGTGTGGAGCTGAGCCCTGTAAAGCTGGCATTCAGCTGTAATTTCCATGTTGCATCCCAAGACATTTTCATGTGACGTTTTCGTAGTAGAAGATGCATGCACCAAAACCTATCAGTAATGTCTGAACATCGCTTGTTTCCTTCTGCAGAGCGAGCATTTAGGCCTATTTTCAATAAACCTTCAGAGGAGGAATTGTGCTTGCTTTCAATAAAACTAACCACCCCACAGTTACTTCTCCTGAGGATGTTACATTTGCATTTTTATTTTGAATTGTTTTCTAAAAGATTTGTGATATTCTGTGTTTTGGGCTTTTTTTAGTAGGATATATATTTGTTTTGGCCATTTTTTAGAGGGTAATGGCACTTGTATTTGGATTTTCTGATCCAATCGGAATTGTGGGGAGCAGAGCCCTTTGCTCCTTGGCCTTGTCACAGCTCAGGTGATAGATCTGCCACAACCCTTCAGAGGCTGCATCTTTTGTTTAGTGTTGCTCATGTCACCACAGGTTTTTCACAACTCGAGGCCCCTTGTTTGAAAAACTGTTTATTTTGGTCTTTTTCACAGGCTATGGCTTGCCCTACCCCCACCACCAGTAACAGGGCTCTGCTAGAGTACACGGATATGAGCACTGTTCAATTTCTGGTGTTTCAATTGAAAGTTCCATACCCATGCACTGTAGACATGATTCACCTGTCACCACGCTTATGGTCAGTGATACTGGCCTCTTGCCAACAATGTCTGCCTTCTCTCAGGACTGTGGTGCTGGGTCAAAGCCAGCTAAATTGTTGCTGAGTCTTCACCAATTCTGCTGCCTCCTTGAGATGTGGCTTGTTCGCAATTCACTTGATTTGTCTGTAGGCCGGTCCTCATCTTCTGATCATAGCTAAAAGGGGTGCAAGTGCAGCTTTCCTCCACCTTTATCCCTCGGCCAGGTGTCGATTGAATGACTCCATTAAAGAAACTCTATTTGCAAGCTTGCATCTCCTCCCCAACCTGCCGGAAGCCCTTAAACTCTTTGACCAGCTTCCCTCCTACCTTGAGCACACAACACAGGGAGCTGGAGCGGTATCCTGTCTGCCCCTCACTCCCAGGTTATTGAGTAGTCCTTCCTGCTGCACAAGTTGATGGGTTGCAGAGTCAGATATTGGGGGACTTATTTTCAAGGAGCTTGCACCCCCAATGCATCAATATTTTTGACGTATTGGTGGCTCAATAAATGCTCCATATTTCCAAAGAGACGTATCTTCGAGGATGCGCTACTTTTTGGAATTTACTGCGTCACGTAAGTATTAATATATGCAAGTTAGGCTTTCCATGGTAATTTCCAGCATAAAAGGGACGCATGGAATATTTATTAAATTTTTCAAAAGTGACGCAGTGACTGTAGAAGTAGCACAGTTGTGCGATAACATCAAAATTCCTGTACCTGTGAAGCCCACACGTAGGATATGAAGCATTGACTTTGCTATGTAAAGATAAGCTGGATACAACAGTTTTTTGCAATCAGAACTACATCTTGGAGGTAGTTATTTTGCAGCTGGCAGTCGCATGGAGATGGCCATCACAATCCACCCGACCCTAACCCACCCACTTCTACCAGCACAAATGTAACACATGAAAAGGGAGCACATTTATCGCCAGAGGACAACTCTGATAGGACTCGAGGAGGAGACGGTAATCACTCTTTACCGGCTGAGAAGGCACTCCATTGTAGACCTTCTACACCTGATTGTCCCAAGGCTACAGCCGACAGCTGACAGGGCTACCAACATTCATCCACAGGTGAAGATCATGGTGGTACTACATATGCTGACATTAGGGTCCTTCCAGACAACTGTCGCCAGAGTGGCTGAAATCTCCTTGCCATCTTTCTCCTCATTCCTTCCCTCCCTCCTGGATGCCATCATCTGGCTGACACCCGCTACCTCCTCTCCCCCATCACCCAAGAACTGCAGCTGGAGACCAAGCAAGAAGTTTATGCCATTGCTGGGTTCCCACATGGGCTGGGTGCCATGGACCACTGGACATGTGCAACTGGTACCTCCTGCAACCACGCACATCTCTACAGGAACCAGAAGTACACACACTCCATAAATGTCCATGCCACTGTGGACCATCAATGCCTCTTCACCAACGTGCTGGCCAAATACCCTGGTAGTATGCATCATGCCTACATATTCAGGCACTGCATCATCAATGACCAATTCCAGAATGGACACTATGGGGATGGCCTACTTGTAGGTAAGCTAATCATTAATACCTAACACACCCACTAACAAGTAGAAAAGGATGACATAATGGCCATGACTGTGTCTGTGTCTGGTGACGCAGGTAGGAACTGAAGTAAGCACCATGTACATGTGTCAGACAAACCCACAAGCTAACAATGTGAAGACACAAAATGCCAGTATGGGCTCTGTTTAATGGTGTAAGGTACAGAGCAATGCATTGCTGGCCCAAATGCAGTGTGGCATCCATGTGTGTAAGGGAGGTTTTCCATGAAAGCTGCGGAGGTGTCTACATACCCCTTTCATGGTTCAACAGTCATGTATCCCAACACCCAGATCTGTGGTTAACTAAGGACATATGCATGTGCCAGCGTAAACATGTCTCCTATGTCAACATCTACCTACGGAGGACCAATTGCCCAAATATATACCACAATCGGCAAGTCCACACATGTTGTGTGAGCACATAAAATGGAGTGGTCAAGAGCTACTCTAAATAGACATCACAGAAATCAACAGGATCTACATCACAGTCATGATGTAGAACTGTGCGATCTATCAGGCCATGCTCGGCATTTGCTATAACACAGAGTAATGGAAGAGAAAATTGTCAACCTATCAACAACTGAATGACTAACACTTATTGTGAAAACAATGTTAGAAATCTGTATGACATTGTAACTACACATAACGCACATGGCCTGCCATGTATCAGTAACAGCAGGGCAGATCCTCCATTGGAGCAGAGGAGCGTCGCCCCACTTAATATGCCCCCTAAAGCTCCACCGAGATAAAAAACAAAATGGTAATTCATTACCATTTTATTTTTCATCCTCCTGTCCTAAACTGAGCGTCAGGACAGGGTGGGGCCTGCTGAGTGACAGCAGGGAGGAGTGGTGTGCAGAGGGCTGTCTTTTCACTGTTTAAAGTGTGTATGTCTCTTTGGCTGGCTGTCTTGGGATGGCCAGCCAAATATGCGCACTTTAAACCTCTCAACCCAACCGTCTTAAGACAGCTGGGTTGAGAGTAAGTGCAGACCTCCAGTGAGCTCCGGTTTTCTTCTTTCACGAGTGCGGGCTGCGGAGATGTGAGCATGTGAGCAGCACCCTGATTGGGAGTTTGATCCTGCCCGCAGCCCGCACTCATGAAAGAAGAGAACCGGAGCGCAGGATGTCAAAGGTATCTGTTTCTTTTTAACATTTTTTTATTGTATTTGCCCATGCGCCCTACCGCCCGATCCCTGTAGATGCGAGCCGCCACTGGAACCAGGGAGTCTGCACATGAGGTGATCCAGGTGTTGAAGTTGCAGATAGATCGAGTGAAGTTTGGGAGCTCTGAGACCCATGTTTCTTCTGGGATCTTTTTTCAATCTTGTTGAGTAGATTTCACGAGGGAAGTGGTGCAGTATGGGTATGTTGAAATGGATGAAGCAATGGTCAGTCCAGGTGAGTGGTGTGGGCTTGTCCACTGTGATTTCATTGTGGCTGGTGAAGATGGGGTCTAGTAAGTGTCTGGCAGCTTCGATTAGGGCATCCACTCAATGGGTGAGTCCGATAGCCACCATGTCTTCCAGGATATTGGTGATGTTGGGGGCAGGGTGGTCACAGAGTAGAATGAATGCACTTGAGACAAGTACCAGAGAGCGACAAAGTTGGCAATATCAGTGGTGAAATTGGTGTGTGGTCCGGGAGGTCAGTAGATGAGGGTGCTGCTCAGAGTGTAGTTGTTGGTGATGTGCAGCTTGAAGTTTAGGTAGAGATCCGCCTCGAGTGCAGACATAAAGATAGCACTCATAAATGCCCTTTGTGAATTCCTTACTTCATAAACTTAGATGTTTGGTCTAAGTTTAGACCAAACGTCTATGTCTACCTTTGTGAATTGTGCCCTGTGATTCCCAGGAATCTGTGGAAACAGATCTAAACTTTTTGTTTGGTCACTCTTGCACACCCAAGGTACAACAATGCATTTTCAAACATTTACTTAAATGATCCTATTCTTGCATAAAAAAATGAGCTGCACTTATTAGAAAGAGGAAGACATTTTCATATGGCTTATACTTTCCCAAGTAAAACTCTGCGTTTGTTGGACAACATAACCATCAGAACTGTGTGAGACTGATTCCACACACATCATCTGAATATGTTGGCCTAAGTCCTGCTAGCTCACAGTACAAGATCCGTACCCCTAACCTTACAGGGTAATAAATGGATATGCAACCTTAGAACATTACAACCCTGACTTCCTAAGGAAATTGTGGTAACAGATCTAGAACCCTCTCTCTTAGTTACTTGTGCATACCCAAATATATACACAAGAAATACACAGTATTCTTATTTAATCTGTATTTTGGTTAAAAACCAAAAAGATACACACATATTTATCATTGACAATGGAACCCACGGTACAATTATACAGGTAATTAAAAATATTTCATACACCAGATTCTAATAGACAAGTGGCTCATGGTGAAATTTATAAGCACAGAAAAAATCACTGGAATATATAGTTTGCTATGTGTGTACTCAATTAAAACCAAGTAAAAAAGGAGAAACAGGAATAACGTGCGAGTGCAATAATATCTAACAATCTCCACAACGATCTCTGAGGCTTTCAATAGAGCCCTAATGCCTTTATGGATTTAAAAAGATAAAAAAAGTTAAGATTAAAACTAAAAAGAAGATTAAAAACAGGATCCTGTGAATTAAGACACCCTGAAGTCTTGGGATTTTTACTGCAGCTAGACCCTAGCACAAGGGAGAGTAGACAGGAGCCGTCACCTAATGGCCCAGAACCGGATAAGAAATTTTGCAACAGCACATACAAAAGATGGTCTTGTATCTGATCTTAACAACCGTAGGGCGTCAAGATGGCTATGGGTCCCCAACTGTCTACATAGTGGGACCAACCAATTCCTTCTTGGTCTGTCATAAGCTGGACATGCAAAAAAAACATGGCCCACAGTTTCATTTGGGTATGGGCAGGAAGGGCATCCCTTGGGCTGACTGATGTTGTTTATCCAGTGGTTGGTAAAAGCATTGATAGGTAGACAACCAAACCTAATTGCGTATACAGTTTCCTGTCCCCAGGCACTTTGATGATATCGAAATATTTCTCGAGGTGTTTAGAGGATTTTATATCTAAGAAGACATCAGTTAAACAGCCATGACGAATCCTCAAATAAGTGGTCTGCTCTACCCATAGCCAATATTGGCGCTTTAGCATGTCCTTAGAATACAATGGTGGGGAGCAAACAGACTCATTTGGGAGGCAAATAGCTGCCTGAATAGCGTTCACATATTTTATTCACCCAATTTTTTTATTCCCATCTAGGGCAGACACTTCATCAAAAGCGGCAACATAGCGGGCCAGGTCAGGGGTGGTGACCAACCTATACCAAAAAAGCAGGGGACGCAATCTCGCTTGGTCATGTATAGACCTGACCCAGGTCCAATTTTAACGGTTGAGGGGGGTGCTTTGGGGTAAGGCTACAAGGCTCCTAAGAAACTTATTTTCGACTGATGTTAATTTACTTGCAACCGCTACACCCCACAGTTCTGCCCCATAGAGCACACTACTCACAACCTTTGAGCTGTAGAGTTTAAGGGCTGGGGCAACGGGCTTCGTATATAAGATAAACAAATCTCTTGCCGCAACACCCCAGATAACTGAGAGAATTTTAGGGACGCCTTGTTCAAATGATTATTCCAGGTCATGCTGTCTGACAACACTAATCCCAAGTATTCGAAGCAACTAACCCTCTCCAAAGGGACATTATCTAGGACCAGATTCCGTTTAAAAGGTTTACAAGGGTTTATTATCATCATCTTGGTTTTAGAGGTATTAATAACCAAGCCCCTTACATCACAGAAAGCCTTAAATTGGTCCAGGAGCTTCTGAAGGCCCATCGGAGATTTGGCTACCAAAAGCATATCGTTAGCGAACAGTAAAGTAGCAATACACAGTAAATTGTTTCAATATTTATTGAAGCATTGTGATTCTTGAGTAAAATACATGCACTGCAATAATCAATAAAAGGAAACAGAATAAGGTTACTAGCATTATGAGAATGGTGAAGAAGATAAACAGTTCAACCATTTTGCTTATTTCAGAGAATATATGCTTGCACACAAGTACTGTAATATATTGTTCTCCTACCAGGCACATACTAACTTATCATGTCTAGGGTGAGTGAATCTGCCAAATCCCTGGAGGGTGACCTAACTCCCATTACCTGTGGGTAAGGGTCATCAGGCTGCCCAACTTGGTGGAGAGCTGGGCAGCATCCCTCGCATGAGGTAAATAGGAATCAGCTGGGGTGGAATTCCAGCAGGGCTTGGCTTCTTAGTGCCAGCGAAATGCTTCTCTGTCTAAACAAAGAATGTATGTTGTTTATATAATAAACAGCATCCATGTTACTATGCCAATTTCCCTGTCAGGCTGCCATTGATTATTTTATTGTGATAGAGCTGTTGCTGAGTGGCCAAAACAAATGACATTTTAGCGTGATAGACTTAACACACTTGTACAGAATGCTCAAGGTGCTTGATAGTGTGTTAACAAAGTGGTAGTATGAGCAAAGTTGAGTCCAAAGAATATTATCCTGTATGTGCACGCAAATGAATGTGTATCTAATGTCATCGTGTTCAGGGAGAGAAGGCAAATTGAGAATGTGAGCATGTATAATGGTGTTTCCATCCAGGCCTGATGTAACCATGTGACAACATGTTACTGTAATCAACATTACTATAATGGTAAACAATATGAACAGATCAACCTTGTTAATTGTTGCTAATGTTTGCTTACTCTCTCCTATCTGTATCTAATACTCTGCTAAGGAGAGTATAGTGTGAGCATCCTCTGCCAGATCAATTGGGATAGCCTAACATCCATACCTTGGTCCTAGGCGTCAGGAAGCCAGTTGCAGTGAGCAAGTTATATTCCTTTGCAGGATGGAGGTCGGAGTCAGCAGGACTGCATCTCAGTCACAGTCTGCAGCGACTCCATGGTAATTCATAGAATGGAAATGCTCCTCTCAAAAAGCTTTAGCACGGAAGCTGTTTTTATATTAAAACACTGTTTTTTTCAGCTGTGGCAGAGGGGTAGAGCAGCTCATTCGGTTTCGTCTAGCTAAAATGAAGTGTCTTCTAATAAACACAGAAAGAAAGAAAGAAAAACAGTGGCATTGTGGTCTTCATGTGTCACACTGGGACTAACTGTACAGATTGTGAGGTTTTAGTACCTATTGAAAAAATACACACAGCACATTCATTCTTTTGCAAAAAAGTGTGGCAAAGGGCACCAGGAGAAAGAGATGTCAACCTAAGGAGTTGAATCCAAAATAGAGACAACACGTGTGCCATGCAACACCCTCCACTTATTCAGAAAGGATTCTTATTCACTAAAAGCTAGCCCCTCAAAAAGCATTAAAAAAACACAGCATTGTATAAAGTAAAACTTTAATAATATAAGCAAAATAAAAACCATTAAAAATGGCAATTAAGAAATCGTGTGAACTTCGAAAAAAATCAATAACACCAATTTAAAAACAAAAGGCCAAGTTAAAAAGTGTCTTATGAGGGGTCCAAACTACAGGATGTTAGCCCAGAGAGGCCCACAATGTCCAAAAAGTAATATGGGGTCTAGAAGGAACCCATATCTGCAGATGCTAGATCCACATTAGCCTGAAGAACAAGTTCAAAAGAACCAACTTGGTCAGTACCAAACTCATCACCAAAAGCCATTGGCAGGGGTGCAAGAATTGTAGCCTCAGACAAGGAGCACAACGCCATAGCTCCTGGAGTGGAAGCATCCATCCAATCTGGCACGGGCACCTGATAATAAGCATTTTACAGCAAAGGTAGCAACATAGGACAGCCCTGGAGATGCATCCTCAATGGATATACTAGAAGATCCATGTCCATAGTTGAATCGATTGCATAGCAAGGCATATGTCTAGTACACATTCAAATGAGCACGAGAGGCAACTAAGCAAAGGCTAAACACTCTGAAACCACACGGGCCAAAAAGAGAAAGACTTGGCGTTGATTAATTCCAGCAGAAAATCCAAAGCACTACACAATGTGTTCATGGCAGAGATGGACGTGTGGCAATTCCATCACCCTTTTGCCTTTTGTGGAACATCCATGCAGAGCAAAAAATAAAACGAAAATAGCAATGGAATGCCACCAAAAACGCTTGAAAATAGTGAGTGTATAAGAGACGGAATCTCTCCAGGTACAGTCGGAAATGTCTAAATAAATCCAGACCCAATAGTTTTTTTAAAAGTGTACAACACCAGCAGTGTTTAAAGCATTAGAAATGCAGTGCACAAATTCACATAAATGCAGCAACAAGGATTGTACTTCTGAAAAAGACAGTGCTTCTTAGTCATCAAAGGTTTCTAAGGCAGATGTTAGTGTCAAGTCTTTTTGAAACAATAATGCTTTTACGTCGGCTTAACCAATCAAAGTTAACAGTAAAAATAGGGACTGTTGGCCATAAGATATATTCCCTAGCCAGGTGTGTAGGTGGATATAGTACATTCATATAGCAATTCACGACTTTGGAAACTATTACAATGTAAGGGACACCTGGCTTCATTCCACAACAATCTTGGTTGCTCAGAATCAAATAACTGCCACTAGAAGGCAACAAAAAGACTGGCTTGATCAAGGGGACAGGAAATCCCTTCATATAACAGGCAAAATCGGCCATGGACGCGTTACATGCTTCATGCAGTGTTATCGCTTTACAAAGTACTGAATGGCTCAAGGATACCCTGCATTCATTCCCACTAAGAAAAACCACTCTGTGATCACTCACACATTTGTAATCGAAAAGAAGAAACTAGGTCTAATGCAGAAAGTTACCCCCATCGGTTCATATCTGCCTAACTGATTATGTTTCAGACAAGACAACAAGTGAAACATAGAGATCCCTAAAGAAATGATACTATGTATTAACCATATATTTGAACGTATTTCAGCTATGGTAAAGGGCAGTTCTATATTAACCATTTGGTAAGTTGCATCTTTCTTTGCCATGACCTGTTGCATACGTGACATGTTATAAGGCACAAACAATTCCGTTGAATTCAGATATTTCTATGGGTCTCCGTTTGATTTTAAAACCTGCAATGTTCAACTTAATTGCAAAATTGATCTTAACTGATTTTGACCATGTAAAAGGGCAGACATGTAATTTTGTGATATCAACTGTAGATGACACATGATTCAATTAATAAATATGAGTAGACAATGTGGTCATACCATCATCAACACAATCTAATACTTTTTCTAAATGTTCCTTATCAATTTGTTGCAACCTTTCAGCAACTTCTTGTTGTGAAATCTTCCAAAGTTTATTATATGTCACATATATGAAACGTTTAGAATGGGGAGATCTGGGACCCAGTAGAAAATCTTGCAAATCCATGTTGTCAGAAAGAAGACATAAATGTTGAACAACAGCAGACAAAACTGAGTTTTCTAGCCATTGCTGGCATAACTTACCTACATTATAGGTAGTTACTACACCGGAGAGTTCTGCCTGAACATATCTGGGATCTGGTCTGCTAGCCTTAAAACCCTTAGAGGAGTTTTAAAAAAAAGTGCATTGTAGCCATTAGTGTCAAGGGGCCCCGCTACCTACCCATCTGAACCGTAAAATTAAGAGTTGTATGTATCAATCTGCAACATCTCATTAAGTTGCTTTCTGTAATATTGAAGTATCATTGCCATCTATCAAAATGTGCAACCTGGAGAATGCTAGTTGTGCTTCAATTCTTAGCCCTAGCTAGTCCAAGACACGTAGGCTGTTGTACTGTTTTGTTTAAAAATATTATATGTCGAGGGATCAAACAAGCCCTAAATAAGGTATCAATACCCTGGACCTGCCAGTCTCTTTTACCCCAAATTGATTTCAAATCAATATTGTTTTTCCAATAATCATAGCCCTACATGGTCAATTTTGAAATGAAAGAATCAGAATAAATTAATTTTGTTTGTGTCAGCATGTTTTTCATTACTTGAGAAGTGGTAAGCTTACAATAAGACAAAACAGGCTGTGTGGGGACATGTCAGTATAGTAAGGAAACTTATTTAAATAACGGTTGGTGCTCCCTACAGGTGGTGTTAGGCAATGTTCCCATTGTGTATAGTTGAAAACAGCATGTGGTGTACCAGCTCTATTTAGGTAATGATGAGCATGAGCATAACAATGATAGCAAAACATGGTATCTCAATAAGACCTAGAGGCAAAGGAAGGTCCCTGGTCCGAGGGGAATGCTGCTACTTCATATGTACCGATAAAGACCTGCAAATCTTTAATAACAGTTTGAGCATCAGCCAATCACTGTGGCCTTACTCATAGAAATCGAGAATATGAACCAACAACAGATAAAATAATTCTGAATGTTCCCAATGATCCAAATAGACACAATTTAGTTGTTAGAAACTAGAGGTTGTGTCTGCGGTGGGCGAGCAAAGGTGAAACTTTTAATTTGTTGCCGAATGTCATAGCAAATGACATATTGTTTAGTCTGTTTATAAAGACCCAGCCACCAGTAACATTTCTGTTACAAGGAAACTATAGCCACCAAACCAGCATGGGCGATGCTAGTCCTTCATGTACAGCAATTATTAGCTCTAACCTGCTGTCTTGATTGCGTATCAGTTGATCACCCACCGCGGGAATGTGGGCAAAAGAAATGTTTTGGGCACTCCACAGATAGGATTATTTTGTTGGAATTTTTTAGGGAGGGGCATACCACTAGCCGAAGCAGTAACCGCAGCCAGAATGCCATCCTCTATTCTCGTATGTTAACAGGTAATCACAGCTACTAAAACTGTGTGAACTGTCGCTTTGGCAGCTTCGTCAGCCATTAAATTCTCTGCAGTGTGTATACCAACACGTAGATGGCGCAATGTGTGAATGACATGAGCCCATGGCAGAGCATCTTTAAGAGCTGCCACGTTTCCGCAAAGCAACTTATGCTTGATAGTGTTACCTTTAGAGTTTTTGAATCCATTCAAGAGCCAATAGTGTAAATTATCATTATAGAACTGAACACAGTAATAGGAATCACACACAATCAGTGTTGGGAATTCTGTATCCGTATTCTGCAGTGCCAGAACTAAAGTTCATCCAGCTTGGCGGTAGTGTCACTCAAAGTTTCTCAATCAGTTTTTTGTACCTGAAAATCGCAATTGTTCACAAAACCCTTTATAGCAGCATATGCTGGTGAGTATTTATGTTTAAGACAAACTGCAGGATGGGCTGAGCCATCAGTAAATATTATTATTACTGATCTAGAGAGAAAATTTCATCAACATAGGGTATCTTGTTCATACTGAAGGAATTCCTGTCTTCTTAGTGCAGGGTCAAAGATATAGTCTACATCAGTAGATGTCAAGGAAGTGGCCCACTGGATGCATCGTTAATGTAAGGCTTTAGCATTAGAAACACTTGCTATTGTGATAGCCCCTAAGACTCGGATGGGAGAAACCATAATCATGTGTTTGCCCTGAGCAAATGGACATTCCAATAAAACAGGTGTTTGAACTGCAGTCAGAATGTTGTCAATCAATGCAACATGCAGATCTGCATTGAAATATTAGTTAAAGGGGATATATTTATAGCCAGTAGAACCTGTAATTATGCGGATGACTAAATTAGTTTTGTTTACATGAGTGTGCAAGTGCTTGGATGCAAGCATGTCTGTTTGCAATGTTCCGAGAACAGTAGTATGTTCTGAAGTACAATGTTTGTCTGAAATATCTGGACAAATTAAATCATACAACAGTTTAACCCGCTGTGGTAATTGGGTATGTATGTTCTACCAAAGTTTAGAAAGCCTAAAAGTGATTGTAGCTTTTTTATGCATTAGGTAGTTGGAGAAAAGCACAATTACCGAAAAAGTGCGGGGAAAGGCTTCTTCATTCATTTCAAAATTCATACTTTAAAAATAAGACACTAACAAAAGCAATTTTAGATTTTTGTAAATGTAATTTGTAGCCTTGTTTAGCAAATCCCAAAATATGTGATCTACTCTGGCCAAGTGCGATGTTAAAATTATCATCAGTGAGGTAAATATCATCAGCTTATAGCAACACTTCTTGTCAAATTGACATTACACAGGCAGCGAACAAACTGGACTGTTCTAATACCCTTGAGGGAGTCCACAAATGTCTCTTTGGGATCCTAAAGCGGTAAACATCGTCAAATCTCTGCTTTCAGGTGCTATATTTCGACAGATAAAAACATTGGAAATGTCCAATATAGTTTGTATTTTTTACACACAATGCTGTTCATTAAAGCTGTGCTGTAAGAAGTTTGTATTGCAAAGGTGTGTGTATTACTGTTGAAATGTCTACAGTCTAAGACTATGTGATAGAAATGAACTAGTTTGGCTACAGGAAATAGATTTTTATTCTCTGGAGAGACTCAAGCCTCAGTCACGTCTTGATATTCTAATTGTGATAGAATTTCCCTAGCAGGTTGTCTAGCTTCATGCTTAATAGGGTTTGGTGGTTGCACTTGCAGGCTGGACCATATGGATATAATGTGATAAGGCGATCCCAGCCTACTTGGCTGCATATAATGCAGAGGCCTTGCAAAAGCCTATTCTGTAGCATACGCTTCTCAGCGGCGGTTTCTGTGCGAGGGCATCGGGGCTCTGCCCCTTTACTTTCACAGTAAAAGAGAAAGCAATATGCAATGCTAAATTGCATTTTTTTGATTTTTTTAAAGGCAAACATGCACACATACAAACTTGTTAGAACGTGGGCTTCTCTACAGCACTCTCTGTCTGACTGCCACTTACCTCATGGTGTTTTACCGAAAGTTACGTTGCTCACCTGGCCGGGCCCAAAGTCTAGAGCCCTGAGTCATGTGAGGTCATCAGCTAGGCAAAGGCCTAGCATCAGGGGCCAGTCTCCATCCCCTGAAGACGTGGAGGTAAAGTTAGCTCTGGGCATTGGAGACACAAGCCCTGTAGCGCTAAGCCTCCATTTCAATCAGGAAGTGGAGAGATGCCCGTTCTTTTTACCACCACACTGGAGGGGAAGCAGGACTACAGCCCCCAGTGTTCCTTGGGGCTGGGAGCCACCAACATCGCAGTGAGCACGCCAGGAGGAGCTTAAAAGCACGCTAAGGCTCCGGCAGCATGGGACCCTCTTCTTTTTGCCTCCACACCAGAGGGGGAGCAGTACTACAGCCCAGAGAGTCTCATGCGGCTGGGAGCTGCCAACATCGCAGTGAACATGCCAGGAGGCGCTTAAAATCCCACTATGGCTCCCGCAGCGCAAGAAGCCCATTGTTTTTGCTGCCAAACCAGAAGGGGAGCAGTACTACAGCCCAGAGAGTTTCTTGTGGCTGGGAGCCGCCAACATCGCAGTGAGCATGCCAGGATGCGCTTAAAAGCACGCTAGGGCTCCCCCAGAGTGGGACGCACACAGACATGCGTGTCCTGCGCTCCTTGTCCACTCGTCCGCTCCTTGTCCATCGCCATGAAGAACCTACCTATGACAAGTTACTTATATAATTTTGCAGATTCTGCCGCTGACTGATTGTTCTCCAAAAGGTCTGCTTTAATCTTTGCTCCTCCTTAACTGATTGGCAATTGCCTCCAAAAGAACTTTAGGGAAAACGGAGAAGGGCACAAGCATCTCAGGGGAGATCTCGGGGGAGATTGCAAATGTGTGAATACTGAGTGGAGTGGGGTGGGCATATACTTGAGGTTCTTGTACACTTCTGTTGTATTAAGAGGTTCCCCCAGGGTTCTAGAGGGCTATGGGCAAAAGGAAGGGCCAAGACAAAGTCCAGGGTGCTCCCCGCCCTACAAAGAGGGGCACTGGTGCTGTCTGTCATGAGTCAATGGACAGGATTGAGGCTCTCCTTACGGAATGCCATGAGATAGCTAATACAGAAAATCCCCTGGCTCTCGCCAAATCAACTTATCCCATTTGCTTTGATACTGACACTGGGACCATGCAGGAACCCATTCCCGTGTCTTCTCCAGCTAAAAACCGGGCCACACAAATCCCTTCGATGTTTAAGAAATCACAAAAAGGAAAGAGGCCCACAAGTAGTTTATCTGGCCACATGTCCCAAACAAAACCATTGCCACCCTCTAGTATCCTGCAGGATCCCAACGATCAGGCGGTTGTACCCCAAATGGAATGCCACAATAGATTTGAGGTCCTTTCAGTCAGAGCCAATAGCAAAATGGTGGGTGGGATGGCTAATCAAGGAGATGGAAGATTTGAGTTGGGTGCCTGCTCCAGACGCTAAAAACTACAATTGAGTCCTAGAGAGATGAAGTAGTGGCTCTAAGGAAGAAGGTCAAAGAGCTAGCAAGAAGGGGCAGGACTGGCAAAGCTCATGACTTTGAGGCTGGCCCAGAATCTTTGCCCACAGTTTGTAAGTGCCGAGCCCTGGCAGGTTCTGGGCCTACAGGGGCTGATAGAGGTGGCTCTACACACCCTGGTCCTACTGTGACCCACTGGGACTTCGTCCCCAGACCCAGGCCTATCCCAAATCGTCCTACCTGCCATGAAAATGACCTTGCAAGTAATGTGCATCCCAAGAGGCAGTCGGCCTCTCACTGAATACTCCAGGGAAGGGGGAAGGAAGGAGTAGTGGTGGAAAGTACTTCAATAGATGGGCGACCCACTATGTTTGGATCTGTGGGGCCACTAGGGAATGGTAAAATAGTAGACGTAATCTACAGGAGATCCCACCAGCAGGACAACAATTATGTAATTTATTTAACTGAAGTATCCAGACTGCCAAGGGGCGGTTATGAAGACAGTGACTCACTCAAAATCAAGGTTGCCCACTGGTTCAGGGACACCCGGCACTGCTACTCAATTATAAGATATGACATCAGAAATGTTAAACGAGTGACAGTTCCAGGGTCAGTAAGGGATGTGGTTATAGTCGCATTCTTCTGTTTGGCCCCTGTTGATGGTCTAATTTCAATTGATTCCCGTACTATTCCTATGACCAATACCATTATAATAAGATATAGACCACCGGCAGGAATTGATAATGAGACAGCGAGGTTCCCTGGGTCTATCCCAAGCAGAGGGCCCTGAACCAAAACCGATAGCCCAGGAGTACAGGTATGACTTCAGAGAGGAGGCTCGTCATCCCTAGATGAGTGTGTAACCCCCCTGCCAGATTCGGGAGGGGTCTTTAGTTCAAGTTCCTGTAGGGCTGAGGGGTCCTGTCACCGTCAAGGATAGGGTGTGCACTTGAACGTGGATGTAGGAGTGGAGGGGGTCAGTGGTTTCCTTAGTATTGACGTAGGGGAAGTCTCCGTCGAGAGTAACACCAACCACACCCCTATAAATCCCCACACAAGCCAATTAAGAATTTTGGTCTGGAATGTGACAGGGATCTCAAAACTTTTGGCAGATCTGGATTGGGGCCTTTTTGTGGACTCACTCGATGTAATACTCTTCCAAGAAACATGGAGTCTGCATACCCTCTATAGGAGCGGGTTCTCAAACTATGGCGTAAATGCAATTAGAAAAGAGAAAAGAAGGCCATCGGGAGGTTCGGCTATCTGGGTCAAAAATGCCCTAGGGTTAAAAATAAACATGGTTCATATAGATTGTCCTGATTTATTAGCTATAGATCTGAAAACACACAGCGATTTGCAAATCAGGATCTATAATGTCTATAACAGAGTTTTGCGTGGCTCTGAAGATACGAATACCATCAAAATTCTAGACCATGTACTTTCGGAAACTGCTGATAGTGCCCCAACCCTGGTAGCAGGGGACTTGAACTGCACTTTTGAACCCCTAGCCATGATCCCAAGAGACCTTACAGAGGGTTTGGGTTTGGCAGGTCTCACAGCTAGAACTCCCCCTAGTGAGGTGGACAAAGAGAGGTAGTCAGGTGTTGGCCCTTTTATTTCAACATGACCTAAAGGCCACAAATGAGAGAACAAAATGAGAAATAAAAGGGGAGCTAATGTTTAAAAGACCTGGCTATGCCAGCAGGATCGACTATTTTCTGGTTGCACTTAGCCGTTGGCAATTAGTTCATGATATGGCAGTGGTCAATTGCTCAGATAACACCCATAATGTCCTGACGCTGTCCCTAACAGATTTGGGTGATAACACCACTAAATTGGGTAGCTGGGGGAAGAAGAACTTGGGTGAACTGTCCATTACTAATAACATGAGAACGATTAAATTGGGACTGGGTGGAGAAGCATCCTGAGACCCTGGAATTAGCTAAACACATTGTAGGCCAAAATCTGGTAGAGATATCAAATCTCCCAAAGGACTAGATAAATGAGTAGCTGCCGCTTAGGCACAAATCTATATTTAATGACATTAGGGATCTATTGGCCAAACCCTGTAGTAAGCAGAAGTAGGAGTATAAACAGATCCGTACTAAACAAGAACCCAAGCAGCCTGGTACAACCAGGAATGTAGAAAAGCCAAGTCCGACCTTGTACGAGAAGCAAAATCCAACATTTACCCTGATCTAGTGGCATGTAAAAAAAAGCTACAGGAAAGCTCTAGAGCTAGCTTGGAAGAGATGGAAAGACTCACTTTAGTCCTCCCTCTAAAAGGCTTCAGCAACTAAAGATTCTAAAACCTTTTGGAAACAAGCAGCATATTGGCTAGACGGCAGGAAGCCGAAACTCAAATTTACAGTTCAGCCAGAGGAGTGGGTGACCCATTTTGGGGGGCTCTATGCACTAGGTGGTGTTGCGGTGGAGGCTCTATCTGATGTTGTGGAGGACTTGCTGTTCTCCATGAAAGAAACACAGGTGCAAATGTGTTCCAGCATCGCAGCCAGAGCCCCTGGTCCCTATCGAATCCCAAATGATTTGTACAAAGAGGATTACCTCTCTGGGCTTTTTCTATTAATATGATTACAAATGCCATACAGCAGGCATGAATATTCCACTTTCATGGAATATAGCAGATATAATCCCTATTTTTAAGAAGGGGGATAGAGCCACCCCGATCACCTATAGCCTAATAGCCTAGTCGACTAATTGCAGAAAGGTTTCTGCAAGCAAGTGCTGCGTCGAGTACAGGTTTGGATCTCAGAGCACCACATATTGAGCGACTTCCAAACAGTCTTACATGCTAATATCAGCACATTGGATGCCGGTTTTCCACTTCTTGTGTATCTACTGGAGGGTGGTCAGCATTAAAGTTGGAACACTATGTGTTGCCTTTGTGGACTTACGCACTGCATTCGCTACCAAGAACCAAGTTGTGGAGGGTACTGGCAGAGATGGTTATACCACATAACCTCCTAGAAATTCTAATCTGGCTGCACTCTTCAAATACAGCACCAATTAGGTAGGGGGATACTAATCAACTCACTGAGCAATTTCCAGTTGAATGTAGAATGTGTCAAGGGTGTGTCCTAGCCCCCACACTGTTTTCCCTTTTCAAAAACAGGATGATTGACTATCTAGATAGGGATTGATGCGAAGCACCAAAAGTGGGCGAGAGAAGAGCACCAGCCCTACTCTTCGCAGATGACACCCTACTAATCTCTAAATCCCCCAAGGTCTGCAACAACTGTTGAATAATTTTATGGAATTCTGTAATGAGCATGGCTTGGTACTAAATGAGTGTAAAACAAAATATATGATCTTCTCGAAGGGGATCTCCAAGCCACCAAAAAAGCAAATGTATATAGGAAATAGTCCCCAGAGCAAGTTCATTCGTTCGACTATCTGGGTTTCCACCTAACTTCAAAGCTAAACTGGGTGCCACACATCGAAAAGGCCCAAATATCATAAGTTCAACAAATGGCCCATCTAAGTAAAATTCACAAAAAAAACAATGACAAGGAAAGTGTCCCCAGCATTAGAGCTATAACAGCACCAAAATACTGGGGGGAGCCCTCTATGGTGCCTAATTATGGGGCATTAGAAATACAAACTCACTCACTGCTGGAGAGCATCATTTTTTTCACTCAATGTTAAACCTTCTCTCTAGTACCCCCTTGGTTCCCATGTTCCTAGAACTGGGTCAAAAATTGCTATCGCACAAGTTGGGCTATAAGCAGCTAATGTTTTTGCACCGCCTGTGGTCGGTAAATGAGCTCACTCCATATAGAGCAGAGGCGATTGATCTCCTGAAGCGTCCCCAGGTTAACTCTATCCTGTGGTTCAGTTCTCTGGAGATCTTATTAAAGACACTTGGGATGGAAGAATATTGGTACACCCATGAAAGATTGTGTCTCATCCCAAAATGTAGGGTTAAAGAGATATACTGGGACACTATTGTGGTGAAGGAGATGGCCAAAATGGGGGGCACCCTGAGCCAGGATTTTATCAATTTTAAATTTGTTCCATTTTATGAGGAAACAATTGATGAAATTGTATCACCACTGGCACATAAATTGTTTATTCAATTTCGTTTTAAAACCTAACCTACCAAACTGTTTTGTAAAAAGTGGAGTAGCAAGGCCACCACAGATGAACAGTGTCCTGCATGCCAGAAATGCCCAGAATCAATAGTCCACTTGCTATTTTTGTGCCCCAAATATAGAAGCTTGTGGGGCAAATGGATTGTGCTGCTGTTGTGTAAATGGATTAGACCTGGTCATTACTTAGAGGTTATGAGAATCTTAGCTACAGACACTCGCAGGGTGGTTGTCTTTGGTCTGGCAAAATTTTGGCATGCATTATGGATCCAAAGTTTTAAGTGTATTATGTAGTTTTTAATCTCTGTATACCAAACTCTGGGCCATTTTATAGAAAATCTTTTTTAACTTTTAATTGTTTTAATCATTGCTGTACATTGCACCTTGTAAATTGTCTCTTTTACTGCTTGTAATGTTTTTTATATTGTTTGGCACTTTGCGCTTTATAAGATCCGTGTGATAGAAAATAAAGATAATGATGAAGAGAGCATTCTCATCCCACCTTTACTAATTTTTCACAGGGTGGGATGGGGACTCATCCTGTGACGAGTTGGGAAAGGGTGTGGTAAAGGCTGCAGGTGGGACTTCAAAACACTGTGCAGACTCGACTTTCGGTGTCTGCTTCCCACTGTGTGTGTTAATCCTGGACGCCATTTTCACTCTGGGCCTAGCATGTGTCTGTCCAGAGAGACACATGATGTACTGCCAGTGCCAGGCCAGCTAGACTCGTGTTCGCGGTGACGGCGGGGGAGCGAAGGACGAAGTGTTGTTTGCACACTGCAGGCCAGGTTTGTGTCTTGTGTCTGAAGGAAACTGCTGTAAGCTGCTAGCACTCACTGACTGAAGAAACGTGAGTAGGGAGGGAAGTGCTTGATCGTGCCGCCTGGTATCCTGTCAGAGTTTCAATGCTCTTGGGGAAAAAATAACGTGTTTTTTTCTAGTCTTGTGTTTGCATTGGGTGGGGGACATAAGGGGGGGGGGGGGGGCAGAGGGCTTGGGTGAGGTGTAAACTACCCTGACTCCTTTGGTGTTTTATTCCTGGTTGTTGACACGGGACTGGTCTTTTCACAAACATTTTTAAGTAATGTTAGTGGGAAACAAAGGTAGAAAATGCCCCAATCCGTTCTATAAGAGTTGTCTAAGAAAGAACCTAAAATACATACCAAGGAAACGGAGACAGAATATTTAAAATGACTTATCGGGTACCTGTCCTGGGTCTCTGATCCAGAAATTACACGAGACAAGGCCTATATAGTCCTGCATGCTCACCCAGTCACATGCACAAGTTCGGTTGGGCCAGTTGGTGTGTTGTTCTTCAACCTGTGATATGTCCTGGCTGAAATCATGGCGGTGTCAAAGAGCGGCAACGGATGCAAGCTGACAGGTGCATACAGGCGCCCCATCCTCAGGAGCATCCAGCAAATATGGGTTAGTGGTTGGAAGCCTTTCTAAATCTCCCTTACAGGATCTCAGAGCTAATTAAAAAAAATCGACATCGCCACCCGTCATTTTGTGTTGTTAGGGACGTTTATGAAGCAGAAAACTAACAGCGATTTCAGAAAGGGTTGTACAAAGAGAGAGGTCCGTGCCATAAAGAGGACAGTGGTATGGAGGGTCGAGATATAGATAAAGAAAGGAGATCGCAATATATAGACCGTAACTGGTATCTGGACGTGTGAATAAAACACGCACAAAGCAGAGTTGGCGTTGCCTGGTCTGGCTTGAAGGCAGCTTCACCCAAGTTCAGCAGGCAGGGGAGGTAAAAAAACAAAGCCAGCTATGCCCGGACCATTTGGTTAATCCAATCCCTTAGTCTTGTTTCTTTGCTTTGCTTGATGGTAATGAATTAGAAAAAGGAAGTTGTAATTTTGCCTTTAGAAAAATAACTGCTTTTCATACAAAGCTTCCGAATAAAAAGCATCCAGTTACAAATGCGGTGTTCAATATTCGATTGTCTGTAACAAAGCAGCATAAGAAAGAGAATAATTTCTTATTCTTGCATTTTCCAGACTTTGGGAGAGGGGGTTATTAATTCCCCCCAGGGGGAGGGAGGCTCGCTGTACATCCCCGAGTATGCTGTGGTCTACCACACCTGAGGTCAGGGTTAGCTCCCCTCATCAAGTGGTCGAGGTGAGCCCATCTCATCAAGTGGGATTAAGACCCATTGGAGCCAGCTGCCTTGAGAGGGCTCCTCTTCTGTGGGAATGTGACATTAGAATACTGTTATTTAAGGGCTACAGTCTGACTGCTACTACGACCTGCAGTTAGTGTTTGACTGTCTCAAGTATGCTATATCTCAGTGATAGCAAAATAAATGCTCGCTGCTGACATCTGTGTGTACCCTGATACTACTACTAAGGCTCGAAAGCAGGCAGGACTGCCCATGAATGACAGGAGAACTTTCAGTGTGACTTGTAAAAGAGCATTTTGCTTTCTGGAATGGCCCAAACATGCTGAAAAATATGCACTTTTCTGGACTTTTGTAGTAGTTTGGTACCACTTCTAAGAAGCTTACTGAGGTCTTACATTGCCATAGGGAAAATCTAGGCTGTGTGACCAACATAACATGCCCCCATCCCCGAACAAGCCCAGCCTTACCACTCACAAACGTCACCAGCCGCCACTGATGCTTCTTTAACTTCCCCTTCAGCAAGAACCAAAAAGTATTGCAATATTACCTCCTCCCCTTGCAGTACTTTTCTAAAAAACATAGGCGGCCAATCTACATCAGTCAAGAGAATGTCAAAATGTTTTGTCAAATTCTGCCAGAATATGACTTTAATAGTATGCGGTGTATCACCCTCGATTTAGATGTCCAAATCATAACGTATGTCAGGAGGGCTCAGCTGCTGATCTGGAGTTCCAACTTGAATATAGTCATTAGTCGGTCTCGCCACCAGAAACTCTTGAAGATTCTGTTTAACTATCATGAGTCAAGACCTCTGCTGCACTGTCTAGCAGTGTTTTTACCCATGTATTGTTCTGGAGAAACATTCTGAGTATTTGTGGCATATTTAGAAGAAATTCCTGCCACTTTCTATTTTTAAAGTGTTGTTTTTTCTGTGGAAGTTTCTCTTCTTGTTTTATGATGACGTCAGAGGAGCATTGTGAGTCTTTTTTCTTTTTCATGTACTCCTTCTGTCTTTGTTCGCCTCATCCCCCTCTCTGTGATTGTCTGTCTGAAGAGTCCTGAAAGGAACGAGAAGGACGTGTGTCAGAATACTGACACTTATCAGGCTGTTTAAATGTGTCACAGAAATTATAGCGTGTTTCTGTGGTCACCTGTTGGGGAAATCCACTCTGTTTTCTGTTTATCTTTTTTGTAGTTTTTATCCTGGCGTTTTTTAGAAGACTCAGGGGCCCGGCTTTTTAGTATCTGAATCAACTTTTTTAAATTTGCGGCTTACCAGGCCTGGTTCCCAAATTATTATGTCCTATGGAAGCATATGTCTCAGTAATAATTTTTGGTAGCTTGCGTTGCTGATTTGCAGCAGGAAAATTCATTAGCCGTTGGCGCATCACCAGCGCTGCTGCTTCCCCATTACTGTTGCTTAAAATCAATCAAGATACTGTGGCAAAGTTGCCAATTAATTTCTTCTCTAAGTCAAGGGCAAGGTCTGCCACGTATTCATTGTGAATTTGCTTTAGCACTTTAAGCAAAACAGCAATCGTTGGGGCGCTTTGTGTTATGGTATATATGACTGCAAAAATAGTCCACTATGTTTCACATTCTTCAAATGGTGGAACCATACCAAGTGGAAGACACATAGTGAGAATTCTAAACTTGTGTGATTGTCCCATATGGAGAAATACTGCTACAAGCTGATTTATTTCCTCTGCTACTTAAAATAGAATTTCCTCCGGTTTGATGGGTACGTTACCCTTAATGGCATTAATAGTAACAGAACTAATGGCAGGCATAGCTAACTGTGGCTGCCCAGCTTGAACAGCACTTGCTGGGACAGTTGTTTTTGTACTCATAACAAACTGCATTAGGCCTTGATACAATCTAACTAAGTGATTATATAAAGTATGTATTTTACCAATATTTGAGGCAATTGTATTTGGAAATGGCGTGTATCCCGTTAAGACTGCCAAGTTGCCCCTTTGTTATTGAGAACACACAGTCTTACATTTTGTGGTGTGTATGGGAGGGTGCCTTGGAACCAGTTTTGATGTTCCTGGTATGTTATTGGTATTTCTAAGTATTCATAAGGTGTAGATGCAGCTGGATGTGCTGCCTCAGTGTATGTCTGAAATATTTGTGTGTTAGCATCGACTGCAGGACAGTTTACCCAGGAATAGTAAACTTTAAATTTTAAGCTTTGTATGCCTTAATCACAAAGGTAATATCTCCCCTGCCATTGATGAGCCCACATGCCGTTAAGTGACCAGTTACTGCCTGTTTACGATTTATAGGAATATTTGCTGCTAGTGCCATGTTTAATGAATAGAATTTAAAGAAAGTTAACACTATAGTGGGGTGATCCTTTTCAAAGGTTCAAGCTTGAACAACCTATAGACATAAATAGGTGCTTCCCATTAAGAGGAGGTTGATAAATCTTTCACAACAGTGACATTTCTTTGTAGTGATGAAAAGGAGCCTTAGGCATACACAAGAAAACAGCTCATGAGACTCATTAAATAAATACCTGACGTAAAACGCTGGTGGCGCCATGTTAATGGTTCCTACAAATATATCAGTGCTGTGTATTAAACTAACACAAACATAATAGTATAGAGACTTAGTCCACATATACTATCAGTGAGTGTTTGGTGGGTTTCGGCTAGCTCACAGTATCACATCCAACCCCTAAACCAAACAGGGTAACAGATGTTGTTGGCAACCTCGAACATGACACTCTGATTCCCAAGGAATATGTATATACAGATCTAATCTTTTCGTTTGGTCACTCTTGCACACCCAAGGTAAACGCAAGAAAGATAAGACTATACATTTTCAAACTTTATTGAAATGATTGTATTCTTGCCTAAAACGCATGAACTGAGATTATTAGAAAGATGAGACATGTTACTGTAATCAGCCATTCTAGAATGGTAAACAATATGAACAATTCACCCACGTTATGTGTTGCTAATGTTTGCTTGCTTACTCCTATCTGTGGAGCATAGCGGGAGTGCCAGATCAACTGGAATAGCCTAACCTCGATACCTTGGACTTAGGTGTCAGAAAGCTGGTTGCAGTGCACAGATTATCTTCCTTAGCAGGATGGAGGCCAGAGTCATCAGTGCTGAGTCACCTTTAACATGGAAGCTGTTAAAAAAATGCCGGTATTATCAACTGTCACGTAAGTGTGGAGCGTGATTGCGCCCCAATCCAGTCGCACAGCAAAATCACGAATATACAAAGATACTCGAATTCAATCTGTTCATCCATTGTGAAACTGTTTATTCAAATTTCTTCAATCTTTTATGACTTTTTTCATTTTTGATTTCATCTCCATATGCAAGAAATTCATGCTTTTCAATTCTTCAAATGTTCTAGATATGCCCATCCGGGCCTTTTTCGCAAACACGACGAAAATGCATGATTCATCACAAGCAGTGTTTTTCCATAATGTCCCAATGCATTTCGGGCTTAAAAAAAGCCCTTCTTCAGGGGAAACTGCACATTTTTACTGATTTGTTTTTAAGTAAAACTGGTAACGTGATCTGTAACATTGCGTGTAACACATAAAACACATTGTGTTAAAGAAACATTGCATGTGCCCGATATCTATCCTAATAATGCACTCCACCCACCCTTCTTAGACACCCTATAGTTTTTACCTTACAACCCCTCAATTATCCCGTGTTTAGAGTACCCTCTTCGACCCTCACCTGCACACATCCAAAATACTCTCAACTTGTACTTCTCCAAAATTCACACTACCATTTCAACAACAAACTATCAAATCACCCCACGAAACCATTAAAGAAACTGAAACCTTCATTCTCAGGGTAATATAACAAAGAACTTGGCAAAGAAGCTGAAATATGAAAAGACATCTTTATTAAACTCAAATGAGTGAGACTACGTCACACAGAAGCCTTAGCAACTGAATGAGGCAGTCTCCAGAGTACAGTACACTGGGGTCTTATATATGTGAGGGTTACAAACTCAGCATAAAAGAAAGGGGCAGTTCTGGCTCATGCAAGCATGCAAAATGCCAATATGGATATACAAAATCTGCCAAATATTAGCCAATAGGAAAACATTCAAAACAAGGCATCATGTAACCAGAACGTCCCCCTTGAGTCGTGTTTTTGCCCAATCCCATAAGTCAATCAATGACAGCACCCATAGGTCAATCAGCAATGGCAGAACATGTTTGTGTGCTTCAAAGGAAAGGTTGTGGAATAGGAAAACACAGGGAGTGAATAGCGAAGGCCAAAAGATAAGATACGGCACGAGAAGAATACTAAAGGCTAACAGATAGTTGATATAGAGATTAGGTAGTCCAGACAAGGATTAGTTTAGGCCGGCTGGTGTCTGAGATGGGTTTCAAGACAAGGACGGAGGGGTTTTTTGACACGTTGCAGTCCAAGGGGCAGAGACACTTCGTGAATCAAGCAGCCTGTGTAAAGGCAACACAAAAATGGCGGTGCATGTAAGATGGAGTCAAAATTAAAGTACCTCAGACGCTCCTTTTGCCATTACACAGGCAAATCCTAATTCATTACTAGGTGAAATGGGAATATCCTTTATCAGAGTACAGACAGAACACTACTTCAGGACCATTTTGGATGAACATATATATAACACCTACTTCATACAGTGGCACTGGAAACACTTGTGCAACCACAACTATACCCAAAGTCCGTTCTAAGCCTCTCTGGTAGGCTTCTATCGTCCATCAAATCTGCTTCCATTGTCGCATTGGGCCTCTTGATTCAGGCCTTCCATGAAAATAGTGCTTCTCAGTATCCGTTGGCGTGCCCTCCTTGCAAACACTCACAGCTCACTCGAAAGTCTCAATGTCTCAATGTAGTGCACCAGTGTCTCTCCTCTGCGGCAGACACGACAGATATTGTGCTCTTCATTGGTCGTAGGCACAGATCATCTCATGCAGACCCAAGTACTATTAATCGGGAAAGAGCAACAGACTTTCACACTCAGCAACACTTTCAGGCTCCAACACTCGCTATTCAGTGTCAGAGGATTCTCGGGCTGCTCTTTCATTTAATTTTTCCTTTCATCATGGGTACCACAATGTAGTGCCGTTTGCCAATCTTGAAATCTCCGGTGCACTGCCCTTCTTCCGTTGGAGCAAAGAAAAGGGGGTGTGTGGCCAAAACTCAGGCCAAGGGGCTCAAGGGATTGCACACTGTCAGAGGTTACCAGCACATGACAGGTAGAGAAATGAAGCCTCAAACCAGCTCTGCCATCAACAACAGGAATCCTTCTCTTTAGCTCTTTTACACTGAAACTTTGGTTTTGTGATGTCCAACGCCGTCTGATGGAGCAAGTGCGATACCATGCACTGGCGATCGCTGTCCAGCTTTGCTACTTTCTGGGTGCTGAGACTGTAGGGCCAAGACGTCCGTCTTTCATCTGTAGCTGTCACTGATGGGAATTAGGCTTAAATCAATGTTCTGCAGGTTATTATGACTTGATACCCGCAGAATCTAGTGACATAGGAAATGTGACACAGTTGTTAGTTTCCTTCAATTTAGTACAAAAACAGTTCATGGTTTTTAACAAGGGGACTGCAAGCAGGTGGTCTGCAATCTTCAAAGGAGTAGCCATACACCATGGGCATAGAATACAAAGACAAAGGCAGAAGGGCAAAACAGGGTCTCTAGCATCTTCAATTGGGTTCTCTCCATTATTCTCTGCCATCTATAGCTACATGAGAGTTCTATCTGAATGGATTTCCTCACACAGTGGCATTGTCTAATGGGGTAAACACATATTTTCCTCAATGATTAAGTCTAGGTGTTCCTCCTTATCTTAGAACATCTCAATAGAGAAATCACATGATACAGATTATCAGGGACATGTAGAAACCTTCCTTTAAAAACTGTGCATCAGGTGCACTATGCAACACACAGGCTAATAGTCAAATGTGCAAACAAAAGACAAGAACTAGAGGGTCCTGATATTTGCATGATTAGGACACATCTGATCCCACCAAAAATTAAAGCAGCAGGAACAGAAGGGAACTGAAAACCAAATTAAAATAGACATTGAAAATTCGTCATGTTCAAAAAGGTAAACATAAGATATTTCCTATCGAAATGGAAAAATTGTCTTATTATAATATTGAGTCAGTTAACCAGTCCCTCACTACCCTGACAGTCAGACCGGAAAACATCGAAGTAGGCCTAAAGAAAATTCTTAAAAACCAGTCTGGTCATACAAAAAGGGATTTTATACATAATATGGGGGTATGGGGGTACATTACTACAGTCTGGAAATGTGAACCTGAACAATACACCAATAATAATAAAAGGGCTGACTGGTGAAAGGAATTCGAAAAAGAGAAATGGGACTAGGACATAGCTAAAATCCTCAATAACTAAGCATGATGCGACATTGGTCAGGGGAGAAGTAACAAAAGAAAAAATCTATAGGAAGAACAAAAAAATTATTTGGGTGATAGTCAGGCATGTGACACAACACCAAGAGTACGGGTGATACACAAAGGCCAAAGTTACACAAATTTTAACTCTACGGCTGACGACTACACCATATACGGTAAACCTAGCTAATGTTCCAGTTCCTTCTTCAGGGAAAAATGAAAACCTGGTTTTCTTTTAAGGAACAAAAGCCATATGCTACTTAGGAAACAGAACATCATTAACTAATGTAATATAGAAATTAGGCCACCTTGAGTCACAGATCTATAATTTCATCCTTAGGTCCAATCAAGGATACATAAATGTAAGGCTGCCTGTTCCTTTAAGGGAAGGGGCAGTAACGTGACTAACTGCAGGTGACACACTTTGATCCTGTAGATCTCTTTTAGTTTTCTGTAATACCATTATAGCCAATTTAGACATGCACTAGTAAAGTGCTGCCTGTCTTCCTCACAGTATGAAAACCATATCTGTGAAATTTATTATTATATCAAATCCACCCAACTGTTATGTAACGATACATATCGTCATATGTATCCCTTCACAACACAGGGGAACTTGTAATAGTATAAAAGCAAAAACATAAAAAAAATAAAAAAAATGCACAAATAAAAAATGCACATGTCAATCCATCAGATATACTCGCTGTATATCAAGCACAAGAAGCATAGACAAAACACAACAGCACATGCAAAGCCATGTCATGCACTGTGGTCATTCGGGCCTGTTTAATTTGTCAGGCTGAAAATTAAGATTACTTTTTTTTAATTTTTTTTTATTTTTTACAAAATTACCCTTTCCCCCCTCCTTTTGTGACAACTGGTCACCAATTAGTGGTGATCAGCTGTCCAATGCCACTTACTGTGTCGCTTCTGACACACAGGACCAGCAGGAATAACTTATAGAGGGAAAAAATGCAAAAACATAAAAAGACACACAAATATTTCTTTTCAAAGGAGTCACGCAAAAACACATCTCCTTTCAACCAACCAAACTCACGTGTCTTGTCAGCCTTAAATCACCCAGAACAATCCATGAATGATCTGTAGGCAGAAGCAAAAAAAAATACACAACACACAAAAGAGGAACATGTCTCATAATCAAACAAATATCAATTATAACTTTTAATCAGAAGATAAAACATTATACACTTTAACATATACAAAAATAAATTTCCATTACTTAACTGTTACCCTCTTTGTCAGTCACCTTGCAACATCAAGCAACCTTAGTTTTACCTCTCTAAAAGTAAAAAAAAATGTTACACTGACACTCCATATTAATTTGGCACCTACACTTTCCACTGTGAAAATTAATTCTTAATTGGCGAATCGTTCTCACTTAGGCATGTAGCCTTCAACATTTTTAGAAAAGAGCTGCATCTTATTTTCTGTTTAAGACTTAATGCAACACTTTGTTTTCTGTCAAATAAAAGCAACTAGCAGACATTATTTTTTTAGAGTGGAGACACAAATGTATCAGTTCTGCAGAGCATGTAACATGATGTTGGGACTTTCAAAGAAACCCCTTTTTTTTAAATATTTTCCCTTTGGAATTAAGTTCTTTAATTGTATTGATGTTCTTATGGAGAAACCAAAAACCCCACCTTTAGCAAGGTCATTCTGCATTCCACAGAGACAAGGCCCTAATTTAAAAGGTCACAAATGTCAACATGACAGCCTTCTCCATTGTTTACAGGGAAACAAAAGATAGCATCTCAGCGTGACTTGAGCCAGCCTCTGCAGCTCCCAGCTTCTGCCACTCTGAATCTGTCAAAGACAGTAGGCCTTCCTAATTCCTCCTAACCTGCAATAATTCACTCTATTTTGAAAAAAAAATTCTCCTTTTAGGCGCTAAAAATTATCTCTACTCCCAGTTTATTAAACTACATTTACTGTGAATAATTCACAAAACCTAATAACAGACATACCAGTTTTTAGAATGAATGCTTGTTGCAATGGTACTTATTTCATCAACCTTAAATGGATCTCACTGGGCCATTTTAAAAAAAACAAAAAAAAACAAACCCCAAATGGGAACAATCCTGCAAATTTGTATTATACCTAAATATATGCATTTACTAAAGCCTGAGACACTTTAAAAGCTACTCTGAATGAAAGAAAATGCTGTTTAAACAGTGCTTTTGCCCAAAATCGACTTTGATATTTTAAGCATTAAAAAATGAATATCCTACAATTTTCTTGCATAATATGCATTGCCAGAATGTCTATTACACAACCCATGAGTCAGCCATTGAAAATATTAACTTATACTTTATAGAAATGAGCTTGTTTGCTCCTGCGCCAAGGGAAAATTGCACATACAAATGTCATTTTAGCGGTGCAACATAACTTAAATTAAATTTTAATGCTAGGAGGTCATAGTATAGGTATTAAGCTTTATAAATATTAAAAAACGATTTTGAAAGGCACTTATTTTTTTAAAATAATTTTTTCCATAATTAATAATTTTCTTTAAAAAAAAAAAAAAGAATTATTCTTTTTTTTGGTGATAATTCCACATATAAAAGCAAGCTGCATCCCTTGCCTATTATTTTGGACACATTAACTCACAAGCCTAAGCGCATAAGCCTAACTTGAAACACGTCACATTTTTGCGTCACATTTATTTAAAAGGACGGTTATGCAAAATTCCACCCGTGTTTAACTGGGAAAGTGCTGGCTGAATTGAACATTCCTATCAAATATACTGCAGCTGAAAAGTTTGCCTGTGAACATCTAATACAATGCATCTAAGGAAAATGCTGTAAATGTATTTTTTTTTTGTTGCAAAAATAGATAATTTCGTTTTTTTTTTTTGGGGCCTTATTTATATCTATTGAATGTGACCCACACACACACATTGAGCTCATTTCAGACATAAACAGAAAGGGGTCAAACACTCAGGACACACAATACAGCGCGCTTTAGCCATTTTTCATAAATAGCGCCGTCGCAATTTACTTACAGAAGTTACACAAATGGGAAAAAACCCACAAACCAAATAGACATTTAAACACACATTTTAACCCATAAGCCAACACAGGGCAGAAACAAGGGACAGCCCACAGACTGTGCTTAAACCAAACCATTTGTTACTAGTTGTAAGTCATATTTACAAGAAAAAAAACTTTTTTCTATAGTTTTCTAAAAAAGCTGCAAAAAACAGCCTCACCGACCTTTATTTCCAAGAATAGCAGACCCATACTTTATTAAACGTGATGGGGCCCACGCCGTGTTTAGAATAGAGCTCATAAGTTGGAGTTCCAATCGGAGGTATCAGACATGAATCCTCCAATCGGGAATCCCTGTTGCAACAAAAACCAAACCAAGTACCAAATTTGCTACGATTAGGCATCTTCGCTCCCTAACCGAGCTTCAAACTTCAAGGGGCTATCTCTATCGATACACTCGCAAATGTACGAGACCCTCGGTTTTGGAAAATTGCAATCTTCAAATAAAACTAAGGACCAATACTAAGAACCAATACTAAGGACAAAAGAACCAAACTAAGAACCAATGCAGAACCAAGAACCAAAAACTAAGAACCAAAGGACCAAAGAACTAAGGACTGGGAGCGACCCACTTATACTTCAACTAAAGCAGATGGAGAAAAAGTCCCTTCATTACCTGCCTACACAAATTGCAATTCGCGTATACAAACCTATACAAACCTATCAAAGCTATACCAAATAAATAGTTGTCCAAATTCTAACTGCCAAGTTCTAACTGCCAAGTTCTAAATGACCTAACAGTCTTTTTTTTAAAATACTTACGCCAAAAAGGTTCTCAGTCAGGAGTGACATCTTTTGGAGAGTCAAAGTCAGAAAGATCAGAGATATACTGGGCTGCAGAGACAAAGAATCCCCCAGAACCTCTGTGCACAGAGTACCTGCTTAGTGGATTTCTGTCCTGTTCTCCACAGTAGATTTCTGTCCTCTGACAAGATCACTCCTCCAGATAGCCACTACTGATGATGCCCCACGTTGGGCGCCATTTGAACAAACTGAAATCTTCATTCTCAGGGTAATATAACAAAGAACTTGGCAAGAAGCTGAAATATGAAAAGACATCTTTATTAAACTCAAATGAGTGAGACTACATCACACAGAAGCCTTAGCAACTGAATGAGGCAGTCTCCAGAGTACAGTACACTGGGGTCTTATATATGTGAGGGTTACAAACTCAGCATAAAAGAAAGGGGCAGTTCTGGCTCATGCAAGCATGCAAAATGCCAATATGGATATACAAAATCTGCCAAATATTAGCCAATAGGAAAACATTCAAAACAAGGCATCATGTAACCAGAACGTCCCCCTTGAGTCGTGTTTTTGCCCAATCCCATAAGTCAATCAATGACAGCACCCATAGGTCAATCAACAACGGCAGAACATGTTTGTGTGCTTCAAAAGAAAGGTTGTGGAATAGGAAAACACAGGGAGAGAATAGAGAAGGCCAAAAGATAAGATACGGCACGAGAAGAATACTAAAGGCTAACAGATAGTTGATATAGAGATTAGGTAGTCCAGACAAGGATTAGTTTAGGCCGGCTGGTGTCTGAGATGGGTTTCAAGACAAGGACGGAGGGGGTTTTTGACACGTTGCAGTCCAAGGGGCAGAGACACTTCGTGAATCAAGCAGCCTGTGTAAAGGCAACACAAAAATGGCGGCGCATGTAAGATGGAGTCAAAATTAAAGAACCTCACCATGCTTTCTCCACTTGCCACATTCACACTCATACACCCCAAATCACACTATTCCCTTGCGCTAGCAAACTCTTAACACCCCCTCACAAGACGAACTCAACCGAATGCACTCACCAACCTCAAATTTATAACCCGACCGCAAATGTCCTCAATACCTGTTCAAACGCATCCTGCTCGCTCTGTTCCAACTAACTCCACCACTTCAAAAGTCTATTCCTGTGAGTGTTCCGTCTCTTTATCTCCTGTGACTTACCCTATTTAAACCATCAACCTCAAGCTCCTCCCAAGCTCCTCCCATCCATGTATTGTGCTAAATACCTTCTTAACAGCGCCCACCTTTTCCTTGTAAGCTACTCTTGTGCCTAAAAAATACTAATCCCAGAATCCACTATGTTTCCACCCTAAAACATGCTGTCTATAACTACTTGCTTACAAATGTGTGGTACAGATCATTCCTTATATGTTTCAAACAAACGGTGTATTCATAAAACTTAATTTAAAATTAGCCATGTTGATAACTTCAGCTTCTTTTTATTGATGAGATGTTCCATTTTGCACATGGTACTATTCAAAGTTTGTCACTTTGTTGATCATTGTAATTATCAACTGTGGCATAGGTGCAGAGCAGCACATTTGGTTTTATCTACCTAAAACTAAGGTGCCGATTACGATCCGGTAAAAAAATTACCCGTACAACTCGTTTCCAGTCTTTTTACCGTACGAATCGTACAAGTGCCGTACAAACTGCCAATTACGATTCGCATGGTAAAAAGTCCATACGAATCGCATTGGGAATTATTCCCCACACATCCTCGGGTCGGAAAATGTGTCCGACACGTCCACGGACGATTTACCGTACAAATGTGAAAAGTGAAGTCCGACCGCGGAATTACGATCCATCCCGTGCGTCCGATGTTACAACCGTATGGAAAAAACACCATCCGCACCGAACTCCCATAGCAACCATGGAGACATGTGCCCGCATACGCGCCGACCCCCCCAGCCCCCGTACGTTCGAGTCGTACCCCCCCAGCCCCCGTATGTACGTGCCGACCCCCCCAGCCCCCGTATGTATGCGCCGACCCCCCCCAGCCCCCGTATGTTCGAGTCGTACCCCCGTGTATGTACACCCGTGTACGTGTCGAACCCCCCGTGTATGTACACCCGTGTACGTGTCGAACCCCCCGTGTATGTACACCCGTGTACGTGTCGAACCACGAACCCCCCGTGTATATACACCCGTGTACGTGTCGAACCCCCCCGTGTATGTACACCCGTGTACGTGTCGAACCCCCCCCGTGTATGTACACCCGTGTACGTTCGAGTCGTACCCCCACCCGTGTATGTACGATGCGTACCCCCTCTTTTGCTCCTCTCCTGTTCACTACAGGCAGGCACAGTCTCCCAGGCTGCCCTGCGGCCAATCCTGAAGCTGCTCTCATGCATGATAGCAGCTTCAGGATTAGTCTGAGCGCCGATGATTTGTGCTCCCAGACAGACTGGGAGCATGTGCCTGCTCTCCAACCCGGCATTGCAGCTGGGGTTCTAGAGAGCTTCACTGCGCATGTGGGTTTGGTCGGCCAGAGACAGCCAGCAAAACCCCCAAGCACAGTGAAAGTGCCCACCACTCCCCGTCCAGCCGGTCATCACTCTAGCCCTGCCCCAAGACTCGTCACAAGAAAAATAAAACGATAATACATCAGGTTTGTTATCGCTTTTCATTTTTCACGTTTTTGAGAGAACTGTGGGGGGGGGGGGGGAGCCATAGTGGAGGAGCTGCCACTGAGTGCTGGAATGTAGGATTGAAAGAGCTGGGCCTGGTACAGGCATAGGAAGGTACAAGATGAGGAATGCTGGTCTACTAATTAACCATCATTAAGGAGGCATGGTGGGGTGAAGGACATCCCAGGGCAGTAGGAGAGATTGAAAGTGCCCACGAAGCACGCACAGAATGAGTGAGAAGGCACAAGATGGCAAGAGAGAATGAGAAGGCATACAAAAGTGGCAAAAAGCAAGTAGAGTAAGCAAAGAAAGATTAGAAAATAGGAGAGTGGTTAGGAATAAGAGGAGAGAGAGCAGAGAGTAGAGAGAGAGAGAGAGAGAGATGAGTTCGAGACGGGAGCCTCGAGGCAGGACTGGAGATGGGCCTAAAATAGCTGGGCGTGGTCGGAGGACTCAGCACAGGTAACAGCAAATTGCTGGTGACGCTACAGGGCTGACAGTAAGTTCATTTTCCCGTGAAATGTGTTAAACAGCCTCGTCGCCATGGCGGTTTCGGTGCATGAAGGGCGCTGGAACACTTGCCAGCAATGATTCAATGTCACTTTGACGTGATAATTAGAAAATGGAACTTATCAAAAGTAATTGCTTCTGATCCGGAAATTGCAACTGATCCGCTACAGAGGCAGTGTTCTCATTTTTTTCTGAATATTTCTCGCCTCAATGCACATACAAAATATTGCATTATGGTTGCCATGTGACAGTTTCATCAATTTCTTCATATCTGTATGCATATTTTGAATAACACGCAGTCCCTTGCCACCTACTGATGAGGGAAATTAAACCAATAAGTGAGCAGGAGCAAGTTTTGACTGAAACGACCCAATCATCAACGTTAGTAATTTTAAACAACAGCTCGGTATAATTTATCAGAGTAATGGTGATGTCATTTTCAACAGGATCAGTAGCAGCTGGTGACATTTGAAAGTGGTGAGGCGTAAAAGTGACTTGAAGCGAGCAAGTGTAGGGAGCCAGCATGACTGTCATAAGGGAAGTTCAGGGGATGTTCTTCACCTGAGAAAAGTTTGAAAAATGGGTGGGTAAATGGTGCACTTTCAAGCAAATTTGAGAAAGCAAGAAGGTTAAAGTGGCAATTGTTGAAAGTGCAGTTATGCCCTCAATAAAGAGAATGCATATGATAAGGTTGTAGGTAGCTGCTTATTCAGTATAACCACAGAACTTCATAACAGACTTTGAGATAATAATGTAAATTCTGCTAACAGTCACGCTCACAGCGCCGTTCTTCCTCAGCACGCAGCACCATAAATAAACAACAGTTCCCAGAATGCAAAGGTGCAGCCATTTAAGCCCTTTAAAATTGTCTGTGAAGGCTCACTGTTGCTTAAGTGAGCTCTCAATTTGATTAAAATGTGGCCTCCAACAAACATGGCCCTTAGTGAGAAAGACATAACCATGCATTTAAACACAGTCTACACACAAGTGCTAAATATATGAAAATACCCATTCTTACTATAGAAGAGTATACATTATTTCACTATTGCCATACAAGTCCGCATCTTCACTTGTTGTTGCTAACTGTATACATCTCTTCAGTATTACACTGTTATAATAAATACCTGAGACAACACAACTGCCCACCGGCGCCCGAAGGCTCGGTGGGTTTCTCGAATGCCCCGGATGCAGTGCAGAGTAGGGGGTGGACAGCATGCACCTCGTGGCACCGGTAACACCTCGGGCCCCAGCCCCCAAACCGGCCAAGCAGAGATGGTGAAATCACAGCCACTAAATAATCCAGGCCCAGGGTGAGTGTGGGGCCTTTTGGAGTTGTAGGGCCCTGGGGGAGGTGCAGGGAAGATGTCTACTGCCCTGCCAGACTCATCCCTAACGAGTCTCAGCGCAAAGCAGGCCTGGTGAAGGAGGAGGGGAGGGCTGTCAAGGCCTGGTAAACCAAAGGCAGTCGGGGAGACCCAAAGGCTGGCAATGTCACTGGTGGCTGTAATGATAATGCAGCGCCCGTTTACTGCTTAGCATGCTCTCAAGAGCCAACATGAAACCTATACAATTGCGCTTCCATTCTGAATTGTACTGAATCCCTTGTGTCAGCACCACGATCTCATACAGGAGGCAGACTGAGCCATAAGTAAATTCAGGCAAGCATCTGCCTGGCATGTGCCTCTATTCGACACCCGGATGACTATAAGTGGCATGTAGCTGAATCTACCCGTAGTTCTGCTTCAGAAGCACCGATCCATTCTCAATCATCAATGGCACATTATGTTCCTTGAGGGCAGAGCATGAGCAGCAGCGCGGAAAAGGAATTTGACCTTTACGGCCACTTGACCAGCTTCTCTGATCAATGCTGGCAGTGCCACTGTGCCAAAGTTATTTAATGCACACATTTACTCACCGTCTTGTAGTCCCAGCTTGGACTGTCGGAGACAGCGAAGAAGAACACTCGTTAGGTGCGTGTACCTCCAGGCATGCAGCGAACTTGTGAGTGACCTGCCAACCAGCTCGGACCTCAGTCCCACCCTGCAACTCCCGAGCCAATCCAGACGCTGCTCCCTTGCTGTTTATGTTAGCAAACAGCATGAGAGCAGTGTTACAGTTAGCGCTCTAGCCTCCGGCTAGAGCACCACACACAATGCGTAGATTGCGCTCACGTCGACGGACGTAAGCGCGCATATAATATAAACGGGCAGGCGAACAGAGGGCAGTTCGCGCCCAACGATACCAGCAAGTGTGTGTGTAATTATTGCTCATCGCGCGCGCGAGGCCAGGCAGGTGCATGCAGGCGACACATACCCCCACCCACTAGCACGGGGGAAGCCTCACAACACTGGCGACGAGGGTGGGCCCCTGATTCAATTTCGGAGATCGTAGCAGCCCCAGCTACCCACGCCACCGGCCTCTGAGCTGCAGACACATTCCTCGAGCCTGGGAAGGTCTCGCCTGGCGGTGCAGCGCACTGACCCTGCTGGTAAGAAGCCACCAGCACATCAAGTGAGTGGAGGACTACTGCGGACATAGCAAGCACGTGGGTAGTGTCCCGATGCCCTCATGAGCGACACTGAACAGGCAGGCCCAGCAAGGTCGCTGCCCCATCACCCCGCGTCAGGGGTCTTGCCTCCGTTCAGCGAAGCAGCTGACCCGACGACAGCTGCCCCGCGATGGCAGACCTGGCTGGGCAGGCTAGAGAACTATTTCATTGGGTCAAGGGAGATAGATGGAGCAGTGAAACGGTCCCTCCTTCTCCACTACGCCGTGGAAGAAGTATACCTGCTCTTCATTCACCTGCCCGAAACAGGGAACCCAGATGACTACCAGGCAGCGGTGAGGGCTCTGAATGCGCACTTCGACCCCCAGGTCAACCCAGACTTAGAACACTTTAAACTACGCCAAGCGAGGCAGCGTGAAGCGGAGTCGGTGGATGCTTTCCACACGAGATTAAGGGCCCTCGCAGACACGCACCTCGTAGGGGACAGGGCCAAAGAAGAGATCCGAGCGCAAATAATACTGGGAATCAGGAGTAAGACGCTTCGGGGGCTGATACTTCGAAAACTCAACATCACGATGAACGAGATCCTGGTCCTGGCCAGAACACACGACTTGTCGGCGGCGTGGGCAGAAGAGATGGACCAAGCCTTAATCAAGGGCGCCGACAAAGGCGTAGAAGTGAAGGTAGAAAAGACGGACGCAGTGCGAGCAAAGGAAAGACCACAAAAGCCCCGGGACCGGCGAGCCCCGGATCCAGCCCGGCAGTGTGGATACTGCGGATATGACGACCACCCTCTCAAAGCATGCCCGGCCAGAGGGAAAACGTGCACCAACTGCGGCATCGACAACCATTTTGCGTCAGTCTGCCGGAGGAAAGCACAGAGAAGCGGAAGTAAGCGGGACAGGCCGCTGCGGAAGATGATGAGACAGCTCTCACACACGTCGCTGTCGTCACAGCCAAAGCCCGAGAGGGGACAAACCAAGGGGAATCAAGACTCAAGCACGGAGTCCGACGATGAAGATGAAACGTACCTCGTGTCATTCACCAGGGCCCTCAAGAGTACCAGACGATCGCAGCCATGGTGCGACATACTCATAGCCGGGTCAGCAGTGAATGCCGTGATCGACACAGGTGCGTCCGTAACAGTGATGTGTACACAACAGTATAATCGCCTCAAGCCAAAGCCCGAGCTCCGACGATCCAAGGCCAAGATATACGCCTACGGAAGCGACACGCCGCTTCCGCTGAAAGGGAAGATGACAGTGGGAGTGCAATCAGGACAATCAGAAATTGTCATCGACATCCACGTAATCGACCAAGAAGTGGATACATTGCTCAGCGGGCACGCCGCAGAGGATCTAGGACTCATCACGTTCCTCCGGATGGTCCAGGACAGGCAGGTCGAAGACCTGTTGGAAACATTCCAAGGCCTATTCTCAGGACTAGGGAAGATCAAGAGACCACCGATACGCCTCCACATCGACCCCGCGGTACAACCGACAGCCCTCAGGCACAGGCGAATTCCATTCCACCTACGCCCGCTGGTAGAGGAGGAGCTCCAACGACTGGAGGAACAGGAGGTGATCGAGAAGGTCACAGGGCCCACACCGTGGGTATCCCCAATGGTGATAGCTGAGAAACCACGACAACCTGGGAAGATCCGGCTGTGCATCGATATGCGTCTCCCCAACAAGGCCATCAAACGGGAGAGGCATATCCCTCCGACCATGGATGACATTGTGTCGGATCTAAACGGTGCCCGATGGTTCTCGAAACTAGACCTGAACGCGGGCTACCACCAACTCACCCTGGCGAAAGAGAGCAGGTACATTACGACATTCAGCACGCACCTAGGGCTGAGATGGTACAAGCGTCTAATCTTTGGGATTTCGTCGGCCGCCAAAATCTTTCAAAACACTATCAAAGACATTTTGATCGGCCTCCCTGGCGTCCTGAACGTGAGCGATGATATCATCATCTACTCAAAGACAGTGGAGGAGCACTACAGACATGTCCGGGCCACCCTAGCACGTCTACAGGAGCACGGCGTCACCCTACACCGGGAGAAGTGCCAACTGTTTCAACAGACAATCGAATTCTTCGGATACTTGTTTACTAAAGAAGGCATCCAAGTGGACCCCCGAAGTCACACGCCATCAAAGTGGCGGCAGCCCCCACGTCAGAAGCCGAAGTCCGCAGCTTCCTGGGGATGGCCACTTATTGTGGGAGATTCATCCCGAACCTGGCCACCCTGGCCGAACCTCTCCGGAACCCCACCAAGACAGACGTAATGTGGCAGTGGACCAACGCCGAGGAGGCAGCGTTTGAGGCGATCAGAGAGGCGCTGCTGGATCAAACAACACTAGTCTATTTTGAACCGAGCAAGAAGACCGAAATCCTAGTGGATGCCAGCCCCGTAGGGCTCGGCGCAGTCCTGGCCCAAGAACAAGAACCAGGACAGTGGGCAGCTCTAGCATACGCCAGCAAGGCCCTCACGGACACAGAAAAACGATATTCCCAAATCGAGCGAGAAGCGCTGGCGATCCGATGGGGCTGCCGTCATTTCCATCTGTACGTATGCGGACACCCGTTCACGGTGGTGACCGACCATCAGTCGCTGGTGCCACTATTCCGAGGGACAGCGCCACACCCTCCCCCACGAATAGAACGATGGGCCATCAGCCTGCAACAGTACCACCTAAGCGTAGCGTACAGACCAGGAGCCAAAAACCCAGCGGACTTCCGGTCCCCACACCCGGACCGCTATAGCAAGCCTGAGCCAAAAGACAGTGAGGAAGAGGCTGAGGGTCATCTCGACATGGTGGCTGCGCTGACGTGTCCACGGGCCCTGACGCTAGAAGAGGTCCTAGAAACAGCTGACCAAGACCCGGTAATGGCCAAGGTCAAGAGCACCGTTCTTGAGGGAACCTGGCAGCACTTTCTTCAAACAGCAAACTCGTGGGCCAACGAAGACAGAGACGACCTTCAACACATGTGGAGGGTACGCCACAAGCTGAGCGTGACCAGAGGGGGGGCTCCTCCTAAGAGGCGCCCGAATTGTCGTCCCTGCGGCCCTCAGGACAAGAGCTACACAGCTAGCCCACAAAGGACACCAAGGGACAGAGAGAATGAAGGCTCGAATGAGAGAAAAGGTCTGGTTCCCAAAGATGGACAACTATGTCGACGATGCCGTCCGTAGCTGCCAGTCATGCCAGTTGACGGGTGGAGCCCAACCTCCGGCGCCCATCATAACGGAAGAGCACGGGCGAAGCCCATGGGAGAAAATCAGTGTGGACTTTGGGAGCCTGCCCGACGGGCGAGTCACGCTAGTAGTCATCGACAGCTACTCGAAGTACCCGATAGAAGAGGCATTACCATCCACCGCCTTTGTGCACGTAGGTCCCACCCTGGAAAAGGTGTTTGGGATGTTCGGGTGCCCCGAAGAACTGCGGAGTGACAATGGGCCCCCATTTCAAGGGCACGTGTTCGAAGAACTCCTAAAATCACACGGCATCCGACACAGGCGTATCACCCCACAATGGCCCCAAGCCAATGAGGAAGCAGAGCGGTTTATGCGCACCATCAATAAAATACTGCGCTTCGCCGTGTCCGAACAATCAGCGATTCTTAGGGGAGTATCGCAGCACGCCCCATTGTTCCACCCGTCAGGCGCCCTGGGCCCTAATGTTCCACGAAACTCGCAGAGATGGGCTACCAGTGGCCCCAGGATGGACAGCGCTGCCATTCAGCGAGGAGGAGGCGTTCCGGAGGCGCCAAGAACGCAACAATCGAGTCAGCGAGGCGCGGAGAGCTGTGACCAGAGAGGTCTGCGCTGGAGACACGGTGGTCCTAAAAGAGCGCCGACCGGGAGGAAAGTTCAAGACACGGTATGAAAAGGGATACTGGAGAGTAGTCGACCGCCGGGGGACCATGGTGTCGGCGCGCCGAGGGAGAGACGTGGTCACCCGGAACATATCATGGTTCAAGGTGGTGAGGAGGCCCGCAGACAACCGAGAGGCGGCGGGCGTGGACGAGGACCATGACCCTGAGGACTTCCCAGCAAGGGCACCTAGCCCCGCTCCTCGGGCGGCCAAGGGACTGAGCCGGACAGTGCCGAACGCCCGGGCAGTGAACCAAGGCAAGAGGCGGCACCCGGGACTCACGTCCCGGCCTTGCAGAGAGCTTCGAGTTATGCGCTGAGGGAGAACCCCAGGCCCAGCAGTCGGCTGAGAGACTTTGCGTGCCAAGTAAGTGATGCCGCGAATTAAGCGTTGAACTGCCGTCAAAGGACTGAGTTGGAGAGGGATGTTACAGTTAGCGCTCTAGCCTCCGGCTAGAGCGCCACACGCAATGCGTAGATTGCGCTCACATCGACGGACGTGAGCGCGCATATAAAATAAACGGGCGGGTGAACAGAGGGCAGTTCGCGCCCAACGATACCAGCAAGTGTGTGTGTAATTATTGCGCATCGCGCGCGCGAGGGCAGGCACGTGCATGCAGGCGACACATGCCCCCACCCACTAGCACGGGGGAAGCCTCACAACAAGCAGCACGAGGATTGGCTTGGTAAGGCGCTGCCAACACTCCAAAGGAGACTTGGGGGCTGTTACAGCAATCCCCCGGGATCCACACATTGTGCATGTAGAAAAGGGTTCAAGTGCACATGTCGGGCTTGGAAGAGTAAGGCACCCATCCAACCCGACTTGTGTACTTCACCCAAACGAGGCTTTGCAGCTGACCTGCCAATCACTCAAGCTTGCAGTCCCTCCCTCCCCTTGACCCACATCTGCCCAGCTCACTCTCCTTTCAAAGGAAAACTGCCTGGTCATGCCATGGCTGCATACTGCAGCAAAAAATAAAAACAATGTCAGCAAACATAATTTATAATGGGGCAAACAAACAGGGGGCGACGCCCTCACGGCCATATAAATAAACTTACACTGCCCGGTTTAGATTTTGGCAGTCAGGTACTCTGTTGCAAACGTGACGGAGTACCCTATCCGGCAACCCTTAGTCCGTTCACTTCATTTAGAGATGGGTGGACATTAAGGGCCTCATTTATAAAAACTGTCTCAAAGCTGCGTGAAAGCAGCGATGCAATAGTTTTCACTGCGCCCTCCTTGCAAAAGGATGGATGCGCTGTATTTAATTTATGGCGCTCCAAGTCACAAGGAGATACAGATGCGTCAGTATTTCTGACGTATCTGTAAGTGCAAAAGTGGTGCCTTGTTGGTGAGTTTCTGAAAACAAATACAACTCCAGCAATGTGTCCTTTCACATGGATCAAGCCCCATGTGAAAGGGCCTGCGTCGGTCTTACGCCTGATGTGAGGCAGGCGTAAAATATTGACGCAGTAGCGTCCTTGAAGTGGCGCACTGAAATCTTATAGATTTCAGTGCGCGACTTCTACAAGGCTTTTTCCGGGGTAACGCCCACTCACCATACATTATACCTGGGGCAGGTATAGTGTGGCACAGGGGTTTACAAAGTGACGCATCTGCCTAGATGCGCCACTTTGTAAATTGGGTACAACATGGTGCATTTTTTATGCCGCCAGTGCATTACAAAAAGTGACGCAAATGCAGTGCAAAGGTTTTGCAAGGCCCATAAATAATGCCCTTAGTGGCTGGAGCCCTCTTCAGCTCTGTGGACAGAATACTTCCTCCAACAGCCCAGCGGAGTAGGGGCTGTCCCTGGAAGGACATTACACTGCTCACCCTATGTAGGTTGGTCAGTGTAATTCCTGTTTTTTTCTCCAGTCTGTCACCACCAGGCAATCCAGGTGGGGTGGACAGGAATAAACAATAATGACCCCTACACTCTTGGAGAGAGCTCCCAAGGTGTGGGGGTAAGTAGTTTGTAATTTTTCAAAAACAAACTCCCACTTTGCATGTTTGTTTTCTAAACTAAAATAAAAGGTAAATATTTGGTGGGCAGCTGTCAAAACCAACAGTGAAAGTCCACCAGACTTTTAGGACACTGAAAGGAACCAAAGATGTGGTAGCTCCCTTTAATGTACATAGATGACCACTGAGCCAGCAGTCATCCCTAGGTTTGGCAAGAGGGAGTCCAGATGGGTGACAGAGGTAATGTCCTCCTCTGCCAATCTGATGGACTGTACTCTGCCCACCAAATTCTAAATTAGGCCTACAGCGTGGCAATATTTCCAATATCCCATCTTCAGAAGTAGGGTGATGTTTTCTACCCATCTACAGTTTCTCTGCACACCCGATTTCTTCTTACTTAAAAGACTGGAGAATAAATAGATAGCAGTGCCCAGCAGTGATGATATAAATGCCCCAGTCTTTCATCCATTTTGATTTAAGTTGTTTAGATGTGTGTCTAATACTAAGCCTTTTAATAATATTATGATTCATCTTTAAGAGTTGTAAGTAATGTGCTGATAGTAGAAGTCACCTTTGAAGAAATATTATATAGTGGAGGCACTATATAATCCAAAGTTCAGCATATATTTCTCTACTGAGGGAAACCATGGACTAGTATTTTAAGGGGCATAGGATTCAGTTTAGATATGATAACTTTTTATTTAAAAAATCTCAAGTGGCAAATTAAAAAAAAACAATAGTGCTTCTCTTTAAAATGTTTGCATGATTCTTGAGGTGTAAACAATGCCTAGATATGGGGGATAATGTTGATGGCCAAATGTATAGTCTTCTGCAGTGGTTGTTTTGTAATCCATCAGATAACTGTCTGTAGGGATTTCTGATAACATCTTCAATACATTTTAAGGAAATCTTACTGTTACCAGGGGGCATTTGTGAAATGAGAGCACTAGGACTCAATAAAATTCAACAAGCCTTGCTTTACCAATTGAGTAAAACTTATTCTAGCACAATTCTACAGTGAACGCACTTTTCTTCATTTCCTATACATTACACTGTCTTTTTAGTAACCCTGGGCGGACAACTATGCTACGCTTGCGAAGTTTGCATAGTTTGTGCTAATTCGTGCTACACAAATTGCAAGTAGCACAGTGCAAAATTGTGTAGCGTAGCGTAGTTGGCTTTATTTGCTCACTCGCGGTTCTCAACGTCAAGTTGGCGACCGCGAGTGAGCAAAATTACATCCCAGCGAGACTTTTTCCTCCTTCCCGATCAGCAACATCAAGTTGCCGATCGCGAGCGTGGAAAATAAACCTCCCGGCGAGATTCTCAACCCGGGGAGGTCAGGTTTCTCATTGCGAGTGGTTGCATATGCTCACGAGCGCTCGCGATGAGAAACTACCAGTCCGCGTTGAGAAAGCTGCCGCTCAAGTCAAAATCTACTGGAGCGGCAGAAAACGACAGCTCGCACTGTGCAAGATGCCATTTTCAGTGATTACACAGTGCGGACAAGCATCCGGCACTGTGCAATCATCGCGAACAGCGCACTACACAGTTCGCACAGTGCTACGCGTATCTCGCGTAGTGCACTTCACGTAGCTACGCGTAGCGCTACTATGCGAACTACGCCCAGGGTTACTTTTTAGCCCTGTACCATCTTCCTTTCCGCCTTCCAGTACACTCTGCTCCAATTTATTTGAATGGTGTTTTAACAGTGGACACGCCGTTCTACCTTTCATCATCCTATAGAATAGTCCTTTTCTCAAAACCATGTTTGATGCAGTAGAACAAGCCCAGAGAATCTTCCTCACCTACCACCCGGAACCTCTCCACAATGCCATTTACATATCTTCTTTAAGAACTCAGTTCCATTTCTCTACATAGCTTTTATTTTAGGGGCAATACATGGACACACCAGTATTATTAATATAGTTACACTGCAAAACGTCTTCAATTTTACATAAAACGAATTGGACCACACCATTCCCATGCTTGCCCTTCCAGAAGCTCTGGGCCTTGTTTAGAGTTTGGCAGATGGGACACTCCATCAAAATGTAACGGATGGCCTGTCTGCTGTATTATTATTTCCATAGGCTATAATGCACTTGTAATACAGAGGGCAGCATATCCACCATGTTTGTGTCATAGCATCTAATCTGTAAAGCCCTTAATAGGGCACAAATTAATCATGCATGTATTTACTCACTTTGGCTTTCTGTCAATTGTCTACTAAGCAGGGCCACTGGAATTATGCGGCAGGGTTGACTAAATTATGCAGCAAGAAAAGACTAATTATGTGGCAAAAAGCCACACATTTTGTGATAGTATTACTTCCTTATTATTTACAGAGGTTAACACTGTCTGGGAAAATGTTTCACTTAATTAGAACCAATTCAACACCCAAATAGTGCAATAAGCAACATAGTGGGATCAGTCCACCTTTGCCTTCAACTGCCCGGTAACACGTGTCACTTGTCACTGTGCTTTACTAACTTTTGATCCATTTAATCTGCAAGCAAATTTTTGGGGTTAAAATTTGCAGATTGTACAGCAGATAATGGATTAAGTGGCAAATGCGGCAAAGCCATAATTATACAAAAAATGGAGCAGCTGCACAATTTCATAACTACTGTGGCAATGCTAATACCCTCACAACCAGTCTCTGTAGGGAAACAGCCTTTGCAACACAGGCATTGCCACACAATGCCTTTACCACACATCATTTACCATGCACTGCCTTTACAACGCCCTGCCTTTTCCACGCATATACCTTTACAAGCGTGCCTTTACAAAGCACGGTCTATCAATCAATTCGGACTCGCAAAGCGCTGCTTATTACCCATGAGGGTATGCAGGTGCTGTGGGTAGCTGCTGCTGGGCCTGGTCAATCAAACAGCCAGGTTTTTAGCCTGTTTCTGAACTTCTGCAGGGATGAGGAGGTCCGAAGGTGGAGGAGGTGCATGAAAGGGTTTACAACCAGATGAAGTGAGAGAAAGCAGGTGCAGTAGAACATTTGACCACTACAGCAGCCTTGGGAGAACCATCATCAGCTGCTGTTATTATAACACCAGCTGCCTGTGAGGAATTGATTCACGTGGATATTCACCACATGAAATGCCACATGCTTGTTGCTGTAAAAATGGGTGCATTCTTGGTTACAGTGAAGACGCATCACTGTTTTGCTTCCAGCGACTACATAATATTTGTTGAAGCTTGAAGCCAGTTGCTTCTTTGCATTTCCTCATCCTTACCCTTTTTATTACCCTGTTCACCTTTTGTTAAAAAAAGAAGAAAAAAATTACAATTCTTTAATAAAGAACCCTCTAGAAAAAAATTATCGCCGCTTTAGCGGCAGAAAACTGCCTCTAAAGCGGCGATAATGGGCTTGATCATATGCCCTCAAGAATTCCCATAGAAGCCCATGTTCTGGTGTCAACATGGGCTTCTATTGGAATTCTCTGTGGCATGCCGCTAAAGCAGCGATAATTTCAACGCCGTGCTTGATAATATGCCCCTCTGTGTTTTTAATGATTCAGTGGCTGTATCGGTGTGAGAGTGGGTGTGTCCGTGAGTGTATTGCTGTGTGTGTTAGTGAATGCATTAGTGTTTCACTGGGTGTGTCAGTACCTGTTTCGGTGTATGCCTGGCCGTGTCAGTGTCTGCATTAATGTATGCTCAGGTGTGTCAGTGTATGCATTAGTATCACCCTGGGTGTGTCACTCTATGCATCAGTGTGTGTCTGGGTGTGTTATTGGATGCATTTAAGTTAGATTATGTGTGTCAGTGTCTGTATTGGTGTATGCCTGTCAAAGTCTGCTTTCGTGTATGCCTGGGTGTGTCAGTGTATACATCACTGTGTGCCTGAGTATCTTATTTGATGTATTAGTGTTTGGATGGGTGTGTCAGGATTGCTGTATGCCCCGTGTGTGTCAGTGCCTGCAATGGTAAGTCCCTGGCTGTGTCAGTGTGTGCATCAGTGTGTGCTGGGGTGTGCTATTGAATGCATTAGTGTTTGGCTGGGTGTGTCAGTATCTGCACTGCTGCATTCCTGGGTGTGCCAGTGTCTGCATTCAAAGTCTCTAGGTGTGTCAGCATCAGTGTGTGCCTGGGTGTGCCAGTGTTTGTGTCAGTGTGCCTGGATGTGTTAGTATATGCAATAGTGTGTGCCTAGGTATGTTATTTTATGCATCAGTATGTGCCTGGGTGAGTTAGCATATGTATCAGTGTGAACCTGGGCATGTGTTTGTATGCATTTATGCCAATGCATTACTGTTTGGCTGGGTGTATCAGTGTCTGAATTGCTGTATGCCTGGGTGTGTCACTGGTAAGTCCCTGGGCATGTAAGTGTGTGAATCAGTGTGTGCCTGGGTGTGTTATTGGGTACATTAGTGTTGAGCTGACTGTGTCAGTGTCTGCATTACTGAATGCCTGGGTGTGTGAGTGTCTGCATTGGTAAGTCACTGGGTGTGTCAGTGAATGCCTGGGTGTGTTATTGGATGCATTAGTGTTTGGCTGGGTGTCTCAGTGTCTGCATTGCTGTATGCCTGGGTGTGCCAGTGTCTGCATTGGTAAGTCCCTGGAAGTGTCAGTGTGTGCGTCAGTGTGTGCTTGGGAGTGTAATTGGATGCATTAGTGTTTGGCTGGCTGTGTCAGTGTCTGCATTATTGTATGCCTGGGTATGTCAGTGTTTGCATTGGTAAGTCTCTGTGGGGCTTATTTGTGATGCTGTGGCAGAGGAAAAAATGCTCCACGTTGCGCAATATTTACAAAGTGACACATCACTTTATAAAGCCCTGTGCTACATTATACCTGCATCAGGTATAATGTATGCAGGGTGGGCGTTCATCTGCGAAAAAGGGTCATTGCTGTATGCCTGGGTGTGACAGTGTCTGCATTGGTAAGTCTCTGGGTTTCTCAGTGTGCACATCAGTGTGTGCCTGGGTGTGTTATTGGATGCATTAGTGCTTGGCTGGTATGTCAGTGTCTGCATTGCTATATGCCTGGGTTGTCAGTGTCTGTATTATAAGTCTCTTAGTGTGTCCGTGTATGCATTGGTGTGTGCCTGCGTATGTTGGTGTTAGCGTCAGTATGTGCCTGGGTGTGTTAGTGTATAGGCCAGTGTGTGTCTGAGGTGTTAGGGTATGTATTAGCGAGTGCCTGGGTGTATTAGGGTGTACATCAGTGTGTCCCTGGGTGTTTTAGAGTATGCATGAATGTGCACCTGAGTGTGTTAGTGTATACATGAGTGTGTGTCTGTGTGTGTTAGTGTATGCATCAGTATGTGCCTAGGTGTGTTAGCATATGCATCTGTGTAAGCCTGGGTATATCAGTGTATGCATCAGTGTGTGCCTTGGTGTTTTATTGGCTGCATTATTGTTTGGATGGGTGTGTCATGTCTGCATTGCTGTATGCCTGAGTGTGTCAGTGTCTGCATTGGTAAGTCTCTGGGGTTCTCAGTGTTTGTAGGAAACCGCCTCTCTGTACAGTATACTAAAATTAAGTACACTATGTAGAGAGTGTGGGAAATCCCCAAAAGGCAGGTAGAGGTAAAAGTAGATAATACAAACTCTCTTTTTTTGGTAGTGTGGGCGAGCAGTTAGGCTTATCAATCAATCAATTAATCAATTAAGTGGTTTGTAAAGCACAACAACTCACCAGTAAGGGTATCAATGCGCGGGGGGTGGGACAGCAGATCTGTCGCATGGCACTGTGTTTCAGTCAAACAGCCAGGTCTTGAGGTCCTTCCTGAATTGGGGAAGTGACGATGATTGCTTTAGGGGGAGAGGCAGGGTGTTCCAGGTCTTTGGCTTATCAGAGGGCAGTGTCAAGCATTTGTTGTACTCACAGAGGTAATGATTGAGACACAGACTCAAGGATAAATCCAAGACCAATTTGAAAAATGTCTATTTTTGTATAATTCTTAAGATAAAGAACACAGTTCTAAGATAAGTAATTTTTCGAGTTACGATTTTTCAAAATTTGAAAATCATATCACTTTTGTGCGCAATTACGTACCATAGGAAACAATGGAAAAAAAGTAGCAAAATGCATAGAAATTCAGGAAATGCTTTCACGAAGTTCGCCTTCTCATTCTAGGTGAATGTTAGGACCAGGTCCAAAGTTCCAGCATGAGAACTTTGGGACGTCCAGACCGGGCAGGAGCAGAGCTGCTGAGGTCTTGGAAGCTGGTGCGCAAAGACGAAGGGGGCCACTTGAAAAAGAACTGTACAGAGGGATTAACAGGTAAGTCCAATGGGTCACCTTAGAGTGAGGAGGTTGCCAGGGCCTGGGGACCAAAGGGGCAGGACTGGCTGGTCAGTGCTGGGGCCAGTGGGGCAGAGCAAGCAAGTCAGCAGGGCGTTGTGCGTCTTTGAGGTCCTCGCTGGCAGGACCAGGCAACTTGGAGAAGTGATCTAGGGACAGCTTGGCCACTCAGGAAGTGGATCTCAGGTGTCTTGACATCCCTCGATAGGTGCTTACTTCTGGTGTTTCGGAAGTTCAGTGTAGACTCTTCTTCTTGGTGTTTGCTGTTGGGAGTCCAGTACCACGGGTATTGGTACGCCGTGGCTCGGGTAGGTCCTGGTGCCTCCAAACTTTGTGGGGAGGCAAATCTTCCCCTCTGAACCTGTTGTACTTTTTGTTGCTTCATTGCTGCATCAAGGACGTCTGGGAGCAGCAAGTTGACAAACAGGACTTCACAGGATTGGTGCCTGCAGTGTACAGGGGAGTGATACCTTCACTCTAAGGGAGCTTATCTGCAATTTCTTGAAGGCTGGAGGTGCTCTGGGATTCTTGAAGTCCTTTCAGGTTTCAGGACAACACAGCAGCAGCGATTGTAGAGTCCTGGGAGCAGCAGGCAGAGTTGGGCACTTTTTTCTTCTGCAGGTCAAATCTGATGTTCAGGTGTCAGGGTGTCACCTAAATTCTAAATTTAGGGGCATTTCAAGGGAAAACAGGTAGTAGCCACCCTCTAATGACCACTTCCTGTGGGAAGAAGCACTACCCTAGCCCTGATAGGATGTTTTCTCACCATGCCAAGATGGTGATAATTCAGGAGAGGGGTTCACCTTCCCCGTCTGCCCTAGGGGTGGAGTAGGCTAAGTGAGGACCCTCCTCCTAATCCAACTAATGTTCCTGCCTTTTCTCCTACTAAACGTGGAGCAGGAAAGGGGGCCTGGCCTCCCCCAGTATCTGGAGGTTCCTGGGTTAGATTTTAAAAGTGGCATTGCCTTTAAAGCTTTCTGCCCAGGAAGGCCATCCTATCCTGGAAGAGGTGTGAATCACCTCAGCCCTGAGTAGGCTGTGTCTCTGTCCTCTGAGAGCGCTGGCTTTCACCCCATGAGGTCAGAAATATGCCTGGTAGTGCCAGCCTGTCTAATACAAGTCAGGAACCAAACCAGTGCTTGATAGGTTTTCAGTAGGGGTAGGCGGTGAACTCCACTCCGCTGGAGGAGCTTTTGGAGTTTCCCCACTCTGTGCTCCACTTGAAGAGCAGAGTTTGACTAAAAACTTTGCCTCCTGCGTAGCTTAGCGGAGTTCGCTGGCCCACCCCTGCCAAGAAGCACAGATTTTCTGTCTCATGATTGCTGGCACAGCGGGAATAACAACCCCTCTTTGGCCAGAAGGGAGTCTGGACCTTAATTTGTGAAATCCTTCTCAAGCAACAGTTTTGAGTTAGATTTGTTTGGCATGCTGGGAGAGGTGTGCCCTCCTTGGAGATGTGAGGAGTGAGGATGAAGACATTACATTAAACCAGCTCTGACCCTAGAAACTACAAACAATAAAAAAAGAATGTTTAACACTCGCATCCTCCTGCGAGTTTGGAAAATGTGACAATGTCTCTATATTTGGAAACAGTTTCTATATCTGCAAAGGCAAGTCATGGTTTCTACATGTGGGACCTATGCATACATTCACAGTGAAAGGAAAAGATATTCATTGTCATAAAAAACACCAAACTACGAAGTACACCAAACTCCAACTGCTCGTCTCAATTCTACAAGAGCACTCTTACAAAGAGTGATTCTGAATGTGTTGTACTTTCCTTTCCGCAGTACCAGCCCGTTCTCTCCAGGTGATCTGCTGCTTTCGAAGATGACTGCCCTGGTAGGTAAATTAGTTTCAGCCATCAGGGACCACTGCTCGAGCATGGGGGTCATATTGGAACAGGAGAATCTTGTTCATAAGCAGCATACCAGAGCGTGCCTTTTTTGTTCTCTTTCTATCTCCATTGCTCTGCTCTGCCTGGGTATGTCAGTGTCTGCATTGGTAAGCCACTGGGTATCTCAGTATGTGCATCAGTGGGTGCTTGGGTGTGTTATTGGATGCAATAGTGTTTGGCTGGATGTGTTTGTACTTGTATCGCTGTGTAGTTGGGTGCGTCAGTGATTGCATCAATGTGTGTCTATGTGTGTCAGCGGCTGTATCAGTGTGAGTACTTCTATCTGTGTGCAGCTTGGTGTGTGACTTTCTGTACTGATGTGTGCCTAGGTGTGTTAGTAACTGTAGCAATCTGTCTTTGGGTGTGCATCCTCAAAATCTAAAGTTATGCAGCAACTCTGCAAGACCTAATTGGTAAAGGACAATATCCCAATAGATGGTGTCATTGACCTTTATAAAAAGGAAAAACATGAAATATTTATTAGTTTTATAATTAATAGAATTACAAAAGTAACTGAAAATTTCAACAATGCATAAAGACATAATTCTAAGAAATAATTAAACATTTCTCACACTGTAAAGGTATGTATTAATATAAATAAGCATTTAATTTTCCCTGTTTAACTGCTCTCAGCTTCTTTACTCATACACTATAAGCAATGTACTTTTTAAGCAGTCATCATTGAAAAGTGAGGAAAAAAACAATCATAAATATTGTAGAAAAAAATCCAAACTGCACATTATCTCATTGCAATTAATGAACACTGTGCATTGCACTCACTACAAACAAACATACCATAACTTATTTAAATATTTTCAAATACTGTTTTGTGAACAACTACTTTAAACACATGCAGGTATGCCTTTACACCGGCAAGCACAAAATAAAGTGATGTCTGCAAGCATTGTACAATACCTTCAGGGGAAAATATTACAGCTAAATATGTGCAATGTAATATTTGTGGCATACAATTACCCAGCAGCACTGCCATAAAGTATTGACATGGAACAAGTTTCAATTGGAAACACTTAAAAACAATTCATGAAAGTGTGTTCAACTGAATGATGCAGGAGATACTAGGTGCAGCTGAATATTCCACATCTACAGCACCCTTGGGGGAATCTGCATCAGCTGCAGTCATCATAATACCAGCAGCCTGTGTAGATTTGAGTGAGATGGTTGCTCACTGTGCAAAGCGCCACATGTTTGTTGCTGTAAAAATGTGTCCTGTGGGTCCATGTTCCCTTTTACTGTTCTCAGGTTGTGTTCTCATACATCACAAATGGTACTGTTGAAACAGTGATAATTGATCAGTTGGAAAAAATAATCATAAAGATTGTAGTAAAAATAAAAAAATAAACTGCACACTTTGTGAATATAAGTAGCTGTATGCATGTGTAAATGGGTCTGTCATTGACTGTACGGGTTTTTGAGTGGGTGTGTGACAGTGTGTGGGTGTGTCAGTACCTGTGTGAATGACTGTATAGGTGTGTGAGTACATGTATGAATACCTATATGGGTGTGTACGTTACCTTAAGTTACATTAATAATAAATATAGTAATAATTTTACAAGTGTTTTTTATGAACATATTAGAATACAATTTAAACAAAACAATTAACAATGAAACATAATATAACATAACTTATTTAACTATTTACAAATACAGAACCTCACTAAAATTTAACGTTTGATTAACTACTGTAGGAACTCACCCATATACTTACACTGCTACTGTCTGTTTACTTTACCTCTCCAAATTTTTAACAGAGAAGAAGTAAGCCAGATTAAAGGAATTTTATTTATAAAAGCACGTAATTTGACAATGAGGCGGAAATCATTTAACCCCTTCAGTGCCCATGACGAGATGGTCTCGTCATGGGCCGCGGTTGCGCTGTGCCCATGACGAGACCATCTCGTCATGAACTCCGCCCGCTAATAGAAAGCCCGGCACAGGGCGGGGAAAGGGCGGGGCACGCAAGAGGTTAAAGAATTACAAATAAGAAAGTTTAGGAAGAGAGTATTACAGAATTTGGTACGAAAAATGTGGGAGACTAAGCTGAGAAGTGCAGCACCCAAACAAAAAATAATAATGAGAGATTGTGGTTGATAAAGTATTTGCCCTGAAGCGCAAACTATTTATTTTGATACTAAACAGAATGAAAACACTGGGTAAAACAGTGTTGTCTATGAAGAAAAAAAAGACCGAAAAGGAGAATGAAAGTGTAAGTGTACTACTGAGCCTTTCTTTAATGAAGAAAGCTACTTACAAGAAGACGAATTAGTGTAGGTAGTTGAAACAACTGGCTGATGTTATGAAGTAAATCACTCAGGTGCACCTATGGTCTCCTATCCCCACCACTTTATCAACTTTGGGAGCAAGAAAATCAGCAGCAAACTCACCTCCATTCTCAAAGCATCCATTGCCATGGCTACCTTTCCAGAGGAGTGGAAGCATGCAAAGATCAAGCCCCTCCTCAAGAAACCCTCTGCCAACCCCTGCGAACTCAAGGATCACCACCTCCATCTATCTGCTCTCCTTCCAAGCTAAAGTCCTTGAGAAGGCTATCAGCCACCAACTAACTGAACACCTGGAGAGCAACAATCTGCTAGGCACCTCCCAATCTGGTTTCTGTACCAACCACAGCACCAAGACCCACCATGATCACTGCTACTGATGACATCAGAACTCCCCTCGACCGGAGAGAAACAGTGACCCTGACCCTCCTCGACCTCTCAGCAGAATCCAATACCATTTCCCACCACACCCTTATCAAGAGACTTCATCACATTGAGATCCAGGGAGATGCCATCAAAGAGATTGCCTCCTTCCGCACAGGAAGAACCCAGAGAATCTGCCTCTACCACGGTTCCCTTCGGAACCAAAGAGCATCAACTGGGGCGTCCTTCAAGGCTCATACCATTGTCTCAACATCATATCCTACGCAGACAGCACCCAGCTCATACTCTCGCTTTCAGAAAACCACTAGGACGAACTTCTACAAGTGCATGATGAGCGTCACAGACTTGATGAAAGCCAACTGCTTAAAACTTAACAGGGACAAAACAAAAGTTCTTATTTTTTCGAACAACACCTCCCAATGGAACAACTAATTGTGTTCCTCCAAACCTGAATCCACACACTTCGACTGACTCGCCCGCAACCTTGGCATCATCCTGGACAGCAAACTCTGCATGAAAAGCCATATCAGCGCAGTCTCTTCTGCTTGCCTCCTCACTCTCTGCATGCTCTGAAAAATGTTCAGACGGCTCCCCATCAACACCAGGAAAACTGTCACTCAAGCCCTCATCACCAGCTGGCTGGATTATGATGACGCACTCTATGTAGAAATCTCCACCCATCGCCTGAAGAGATTCCAGATGATACAAAACTCAACTGCCAGACTCATCCTCGACCTCCCTAAACAGATCCCCATGAGCCCCCGCCTCAAGAAGCTCCACTGGATCCCCATCCAGTAAAGATACCAATTCAAGATGCTTAGTCATGCCTACAAAGCCCTACACAGCCAAGAACCAGCATACATCAGCCACTGCATGAACTTCCACCAACCCCCCAGACACCTGTACTCTGACTCCCATGCCCTCGCTTACACTACCCGCATCCGCCAAAGCAACAGTGGAGTACATTCCTTCTCCTACCTTGCCGCCAAGTCCAGGAATGACCCTACCCTTCACCTCCTCATCCTCGCTCAAGACCTTGCTTTTTGATTGATCCCACCTTCAGCAGCAAGAGCCCAGTATCTGGAGACCCTCATGGGTGATTAGCTGCACGCTATAAATCCTGATTGATTGATTAATACCCATTTCCTGTGCAGCTTCATCTTGCCACTCTCACATTACTAGTAAAAAGCAAATCTGTGGGTGCAGAGATTTCCACGTGGAAAAGATAAGAGAGCTGGAGGCAGAGGTCTTTGCACATAGGTTTGTGAATAGCACTCCAGTACTTCTACTTTACATACTACATAATACATATGAACAGGTCCCTTGGAGAGGTCAGGTGTTTCCAGACCTGAAATTACCAGGTCCGGAAACACTGAGCCCAGTTTTACTGGGTGTGGATCCACACCTCGTAAAATTGCTCCTGCAGAGGGGCACAGGGGTGGTTGGGGGTACTGTGCAGCACCCACTCACTTCCGCCAGCACAACTACAGAAGCAGACAACTCTCCCACAGCATTGTCTTACCCTGCTGTCCTCTGCCCACCTCCCTACCCAGGCCCCATGCCTCCAACTTGCAATACCCTTCCACCATTTACCACCTCCTCGAAGCAGGCAGTAAAAAGAAACAGAAAAGAAAGGATCAATTAATCAACACATGGAGGGGGATTTATGTGAAAACTGACCCAGTATTACTGGGTTCGATTGGTATTGAGTGTTCGGGGTGGAATAACTTATGATGTCAGTTTTTTGGAATCAAATAATCTAGGCGCCATTTATCCCTGCAACAAATAATGGAAGTAAGGCATTTTAGGAAAGAATCAATGACCCCAAGAATTATTTATGTCCATGGACAAGAAGTAGTTCAACCTCGAAATTTATGATAGAACGAAGATGTACTTGGTGGTAGGCTGTATGTCTAAGCATTATATACGGAAATATTGTCTGACCAAAATCTTGTGTTCTAAGATTTGTATACAACAACATACCTTCATTGTTTGTAAATTTACTATTATTAACTCCATTGGGGCGATATTTTCGCAAAAAATATTTAGGACATGATCTTTCTATCAGACATTCTTCTGACAATGTTCTGACATTATTCTGGTGCCAATCCACATGGGAACTAGTAAGGGATGCAGCACTCTGAATGTTGTGTATGTTGGAGGTGTACTGTAAACATGCATCATAAGTCTAGACATAGATCTTCACATTTGTTTAATCTACTGAGTGACCACCAGCACGACTTACTAGCTGAGCTAGCCATCCAGAACAACAACCAGCAAACTAGACTAGACCCCGTGCTTAATTTGAGCCAGCGGTTTCCAGTGCTCGGCACAGGCATTTAATTGTCAACACTGGAACTTATGACAGTCTGCCACAGAGTGGCACAGTCTGTCCAATTTAGAAATGAGCACAACAGTAGCATACTAATTCAATATAGATTAAAAGGGATTAATACCTGCCACCCAAGCTATCCTTAAAGTGTTGGGCACCTGGAACAGTCAGAATTGTCACTGATGTACCATAAAAATAAACTAAAGGACTATACCTACCAATAGTTCCAATCTTATTACCAAATAATCAGTCAGTTGGCAGTGAAGAAGATTAAATCGTTTTTTGAACAAAATACTCTATAGAGGAGCCTCGCCGAACCTCACCCATCAGGTGCGCCGAGAAGACTGTTGGCTCCTATTCAAACATGAGGTTATATACGTTTCGGTTCAACACATATAATCACTGTAAAAAGAAAAACACCAGTTGGCCCTCGAGCTCCAGGAAAGGACCATATATGGCACACGTCAGATCAGTACAAAGGCTTGACTATCTATTACTGATGAGGTCAGGAGGGGTGACTCCCTTTCGTCTTGGTGCCTGGGAGTGTAGACACGGCGCCTCCAGGAATGCACTTATCACCCCCAAAACCAGATGCGACCTTGAGTCATAGAACAGTCGAGTAAACAGCCTACCTTCAGCTGCTACCAGTAACTCAGATGAACTGGGGCCTGACAATTGCACGTGATCAACGCGTGATCACGCCCCGTACTCAAGCATGTGATGAAATGATGGCGTCTGTATGGTTCTCGGCCTACTCTTTTAGCAATTGATATACAGGGGGGAAATAAACGAGTTTCCTATAAGCAAATGTATATATATCAAACAGGGAGTGTACGTATAGATGCATCATGCTAACATAATATAGGTCCGATACTCCTTATATACGGGAAATCTACTTTTTTATCCCTCAGAACGGCCCTTTTAGCATGATGTAGCTAACTAAAATAGCTCAATCTTCAAAAATTCCCTCATCAATCTTCATGAGGTCTTTGAGTTCCTGCTGAACTAGCTGAGCTTTTACCGCTGTTGGGGATGGACCAGACAAAGAGGAAGTGAGTTGTGTCGCGCAATAAGAGCAACATGCAGGTCCACATTGTACACAAACACAACACGTGAATATGATACCGGCTATACATGCCAGCACCATCAGAATTTTCCATCCCCAAGTAGACAGCAAACCCCAGAACCAACCAGAGAGAGCCCACGTACCAGTTTTTACATATATCTCAGAAGCTAAACGATGTAGCTTCTGTATAGCCAAATGGACGTAGGGGGCGGAGTCAGGAATATAAACACAGCAGGAGCTGCCGATCACACGGCATGCTCCTCCTCGATCTGCCAAGATAACGTCCAAAACCATACGGTTCTGAAGCGAAACTAGTCTCGTCGCCTGCAGCTCAACTGTTATATTGGTCAGTATTCCTGCAGTAGTGTTAATTACCCCTTCAACTACTCTAGACAAACGTCCTACTTCTTGGCTAGTAATCATAGGCCCCCAAAAGGGGAAAACTCCCTTCATAATGTCGGTGAAATGCTGCAATGGAGTATTGGTCTGATCTATATCATTGGTATCCATCACCCTTTTATTCTCCTAATAAGCACGCTACGTTTTTTTAGTCGGTGATCCTTGTGATAATTAGATGGGGCAATATAGACTGGAGGGTACAGGAAGGACAGGTAGCAACATCCAGTCCAACTTCGTGGAAGCCAAGTATAGGCACTTTCTCCACAAACAAAATATACATTAGGAGGGGTCAACAACGGAGGACTGCTAAAGGTGCGCAACTGATAAGTGTAATTACATCGGCTTTCTCCTACTGATATGTACCCTACTCCTTGAACACAAAATGTAGAGGTACTGTTCAATACAGGTACTGGAATAGCCCTAGCGTCAGTAACATTACGGTCCTGAAAGTGTCGATAATATTGAGTGAAATTGAATTCAGCAAAATCCAAAATTTCATTTTTCAACCAAGTGACATTTTCATGCGTTGTATACATATTCATACAGGCATTTGGATCTAATGTTCCCTCTCCATTATTTCCATCGGGGTTGAACCCTTGATGAACCTCTATATATGCTAAAATCATTTCATAATCCTCCTCTGAAAACCTTCGAGCGTCCACAGTGTAATGCATATACATCATAGAGAGCAATTTGAACCAAGTCTCGCAACTTCCCAGATGGGACAAAGGTAGGGATATAAATAAGTTGTGCTTATGCATAACAGATGGTAAAAGACCACAAACCCAACAATTTGTAGTATTAATGGCACTGTGTGCTTGATGAAGCATTTCAATGAATGCGTTTTTCACATAAGTCTGACGATGCCTTTCCTTATGAGGGGCTAAAGTATGAAACACATTTTCCGGAGGTGGGGTAGGTGTCCCTAAAACAGTATGCATAGTGTGGCGAAATTCTAAATATATGAATACTCCCAGTAATATAATTAGCAATATTGCTATTGTAGCTATAAATGCAATTTTAACACGATTGGTCCAACTGGAAAAAACAGGCATATATGTAGGAAAATAGCGTGGTACAAAAGGACGTTCCTCTTCAGGAACAAAACGAGCAAAGGAATACATGCTAACTAAAAGTCCAACAATAAACTAGGGCAATGCAGTCCAACCCGCCAGAGGGTGCTTCTTTCCTGTGTCCGTTTAGAGCGTCACAGGCAGGCTCCGATCATTCATCACAGATAATACCAAAACAAACGTCTCACGTTGGAGTTATGTTCTCACACAACCCTTGAAGAAAACACAACCTGGGCCACTTTAAACATGAGATTCAGTGTTTCTTTCTGAACAGAGCAAACAAATGTTCAAGGCTCTCAGCGCGTTCAGTCCAGTGTCTCTCTCAGTACACCAGAAGCGTACACTAGCAGACATTCATAGCACAGGTTTGTACCCTATCACTCCAGTCTCTCCCTATCTCCTACCATGTTCATCTGGTGTACCGTGTTGTTTTCTGGGCCGCAGGTTGTATCAAGTATGGCCAGTCACTTCTTGATCAGGAAACAAAACAGAGGATGACGAATCCGGGGAAACAGGGGTACTGCGAGCCTCTGGATTAGCTGTAGGAACAACAGAATCTGGGGCGATCAATTGTACTGATTATAGAGCCCCTTCCGAGCCTGGTACACCTTCTCCTTGCCCGTCTCCAATTACCCGGGTGTCAGAAAAAGGGATGAATCGAGGAACTCGCTCACTTTCCTGAGTCAGAACCCCGTCCTGGAGTCGCTGATCATATGGAAGAGGGAGGGGTAGTTTTTTCAGATGTGACACATGAATCCACTGTCGCTTGCCGTTTACTTTAACCGCCGTCCGCGTGGCAACTTGAAACGGTTTCGACCAACGAGGATCCAAGCTGGATTTGCGCTAATAGTTATGGACCACAACCCACTGTCCCGGTTCCAAGCGGTGTCCAGGACCCTCCGGCAGGGGCTGCAAAACTGCTGAGACCTGTTGATGAACGGAACGAAGATCTGTAGTCAAAGCATACAAATAGTCTGTCAACATAGGATACTCTATAACACGAAACGTTCTGGGTCTCGAAACGCCCCAAGCATTAGCAGGGCGTCCAAAAGTGACCTCATACAGAGACAAACCAGAACGAGAATGTGGGGTAACTCGTACTGACATTAATGTCAGCGGCAGAGCATCTGGCCACCTCAATCCAGTACTTTCTTGAATTTTAGCTAATTTGAGCTTTAATATCCCATTATACTTCTCGAGCAACCCAGCGGACTGGCGGTGTCGAGCCGCATGGAATTTCTGTTTAATCTGTAGTCCATTACATATATGTGTGATGAGTTCCGCATAAAAATGTTTTCCGTTGTCACTCCAGATCACACGAGGCAATCCGTAGCGAGGGAAATACTCCTTTGCCAACGCTTTTGCCATTGCCAAAGCAGTGTTTTCTTTTGTCGGGTAGGCTTCCACCCATTTACTGAAAGCGCATACCACGACTAGAACATACTTCAAATTGTTAACGCGCTCCAGCTGGATATAATCCATTTGCAGCACCTCAAAAGGCAAAGATGGTGGTGCAAAATTTCCACTCAGAACAGGCTCCCTGCCCCCTGGATTATGTCGTAAGCAAACCATGCAATATTGTACTAAATTAGCAGCAGTCTTAGAAATATTGGGATTATACCATACAGGATCTAATAATGCACAAATACCTTTCACCCCAATATGAGCTGAACTATGTGCCATTGTCACCACTGCATTCACTAATGCATTAGGCAACAGCCACTGCTGCTTTTCTGTCAGATCAATCCAACAACCATCTGCATGTAATTTCCCAATTCGCTCTTTCCAGTGAGCCAGTTCAATAGGGGTAGCTTCTTTCTGTATTTCTCGGACACTCTCCATGGTATTATCAAACATCTCTGTTTCAGCCACCCACCTAGCAGAACTAGTTACAAACATTGAGGTCAATTTGGATTTCGCAATTTTGTTAGCTACTTGATCGGCAAAGGCATTACCCTCCCCCACTGCATCAACCACTGCCTTGTGTGCACTGCATTTGACTACAGCCACTATTTCTGGTAACGTCAATGCTGTCAGTAATCGCAAAATCAAAGGGCCTTGCTGTATTCGCTGACCATGAGAAGTAAGAAAACCTCTTTCTGCCCAGAGTCGACCGAAACTATGAGCCATGCCAAAGGCGTACTGTCTGTCGGTATAAATATTTACTCTCCGTCCTTCACTTAACTCAAAGGCCCGAAACAATGCCACTAATTCAGCCGCCTGTGCTGACTGATAGGGTACTCGAGAAGTCTCAACTATAGTGTGAAGAGTAGTTATCGCATATGCAGCAGTTGTCGTGCCATCCAGTAACTTGAAACAAGAGCCATCGACGTACAATACCCCTTGAGGGTCAGATAGAGGAGTGTCAGTCAGGTCTACTCCTCCCTTCGTTTCTTCCTCAGTCCGAAATATATAATCATGAACATCATTGTTTTTTTCATTCGAAGGGAGGGGTAGTAACGTAGCCGGGTTCAGAGTGGCACATCGTTTAATCGTAATGTGTGGAGCAAACAAAGTCAATTCGTATCCAGTAAGACGTGCACTTGTAAGGTGCTGGGTCTTTGTCTTGTTCAATAATGTATCCACAGCGTGCAGTACCATCACTGTGAGTTCAGTGTTCAGAACGAGCCCTTCCGACTGTCGAATAGCCACCGCAACCGCAGCAGTAGCTCTTAAACAGCTAGGGAGTGCTCTGGCGACGTTATCCAACACCGCCGAGAAATAGGCACAAGGTGTCTGCTTACCACCAAATCCTTGTGTTAACACAGAAAGTGAGCAACCGTACACCTTGTGTACGTAAAGCACAAAAGTCAGGAGTACCAAGAACAGGTGCAGAACAAAGCGCAGATTTCAAAGAGTCAAAAGCATCTTGACAAGCATCAGTCCAGGGTAAAGGTTCATGCACATCTTTAGTGGTTAAATACAGAAGAGGTTTAGTAAGAAGGGAAAAATTAGGGATCCATTGGCGACAGTAAGAAGTTATGCCAAGAAATGCACGAACATCACGCTGAGTACGAGGTACAGACATATTAAAAATGGTAGTCACACGCTCAGGGGTTAGTCTCCTCCCCTCTTTCGACAGTAGATGACCGAGATAGGTCACCTCCTGTCGACAGTATTGAAATTTAGAAAGGCATACCTTATTGCCGTTAGCAGCCAAATGAGACAATAATTGTACAGTGGCTTTCTTACATCCTTCCTTGGTATCAGAGGCCACCAACAAATCATCTACGTATTGCAAAAGCACATTACCAGGGGGCAAAACCAAATCATCCAACAACGTTTTCAAAGCTTGACTGTAAATACTAGGACTCTCTGCGTACCCCTGGGGAGCGCGACAGAACCGGAAGCTGCGAGCAGACAATGAGAAGCCGAAAATATGATGGCTATCAGGATGAATCGGAATGCTAAAAAAAGCATTCTTTAAATAAATCACTGAGAAATATTTAGCAGTAGGAGGAATCATAGTGAGAATAGTAGTGATGTCTGAAACCACAGGGTATTAGGGCACCACTATTTTATTAATTTCGCGCGAATCAATCACAAAACGATAGGTATCAACATAATCAGGATCGCTTCCGACAGGGGCTCTCTTTAAGATAGGCAAAATGGGGCTGTTGCACACATTAGGAGCTGTCTCTTCCACCACACCCCGCTTTACCAAATCTTGTATGATGGAGAGCAAAGCCTTCTCACCTGCCGGAGAAATTTTGTACTGAGGTATACGAGGAAGCCGAGCATTTTGCTTCAAAGTAGTAGAGACGGGCAGAATCTTTATAGTCCTACATCTGTGTCACCAGTGGCCCACAATGTTGCTGGAATAGCAGCGAACTCAGGAGGGAGGGGTTAATTTTTAGTAAAACACTGCAAAGTATGCTTCCCAAGGGGATTAATAGTCAAGTGAACGGCGTAAGGTGAACAATGAATCTTAGCATGTAATTTCTTCAACAAATCCAAGCCCAACAAATTTTCACCACAATGGGAAGTCAAAAGAAACGGGGAGTCTATCGTAACAGGACCAATGGTAAAAGGAATAGGTTTGGAGTTGGGGCTCACCACCGGAATTCCCGAGAATCCTACCGAAACATTATTGTGCCCGGACAGAGCAGCCCCTGGGACCAGGGAACGAGAAATAGAACTATTCATTGCACCTGTATCAACTAAAAACTTTTCAGATGTCCCCATCAAATGCGCCTCTACATAAGGCCCTTGCTGATCAACGGGTACTGACACCTGGCCCTCACTCTGTCCATGGCTATCCAATGCGTAAGCATACCCTTCGGTCGCGTCCACAGCACAGTCCTCATTATAATACTGCCTACCTCGCGGGTTATCAAAATAATTATTTTCTTGTCCAACTTGCGTCGCCTCTTTTTGTCGCATATCACTGCGATCCACACCTTCCCGACCTCTTCCTCTACTTCTCATAGCCCCGTTCTGGGCCAGCAACAACGGACACTGAAATCGCCAATGCCCTTCCTCCTTACAATAAGCACACTGATTTGGTCCCAAAACGACAGCCGACCCTCTGCCTCGTCCAGTTCCCGCCCCCCTCGGGACGAACCCTCTACCGCCTCTCTCTCAGCCTCTTCCTTGAGCAACTTGTTGCAACAACACCCGTGTTTTAAGATCCTTCGTTCTCTTTTCCGTCTTATCCTTACTCTCATTTTCTCTATGTTCATAATACTGGGCCATACTCAATATTGCCGAGGGCGTGGAAGTGGTCCAGGTACTTTCAGCGGCTTGTAGCCTTGCAGAGACTTCTGGTAACAAATTGGTCACAAAACGATTAACAAATAATCGTATACCGCCTTCCAATGATAAATCCTGTCCACTAAAATCAATAAATACGCCCTCAAATCTAGTGAAAAAATCAGAAACACTTTCATCTTTCTTCTGTTTACATGCAGTCAATTTGTCCCAATCCACTTTACGAGGCGGAATTAAGGAATGCATGTAAGTGATAATACGGCCAGGTAATGCCAATAATTCAGGGTTCGGCTTATCTCCAGGCTTACGTTCCTTGTCCCAATCTTTTATCTGCTCCCATGTTCCGCCTAATTCTTGAGCATGGTCCTGATCATGCACCTGACGCCATACGTCAACGGGAACTAACAATGCAAAAAATAGCTCTAGATCAGAAGAGGCCGCTTCTGTGAGTTTTTTATAATAAGCCGTGGGATTCTTCCGGGGGGCCGGGTAATTGCGATTTTAGCGAGAGGACTTCACTCCTCTTCCAGGGGGTGTAAACCCATTGCTCCTGCACTCGGGCATCTACACGAGGTCTAGTCACCACGCCATGGCCATCCATTAGTTCCGGTATTTCAGGATGAAAGATAGGATGAACTTCTCGCATAGGATGCTGAGCTTCCCACGAGGAACACTTTTGATGCATCCGTTCTCGATATTTTAATAAATTCTCCACATTTCTATACACTTCATCTGGGCTAAGTTCAGACTTATGAGCCCGGTCCCGGATGCCATACATCACTTGGGGTGCCATCCCTCCTGGAAAACACTGTTCTTAGAGAGTAATAATACATGCAGCCATGTGTTTCAAGGCATGTTACTGCATAACAGGCTCATAGTCTCGAAGCGTGTTCCATATATCAGTTATAGTGTAAATAGGGTGTTGCATCCACCGGGATGACTGATTCTCAATCATCTGTTTCTCATTCTGTCCTACAGCCGAACGTGTAAACAACTTACGTGCATCGAAATCCCCCGGAGCACGGAATGGAGTCGAAATAGCTGGAGATGGGGTCGTGCTTGCAGAAAGGGAAGCCCACACAGGGGTGAGAGGAGACAAAACAGCTGTGGAAATAACGGAAGACGGCAGGGTAACAGGCCATAAAGTAGCCTTCTCAGATACTGAGGGAGACAAAACAGAGGACGTTCCCGGAGAGGCAAGGGAAGAGGAAACAACGGGGCGGAAGCTGGAGATGCCTGTACTAGAGTCGGGGAACAACAGGATATATGCGCTGCGGAGCATAAGGTGGAGGTGGACGAGTATCCAATAAATCCTCCATCTCATCCTCCGCTTCAGGCCTAGCCACATAGGTCTTATCCACTTGCAATCTAAATTGTCTGTCCCCACAATCAATCCTTTGTTCAGTTTGTGCTTTATCATAAGCTATAGCTTTCTGCGTAATCGTCTGATTTCCTTTCATCCTACATACTTTCTCCTCCCGCATACATCTACGCTTTGTTTCCTTCTGCCACAGGCTTAGGGAGTCAAACATTGACTGTCGGCTTCGTTTAGAAAATAATCGATCCTGCAGAAAATGTATCTTTTTCTCATCAAAGGACCCGGTTAAGGGCCATTGTAATTCCACATTATCTTTAGTATATTTATGCCATAGTGTATTAAACAAGAGAGGTGTAATACCATGCTTTACATGCATATCATAACTTGGACTGCCCTCAGGCGGAGCAGGCTGACTTTTAGCCAAACGTGTATCATTAGGGCGGCAACAACATCCAAAACAACTCAATTTGCTAAAACACGGCATAGTTATTGTCGTCACGCGTTCTTCATTCGATCATAAAAATAAACTTCCAAACATGGCCATGTTCAAACATTCGCAAAACATACAACCCTCATGCTCATTCAAACATACACAAGACAATAAAATATATTTACATACAAAGATATTCAAATTGACGTCTTTTCAAACAAAGAACAGAGCCCGTCGACTCCTGTTCAAGGAGAATCAATCAAATTCAGATTCCAAGACCGACAGATACCAAAATCAAGCAGTCCAAAGACTACCAAGAGACCGTCAGACAGGTATCCCCACAGACCGACCTACAGACCATCTCGCAGCCTTCCCGATTCACTCTTGGGACTATTCTGACTAAGCCCGCTTCATTAGCACCGCTTCAGATATCTTCCCAAGGCTACCCAGGTACAGCCACAGGCTTTTCCGAGAGCAGTCCGGCCGGGCGCGCACCACACGTGCCACACCGGGCGTCCGATCGGCGTCTCTATTATTCACAAAAAGGTCCGTGGAGAATCTATACGTGCAGCCGCAATGCTGCCCCGTCAGACCCCCAAGATTCTCCGTGGTACACTGACCACCAAATACTTACACTGTTAACTGCTTCAAAAGCACTGCTCAGCAGTGCAGGCCAAGAACATCAAAACAATTCCACTCACCTGGTGCACACAGGTACAATTGCATGTTCTCCACTGCCAACTCCTGAAGACCAACACGGTCAGCTCCTGGGTTACGCCCGTAACACTCCGGTGAAGGGTCACTAGCAGCTGGGGATACTCTGATCGTGAGAGCGGAGTAAGTTCATACCAAAGATGGCTAAATTTCAAAGGATCCTTTTTCCGTCCACCCGCTCGAACAGAATTACCCCTTGTCCTTACCACCCCTTTACGGGGAGGACGACCCAGTCACGGAGTCCCGGCGGAGTCGCCAACTGATGTACCATAAAAATACTATACCTACCAATAGTCCCAATCTTATTACCAAAGAATCAGTCAGTTGGCAGTGAAGAAGATTCAATCGTTTATTGAACAAAATACTCTATAGAGGAGCCTCTCCGAACCTCACCCATCAGGTGCGCCGAGAAGACTGTTGGCTCCTATTCAAACATGAGGTTATATACTTTTCGGTTCAACACATATAATCACTGTAAAAGGAAAAACACCAGTTGGCCCTCGAGCTCCAGGAAAGGACCATATATGGTACACGTCAGATCAGTACAAAGGCTTGACTATCTATTACTGATGAGGTCAGGAGGGGTGACTCCCTTTCGTCTTGGTGCCTGGGAGTGTAGACACAGCACCGCCAGGAATGCGCTTATCACCCCCAAAACCAGATGCGACCTTGAGTCTTAGAACAGTCGAGTAAACAGCCTACCTTCAGCTGCTACCAGTAACTCAGATGAACTGGGGCCTGACAATTGCACGTGATCAACGCGTGATCACGGCCCGTACTCAAGCATGTGATGAAATGATGGCGTCTGTATGGTTCTCGGCCTACTCTTTTAGCAATTGATATACAGGGGGGAAATAAACGAGTTTCCTACAAGCAAATGTATATATATCAAACAGGGAGTAAATGTAAATGTAAATGTTGTAGACTTGTAAAGCGCACAGCTGCCCCAGCAACGGGGCGTCCCGCGCTGTAGACTGCTGGGGAACCCGTCCTGGCTATCCCTGTGAGATGGTCCCTTTCTGGGTATCTCCAAGGTGAAACCAGGCATCCCCGGCGTCTGTGGGGGGCCGTTGTAGAGATGAGGCAAGCTTAATGCCCAGAGTTGCCGAGTGTGTTCCTGGTTAGAGTAGGTACCGAGGCGAGAATTATCAAGTCCGTTTTGACCCTGGTCCACGACCCTGCCGCGTCGGGAATTGAACCCTGGTCCCTGGCCGATTCTCTGCTTACGGGTCTGCCGCCTCTAACCAGTGAGCCACACCTCTCTGTACGTATAGATGCATCATGCTAACATAATATAGGTCCGATACTCCTTATTTACGAGAAATCTACTTTTTTATCCCTCAATCACACTTATAGTGATTGTCAGTAATTACATTGATATTGTCATTGGAAGCGCTGACATGACAACGGGTGGTTCGAGCTGCAGTCGCCTCTTGACGAGGGCCTTGACACTTATTCTTTTTCCTACAGATTAAGCACTGTCTAGACCCCATTCTAAAGCCATGATTCTTAATTTCCCATTGGACAGGTTTAAGACAGAACTGTGGTAGGCACATTTGTTGTTGCTATCATACCACGTTTAGAAATAGTTGGCTGCAAATGAACTCAGTCACTCAGTTCTCTAAGGTGCATGTTTGGAGTACTTCACATGGAAATAAATTATGGTGAGTAGGAAGGTGTAGCTGATCTCTCATTTATTACAAGGATCAATCGACATGTCATTTCCATAATGTCTGAAGAGAGCAGCAGCCTTGCTCTTAATCTGACCGGGGCAGAAGATGATCACAACAACACAAGCTTACATAATCGTGACCAAACAAGCCTGGCTGGGATTGACATATTTGCTGAACTTCAAGGTTGTAAGCATTCACAATCCGCCACAACAGGATTAGCTACCTTCTTCTGAAAGACAGAGAAAAGAGTTACCAAACAAATGCCCCAGGTGGCCAAACAGAACTGCGATAAATTTACGGAAAAAGGGGAGAATAGGCCAGAGGAGACTGTGGCATGGAATAGGAGCAGGATATATGAGACATACAAATCAAGAAGGAGTTAGCACAGGAAAGGTTCCAGAGCTATAAAGGTAGATTTAGCAAAGGGCACTTGCCTAGCAACTTTTAATGTGATCTTCGTGAATGGGAAAGGGCAGGCATGCATTGTATTTAACATAATATGACGCATTCCTGTCCTTTCCTTGTGCTGGCGCCCTTTTGGCAGCCTAGTGCGAACGCCGGAACCCTTGCACCATGGTGCAAGGGTGCTTGCTTTGTAAACAGGATTGTTTTTAAGCATGAAGGGAGCACTCACATTCCACCCATTGAACGCCTTCCAAGGGCAGAGTGCCACAATGCTGAATTGCGTTACTTTGGATTTATTAAGCGCCATATAGGGCCATGCAAGATGGCCTTGCGTGGCATGATAAATCTGAATCCGTTCTTGCGTAGCCCTTGCGCCCCCTTGAGAAGTGCATGGGTGACACAAAAAAATCATAAATATGCCCCACAGTCTTTCAATCAAACGCTTTGCATATCTGCCACACCTTCTCAGCAGAGCATCACTGACTCCTACTCCTGCTGACTTTAGTACAGGTCTTCTGCTTTCCTCCCTATCCCCTCTCTTTCCCCCTGTGTCTATCCTTGGGAATAGGTTCCTCATTGCATTTCCAGGTTTTATTGGTTAGAAAGTTAGGGATTAGCATCAACAGCAAGCTGTGCAACCCAATTTTCTGACGGTTTGCTAGTCCGCTGAAAGAAATATCCATTTTAGCAAAGCATGGATTCTGAAATCAATCAGTAACAAGCAATAGAACAAGCTAATAGGAAAATTCAAGATGACATTACAGTCAATGGGCAAAAAAGTGCTTGTCTGCTCCTAAAGAGTAATGAATTATCACCACCAGCCACAACCCAATGCAGCACTTATCAATCGGGATGGATTTCACCTGGGCAGTTCTCAAGGGAATTATCACTGGTTAAGCGGCCACCACAGCACCGCCTGCCAGACGGTGAGCTATGGTCTTAGCCCATGATCACTACTGGAATGAGTTACCGCTGAATTTGGATTGTCGTTAAACACAGCATGGCGCTCATTTTGATCTGTTCATACATAGTAGGTCAATGAAGCAGTGATGTTATTTCCTACATCAATCAGTTTCAGCACCCTAAAATAGAGGCAACTTAGAGGGATGAGACAGCAGTGGCAGGTTTTACCATGGCCTCAGAAAGGAATTGAAAGACTCTTTGGCACTGGTAGTTAATAGTCTCGCAACTACAAATGCTTTGGTAGAATTGATGTTCAGCAAAGATTAAGATGCACTGAAAAAAAGATGTTTTTCTAACCACTAGATGCTTTTAACTTCTGATACCAATATAGGAGAAACCAATCCTGAAGAAACAATGCAGATTAGATCAGTACGTCGTCCTCTTACTAAGGAGGGGAAGGACACTTGACGAAAAGAATGAACTTGTCTATATTGTGGCAAATTAGGACATCTTGTGTTGGCTCCACCCCCGTGATGTCTTAGAGTGATGGCGTTGATTGACAGCAGAGCCTTAGTGTGTTTCATGGCTCAGATGTAAACCCAACACCACTATATATCTGCAGAAAAAGCACAGACCAGTGATTTTGGTAACAGAAATGGGCCATTAAACATCTCTCACATTTTACCTTATTGATACTTCTGCATTCACTGCCATTTGGGCACAGCTTGGGCTTGCTGTCTTGGACCAAGAATTGATTGGAGGAGCACAGATATTGTGTTTTCATCAGAATTGTGCAAAGAACACTGTTATCCTTGTCTTACATGTTCACATCACAAGCCTTAAATGTTTCAAAGCTTGGAAGCAGAAACCAGAAGAGATGATACCTAAACAATATCAATCTAGAGCGGAGGTTAAAATTCAGATGGGAACCAAGACCCTACCCGCACATCACAGTTATTATTGCATTGTTCATTTGATACCTGCGGCCAGCATCCCTCATGGCAAAATGTATCCTCCCATAGTCAAAGAGGATCAAGTACGTAAAGACTACCTGGAAGGAAACCTGCAAAAGTTAATTAGTCGTTAATCTTCAAAGTAGGTTCTCCTATCATTTTTATTCCCAAAACTGATGGAGCTTATTGATAAAAGTTGTGCTGATCACACAGAATTGAATAATGTTACCATGAATAATTGTTTTTCCCTAGCTGTAATCTCGATGTTATTAGATCTGACTGGAAACTAGATTTAAGAAGAGCCTACAATCTGGTTTGTATTCATATTAAGGAGGGGATGAGTGGAATATGCATGGTAACATACGGTATGGCCATTTTGAATGTCTGTTCTTACCATTTGGCCTAATGCACCAGTTGTGTTCTAGCTTTTTGTTACTGATATATTTTGTGACATTTTGAACACCTTTGTTGTCATTCATTAAGATGGCATTCGTATGTTTTCTGGCTCCATTTGATAATATTACAAGTATCTAAGAGAGGTGTTTCCACGTCTCTGTGGCCACTCAATATACGCCAAGTTGACGAAAAGCTGTTTTGAGACATCGTCCGTTTCATTCTTAGGATTTGTATTACCATCTTTAGGACTGCAGATGGACTTTGAAAAAGATACAGCCATGTTAAATTGACCTAGAAGCCAAACCGCCACAAACATGGTGGGCTGCAGTATTTTTACAGATAACTTATTTAAAACTTTTTTAGATTTATCCTTCTTATTGCACAACTATGAAAGGAGTGACTTTTGTAAGGCAAATATCAAGAAGATGTGTTCCTAAAACATCCTTAACCATGACTTCCTGATTATGCCAGACAGTTCATCATGAAGATAGACGGATCAGCTTTTCCAACTGTGGGATTCTTTCACAGGGACATTCAATCACAAAATAAGTACATCCAGTAGAATACTACTCTAGAAGACATACTGGTCCAGAAAGAAATTACACAATTTATCATAGAGAACCTTTGGCTATCAATGAAGTCATTACACAGTGTAGACTCTATCTGGAAAGGGCAGTACAGAGAGTTTTAATCTGGACCGATCATAAGAACATGGGGTTTCTTAAGTCTATGAAATGTTCCAATGCCAGATCAGCAAGATGTATATATATATATATATATATATATATATATTTTAATTTCTCATTTGAAATTATGTATCGACCAGGGAAGATGCATGGAAAGGCAGACACCCCATCCCAACAAACTGGAGAAGAAGAATGTTTTATGCCTAGTCCATTCATACTGACCCCTTAAGAAGGATCTCGGGACCAATCTGCTGCATTGCTGTAAAATATACAAGTAAGACAAGCAAGGTGAATAAAGAGAAGGAGGTGCAAGTTCTGAAAGGAATCTTATTACATGAAAAAAGGCTGAATATTCCACAAGAAGTCCTATGGTGAGGTTGAATCCCTTTATGACATAACACCAGCAGCAGGCCACTCTGGCCTTAGGAAAATAAATACATTGTTAGCACACGTGTGCTGTTGGCCACAAATGCAAAAGACAACTGGACAATACATCGAGAAAATTTACATTATGTGCCAAAGAAAAGACATTCCATGGAAAACCAGCCGGTTTGTTACAACCACCATCCATTGCCCAGTCAAACGTGGCCCACATATATTTATTGATTTTATAATGAACCTTCCTCGCTCACAAGGATAAGCTATTATATCTGTAGTGGTGTACCCTTTTGAAAAGATAGAGCACTTTATTCCCTCATGAAGGACACTATCTGCTCCCAATTTAGCTGAAGTTTTTTTGAAAGAGATTGTCAGGTTACATGGATTACCAGAAATAATAATTACAAAGAGGGGAGCACAGTTTATTTCCAAAGTGAGTTATTTGACAAAATGAGTAGCATCAATTACAATGGAGATGAGTCATGGGTTTTAGTGTCTGGGTCATCACTTTGGGGACCGAAACACTTTGAATTTCTGATTTCACGCCTCACCTAGATAGGCAGGGTTTCCAACAATGGTGGGAGATGGGTTCCAAGACCTTACAAGACATGAGGAGGATGGGGGAACAAAAACCTCTTGAACATCTTAAAATAGAGTTTGGCTTGCTGGAGATGTTGCACTTTTGATAATTATAACTGTGGCACTAGGTCCAACAACCCCAAATTAAAAAATGGAACTAAAAAAGACCTGACCCCCTTTGAGAAATTCCTCCTCAATTAATATGATGAGGAACATGCAAACTCCTGGATCTATAGATTTTTAAATGTAATGCCAGAAGAGAAATTTTCACTCCAGAAGGTGCGGGGAAAAAACATTGAAAAACACTAGACGAAGAAAAGTGAGGAGATATTATCACAAGAGCTAGAAATTTAGTGAGTTATGTAGCAGGAAAGGAAGCTATACTGTTGAGCCTTCTGTGTGCGTCTCTGAAATGCTTATAAAACTCCTCAATTGGCTTTGGAATCTGAGAGGCTGGAATCTTTGGTGGAATGCCTCTCTCTGATGATCCTTTACGTATAGGGTAAAAGCATCAGCTTTGAGATTCAGGGTGGTATGAGATTAGGGGTGGGCGGAATTTGCGAAAGCGACTTTCGCAAATTATCGCGAAAATGTTTAAAATCTCCGCAAACACGTGGAAATATCGCGAAGATGCGGAAGTTTTTTTCCCGCCCGTTCGCGGTATTTTCTGCGTGTTCGCGGCTCGCCAACTTACCCATGAGGTTGCTTGCGGGCGCGGCCATCTTGTTTTCACTCTTCTCGCGGTGCATGATCGCGAGAAGAAAGACGTGATCGCGCGACGCATGACGTTACTGCGGGCGCGAACTGTCACGAGACAGCGCAAATGGCTACCAACAATCCAACATCTCGTGGAGAACGCGACCGGATCGGGAAAACTTGTCGGCGAACGCGGGAATTCAGGCAAGGCGATCGAGCGCGCACGAGAATGTATTATTTTACAGCGCGAGCAAGAACCAAATTATCGCTAAGCTGCGGAATGCGGAAATTTGGACATTTTCGCGCTCTCTGCGGAACGCGAAAATGTCAAATTATCGCAATTTCCGCGAGCGGAACGGAAATTTAGCCCAGGCCTATATGAGATGTGATGATTCATCTAGAGAAAAAGAGTGCCCATCTAGCATGCCTCACATTACTGCACCTTATTGGTTTCACAAAGCCCAGGTTTTTATGGGCAGTCCTCACCGCCACCTTATGCTTTGCTCCTTCTAAATGTGTCGCCATTGACTAAAGGCTTACATAGCATAATATCCAGCAACTTTCTGTCATAGATGGTTTCATTTATTTCAGTGGTCGACAGAGTGCGAGAGAAGAGGGATAAAGAATACGATTCTTTGGTCTCAAAATGCTCAATCAATCAATCAGGGGTTTTATAATGTGCACTACTTACCCGTGAGGGTCTCAAGGGGCTGGGAGAGGGTGGGGGGGATGCAGCTCCGGTCAGTCGAAGAGCCAGGTCTTGAGGTTCTTCCTGAAGGTGTGCAGGGTGGGGGAGCTCATCCGCCTGTTCTGGTTCTGCGGATGTGGGGGCTCTCTGCAAGGGCGAGGTCTGCGGAGCGGAGGTTCCTTTTGGGTATGTGGAAGGAGACTCTCTCGTTGAGGTATTTGGGACCGATGTTTTGGAGGGATTTGTAGGCGTGGGTGAGCAGTTTGAAGGTCACTCTCTTCTCGACGGGGAGCCAGTTGAGGTCTCATAGGTGTTGGCTCATGTGTTCATGCCGTGGGGTTCCGAGGACAAGTCTGGCTGTGGTGTTCTGGATGGTTTGGAGCTTGTGTAGGAGAGTTCTGTTGATTCCAGCATAGGGGGCATTGCCGTAGACCAGTCTTGTGGTCATGAGTGCGCGGGAGATGGTCTTCCAGCACTCAGGGGGTATCCATTTGAAGGTCTTGTGGAGGATGCGAAGGCAGTTGAAACCGGTGGAGGCGATGGAGTTGATCTGGCGGGTCATGGTGAGGGTGGAGTCAGCGATGATGCCGAGAGTCCGTACGTGGTCTGTAGGGGTGGGCGGACTCCCGAGGGCGGAGGGCCACCAGGTGTTTTCCCAGGCAGAGGTGTAGGGTCCGAGCATGAGGACCTCAGTCTTCTCCGAGTTGAGCTTCAGGCAGCTGTTTTTCATCCAGGCTGTGATGTCCTTCATTCCTTCCTGCAAACGGAGTCTGGTGTCTTTGGGGTTCTTCGTGAGGGAGAGGATGAGCTGGGTGTCGTCAGTGTATGATAATATGTTGAGCCCATGCGGTCTGATGATGGCGGCGAAGGGGGCCATGTAGATGTTGAAAAGTGTGGGGCTGAGCGATGATCCTTGCTGTACTCCGCAGTTGATCTCTGTGGGTTTGGAGAGGAAGGGAGGGAGTTTGATCCTGTGGGTTCTGCCGGAGAGAAAGGAATGGATCCAGTTGAGGGGGGTTCCTCGTACCCCAGTGTCGTGGAGTCTGGCTGCGAGAGTGCGATGTGAGACGTGTCGAAGGCTGGGGAGAGGTCTAGTAGGATGAGGGCCGTGGTGTGTCCCTGGTCGATAGCATGCGGATGTCATCGGTGGCGGCGAGGAGGGCGGTCTCGGTGTTGCGGTTGCTGCGGAATCCAGTCTGGGACGTGTCTAGGATGGGAGTTCTCTTCGATGAAGGAGGTCAGCTGAGTGTTCACTAGTCTCTCAGTGACTTTGGCAGCGAAGGGGAGGAGGGAGATGGGCTGGTAGTTTTTCAGGTCCGTCGGGTCGGCCGTGGGCTTTTTGAGGAGGGGTTTGACCTCTGCCCACTTCCAGTCATTTGGGAAGGTGCTGGATTCAAAGGAGGAGTTGATGACCCATCCAGTTCGGGTGCGATGGCGGCGGCCCTGTGGTAGATGTGCGGTGGGTAGAGGTCTGTGGGGGCTCTTGAGTGGGTGCTCTTCATGGTCGTGGTGGTGAGTTTGACGGGGGCAGGATTCCAGGTAGTGATGGTTGGCTCTTTGTCGGTGGTGGAGGTGAGGGGGGTGGTGTCCGGCATCTGTTCACTGAAGTTGTCGTAGAGGGCCTTGATTTTCAGATGGAAGTAGGAGCTGAGCTTGTTGCAGAGTTCCTGGGATGGTGTGACGTCCGTGGCTTCGCTGAGGGGTCTGGTGAATTGCTGTATGACATTGAAGAGTTCTTTGGCGTTGGTTGTGTTGGTGTGGATTGTGTACTTGATGAAAGCCCGCTTGGTGTCTCTTATGCGCTGGTGGTATTCTTTCAGGGTGCTCCTGTAGCTGTTCAGGTCTTCTGTGGTTTTCCGGTTCCGCCAAGTTTTCTTGAGGCGTCTGCAGGAGCAACAGGCTTCTTGGAGTTAGACGGTGATCCAGGTGCCTTTCAGGGGGTGTTGTTTGACGGGGTGGCAGAGGGGTGCGAGCTTGTCGGCGCAGCTGGAGATCCAGCTGTGAAGTTCCTTGGCTGCGGAGTTGGCGTCGGTCTTGGCGCAGGGTGGGTCTAGGAGGAGGGTGGTGTTAAGGTGCTCCTCAGTGATCTTGCTCCATTTCCTTCGTGGTGGGTGTGGGGCGGGTTTGGGTCCGGAGCTTGGGTTGAAGGTGAAGTGTATGCAGTGCTGGTCCATCCAAAAGGGCTGCGAGGTGTGGCTGTAGTGGATCTTTATCCCTCCTGCAAAGATGGGGTCGAGGGTGTGTCAAGCTCTGTGCGTGGGGGTGGTGACAAGCTGCTTCAGTAAGAGGTTGGAGAGGTTGTCGAGGAGGTTGATGGAGTCAGGGTGGAAGTTCAGGTCTCCGAGCAGGATGTAGTCCGTGGAAGTGATGGTGTGGGGTGCAACGAGGTCGGCAATGGTGGCGGTGGACTGGGTGCGAGGTCCAGTGGATCTGTAGGTGAGGGTGCCACATAACGAGGTCCTGGGGTTGGTCTGGATCAGGAAGTGGAGGTGTTCTATGTTGGAGTGGGGGTCGCTCGTGATGGAGGTGGAGAGTCGGAGGGAGGTGTTGTGTGCGATGGCAAGCCCTCCTCCTGGGCGGTGGGGGGGGTCCTTTCTCTGGATCTTATATCCATCAGGGATGGGGAGGGGATGTCGGGGCCAGAGGTGGCGTTGGTCCAGGTTTCCGTGAAGAAAGCAATGTCGGGGGAGAGAGTGTCAATCAGGTCCCAGATCTCCACGGAGTGTATGTGTAGGGGGCTAATGTTGAGGTGTATGCATGTCAGGGCTCCGGGGGTGCGGGCGTCCCGTGAACCTTCGGCGGTCATGGGGGTGCTGTAGATGGTGAAGGATCGTCGGCAGTGTCTGCAGGAGAACTGTCCGTGGGTGGTGTTCGGAGTGGATCTTTGGCAGTCCGTGTGTCTTCCGGGGTTTAGTGCATGGAGGGTGGCGGAATCATATTGGCGGGGTCTCGGAGATCCAGCGGTCCTGGCGCTGGCCGCGGTCGGGTCGCGGATGGGCTCAAACAGGCTTGCCTTAGGCGCGCCAGTGGCACGCCCACTGCGCACGTCCGCTGCACTACCACCAGCGCCTACCATTAAGTAGGGGGAGGGGCGTGCAGCTGGGAGGCGGAGGCGGGAACAGCAGGAAAACGATCATGGAAACAAAGTATGGGCGCAAGTAACAAGGTCACATTGTGGGCAGCGACGGTGAAAACAAACTAAGACACTAATGCTGTTCGTTAATATTGCTCCTATTGCATTTGCTGAAGCACATGTTTCACAATTTGAATATTGTGAGATGGGAGCTGATGTGGGGGTGGGAACGGCGGGAAAAATTATCTGGGAAACAAAGTATGGGTACAAGTAACAAGGTCACAATGTGGGCAGCGACAGTGAAAACAAACTAAGGCACAATATACACAATGAGGCAAACCAGACAGAAAAACAAGGCAGTAAGGAATAAAAAGGCAGAGACAGTCACCGACACAGTGCGGGCTCGAACCCTACCAGGGTGGGGCTTACGGTCCCCGGGACAACAGAGCACAGCCGAGCTGCTGAGGAGAAGAGTGGGCCTCAGACCGAGGGTCAGAGGTCCTTCTTGCGTTCCTCCGCAGTGGCCGCCATTAAGTAGGGGGAGAGTTGAGGGGCGTGCAGCTGGGAGGCGGGGGCGGGAACAGCAGGAAAACGATCAGGGAAACAACGTATGGGCGCAAGTAACAAGGTCACATTGTGGGCAGCGACGGTGAAAACAAACTAAGACACTAATGCTGTTCGTTAATATTGCTCCTATTGCATTTGCTGAAGCACATGTTTCACAATTTGAATATTGTGAGATGGGAGCTGATGTGGGGGTGGGAACGGCGGGAAAAATTATCTGGGAAACAAAGTATGGGTACAAGTAACAAGGTCACAATGTGGGCAGCGACAGTGAAAACAAACTAAGGCACAATATACACAATGAGGCAAACCAGACAGAAAAACAAGGCAGTAAGGAATAAAAAGGCAGAGACAGTCACCGACACAGTGCGGGCTCGAACCCTACCAGGGTGGGGCTTACGGTCCCCGGGACAACAGAGCACAGCCGAGCTGCTGAGGAGAAGAGTGGGCCTCAGACCGAGGGTCAGAGGTCCTTCTTGCGTTCCTCCGCAGTGGCCGCCATTAAGTAGGGGGAGAGTTGAGGGGCGTGCAGCTGGGAGGCGGGGGCGGGAACAGCAGGAAAACGATCAGGGAAACAAAGTATGGGCGCAAGTAACAAGGTCACATTGTGGGCAGCGACGGTGAAAACAAACTAAGACACTAATGCTGTTCGTTAATATTGCTCCTATTGCATTTGCTGAAGCACATGTTTCACAATTTGAATATTGTGAGATGGGAGCTGATGTGAACATTTCTTTAGGCAAAGCGAAGGCTTCTGTTTTTTAACCTCTCCTGAACTTAATGTCAGCCTTGGAAAGATGTGTTATGGGTAAAATAGTCATGGAAGATCCAGATGAATTTTCTATAGAAATGAACAAAAGTTAGAAAAGTTTGAACTTGTTTTACGTTCTTAGACTGCGCCATTCCAAGACTCAAGACTGTTTCCTTTTATTGGAATCCATACGTAATCCTCTGTCGGAAATTACAGATAGCAGGAAGCTGACTTGAGTTCATTCAAATGTAAACTTTTCAAGCTTGGCATGTTAGGCATGTTTTTGGAGCAGACTTGTCTCGTGCTTTGTATGTTCTGTCAGAGATTTTGCGAACACAATGATATAATCCAGGTAAATTGCCACATATTAATGCAAAATGTCTCTAACAATATCATTGACTAAATGTTGCAAAGCTGCCGGTGCATTTAAAAAATCCTAGAGCATAACCAGGCATTTAATGTGGACATACCATGACTGAAAAAAGTTTATCACTCATCGCCTTTCAAGATTCGAATTGAATTGTATGCTCCTCCTATATCTAGCTCAAAACAGAGAATTTGTCAGTGAAGTAGTATGTTGTCAAAGATGTAAGAAACCAGGTCTTTTTCTGGTAACCAGGTGCTTGTTTCAGAAATAATCTAACAAAATGGCATGGTTAATGGAGAACTATTTAAACAGTCAATCAAGGGGTTAAAAAACATCCAACACAGTCACCTAATTTCATAGCTCTAAAGTATTTCAGTGTTTGGTCCAGTCAATTGGAACTGATGTGCTAGTCCTCCTTTTAGACCTGTAGATGTGTTTTGATCGATGGGGACTTAGTTCTGGGGTCATTGTCAGGACGGGGGTTCTTTTAGAACAGTAAAAGAGTAATAAAGAATATAGGGCCATATGTAGGAAGCCCAATACCGGTCGGTAACGGCCGATTTTCGGTAAAAATCCCGTTACCGACCGGTATTCAGGCTTTTGGTATGTAGGGGGCACATTTCAGGATTCGGTAATTTACCGAATCGGTAAAATTACCGAATCGGTAATTTTACCGATTCGGTAAATACCGAATCCTGAAATGAGATGTAGGGAGAGTGTGTGGGTGTTGTGTGGATTCGTTATTTACCACCAACTAAAAGTTGGTGGTAAATGACGAATGGCTTTGAAAAAGCATTTTTTTGCACTTAGAAGTGTGCAATGTGGCAGACATACATGCCCTTAGGGCATGTATGTGTGCCACATGTGCACACATGCAGGAATCAGGGGTGCAACAGGGTGTCACTGTGACACCCTGCCACCCTTGATTGTGCTCCCCCCATTACCGAATCGGTATTTACCGATTCGGTAATGGTAACTGGCTTCCCATTGATTCCTATGGGCCTCCTGGCCCATAGGAATCAATGGGAAGCCAGTTACCATTACCAAATCGGTAAATACCGATTCTAAAATACCGACCCATTCCGAATCGGTAAATATTACCGATGGATTACCTACATAGCATTTACCACTTCATAAATACCGAATCGGTAAAATTCGGTATTTATGAAGTGGTAAATGTTAGGCCACCTACATATGGCCCATAATGAGGAAGGAGACCTGAAACAAGTGTCTTGAGAGACAAAACCGTAATTTGTGAAATGTTAGTTGTAGCCGAATGGTTGCAGAACAAATTCAGCTGTAATTTCAGAAATTGTGCATAAAAAACGGAACACGAAATTCACAAAATTATGCAAGACTCAGACAGTGTAACAAAAGTTTTTCAGTTTTACTGCCGAGGTTGGAGATTCTGAAGGTTTTCATGTGTGCATTGTCTAGAGAGAGGAAATATGTGCATTCGTTTTGTACACACAAGTTGGTGAGATCTTTATAGATAGCTTTAATCACTGATGCTATTCTTTGAAGAAATCTAGCATGTAGTAAACCAATAGGCTGGCTACATCTAATTGTAAACATTGGCTCATTTCATCAGCATCTTTGTGATGTTACTTCCCAATCCTCTTTTAAATTCGCCAGGTATGCAGTTTTATCGTAAAGGTAGACATCTATCTGGGAACACTTGCAAGAATGTGATGATGAACTCTCTTTTTATTTTTTTGTTTTCTGAGACCCATAGATTTTAATGCCTAGCACTGGTTGTTAGCTAACTGGTAAATATTTTAGGCTATTCTAACTATTTGACTAACTACAGCTTCTTTTTGCCTTTTCTTTTGGTAAACATTTCTCCCATACAGACTTTCTGCAGATTATTTTGGACTATCTATAACTCTTTTAGAAGTTATCAGTTACATCTTCATCACCTTAATTTTTCAAGCAGTAAAAGCATACACTTTATTTAAGTTCAATGTATACCACTGAATTCATTCAATTGCTGCATTGTCTATTGATATCATTTTGTAAAGAGATCATTCAGCTTGGACTCTAGTGTGATCAACTACTTTTAAAACAGGTTTATTTACATTACCTATTTCCATAAAATATGTTTGAGATTGTATTGAATGTTGGGTAGATATAAGAAACCTATATTAAGGATTGCAATAGACATGTGTTTGTAGTGCACTATTACTGTATCTTCAATTACAAGGTTCTGTTAAAAACTTTGCAACCACAGATTTGACTTTAGTGTGAATCATACAGTAATACATTGTTTAAACATCTGAAATGTTTAAAAGCATTTTCCGGGCATCAGATTGCTTTTTACTAAAAGATAGATTCAAAAACCTTGGCACTTCTGTGACAGTCATGTCCTTCATAGCATTTAAAACGGCTCAGCCATTCAAAACATCCAGGATAGTCAATATGTATTTGCCGGTGTACTTTGAGAACTAATGAAGGTTATTGAGTTATTCTGCGGTTGTGCATTTATGTCAAGCACACCTTTTAAAACTTTTTTTGCAGGGTTGTGAAGAGAATATAATTCTTCCCCTACAGGGGCGTAGGTTAGTCAGTGAGATTTGGTGGGTGTGAAACTCAGATCTCCCCAACTAAAAAAGCAGTGGGCCTAAGAGTGAGTGTGTGAGATGACCAAGGTTCAAGATGGATTGTTCTCATGAGGAGCAGAGTCAGTACTAACTTACATTAGGTTGGCCTCTGATTTAGAGTTTGGCAGACAGGGTATGCCATTGCAATGGTGACGGACTACCCTGGCTGCCAAACTCAAGGTCCGTCCACCCTATTTTGAGTTGGGTGGTCCTCAAGTTTTATTGGAATGGAGTAAAGTTGACTCTGTCAGTGTAAAACCATTTCCAACGGCCCGACTAAGGGGCATATCAACAACAACCGGCGATAATTATCGCTCAGCGCTCTTAGCGTGAGGATAATTATCGCCGGCTAGCGTGAATTTTTATCCCTGAGCTTGGGGCATATCAACAAGGGCTTTATCTCTGCTTTTTTGGCTTTAAAAGCCAAAAAAGGAGAGATAAAACTAGCGCCCTATCAACAACAGGGTGCTAAGATGCAAATTCGCATGTTAGCACCCTTTTGCTCTACGCTTCCCCTTGCATCTCTAATGAGATGCAAAGGGGGCGTTCCAGAGTAAAATAATAGGAGAAATGTCGCTAAGTGACATTTCTCCTATTATCAAGAATGTCGCTAACCCTGTTAGAGACAAAAAAAGCAGCGCTAACCGCGGTTAACGCTGCTTTTTTACGTCTGCTAATTTTCAGACTTAGCCATGATATCCTATGGGAGGAGGATATCATGGCTAAGTTTGCCTGTCCCTATCAACAAGGTAACGTGAGATTATCGCTGGGTTTCCAGCGATAATCTCACGTTAGCCTGTTAGCGTGAGGATTTTTATCGCTATTGAGATAAGCGTTGCTAATAGCACGCTATCTCAGCGATAAAAATTCACGCTAGCTGGCGATAATTATCCTAGCGCTAAGTGCGCTTAGAGATAATTATCGCCGGTTGTTGTTGATATGCCCCATAGTGTGCTATTAGCAACGCTTATCTCAATAGCGATAAAAATCTACACGCTAACAGGCTAACGTGAGATTATCGCTGGAAACCCAGCGATAATCACACGTTACCTTGTTGATAGGGACAGGCAAACTTAGCCATGATATCCTCCTTCCATAAGTCTGAAAATTAGCAGATGTAAAAAAAGCAGCGTTAACCGCGGTTAGCGCTGCTTTTTTTGTCTCTAACAGGGTTAGCGACATTCTTGATAATAGGAGAAATGTCGCTTAGCGACATTTCTCCTATTATTTTACTAAGGAACGCCCCCTTTGCATCTCATTAGAGATGCAAGGGGAAGCGTAGAGTAAAAGGGTGCTAACATGCAAATTTGCGTGTTAGCACCCTGTTGTTGATAGGGCGCTAGTTTTATCTCTGCTTTTTTGGCTTTTAAAGCCAAAAAAGCAGAGATAAAGCCCTTGTTGATATGCCCCAGAGTAGGATAGTTGGGTGGCTTTTTCTTTTTTGAAACTGTCTTACACCACCAGGTGGTGAAGCCCAGCTAAAGAAAAATTACCACCATACCATGTGAGAAAACTCCCATGGTGTGGGGGATATTAGTTTTTTCCCAAAAACAAACTCCTGCTCTAGAAGTTTGTTTTTGAAAATTAAAAAACTTTGGAAATCTTACTGGCCTGTCATGTTTAATGGAGCTGTCTGTCAAACTTTTTCTATGCTCTCAGGAACTGCCATGATGGCAGTTCCTGACAACGCATATAGATGTCTGCTGGCTGGGGGACATCTCTAAATTTGGAGGGCAGGGTGGCTAATGTAAATTCCTCCGCCACCCTGACTGCAATTGCTCTGTCTGCCAAACCCTTATCAGGCCCTCTCTCTGGAGTGGCACAGTGGGTGAAAAACAATGGTTTGGAATGTTATGCCGAGTGGTTAGACTGTTTTCAAGCATTTGTTCCAACACTTTTTGGGTGTTTGATTGCCAGTAGTATGACTGGAAGTATGAGATTAGCGCAGCTTTCCAAACCTTCTACTTCCATTGTTTATGCATTCCAAAAAGTTGTAAATTTGCATCCATTCAAGGAGTACTTCTATGGGTGCAGATTTACTACTTTTTTGGTAAACTGGTCATTATATATATATATTTAAGTTATTGATTCAAACAATGGACAAGTTAAAACATCTGTGTGAAATCAGGACAAGAGAAAAACTAACAAATACATAGCAGACCCATCTCAGTGCCCACAGGCCCAACTACAATGCCAGGAATGCATTTATTTGGGGGGTGTCACAGCCCAGACACCCTGCCCTGAAGCTACACCCCTGATTATACCACCAATCTCCACTTGCCTGTACTTAGGAAGCACCACCTGAGAAGCTAGTGTTCCCTGGGGCCCGAGGCCACAGGTTCCAGGGTCTGCACTCTTCTCCCCCAGGAAGGGGGTGCTGCCTTCTGACTTCCACACCTAGTCACAGATAACATCATAAATAAGATAATCACTGACAACACTGGTGATGTTGCATATAATATAAACATTTAAATCAGAGATCACACCACTGAAGGTGCTCAATGGCATCCTTTGGTCAAGCTATTCCGATATCGAGCAGGCTTGGTCGATAGGGAATGATCTTTAGCCATGCTTTGTGCTGAGATAGTAATCGGTGTTGAGGCTGGAGACCACTTTGGGCCTAATTAGATTTTGGCGGGTACCAATGTGGCAGAGTATCCTATTTGTCAAATTGGCTTTGCAACAACTCTCTTTAGAGCTGGTTGGACTGTCACGTTTTAGCCAGTGGAGCAACCACTAAGTTTGCCATCCGAAACCTTATGGTCCGACATACTTGAGGCCCGACAGACTTGGGATCATCCATGTATGTACAGCAGACAGTCTGCCCTATTCAGGTTGGATCAACACTAAACTAAGATATTCAACCAAAGAACATGTCAATGTGGTGCCATAGATGAGTGTACATTGACAACCACATCATTTACAGAATGGGATGAAAGGAGGGGGAGAGAGATAGATGTTCTTTTTAGCTTTAATGCATAATACTTAAACAGAGGCATTATAACCAAATGAAAAGAAAAAAACATTTTATATCAATATTCTTTCCCTACATTTGTTGAACATTGGAATGTTTTGTAATTGTACTGACATATGACCATTGCAATACCAGGATTAGAATCCTTGACCATCAGAGTGTCAGTCTGAGATTGTAACCTATTAGGCCACAAATAACTCTTTACTACTTTGCATCAAAACTTGGAATTGACATTCATCCCAAGAACAGATGCCAATGTGTTGTCATAGGTGACAGTACACTGACAGCTTAATTATTTACAGAATGGGATGGAAGAAGTGGAAGAGACAGAGATGTTTTTTTGGGGTTAGAGAACAATCTACTTAAAGGTAGGCATTTTCAGACAAAATGAAATCATATTTCATTGTACGCATTAAGCGCTTGAATATTTTGTTATTGGCCAGACTCATGACCATTGAAATTCCACCATTGGAACCCTTGACAGTCTAAGACCTTAACCATGTGGCTCCAAGGAAACCACTACTAAATTGGATCAAATCTTAACTATGACATTCAAACCGAGAACACATTGATGTGGTGCCATGGGTGAGTGTCCATTGACTGCTACATCATTTATAGAATGGGATTGAAGGAGGGGGAGAGAGAAAGAGAAGTTTTAGTTTTCGGCACAATATATACTTAAGGAGACATTTTTACACAAACTAAAAAGAAAAAATGTTTCCCTATCAATAAGAATGAAATTATAATTTGCTATATTGTTAAACATTGAATTCTTTGTAATTGACCAGACACGTGATCGTTGAAATTCCAGGAATGGAACCCTGACCTTCAGCGTGAGAGTCTAAGAAGTTAAACATTAGGCCACAAATCACTCTTTACTAAGTTGGCTCAAAACCTAACTATGAGATTCAAACCAATAACACGTCATTGTAGAGCCAAAGGAGAGTGCCCACTCTATCCCTGCCTATAACATCCGGAATCTCACCCCTCCCACTCCTACCTAAAAGGTGTCTGCTGCATTCCAAAGGCTCATCGAAAGCAAGCCCATCTGTGGCCGTAAGTGGCCAATGCCTGAACCTTGGTCCTCCTCACACCCAATGCACAACAAGACCCTATACAGTCACAGGCCTCCACATCCTCAAGCCCGACGTGCCACCCAACGCTGTGGCCGGGCCTTCCCGGGTAAGACCAAAGGAGAATTCTCTTGTACCACTTGCTTCTTCTCTGCAGCAAGTCCCAACCTGCGCCCCTTACCCCCACATTCCCACCCCTCCCAGCACACAGGAACAGTAACTCCACACCCTCACACAGCTCCCAAGTGTTCATGTCCTGCTTCTTTTTCAACACCCAGTTGCTCAACATACATGCCACGGAACTCTAGGACCTCCTTCATGACATCTCACCAGACCTGCTCTTCCTGACCTCATTATCAGCCCTCAACATTGCCACTGTGATCTCTACTGGTTACCGTAAGACAGGACAGAACTGGGGGAGGACTTTCCTTTTTTTCATAGAGAACATTCACTGCTCCACCACATCCACAGACACCAGCTACAGTATGGAACACCTAGCCATCAAACTTCATATCTCCAGAAACTCCACCCTGGGCAGAGCCCTCATCTACTGATCTACAGTTTTGTGCACCAACTTTGGCAACAATATTGTGGACTTTGTGGACCCTCTGTTAGTCAACTCCAGCTTATTCGTCCTTTCCAGACCTCAACGATATCAACACAAAGAACCTCCTGGAGGATCTGCCCACTCTCTGACTCATCCAGTGATTGAACGGCCCACCCACTCTGACAATTCTTTCCTCCACCCTATTGACATCATGATTAACAAACCCACTCCTCTTACTTGGATTGAGCACACCCTTGTCAATTTAAACCTGACCAATCCACACCAGCACAGAACTGCACTCACCAAATCTGCCAAATGAAACTGGAATAGGATCCCAGAAGAAAGATGGACCTCAGAATTCCTAGTCCCCCAACCACAACACTATGATGACGCCTTTTGGTTCACCACCAACTTCAGCCCCTGGACCACCTCCTGCACAGACACCCTGGCCCCACTAAAGACCATCTCTACCACTAAGACAAGGCAGTAAGCAAGCTGGTATCCCAAACAACACTGGGGGATATTCTCAAGAACGTGTGATAACTACCGCAAAAGTATCTTAACGCAACTCTTCACATCGCAGTCTATCGCGGGAAAATAACTCTGTGTTAACGTGGTATTCTCAACACGGCGGCACCATGCGATAGACCCACGACAACGCGCCAAATTAACTCATTAAATCAATGCGACGCCGCAAAAACGCGAAACACGAAAGCAAAAAAAGTGGCGATGACACCAATCGTGATACAAAAATCAGTGAAAACCAGCCACAGGCCTGCAATCCCCACGCGACATGCCGGAAAATTCACTATAACACATACAAGAGCCAAACAACAGCGAAGCACAATGGAGTCAGCCAGAGCAAGTGCAGAGGACAACCAGAACCCCACAAGCCCCCTGGATGACCAGCCTGGGACCTCGGGGTCAGGGAAGGGCGAGGAGAAGAAGAGTAGGAAGAAAAGGTTCAGTCCGCAGGAAAACAGGATCCTGATAATGGAGGTGATAGAACACCATCAACTACTGTTCGTCACCTCCACTGTGTCACTGGCAACTAAAAATGGAATATGGCAGACCATCGTGGACAAGGTGAATGCAATCGGAGTGCTGAAGAGGACAATGAAAGAGGTCAAGAGGTGCTGAAATGATGTCAAGCTCAAAACCAAGCAGAAACTCGCAAACAACCGGAAGGCAGGAAGGCAGCAATGCAGACTGGAGGTGGGAGCCCAGCGCCACAGGAGGAGCTGGACGAGATGGAGGAAATGGTGTCCACAGTCATCAGTGGGGAGACAGTGGCAGGAGTTGGGGGCCTGGACACTGCTCAACATGACCGGACACAACAGCAACAGGGTGAGTAACAACCAGGGAATGGGGGGACGGGGGAGATGGGCACAATGGCACACATGCACAAGTATGCATAGCACAGCTGTGGACAAACCATGCCCCAGAGTCCCAACTCCCACCAAGAGCCCAATGTACCCAAGTCCGCAACATCCCAGCAGTGTATAAGCACAGAAGTCAAAGGCACACTGCATTAAAGGGATAAGGGGCATCCGAATCAGAGCTGCAGGGGAGACTCTCCCAAAATGCAGCACACACACATAACATGCAGAGCACCGCAAATTGACAACAATGTGGTACAAACCGCAACACGTCCACAACAGAACAGAGGACACAACTGGTGCGGCTTGTGTGCAGACACTGGCCAATCACATTTGGCATAGCAGGAAAATGTGAGATGATGATGTACAAGTACAAACACACATCCGTGATGTTGTCGCAATGTCCACTCTCCCGCATCAACTAGGCAGCTCCCCCAAACACTCACAATGTACACTGTCATGCAGTCTGAATGTAAACATGTACAATGCCTCAACACACATGTCACCACAATGTTAAACTGCATCTCCCCTTCACATTTCAGGGGGAAATCCAACACTTTCTGCAGAGCAGCCCAAACCTCTCTTCTCCGATGACAAAGAGGACCACCACACCATCGACTCCGAAGCCCTCCAACAGCTCATGGAGAACCTCCGCACCCTACCTCCAGGAGCAGCGCAGCCCAGCTGCTACGACTAGAACCCACCCCCTGCAGAGAACACACAGCAGGCAGCACCCACCACCATGGCTGCCTCCCAGGACCCCCACGACGAACACATGGCCTTCCAACGCCGTATGTTGGGGTGCCAGGAGAAGCTGGCTGAACAGGTGCAGATGGGCTTCGACCGCATGGCAGACAAACTAGATGCCATATTTGGGTGTCTAAGTCCCATCAGGGACCACTCACAGTCCCTAACGGACACCCACAGTCCGCTCCATGCTCTCCAACGAACCATGGCTGACATCGCCAGAGTCCTGACTCTGAGACAAGAACGACTGTCCAGTCAGAGTGGCTCCAGCGAGCTCGCCCAGGAGTTGGGACTCATGCGGAGGCTCATGGAGAACATGGAGCGGACGCGGGGGGAAAGAGAGGCTGCCACGGCTGCACACCAGCAAGAGGTAGCTGGGTCCCTCAATGCCCTAAAGACCATCCTTATGGCATTGCTGCCACAAGGCCTGGCGCTGATGCATGCTGCTGCTACCACTCCATCCACATCTCTGGCCCCTGTTGTGTCAGTGCCACACAGTGCGTCGGACATTCCACCTCCGGCCCCTGAGGTGTCCGTGCCGAACAGTGCTGGAAACAGAACACCACCACCCACATGTGAGGCACATGCAACAGCAGAGTATGAAAATGTGGATGAATCTGCCTCCGTGGTCAGAAAGACGCAGTAGAATGCATCTCCGCCATATGGCCCGTTTCTGCTTGGTTCTGCCCTCTGCATCATCACGTTCCACTGTCCCCCGATGCATTCTGCGACACTCACCTTGGACCTTGACATGGACTGCCATATTCTGTCTGGTCACCATTGACACAGCTATCAGACTGCGGATTGAACTCCTCCTCTTCTGATGTTCTTGTCATTCCCTGAAGGAATCTGGCTGGCCCTCCACAGGCTAACAATGCAAGGTGGGGTTTGCATGGCCCTGTACTGCTCCAGATACCACACTCCATTGAATGTGCATTAAACATTCATTGCCACACCGATGTGTCATGTCTATGATCTTGCAAATGTGGAGGTATTGATGAATGGAGGGTCAATGATTCCCCCTTACGTCCATGTTGCTCACGTTGTTGGACTTGGTTCACAGGGTGGCACATTGCCGATTGCAGTCCGGGTGGCGCTGACACTCGAACGGAGAAACATGCATTAGTTACTTCCTTGTCCAGCCCAGACGGAACCACGCCCAGAGCCCGGGGGTCATTGTTCACACCCTTACGCTGGAGTGGCATATGCCAGGCCAGCCCACTCCGCTTACGCTCACAGGGGGGGACGACAATGCTACATGTCCCAGATCTTCCCTGTAGGGATCTGCTGCTCACAGGTCTAGTTGTCAGAATGCCACAGCCACTCCCTCACAGCTGGTTTACACCCACACCACACCCATCCAGCACAGCTGTCACAGGACATGTGACCTTGCCAATAAAAAGGGCCTGGCGCACGTGCTGGATGCCATTTCCACTCTATCACTGGGTGTCTCCGTGTGGTTATCATTTATGCATGAGGGCCTAGGGCCCGGGCACAGCACATTACCCAGTGCCGGGGGTGACATGATGGCGTCCACACCACGAGACTCAATCATAAAGGGTCCATGGCTTGCGGTGCACAGACATGGTGGCGCCGGATACACTGCGGCAGGCACACCGCCACGGGACGGTGTCTTGCGGTGCACTGAGGTAGAGGCATAAGTGCTGAGTGGGTGTGCAGCCTGCGATGCTGCGCTGTCCTGGCGGTCTGGACTGGTAGCATTAGTGTGAGCCCTGCTGGACCACAGTGTAGGCCTGAGCCAGCGGGCAGTGCGGGCCTACCGACACGTGGCGTCGCTTCGCGGTTCACAGAGTTAGTGACACCTCAAGAGCTGAGCGGGTGTGCAGCCTGCGATGAGGCCGTGTGCACTGATATGTTCTCTGCCATAGCGAAATCAAGACCCAGAATCAAGTGTGTGACCTGGTGGTCCGCAGTGCGGGGCTGCATGATGTGGAGGGTGTCATGGTCGCGGGCCCCGTGGTTGGAGCTCCCACTGGCACGTGGTGGGCCCTCTTGGATCCACGCCGGTGGCAGAAGGTGAGCAGTGAGGCCAGGTTGCTCAGGGGCGGGCAATCTCCGCTGGGTGGCTGGAGGGGCTGGGGTGCAGCAGCCAGTGTGCGCAGGGGCGGGCAAGCGATGATGGCGTGTGCTACTGTATCGACTCTGCCATTCATGTCTCTGGAAACTGTTTCAGATGAGGGACCTGGGGGACTGCAGTGTGTACCGGCACATGGTTGGAGTCACACACCGGTGGCAGCAGGTGAGTAGTGAGGCCTGGGCCGCAGTGTCGGCACTCTCTCTCTCCCCCTTTCTCTCGCTCTCTCGCTCTCTTTCTCTCTCCTTCTCTCCCTCTCTCTCTCTCACTCTCTCTCTCCCTCTGTCCCTCTCTCTCCCTCTCCCTCTCTCCCTCTCTCTCTCTCTTCCTCTCTCTCTCTCCCTCTCTTTCTCTCTCTCTCTCTCTTCCTCTCTCTCTCTCTCCCTCTCTTTCTCTCTTTGTCTCTCACTCTTTCGCTCTCTCTCTCTGTACTTTGATGAGCGCATGACACACCTTCTTATCTAGGTTTTTGTCTTGCAGGCTGTGCGTTACAGAATGTCCTGAGAAGACCCCACATGACTCTTCCGAATTGTTGTTTTGGGTTTATTCTATAATAAACAGATCATTTGGATATTCTGGGATGAATGTATGATTCTCCTTTTTCTGACCACACATGTATGTTAGGTGTTGTGATTGTGCGACTACAGGCGAATTGTGTGGTTCATGATTTTGTGGAGTTGATGTGCAATATCTTTGTGCAAAGGGGGGGGGGGCGCGGTAGGGCCCGGGGGTGGGTCTGGGGGTGGGTGACGGTGGGAGTTGTGGCCCTCTTGGGGGACCGAGCTGCATGATCATTGGCTCCATGGCTTCTGTTGTTCTTCAGGTGTGGCTGTGGGCTGGGCTCCCTTTTCTGGTACAGGTTGTAGTCCAACTTTGCACCAGGTCAGAGCAGGTGTTAATTTCCTGCTGCTAATGCACCTTATCGCATGTCTTGTGTTTTTATTGCAGATCTGGCTGGTCGTTGAGAATTTTGAGGTGTGGTGTTGTCGAGGCTTTTTGCTTGGGAATGCCTTCTCTGCATCTCATTAGCGATAGTTGCCGGGGTCATCCGTGGCGATGTTTTTTGCGGCTGCTATCGCAGGTAAACTGGTGTTATTGGCTGTTAGCACCAGCTTGTGAATGGGGTGATAACTTGATCGCAACTTTGGCCGTGCTAAAGTGCCGATAACTCGCCGATAGCTCCTCGAGAATATGCCCCTTAGTCTCACCAAATGCCACTGGAAGTAACTCAAATGCAGATAAAGACAGACCCACAACAACATCAAAGAATGAATCTACAAGTCAGCCTTAATATTAGCGGCTCAGGTCTACCAAGCATTCAGCTATATACAGAAGGATGGCAATGGTATAACAAGAAAAAGTCAGCACCTCTGTTAGTTCGCAATTGTATAGTGCATTTTGTCGTCCAGCCTGCTCTATGTCAACACTGTGCCATCACAGTGTCACTAAGTACATAAAGAGAACTCTCCATATACCATAAACATGACCACAACCAAGTAATGTCTGACTACCACTAGCCAGTGATCAATTTAATTTCAGGCAAAACAATAAGTAAAGTGATCAAATATACAGTAATCTTGATCTCCAATAAAGCTGACACGTAGGTGAACATGAAGAACAGCCGACACGTGTTTTGTCGTAAGACGACTTTCTCAAGGCTCCGGTCGAACGTGTCGCATGTGCACTAGGCAGCAAAAACACCCTATTCTTCACTATTGTGAGAATGTCGCAGGTGCAAGGCAATAGCAGTATACAGACATCAAGGTAAAAACATCAATTAAGTAGTGAATGATCACAGAATTTGTCATAATAAACGAATGTTTTGCTTGAGATTAAATTGATCTTGTTTGAGGAAGGAAGATGGCGGACTAAGAACCGCACTGTTCATCTCACGTCCCCCGCTCGCTCCCTTCAGCTCTCTACCGACTGGAGGCTGCTTACGCTCTCGTAGAAAAATGCTTGGATGCTTACCGCGGGAGGGCATCTGCATTTATGAAGCGGATCTGCATGCTTGACTTTGGCAGCCCCGTAGTGTTTTGCTTCTGTTTGCTGGCTTCCCCGGTTGCTGGCTTGGGGGCTGTATATCCTCATTCGGAGCGGCAGGCTTTGGCGGGCTGCGAGGAGAGCCTGCTGGAGAGGATTGACTTTGCGCTCCTGCATTGACGGCTCGGACCTCTGCTCTTGGCTTTCTGAAATCTACTGCTCACGTCTAGACATGGCGCCACCGAAAGGTGCAGTGAAAGCTGCTCGGGCTGCTCGCCTGGCTGGGACACAATCTGCTCTACAGGCGGAGGCTAGTACGGAAAGCAGGGTAAAAACTTCTTTACCTAAAAATATTAAGCTGGCAAGCATGGCAAAACGATCTTTGGTAAGGTGGCGGAGCAATTAGAGGAGGGTGAGCTTCGTGCTGCAACACCGGATACAATAGCTCTTGCGGCGTTACTCAGCAGCCCTGAGACAATGGATGAAAATGAAATGTTTGGTGAAGGAATAATATCATCTAAGCGCACCCTGGTAGGACAAGAGCTTTCTTTTAAATCAGCGCAGAAAGAGGGTTTGGAACTACAAAATGCTGAAGAGCATAATAATGTAGGAGAGCGATCTGTTTTTGAGGATGATCGAAGGAGCAACAATGTGAGCAATGGCGAAAGCAACTGCGCTACTCCTCTGGATATAGTTCAGTGTTGCGAGGTGTCTACCCTCGAAAATAGAATTGATCAGCCCAGTGACATTGGTCAAATTGAACTAGCAGTCCAGGGCAATATGGCTAATACTTCTGAGCAAGTCCAAAAAACACCCGACAAACACCAAGTGGAGAAGCAACCGGAATTACATAGTACGCTAAATACATCGATCTCTAGCCAAAAGAGTAAAGGCAGCATTACAAAAAAAAAATCTAATAGTCGTAAGAGATCTTCCTCTGGTTGTCAAGGGGTGGCAACGCATGTTAATGGGGGCTCCCGACGCGGAATGGAAAATAGCCCATTAAGGAAATGGGTACAAGCCAAGGGGGATGTTAAAGCTATGATCTCGCAGCTATCTGCTACTGGTTTAACAAAGCCCCAATTTGGAACAAGCACGGTAACTGCCGAAAATAGGGCAGCTATGGCGGCTAAGGAGGGTCAAGGCATATCACCCCACCTAGTACCAGCTTATGTGGAGGAGACTAATAACGTACAGACAACCCCAGGCACAGAGCGATCAGAGTCAAGCAGTAATCTAGGCACGCCGAGGGAGCCCTCACTAGCTGCTATACTAGAAGCATTACAGGAACAACGCGAAGAGGCACAGACACACTATGCGCAGGTTAGAGCAGACTATTCATGTATAAAGGAGTCACTCAACGAAGTTACAAATATAGTCGCTAATATCTCTAAGGATGTTGGGGAGTTGCAGAGCAGAGTTGCTGAAGTAGAGGAGACAGTTATAACAGTGGCACAGACTGCTCAGTCACATCAACAACAAATTCATACCTGCCTAGCTAAGATCGAGGATTTGGAGAACAGACAGAGGCGTAACAACTTAAGACTGTTTGGGGTACCTGAGGGAAAAGAAGATTTAGACCCTCGAGGCTATGTGGTTCGTCTTTTACAGAAAGCTTTTCCCGAATTATCAGATTGGGATTGGGACTGTCAAGTCCAAAGAGCACATAGACTCCCTCTTACCATACAAAGAGACAATGCCCGATATCCTCGTCCTATCTTGGTCTTTTTAGGGAATTTTTTGTTGAGACAAGCACTGTCCTTTAAGGCACGTCCTAATACCCCAGTGGCTGTGGATTCATTGTCTATATTTTTTCGGTCAGATTTAAACCGGTCTACTATGGATCGAAGATGGAAGTTGAGGCAATTAATTGATCCGTTTAAAGCTGCTGGGGTCCAGGCATTTCTTCAGGAACCGGCTAAACTGAAAGTTGTAAAAGATGGGAAATCATTTTTTTTTTCTTCAGATGAAGAGGCTAAATTGATGCTTACAAAATGGAAGACTGTATAACTGCATAACTGTATAACTGTATAATGAATATCTATAAATTGCTACTATGTGTCTAGATAGTGGGCCAAATGGGGGCCTCGGCGCAGCATCATAAGAATTACTATGAATTTCAAATATTGAATAGCGAATATGGCTGACCTTAGTTAGTTTTTTTTCCCCCCCCTTTTTTTTCTTTTTAAATATATTTTATTTTTTGTAGTAAGGGGGTAAATTCACAAAAGTATCGTGATGCTTGTTGTTGGAGGGTTTTGAGGGAGCTGGGTGTGGGGACGTCGAGATGCTAGCTGCCTTTTCTAGCGGCAGCAGTCTGGGGGGGGGTGATTCCTTCTGATGGAAACAGGGGGACGGCCTTGGAGAAAGAAGGTGAAGGTATTGTAAGGGGGGGTGGGGTATTAAAAAGGCGGGGAAAAAAAGTCAAAAAGAAGAGGAGCTCTTAAAATTAAGGCTGGGAGAGAACAATAGGGATTATTATGCTGTTATTATGTTTTGCTGGATATCATTAAATAAATATGGCATTAATTAGGTGTTTAGCTTGGAAATTAGCTGGATTAAATGGACGATCTAAAAGACAATTAGTTAGAGAAGAGATTAAAGTATATAAACCTCATGTAACTTTGTTGTCAGAAACACATTTGGCCTATAAGGATCTGCGCCTTTTGGATCAGCTTGGGCTTGAAGTAGTTGTATGTACTTCTCAAAATACATCGATCAGAGGGGCTGCTATTTTAGTATCAAAAACGTTTGGCTGTCAAGTCCATAAAACTTTAGCAGATCAGAGGGGAAGATGGGCTATTGCTCAAATAGAAATCAACTGTGCCAGGTATGTTTTTTGTGTTTTATACGGGCCAAATATAGATGATCCAACTATATTTGATAATCTTTGTTTAGAGCTAGTGGGATGGCAGGGGGAAATGGTAATGATGGGGGATTTTAATTGTGTTATCTCTTATGGGGTAGACTCCACTAGTAGACCGCTGGCTCCAAGAATGGTGAAGGTGAGAGCTTCCATTCTGGAGCTAGCGAGATTACATTCCCTGCAGGATGTATGGCGGACTTTATATTCAAACAAACCAGGCTATACCTATTATTCAATACCACACCGTCAGTATTCAAGAATTGATATGGCCTGGGCTTCAGATTCTTTATTGCCGCAAGCGGATATGGAGATATGCCCCAAGATTACGTCTGACCATAACCCCATTATTTTTTCATTCCAAGCAAAAGTGCCTATTAAAAGCGCTCGACTATTTACGTTCCCTAGGTACTTGACAACAAACGTAGAATTCGGGATCACTATCGGTCAACAAATATCTGATTATCTTTTGCACAATATAGGCTCAACTTCGCTTCTGACGGTATGGGATGCTATGAAAGCATATATAAGGGGAGCCATTCAGCAATTTATCTATCAAGAGAATAGGGAACGGAATGGCCAAGTTAAAGATGCTTATCAAAAACTTATAATATGCGAATTATAACATGCTGATGCAGTCCAAAATCAGCGGACAGAACGGGATTATTTATATCGAATGCTTCTGGAGCAAAAGGCTGTTATAAATGGTGTTTTAACAGAAAAAGTAGCAGCCTGTTTTGTTAAACACAGGACACTACAATATGAATTTGGTGATAGAATCGGGACAGTCTTGGCTCATCAATTTAGAGAAAGTCAGCTTAAAACTAAGATTAAGGCTATAAAGGGGGAAGGTGGCATTCTTTATAATCAACCCAGCGGGATAGCCAATCAATTCTCTATTTTCTATCAAGAATTATATTCTCCGGAGGCAGGGCAGGATACGGCGGCTATGATAAATAATCTGTATCAGAGTAATTTATTGATGTTGACGGAGGAAGACTCTCTTTTTTTAGAGCAGGAGATTACAATAGAGGAGGTTTTTGAAGCAATAGGCGGGCTCTCATTGGGGAAAGCTGCAGGAGATGATGCACTGCCGGCAGAATTTTATAAGCATTTTAAAAACCTTTTGGCTCCGGTATTGCGAGATGTTATCTCTCAAATCAGGAGAACAGGAGAGGTACCTGATTCATGGAACATTGCTAATATAAACTTTTTTAAAAAAGGATAAAGATCCGGAGGAACGTGCTTCGTACCGCCCGATTTCTTTAATTAATACAGATGCAAAGGTGTTTGCCAAAATTTTGGCCACCCGGTTAGCACCAATGATGGCCAAGCTGGTTTCCCCGCAGCAACACGGGTTTATTTCTGGAAGAGATACAACTGCTCATATTAATACGGCAATAGCCGCCTTTGATGTTGCGGGGAAATCAAAAATACAACTTGCCATGGTATTATTGGATGCTGAAAAAGCATTTGACCGGGTGGCCTGGGACTATCTGTGGGCAACACTTATAGCATTTGGAATTAAAGAAAAATTTCGAAAGCTAGTAATGGCTATGTACAAAGATCCAAAAGCTAAGCTATTATATTCTAACATCCAAACTATTCCTTTTTCTATCAGGCGTGGCACGAGGCAGGGATGTCCCCTTTCTCCACTTTTATTCGCTCTTTATATCGAGCCATTTATTCGAACACTTTTGGCTAACAACGCAATTTCACCACTGAATATTGAAGATCGCTCCCTTAAGTTAACGGCATATGCCGATGATATAGCTATGTTCACGGAAAAACCAAAGGAGGCTATAGAACATATAGAGAAGGAGGCAAAACAATTTGGGCGCTTCTCTGGATACAAATTAAATAGGAACAAAACTCAAGTTTTATTAACTTTTCAACCAGAAGATGTAATTGAAGGGACTTGTGAGAAGGCTATTTACTTGGGGGTACAAATTTCTTCTAAAATAGAATTAATATATTCTTTAAACTATGTTTTTTTATTAAACAAAATTGAAAAACAATTGAAGGTGTGGCATAAACTCCCGCTGAGCATTTTGGGTAGATGTAATGTTATTAAAATGAAGGATCTCCCTAAATTTCTTTATCTTTTTAGGTCTATTCCGCTGCGTATCCCGAATGTTTTTAGGAAGCTAGATGGTATTTTCAGTAGCTTCATTTGGGGGTATCGGAAGGCGAGAAAAGCGATAGGATTAATGAAACTTCCATATCACCAGGGGGGGCTAGATCTTCCCGATTTTAAACTTTATTTTTTTTCAGCTTTTGTTACCCGGCTGCGGAGCCTTCTAAATCCTGAACTATTGGAGGCTTGGCATTGGTTGGTTTTGGGTGCTGAGAGTAAGATGTTTCTTTATCACATTAATGATCCCAACTATTTCAAACGGGTACGTTTTAAGACCATACGTGACTCTATACATATTTGGAAAAATATTGAAACTAGACTCTCTCTCCCCTTAATGCATGATAAACTTCCTATGTGGGGCAATCCAATGCTGCCCGGCATTTATCAGGATAGTACAGCCCATTTATGGGCCAAATATGGGGTACACTCTCTGAGACAATTGTTTGACTGTAATGGTATGAAGTCATTTGAGAATCTTGGAGTAACATTTAGTATTCCACAATGCTTTTTAAAAAAAATATTTACAGATTAGGGACCATTTGGTTAGGAAGCTAGAAATAAGGATGGTCAACGGGGCTAGTATGTGGGATCTTATCTATGGACAGAGCCAACAAGCAATTATTAGTAAAGCATACCAAATATTATGTCAAAATAGACCAGATGGGTGTGAGAAACTGGCGCTTAAATGGAGCGAGAAGCTGGGGGAGGTTATTACCACCGATAAAATAAGGAGAGCTTTTGATAATATCTCCTGGTCTGTACACTCAACTAACTTACAACTGCAGCAATTTCGGTTATTGTGTCTTCTTTACTATACACCGGAAAAAATTGCTAGATGGTCTCAAGCTACGAATGTACTGAGTGGGTCTCATGGTGGGACCCGGCTGTACTGTCCTAAATGTGGGCAGCATGTGGCTGATGCTGTACATATGTTTGTACTATGTCCTTTGCTGAAAGGGTTTTGGGATGAGATCATGGGGACTATGTCAACTATATTGGGGCAAATTTCAGGCTGTCAGTAACTGAGAGGATGTTAGGATATAAAGAAGATGATGCCCGAAACGGCCCTATTTTGTCAATAATGATTGTAACGGCACGATTAACGATTGCCAGAGCCTGGATCTCCTCTAAACCCCCAACGGAGATAGAATGGTGGCTAATCCTTAAGGGAATTGGTGAGAGAGAGAAAGTCTTAGCTAAAGCTAGGGGAACCCTGGCTCTCCTGAAGTATAGATCTATATAGGGAATGCTCAAATAGAATATATTTAAGATATCTTGCTCTTAAACAAGTAAAATTAAAAGGACATTATTTCTAAAATTAAATATAATAAATCTGGTTTTTATTTTTTTCACAAAGTAGTTTAGAGAAGAATGCCAGAGCCAAAATCTGGTCCTATATATGGATACGCTATGTGATTTTAAATGTTTTCTCTTTCTTGTCTCTTGTCATTTCAATGTATGATTGTAATGTCTCTTCTTTTTGACATAATAAAACATTAAAAAAAAAAAAAAGTGATTAAATTGATCACTGACTAGTGGTAGTCAGACATTACTTGGTTGTGCCGTGCTCTGACTTTGATATCAAGCATTCAGCTATCACTGAACACATCAAAACCAGGATCAGCAGTGCTACAGAATCTTAGCCAACAGGAAGGATTTCATCACAACCCTGCAAGCTCCACAGCCATGACCCCCTTACAGGACCTCTGCACCCAGCTTTCCTACTTCTGCAGCAGCAAGATCAGCAACATCTACTTTGAGCCACTGCCGGATCATTCCACTTTTGCTTCCACCCTTCACATTGTGATTCACCTCATAGATCCACCATGACCACCGGGCACACCATCTCCACTTCTGAAGCTTCAATGGCTATTTGGTCCATCTACTCTGGCGCACCTTTGGTCCTCAGCCCCCATCACCTCTGCACCAAAGAACTGTACCACCTCAGCTCAGCTCTAACACTGTTACTGAACAACCCCATCTACACAACCATTTTCCCGGGAGCCTGAAAACATGCAACCATACTGCCCCTCCTGAAGAAACCCTCAGAAGACCCAAAGATGCTGGCCAGCTACCACCTGATCTCCTTGTTGCCCTACCCAGCAAAAGTCCAGTAGAAAATCATCAGCAAGCAACTAGTCCACCACCTTAACAACAAACACCTACTCGACCTAACTCAATCCAGATTCAGGTTAAATCACAGCATTGAGACTGTCACAGACGCAATCCAACTTACCATGAGCAGTGGAGACACCACAGGCCTCATCCTACTCAACCTATCCAACACTTTCAACAGGGTCTCTCACCCCCATCCTAATGCAATGTCCCCTTCAAGTCGGCATACAAAGACCCACGCTTTGCTGAATCTACTATTTCCTCATAGACCACATCCAGGAAGTCTGCTGGGTTCTCCACCTCATCACTGGCAAAATCATCTGCTGTGCCCCCAAGGATCATCTCTCAGTCACACACTTTTGAAAGCCTATATGGCCCCACTCACAAACATCACACAGACCCACGAAACTAAAATCTTCTCCTGTGCTGATGATGCCTAATTCATCCTTTCCGATGAAACTTCTATCACATGGACTAACTTCACCACCTGCATATTCGAAGAAGACAGGTGGATAAAGACCATGTAACTGAAACAGAACAGAGACAAAGTGGAAGTAGAACTTTTCAGCAGAGTTACCTCTTTATGGAACTCCACCTGGTGGCCAGAGTATTTTAACCCTACACACTGCCTGGAGCCCAAGCCAAAAACCTTGTAATAAGAGTTGGCAACCAGCCCACAATGACCAGCCAAGTCAACGCAGCCACCGCTAACTGTATCCACATCTCAAAATCTTCAAGAAAGTCTTCAAATTACTTCAAATCAACAAAAGCAAAACCGTCACCCAAGCACTTGTCATCAGCAAGCTGGACTACAGCAAGGTATGATACGTAAGTGTCACAGCACAACTGACTAGAAGACTGCAGACCATCCAAAATGCAGCAGCTAGATTCATGCTCAGGCTTACATTCAAAGTAAACAGGAAAAATATTTGAAAATCAGACATTTAATCAACATTGTAAAATGTTTTAATTGAGCAGACACATGACCAGTGGTCAGTGGCCATCTAGGGAAACCTACCAACCCCACACATTTCTGAAAACTAGACTCCCAGGGGTGTCCAGTAAGGTATGGCTTGCGTGGGTCCCCCAACATTTCCCTACCCAGAATCCCCTGAAAACCTCAAATTTAGCTGAAAAAATGCACTTTTTTCTCAAATTTCTGTGTGGAAAGTTCTGGAACTTGCGTGCATCCACGAATTTCCTACAACACAGCGTTCCCCCAGGTCTCCCGATATAAATGGTACCTCACTCGCTTGGGTAGGTCAAGTACCCGCAACAGGCAAGGGCCCAAAAACTATTGAGGCGACATCAACATTACCTGTCACAAAAAAATACTGGTTCTGCAAGTGGTGTAGTGTAGTTCCTATATCCCTGATAGGCTCTGCGCATTGGAATAATATACACTATAGTTTTGACATAGGACTTAGGTCAGTATGTCTCTATCGAGTACATTAAACTTAATTACGTGTGTACCAGCTAACTCAGAGGTCACTAGAAACTTCTTGAATATACAAGAAGGGATTAGTTTCTGACAACCGCATAACCATGACAAATTTGTTTCCCTTAGAGTCGGAACAATCTCAGAATCGTGGAAACAATAGATAACATTTTCACTCAGTCAATCGTGCATGCTTCGTTTCTACAGAGTTGCACAGAAATAGAGAGACGGGCGTTTCAATAAAAAGGGTTTATTGAACAGTCTTATTTCTCATGCAAGAGATATGAACTGCTACAATCGTAAGACAGGATGCAAAGTACAATACATACAGAGTTAGAAGTAAGATAAAATAATACTGCAATAGCATGGTTTGTAGCTATGACATATATTCATAAAATACATACATAAATAACACAGGCTAAAATGTGGATACTCATCTGATGCTTCTAAATAGTTCTAACCCAGTGTACCTAACCTAAGTGTAGTACGAGGTAAGAAGTAAGTGCTGTTTTCTAAAGTATAGCTAGCTATAGTTTTAGTTTTGCCAAGAGTTTCCAAAAGTTTTCTAAGTTCTAATCTGCTCCAGACCTTAGAATGTGTGAGATTGGAATCTCTTTCGGGGACTTGATATCTAACACCCCGCAAGGGGAGTCAGAAACACTGGAGCTGGGTTCTCTGCGAGGAGGATGACAGCGTCTGGTCAGTGCATTAGGCGGGAACTCGATCTCCTTCCGAACTTGCTGTGGCGAACCGCAAGTAGGCAGTCGAACTGGACCGTATCGTAACCCTGGTTTGCCAAGTGCAGGTATATTTATACCTTGAAGGTGTTTAGGAATGCCTGTATTGACGTAAAAGTCGGGCATCGGAACGGCATGAATGAACCCCTAAGGAATAGATGTTACATGCATACTAAATGAGTTCTTAGAGAAATCAATATCCAAGCAAGGGAAATTCCTAAAGGCTTAAGAGTCTGGTTTTCCAAGAACTCGTTGTGATGTGGATTGACGGATGTAGGAGACCATGCCTGTATTTGGTTAGCATGGATAATGCCTAAATAAGTGCTGGATTTTCTATGCCTAAATAAGGGCAATATGAATTGTACCTATATAAGGGCATAAATCGGGAAACCTATATACCGAATCTAAATCTACACACAACACCCACTCCAGTTTCGTATGAACGACATTACTAAATCCCAAACATACTAAACATATCTAAAAGAGAGTATCGTATGATTAGCTAAAACATGCTAAAACATATCTAAAACATATGTCCTAAAAATGCATTACAAAACCATTGTTATGCATAAGGTGCTGTACATATTAAAAGCAATAGTTCATCTAAGCAGATGTGAGTAATGGTAATGCTAAAAAGAATGAACCAGAAATATATACACAAGATGAAATGGCTCGTTGATACAGAAGAAAAAGGGCCGAAACCATTTCATATCAGGTTAATACAAATCAATTGTTAATGTGACATGGTGGCAGATTTTCAAAGAATTCCATTCTATATGAATAGTTCTACTATAAGCAGATTACTGTGCCAAAAAAGGAAAAAAAATACAAGTTTGGAGAAAAAAAATTAATCATAGGAAAAAGTTCCAAAGTTAGTCCCTTGTCTGAAAAAGAATGAAGGCCAAATTCTCATTGGAACACTGTGTGCCTGAATCAAAAGTCAGTGTGTGGGCCTGGAGAAAACATGAAATCTTCTAATCCTGTAGGCAAAAAGTTGTCTACCGTTGTAGGTGAAAGTTGGAATACCTTATTTAGAAGATTAATTGCACATAGATGTGAACTATCGCCTTCAGCATTGGTTGCATCAGCAATGTTCGAATCGGATGTTACCTGCGTGCCCGATGTTCCTTCTCGTACCTCAGCAGAAGCAATTTGCGTCTGTGAGATCTCAGTGAATGCCATCATCAGGATTGGTAGCCGCTGGGGACAACACACAGCATGGGCCGTTACCGGGTCCAGCAGAGTATTGATATCCGTAGGCATGACTGATGGGAGTGTTAGACAGATGTCTAGCACGTATTCTTCACCACAGAGCAGGCAGCGTAGAACAGGTAAGATGCAATCTTGCCAGATTGGTCTGAATGACAGAAACCATGTGGTGTTTAATTCTCGTAGATGAGGTAAATCCAAAATTTGGACGATGCGCTCACGACACTTCATCTCCAATAGAGCTCTCTCCATGGTGAATTGGGTGTCGCTGGTGATTTGGCTTGCCATATCGCAGCAGTAGGAGCAAAAATTGGATCCCTGCAACAAGTGCAAAAAGGAGCGGCAGTGCGCCAAACATAGAGTGCACAAAGTTTGGAAATATGCTGAGGACTGCTTGAAAAGGTGCTAACAGTCCTGCACATACGTTCTTAAATACATGTATAGTACCGCTCGTATCAGACATGTTTAAGCTACAACCTAACATTTCTGAGAAATGTACAGGGCAGTTTGTATACAAAAGTGTATGTATCTCGGCAGAAGTCCTTGCGACTTGGAGATCATAGGTTTCTTTGGCCGTGGTCAGTGGCACTGTTTTCTGTAAAAGAATGTCTTTCATTCTGCTTAGAGTATAAATTTGTATAGAAGAGATGTTCAATGAAGGCCATAAAGGCGACTCCGTGACTGTGTCTATTTGTGGAAACAAGACTTGCATACAGCAAGTGACCCTGGATGTAACCGTAACTAGATATGGAATACCTGGCAACATGCCACAGCAGCTGTGATCATTCAACATAATGTAACTCCCATTAGAAAGTTGGCCAAAAATTTGATTAATCACTGCAGCCGGTGAACCTTGCAGGTGACAGGATAAGTTTGTAGTGGAACCATCACAGGCCCCGTGTAAGTTAATACCCTGACAAAGGAGAGAACCGCTTAGTGCGTGTTCACAGTTTTCACCGCTAAGAAACACTTCACGTTCCCCACTCCAACATCTATGTGTGTAAGGTAAATCCCAGGATGTCTTGATGTATTCTTTACCCAACCTTTCATATTTGCCTACTGGTATATGTTTTAGGCAATACTGAAAATGGAAAGTTGTAACAGGCAGAGTAATTTTACCATGTATGATCCACTCAGTAGCTGGTTTTTCTGCCACTTTGAATGGTAATTTTTCCAGTTTTTCAGTGCTCAGCACAGTGTAGTCTGCTCCCCTTTGTGCCAGTTTGATCTGTTTATCAGTGAGATTGAATTCTGAAAACAGGGACGTAGTGTTGATTAAACTCCAAGGCACATGGCCTGCACGCAAGTTTTGTAGCATCCAGCCCAATAGCATGATAGAACGTAGCTGAGACTGACCACGTTGCAACATTACCAAGTCCTGTTCCATGATGTCTATGACAGAAGACACAATGCTGTCCAATGAATATATTCTGGACGACAGTCGTTAACCAATTGTCTACTACAGAGTGAGTTTTCTCTAAATTAATACGATCAATTTCTCATATTCGTTCTGCATTCTCTGCTTGGGTAACCTTCCATGTTTCATTGTAAGCAGCTTAGATACCGGCATATATGAAACGTTTTTGATGCGGTTTTCTTGGTCCTAGCAAGAATTCCCTAGGGTCTGCGCCCTCTTGAAGTAAAGTTAAGTGTTGTTTTACATCCTTCAGTGTAGCTTTCTGTAGCCAATGAAGGCAAAGTTTCCCTACACTGTATGTTGTTACTACCCCTGGATGCTGTCTTTGAACATAGCGTGGGTCTGGCCTATTGATAGTGAAACCCTGTGTTTTGTTCAGGAATCGATCTTGACAGTTGTTTGTGTCTGTGGGCCAGAGCAACCATTTTTTCCATTCTGGATCTGATCTGTTGTGATGCAAAATATTATGTACGTCGACCTCCCCCCGTGTAGTGCTATTGCTTGCAGGTATATGTATGGTCAGTGTGTTCATGTCTTTGATCCTGGCTAATTTGTTTTTATTTATTTTGTTTGGGAAAACGAGGACCCCTACTAACCAGAATGTACTTGCTATACGTAGGGACAATACAACTTTTTGTGTAAAAGGAACAATAGCAAGCTAATTTAATAACTGCATATAATCTGGGTGAAACCAAGCAGTGACCATATATAATAACATTATTAAAGATATAGAAAACCACATAGCTTTAGAAAAATATTTTCCATTATTGTTTTTCTTAAATAATATATATGTAAAAAAGTTGGTATATCTTTTTGGATTATCGATAGTTCATCTGGATATATTATTTTTGCTCACAACATAGTCAAGTTTTTTAGTGATTACCAGTTTGATTGACAATATCAATACATGCAAATTTTAACAATAGAAAATTAATCAATTTCCTGATATCTTGTATCCTGTTCTTGATCATATGTTGACTTTGTTAAAATACACAGAAGATGATAACTTGATGAGGGCAAGTGGTCGATAGGAACTACGCGTGTTTCGGCACTACTGCCTTCATCGGGGAACCGTCTATTGCAAAAGAACTGAATGGGACAACAACAAAAACATAATAGTGGTTACTAGCTAATAAAATCTAAACACCCAGATTATATAGGATATATCATTGCATACATTAAATCACAAAGATACACTTCATTGAAGTCATGGCAATTCAATTTCATTACAGATCATGTCTTATATCCATTGATCATTGTTCTATATTGTGTTAATTACATTTTGATATTAATGTTTAACAAACCTCAAGTCATTTTTTGAAAAAGTAGATATTTTTTCTACAATCAACATGACCCTTGTACATATTTACATAGCTTAACTCTATACGGACTATTTCATGACACCCTGACATAGAAAACGTAAAATATAGAAAAAAGAGAATGAGAAATAAAGTAAAATAAAACCAGAGAGAAATATTTACATATATGGCCCTTATATGGCTAGTCTAAACCATTAAGCATGTTTATATAATCATCATATTTATTTAGGCAATAATAGCAATAGCTTATATGAACATTGTCCTATGTCTGGTTGCCACAATAAATAAAATAGAAATGGAGACAAAGACAAACTGTGTTTTAATGAGAATATACCTAGAACCCTCATTTCAAAAGGTCATAAGACATATTGAAAAACCTGATTTTTCCCAATCTGATATCAACAGTGAATGAAATATATTGTGACTCTTTTGATCTACACTTACTGTGATGCTTCTAACCTCGACAGTTGATATATGATGTTGAACGCAATAGTGTCCATGGTTAGCAAAAGCCCTCTTAAGAGTTTCTTAATTACTTTCCCTCCAGATTCCTTAAACTTTCTGTAAGCCTGTATGGTGTCTCGACTGCCAATGTCAAATCTTTCACGAAGAGGCTGTCTAATTTTTACAATAAAGAGTTGGTAGTTCATCAGTCCAATAATGCCTGTGCAACATTTTTAATTCACCAATGAGCATCTCATACCCAGCCTTGTTTTGAGCAGCAGAAGTACCTCTTGTGGATAACAAATGATTGTGTAACTTTTCTGCAAGGCTGTAAAAAAACTTGTCCATGCTCCAATATAGCATATGTAGACTTTCCTGTATGCAGCGTCACACCTTGAAATACACTTTCTTGCATGGCATTTTTACACTGTTCAGAATATTTGACTTGTTTGTCTACCATTGCCTCTAACACTGCTATATGTTGATAGATAGAACGATGAGCATCAGTGATTGTGGTGTCATATTTCTATTACCTAAGTGATAACTCAGAAAACTCCTGAAGAGCGTCATACATGGTGCCAAGATCCGCAACAAACTGTAGAGATGATAATAGCCTACTTAGTCCTGAGTGCATGTTTTACGTTGAACTATCACTTAAGCCATTATCGACTGCTGTGGTGAAGTGTTTGAAGAGAGCACGATAAGCATTCCATACAACTGCAGTTCTAAAGCTTGCTGCAACTCATTTTGAATCTAATATTCTACCAGTTCAGCAAAGCTGAGTGTCAGGAGCTTTAACACATTCTTTTAGCTGCAAGCAGTTCTTTACAGATAGTGAATACAGCTTATTAAATAAGTTGCTTTAATGATTTGTGGCACCAACATCTTTCATGACACCATTGATGGCCAGTTGTAAGTAATATGCTGAGAAGTGCAAGGTTCTGATATTGGTAGAAAATCCTTCATGCAACCTCTTTTCAACACAACTATTATGGCTAAACATCACTGATGCTCCATCACGAGCAATTGAAACTAAGCCTCCAATCACTTACGTTAAATGGGTGTTTTTTAGTGCAGACAGTAAACTGTTCACTATGTCTTCAGCTGACTCAGCTCAATGAGGTCAACAAACATTTTATCTGGAGACTCCATGCCCGGTAACTGCATTCTCAGGTATGCAATTAAAGCACTTTTCTTATTTAAAGCAGTTATTTTTTCCAGCAAAAGACTCACTTTAGGAGAAAGCTCAATTATTATTCCAAACATCTTGGACTTCATTTCGGAAGATATATGGTGTTCTATATTTGAACAAGCCACATTTGAGTGCAAAATTTGCCCCGTATCCAGTCCATTGAAGTGCTGCCAATCTATCTCTGTTTCAAAAGCATAAGCTGGCCTGCTTCGTTTTGCTTCCTTGTAAGCAACATGGAATAGTATGACTGTTGTGGATATTTGTTGTGATTGAGTTCTTGTCAGAACCTGCTTTAAAGAGACTAATTTTGCTTCTTTTAATATCTTTAAAATTAATATTCTTGATTAGTTTAGCATATTTGCATTGCTCTGTACATGTTCAAATGGATGTATGATGTCTTCACACATGCATTTACAATGCATGCCTTTACATCATGGGCAATACAATGAATGCATTGTTACCATGCGTTCCATTACAACGCAAGTTGTTACAACGACTTGCTTTAGGGAAGCGCTTAAGTTTGGAATAGTATATTTTACTATTCTAACTCCAGTCTGTGCAACTGTAGGGTGGGTGTTGGATTTTAAATACAACAACGAGTTTCCTAAAGCACGCCATTGTAATGACTTGTGTTGTAATGGAACGCGTGATAACAACGCGTTCTTTGTAGAGCCTGCGTTGTGATGGCACTGCGTGCTGAAAGCGTTGTAAATGCTGTTTCCCTTTTCGATTATCTTTTTCCTTAAAGATCTCTGTTGTTTTTCTTTAGTGACACAATATGGTCTTACAGATGACTTTCACTGTAGCCATTCTTTGGCCAGTTTTATTTCATCAGATTATTCAGCGCCAAAGCGACTGAATAGTACATTCAAAAGTTACTATCTTTAACTATGAAACATGGATACTTGAATTTAAGTTTTATTGGGGTGTCCTGTTTCCAACATTTTGGAAACACACCACTACAAATATCTGTGGCTGTATGCTGCCGAAATGTCAATTTGTCAGACTGCTTACTAGTGCTTGTTATTTCCTCCATTAGAATATCACTTTCCAAATCATGTTGCTACTGTTTAAGAGCAGAGAATATCCCTTGCTAACCTCTTGTGACTAAATACAACCGTTGTAAACAACAACACAGGTTTTGTGGTTGCCTCTATTCCACAAAAAAGCTCAACCTACCTAGAGCAAAAGTCAATTTTTTTTTTTTAGTCCTCATTGCCCAGGTAAGCAGAAGTCTGCTCCCAGATCACTTCCCGATAGGCGCCTCTAGTGATCTTTTAAAGACCTGGACTGGTACACTCTACACCTTGCATCCTTACTCAACAATTGGTGCCTATTCCACCCTTACGTCCATCGGCAACCACCAGAATATTTTGCAAAATGTTATAGAGGCCTAATCATTGGACTCATTCATTAGTGACTGTACCCAATCCTCATAGGGGAGCCAAGAAGCATTTCGCTTACATTTATGTGATCTGTCCAGCGTATTAGTATACTTTATTGATGCCAGCCATTCTATTTTGCTAGGGGGAGTGGCCTTAACCCATTTTTTACAAATTTCCCTTCGAGCAAGTCGTATTAAGTAGAAAATCATTTTTTGACAAAGATTCATAATTATTTGTGTGCCCAAAAAAGACCAGCAGTTCACTTACCTGGGGTGCTTCACCGAGTATAGAGAAAATTGTGCTACTCACATCCAGCCAGAAACCTTGGATAGCCAGACAAGACATAAACATGTGAGTATCATCACCTTTCTCCTTGTTGCATTTAGGACATTTAGGTGCTGCTCCACTCCCCAGTTTAGATAATTTGTATGGAGTCCAATAAACCCTATGAAGACAAAAGAGGTGGTTCCGCCTTAAATTTGCGGGTCGGACTGTGGAATATAACATGCCGCAAGATACTTGCCATAAATCTTGAATCTGCTCTCCTGGCAAGCTCTTCTCCCATAGTTCAGTTGGCAAGTTGAAGTCCCCATCCGCCATCTCTATTAGCAGCCAATAGCCGTTCGCTACCTCTTTTTTATAAATTACTCCAGCTACCAAACTTTCTTCCAGTTTGTTAGGCAGTCCTGCTTCAAGGCCATCAGTGAGACTCCAACTTAGCATTTGCAGATACTTACATTTCGAAAGTTGGCCATTGAACAATATTTGGCTCTCTTCCCAAGGTATTAAGGTGCCGTTCATTATCAATTGACTCCAGGTAGTGATTCCTGCATCTTTTAATGGACGTGCCAGACAGTCCTTCGACCATTCTGGAGATCCAGGAGAGTCAAAGATAGGCGCCATCCCGCTTTAATTGTCGATTTTTAACTCTCCCCTAACTTTGTGCCATGTTATCGCTAAGCTCTGTAGGGTTTTTAATCGTATTTTTTTTTTAAAAACGTGGGTCTCCATGTTTATGAATAAAACTATGTTCTCCCCCTTTTATATCTTTTAACATTGCTGTATGCATCTTACCTATTTGTGAGTCATCTGGTGCTTTGAACAGCCCTTTCTCTCCTTTTAACAGAAAAACCCAGGCATAATAAGATAAGTCTGGCAGCCTTAGGCCCCCTTTCTCATGTTGTCATCTCTGTTTTTTCCACGAAATACGCACCCCTTAAGAGGCCCAAATAAAACTAGTTATTTTAGACTGTGTTTTTTAAGCCACTCATCCTTAAAAGCCATTGGAATATTCTGGAATAGGAAAGTAATTTTATGGAGGATTGTCATTTTAATGATATTAACTCTCCCATAGATGGATAAGGGCAAGTCAGACCACCCCAACAATAGTTTCCCTATTTCCTTATTGGTCTTTTGAAAGTTGGTTTCAGGAATTTGTTCTATCTTCTCAGTAATTTTAATACCCAAGTAACTAATTTCCTTTTTAACACAACTCTCTTGTGTGGTCATATATCAAACCATTATAGCCGTTTTCCCTTGGTTGATTTCATATCCAGAAATCTTCCCAAAACATGCCGCTAACTCATAAACTTTAGGTAGTGCTAGTCACCACCAAATCATTCGTATATAACCCCACTTTCTTCTACCAACCCCTGGCCTGAAAAGGAAATATCTCCTCATGTTTCCTAATTTTCTCTGCCAAAGGTTCGATGTAAAGATTAAAAAGCAGTGGGGACAGCGGGCACCCCTGTCTCGTCCGTCTGGGGATGTTGAAGTTTTCAGATAACCTCCCGTTTATTAATATTTTTGCCGTCGGGTCTTTATATATCTGCTTTACTGCCCTGCAGAAGTTTCCTCCCGTTTGATAATCTCAAAACTTCATGTAGATGAGAACAATTAACTCGGTCAAATGCTTTAGTTGCGTCAACTCTAATGACCGCTAATGGCTCCTTTTCTACAGGGGCTAAATCAATAGCACCTATGAGACTATAGGTTACATCCTTGATACTCCTTCCTTGCACAAACCCTTTTTGATCTTGATGGAGGAGTGCTCCCACCACCCCATTCAACCTATCTGCTAGTATCTTCGAATAGATCTTATAATCTGAGTTTAGCAGAGATATAGGTCTGTATGAATCACATCAGTCTGGTTTTTTGTCGAGCTTAAGGATCAAAGTCACAATGGCGGCATTCCATGAGGGAGGAATCTCTTCTCCCCTATCAAAAATAGCTGTAAATAGCTCACTAATTACTGGCATCAAGTAATTACTTAATTTCTTAAAAAATTCCATGGGCAGACCATCAGGACCTGCTGCCTTGCTGGATTTCCCTGACTTAATGGCCTTTTCTATTTCTTGCTCGGTTATTGTGTTATTAATAGCAACCTTTTGGGGTTCGAATGCTTTATGAGGTAATTCTTGTTCTAACCAATCTAGAACTCCCTTCCTAGTCATGCATCGGTCTTCTTTATATACTTCCTCATAATATTTTAGCAAAGTGTCTTCTATGCTGGACCCCACTGTAATTGGACATCCAGCATTACCATAATTGAGCACTTTTATGAAACTCCTAGCCTGATCACTCTTTACCTTCCAGGCAAGTAACTTGCCACATCCTTCCCCATAATTAAAATGGGCCAGCTTAATGGCTTGCGATCTTCCTTGCAGCCCCCTTTCTATTACCGCTGCATCTCCACCTGCGCTTCTGTGCCTGTTGCTCCTGTGCCCCCTCTGCCCTTGTTGCCTTGTTCCGCATGTGCCCCGGTCCCGCCGTGCCCCGCTGCCCTTGGTCCCTCTGTGCCCCTGCTGCCCTTGTTACCTCACTCCCCGCTCCCTGTGTGCCCTTGGTGCCGCTGTGCCCCGCTGCCCTTGTTGCCTGATCCCCTCTTGTGTGCCCTTGGTTCCCCCTTGCACCACGCTACCCATCTTGCATCTGTGCTCCTCCATTGAGCCAGCTCGCCTCCCGGCTCGCCCCCCTCGCCACTCCCGTTCCCGCCGCTGCCTCCCATGCGGCCCGCCCCCCGCGCCCATTCGCTGCCCTCTGACACCCGCCTCCCAGCTGCTCCTCCCTCCCATCCCCCCTTAAAATGGCAGCCGCTTTGCGGCCGCGCCGCTGTCGAGCCGAAGGCACGCCTAAGGCACGCCTAAGGCAAGCCCGTCTGTGCCCATCTGCGCCTGGCCCGCGCCCAGCGCCAGAACCCCTGGTCCCCACACCAGCCATGGAGACCGCCTCCGATACGACGCCAGCACCCTCACCGCTCTCAACCCAGGACAGACCCTCGCCTGCTGTAGGGCCACCCCGAAGCGCACTCACGGTCCCTTCACATGCCAGAACCGCAGCTTCTCCTGCATCAAAGACACAGAGACACCCGCCGCGACAAAACACAACCAGCTCCGATGCATCCTGATCAACACCCGCTCCGCACGCAAACACGCCGTCGAGCTCTGGGACCTCCTCGACACTACATCACCAGACGTCGCCTTTCTGACCGAGACCTGGATGAACGAAGCCTCCTCTCCAGACATCGTCATAGCCATCCCTGACGGATACAAGATCGCCCGCAGAGACCGCACCAACGGAGTCGGAGGAGGAATCGCCATCGTCCACAAGAAAACCATCAGGGTCTCAACAAACGCCGACGACACTCTCAGCACCGCCGAACACATGCACTTCCAAATCCACACAGACCCCAAGACCACCCTAAGAGGCACCCTCGTCTACAGACCACTCGGACCCCGACCACAGTTCTGTGACGCCATCACCGACTTCATCAGCACGCACGGACTGACTTCCACCGATTACATCCTCCTCAGAGACCTGAACTTCCATCTGGAAAACAACAACGACAGCAACTCCTCCACCCTGATAGACAACCTCGCCAACCTCGGTCTGGAAAAGATCACACATTGTCGGACACACCCTCAACGCCATCTTCTCCTCAAGCCCCCACGTCTCCTTCAGCCACGTCTCCGAACCCACCTGGACCGACCACCTCTGCATCCACTTCACCTTCCGGAAACCCGTCGCACATCACCTCACCCTGCAGATCCCCCACCGCCACTGGAGCAAAATCAACGAAGTACAACTACAGACAAACCTCGCACTCCACCCACCGACCAACCCCTCCAACCCCGATGATGGTGCACGCACCCTCAGACGATGGATGGACGACTGCGCCAACACCCTAGTCCCGCTGAAAAAGCAAACCCTCGAAGACACCAGTAAGAGAGCCAACTGGTTCACCCCCCGAACTCCTAGCGTCAAAGCGCACCTGCCGGAAGTTGGAGAACATATGACACAGCGATCAATCACTGGGCAACCGTGCAGCCCACAAAGACGCCATCCGCAACCACCCCCACCTCATCAGGACCGCCAAGAGGACCTCCTTCAAAAGCCGTCTCGACAACAACGCACACAACAGCAAGGAGCTCTTCAACGTCGTGAAGGAAAACTCTCCAACCCCAGTTCCAACGCCAACGACATCCTGCCATCACAAGCCCTGTGCGACTCCCTCGCCACCTTCTTCCACCACAAGATTGCCGCCATCCACGACAGCTTCAACCCCCGGACGACCCTAACAGGCCCCAACACGCCAGACCCACCACACCCCACCGACCACAACCCCCTGACAACCTGGGCCAACGTGACCAACAAAGAAACAATCAAGACCATGGGCACAATCCACTCCGGCTCTCTGTCTGACCCGTTTCCACACCACATCTTCAACAAAGCCGGCAACTCCATCGCACCCCACCTGCGCAACATCATCAACCTCTCCTTCGAGACCGCGACCTTCCCTGAGAGCTGGAAACACGCCGAGATCAACGGTCTACTGAAGTAACCCAAGGCGGACCCGAGCGAACTCAAAAACTTCCGGCCCATCTCCCTGCTTCCGTTCCCAGCTAAGGTCATCGAGAAGATAGTCAACAGCCAGCTCACCCGCTACCTCGAAGACAACCGCATCCTGGACCCTTCCCAGTCAGGGTTCCGCAGCAACCACAGCACCGAGACCGCCCTCATCGCCACCACAGACGACATCAGGACCCTACTGGACAACGGCGAGACAGCAGCCCTCATCCTTCTGGACCTCTCCGCCGCCTTCGACACCGTCTGCCACCGCACACTACGCACATGACTTCACGATGCAGGGATCCGAGACAAGGCCCTGGACTGGACCTCCTCCTTCCTCTCCGGCAGAACCCAGAGAGTCCGCCTCCCCCCGTTCTGATCCGAAGCCTCCGATATCATCTGCGGCATCCCGCAGGGATCCTCCCTCAGCCCGACGCTGTTCAACGTCTACATGGCACCCCTCGCACGCATGAACCGACATCACAACCTCAACATAATATCTTACGCCGACAACACGCAACTGATCCTCTCCTCACCAAGGACCCCCTCACCGCCAAATCCAACCTCCACCAGGGAATGAAGGCCGTCGCCGACTGGATAAAGGATAGCTGCCTTAAGCTGAACACAGACAAGACAGAGATCCTCATCCTCGGGCCCAACCCGTCAGCATGGGACGACTCCTGGTGGGCCGCGTCGCTGGGGACTTCCCCCGTACTGTGGTAAATAATTTTCCTTTACCGGGACTTAATTTGATACGGAAACATAATAAAACAGCTCAGTAAAATGAGAGGCAGAATCCGTGGTATTAGAGGTTCAGAATGGGCTTTATTCCAATGAACGATTATAATCGGTTGCTCCAAGTTCCATCACCACGGAGGTTCAGGAAGTGAAGTACATACATTATTGACATGAAATGACTTTTATAGATCATACATTACAATGAAGCGAATGCAATAGGCGTAACAATTGATAAGGAAAATGACGATTTATCTGCGTAACCAAAAAATGGGTGTAATAAGGAGTAAAAAGGAACATAATTGGTTATGATGTCACATATAGGTGGATCTATAAGATAATACTTGGCATAGATGCGCGCGCAGCAACATGACGTGTAATTGACGTGTAACTAGGGGGTGAAGGGGACTTGACATTTAGCTCTACATGTGGAGACAAGAAGTCTGGGGGGTCAAGTCAACCTAATCCCAAATCATATCTAACATCCTATGTTTAAAGAACTATGTTATCCACGAAAGAAGGACTCTCGGACAGAATCTATTCTATACTGACTGTGCGTGCGTGTACAAGCGTCTAAGTGTCTACACTAAATGCGAGGGGGTAGGAATATTCCATGGTAACAGGGCTATGAATTACTTGCATGAGGACAGAGAAGCCGGGCCTTTTGCTTGGTAACTGGAAGAATGTTTACTTAAACTACTAGGCAGGAATGCATCGGCTGAGGGGGAAGCAGATAATTCGAAGGTGAAATACAGTTCTTGGCAGAGAATAGGCTGATGTCAGGCTTCGTGAGCCGCGCAGAGAATGAGACAAAGTTCATGGTCACAGATGCAGGCTCAGACTGGAGCTTTCAGAGGCAGAAGGCAAGAAGAGTTTGATGACAGAATCAGGGCCTACTTGCCTGGACTGCAAAATGGAGTAACTGAGCCATATAAAGCCGGTGGCCTTTCATATTTAGGAATGGAATATCCGGCCTATTCATGGCGGATCTGACAGAGGACATGTTGACGGTGGACGCACATGTATTTGCGTCTTCATAACTGGAACTGGAGGGAACATACATGTACTTGTGACATGCACATAGAACCGTTGGGGTCCAAGATAGGGGACATAACTGACCAGAAAAATCCATATTTCCACATTCCCTCCTTGTCCCCTACTTGCCCGTCAAGAGATATCAATCTTCATTAATCCATTGATCTGTTCGTATAACATCATTTGTTCTTCTTTCTTCTTCCGTGACGAATGAGATCTTGGTGGTGGAATACACGATGTGGCACACAGGCCACAGATCGCTGGTCCACATTGTAGACATAGACAGCAACTGAATAGTATGAGAAGGCCAATACCTAGGAAGGATAGAACTCTCCATCCCCAGGCTGATATCACACTCCAAAACCAACTGGACCAAGTCCAAGTGCCTGGGTTCTGGTGTATCTGGCTTACAATCTTGTGAAGGCGAGTTATAGCTTTATATACAGATGGCGAAATTTCTGGTATGAATACGCAGCAGCTTGATCCGATGACCCTACAAGCTCCGCCCCTATCAGCCAGGATGACGTCAAGGACAAGACGATTTTGAAGCACAACAATCCGCATAGCAGACTGCTCTTCTGTTAAATTGCCTAGGGCGGAAATAGTTTCATTCACTACTGCTTCAAGGGTTCTAGTTAATCTACGTATCAGTTTACTATTAGTAACAGTACCTATATAAGGAAAGATGCCTTTATTGAAATCTACATACTTGTCCCATGCCGTCTCAGTATAATCGACAATTGGGAGATCTCTCCGCTCTCTGTTGTGTACTAAATGAATATTTCTGTAATAATCAGGAGGAGCTAGGAAAACAGGTGGCAAAAGGAATGCAATGTAGCAGGTACCATCCCAATCTAGAGGTAGACGCATATATGCAGTCTGACCACATATGAAGTAGGAGTGGCGATAAGCTCTAAATGAAGATTTGCCTTGATCACTGAATTCTACTATAGTAGTGCATTTACTATGGCCCATATGTATGGAACCAACTTTTCTTACACATAATTCACCTTTCGTTGGGAATACTGACATGGTTGGTAAAACTAGTTCAACTTCGGATTCGACATTTAGGACCATGAGATTAGGAGTAAAGTTACCTAATCCATATACTTCATTTTCTAGATCAGTTCCTGTTCCTTTGGGGCGACCCTCCTTGTCAGGGTAACAGACTTTGAATAAAACTAGGTTCAGATTTCCCCATTCCCACTGGTCTTGGTAAACTGCTGTGTCTGAGTCTATGGAATTGATTAAACTAAACCATGCTCCACAGGAGCCATTATGTGTAAATGGGTGTGGGAAGAATGGCAGGACTCCTTCATAATTCTGATAGGGAGGGAGCCGGCCACACACCCAACAATTAGTTGCATTTCTAGTCTGATGGGAATGATGTAACATACTAATGAAAGTGTTATTGCGCAGCGCAAGTCTATAAGACAATTCATGCGGGGGTAAGTCACTAAAAGAATGTTCTGCAGTAACATTGTAAACGTTTCTGGCAATAGGGTAATATATGTGCAACAATATACTTGCAGTAATTATTAAAAGACTTAAGGAAAACAAGATTATTAATGTCACTATGCAATGGCTACGCAGTGATTTACAATACGCCTGTCGTTTCAACATTTTCCGCGACTGTCCATGATTCAGGTCTAGAGGATACATGTCAGAGACAAATTCAACCGCTTCACCTTGGAGAGGACTTAAACAATCAAATTGTCTGACGTTCTAGGCCTCAATTTTACTTTATAGAGTTCGGTTTTAGTCTTTTCAACCAAAGGAAGTTTTGAATCAGTCTGTGAGGGAGTGCAGGGCACAATGTCTATATCCGAGGATAGTCCATGAAATTTCTTGATATGACTTGAATGAATCCAGCCCTTGCGGCCCTCGATCTTCACGGCTGTCCTTGTAGTGAGCAGAACCAACTTGGGTGTCTTCCACCTGGGCTCCAGCTGAGTCTTTCGGTCGAAATTTCTCACAAATACGAGATCACCCGGAACTACGTCATGGGGTTTCACCTCAGTGTTGTCGGGAAAGGCTGCAGCTACCTGTGAACGACAAGATTGTAGTGCAGACATCAAGGAAGCCAAGTAATCTGTCAGCATATTACAGTCAACATCAGTTATTTTGCGTGGTATAGGCGTCCCCCACATATTTGGTGGTCTGCCAAAGATCACCTCATACGGGGATAGCCCTGTTCGAGAGTGTGCTACCATTCTCATGTAAAAGAGTGCAACTGGTAACGCTACTATCCAGTCGACACCTTTCTCTCTGCATATTTTGGACAATCTGATTTTCAGTATCTGATTATGTCTTTCTACGAGACCTGCTGCCTCGGGGTGTCGGACACAGTGGAATTTCCACTGATATCCTAACAGAAGTGAAACATGTTTCATTAATTCGGATGAGAACGGCTGGCCGTTATCTGAGTAGACAACACGTGGTAAACCGTATCGTGGGAAGAATTCTCGAACCAACTGTTTGGCAGTAGTCGGGGCAGTGTAATCTGAAACCGGGTATGCCTCCGTCCAACGGGACAGAGCGCAGACAACTACGAGAACATATTTGAATCCTCGACATCGTTCCATCTGGATATAATCCATCTGGAGCACTTCAAAAGGGTGATCAGGAGGATGAAATCCACCCTGTTCTACGGGAACGCTTTTTCCTGGGTTAAACTGACAACAGATCATACAGGTACGGACCTTTTGTTTGGCTGCTGCTCGCAAATGTTTATTGAACCAAATGTGTTGAATGCTGTCTAGCATAGCTTTTTCTCCTAGATGTGCTGGACTATGTATAGTGTTAATTATAACTTGGACCATTGAATCAGGAAGGAACCACACAGACTTTTCCTTCATCATCCATCCTTGGTCCGTTTGGATCCCTCCTAATTCAGTCCATTTCTTTATTTCGTCTGGTGTAGCATGTGTCTGTATGTCAATTACGTCAAGGGTAGGATCTTTAACTGTCATACAATGTGTCGGCATCGGGACTATTGTCTTTGTCATGTCGGATGTTTGGGTTTGAGCAGTCTGTTTAGCTGTTCTGTCGGCTAGATCATTGCCTTGGGAAATGATATCAGTAACCTTCGTATGAGCCTTACATTTCATAATTGATATTGCAGTAGGTAGATGTATTGCATCTAATAAGGCATGAATGAGGGGTCCGTGCTGAATGTGGGCACCGTGGGAAGTTAAATAACCTCTCTCTCGCCACAGCACGCCGAAGTCATGTACAACTCCGAATGCATAACGTGAATCAGTGTATATGTTGACTTTTTTATTCGTGGCTTGAATACAGGCTTGTGTCAGAGCGATGAGCTCTGCGGCTTGAGCTGACAAAGTATTTATACGATTAGTTTCAATGACTTCAGTATCTGTTGTGACTGCGTAAGCGGCCACTAACTCTCCTGTACTTGTTCTCATACATGAACCATCTACATACAATGTCAGGTCTGGATCTGACAATGGGACATCGGTTAAGTCTTGTCTGGGTTTTGTCGTTATAGTAATAACTTCAATACAGTCATGAGCTAGTGGGTCTGTTCCGGTTACTGGCAAAAGTGTGGCAGGATTCAATGTGTTACAGCGTCTGATTTCTATATGTGGCTGAAACAATGTAAGTTCGTACCCTGTAAGTCGCGCTATAGTCAAGTGTTGTGTTTGCGTTCTATTTACAAGAACCTCTACTGCGTGTGGTACTTGAACTGTCAATGGATGTCCTAACACTATGGCATCGCTTTGTCTGATTGCTAAAGCTGTCGCTGCCACTGATTTTAGGCATGCAGGCAAAGCCTGAGCTACGGGATCTAATGTACTAGAAAAATAAGCACATGGTTTGTGTGCTCCTGCTTGTTCCTGTGTGAGTACTGACAAGGCAGTACCTTCGCGTTCTGTAACAAAGAGTGTAAACTGTTTTCTGTAACATGGCGTTGCTAAAACAGGTGCTTGACATAAAGCTTTCTTTAGGCTTTCAAAAGCTTGTGCATGTTCCTGAGTCCAAGGGAGAACAGTCGATGTGGCTGCCTCCTGTGTTGTCAACTGAATGAGTGGTTTTGCTAGAAATGGATACTGAGGGATCCACTGCCTGCAATATGAAGTGAGACCTATGAAAGCCCGCACCTCCTTTTGTGTCTTGGGTGTTGGCATGTTAGCTATTAACTGAATGCGGTCCGGTGTAAGCTGCCTTCCCTCCTTGGACAGCGAGTGTCCAAGATAAACAACTCGCTGGACACAGAATTGCAGCTTAGAAGGGGACACCTTGTGCCCCTTTTCGGCTAGAAATTGTAAAACTGTCAGTGATGCTTTTTCACATTCCGGTTCGCTTCTCGCGGTGATCAGCAGATCATCGACATATTGAAGCAGAGCAGTGTTAACTGGCATGTGGATACTGTCTAGTTCTCGTTTCAGTGCTTGGCTATAGATGCTGGGGCTTTCTGTAAATCCTTGAGGTGCGCGTGTGAATTTAAAGCTACGTCCATTTAAACTAAATCCGAACAAATATTGGCTTTCCGGATCTATTGGGACGCTGAAAAAGGCATTCTTGAGATCAATTACAGTAAAGAATGTTGCTTCGGAATCAATAGCTGTCAGTAATGACGAGATATCTGGGACCACAGGAAATTGCGGCACAATGCATTTGTTTAACTCGCGCAGATCAATAACCAATCGATAGACTGGCGGGGCCTTTGGATCTGTTCGTTTAAGAATCGGAATTATCGGTGAATTACATACATTGGAGTCGGTTTCCACAACCACTCCTTGGGTAATAAGTTCGTCAATGATTTGTAGTAAAGCCACTACAGCATCTGGTGGTAACTTGTATTGTCGCATTCGTGGTAGCACCACTCCTGCCTTTAATGTGACTCGATATGGTGTAATATTCATACATCCAACATCAGTAGGGCCTTGTGCCCATAGATGTGTAGGTAAAGTCTGCAGTCGGGGATCCATGTCTCTAGACACATAGTGACCTTTAAAATCACGTAAAAACAACCTTACTCCTTCCGGAGAACAACATATTATGGCTCCTAGAGCTTTCAGCGTTTTTATTCCTAACAAGTTTTCTGGACATGATTTAGTAAGCAATAAATCTGTAGTTCGGGTCAGAGGTCCTATCGTAAGTGGAAGAGGCTGTGATACTTCATTAACAATAGGTTTTCCTGAAAAACCAAGGGAAATATTCTGTGAGCCTGAGAGGGGTGCCCCTGGAACTTCACTACGTTTTATAGTTGTTCGACTTGCCCCTGTATCAAGTAAGAATTTTCTATCTTGGCCTAATAATTCACTATGTACATAAGGTCCTTCTTGATCTACAGGGATCTCGATAAGGGGTAAGTCAACTTCCCTCTCTAGGCTTTTTCATGCGTAACGCTGGTACTCAGGATATTCATACTGTGCGGTCTGATACATTTGTCGTGTTGTTGTCTGTGTGGCAGCAACAGGCAGCGCTGGTGCAGCTGGCACAAACTGTATAGACTGTTGTGCGGCTGGCATGGCCTGTGCGTGCTGCGGAGCTCCTTGTTCATTCTGATCTTGTCTAAGTGGCCGTGGTCTTTCTTGTGTTTTACCTATGGCGATATTATGTTTTAAAACTGGACAATCGTGTACGTAATGACCTGGCTTTTTACAATAATTACATGTCCCTTTTACAGGTCCTGCTGAATCGGAATGTGTCATACCCTTTTTATGTCCTTCAGCTGGAACTGTCTGGGAAACTAGCATTTTCATTTTCGTGTCTTTCATGCGTCTGTGTTCATGTTCTTGTTCCTCTCTAATTCTATTGTGATGGTACTGTAACATTTGTAACATTTGTGATGGAGTGTTACCTTGCCAGGTACTCTCGAATTTTAATACTCTATTCTTTACTTGGGGTAGGGCATTTTCTACTAGTTTTGTTACAAACAGATGTGGGTATGATTCGCTACTTGCTTTTAGGCCACTATTTATACCAAAACATTTTTCAAATCGGGCATAGTAATCACTAGTGTCTTCATCTTGCTTCTGTTTACAGGCTGAAATTGTACCCCAATCTTCCTTTTTCGTAGTTAATAAACGTGGCAGTACCTGTACTAATAAACCTGGTAGTGCTTTAGTTTTATCCCCAAGTCCTGCTCCTGCAGTTCGGGCCTTTTCTTCCGCTTCTAACACTGACCATTCTATCTTTTGGTCTCCTACCTCCCACTCTTTTTCCCTGAGTTTTTCATAAATGCCAGCAGGCATCAATACCTTTAATATTGTCATAATGTCGGGATAGGTATACTCTCCCATGAGTAACATGTCTTTAATTTCTCGGTGAAAACCCGCTGGATCTTTGTCATGACTGGGTACCACTTTCTTCATTTGTAACAATTCTATTTTTGATATGGGCGTATATACAAATACGCGCTTAAACTCGTTGTCCTCGCCCTTTATTGGGTGCACTTCTCGTAAGGGATTCTGTCTATCCATGTAATACGTGGTTCTTTCCTTGACGGGTAATGAGACATGCTCTGCGCATACAAAAAGAATATACTGCTTTCTTGATTCTAGAATTTCTTTAATTAATTTAGTACCTGCACCTCTCCATTTATTCATAAGCAATTCAGTCAATATGTCAGGTAAGGGACCAGGGTCCGAATGCTGACTCCGATATAGTATAATGAGTTGTTGAATCATATAAATCCCAACTAACCTCTGTTCATCTGGGGTGAGATTCAAAAATGTGCGTACTACTGTATCATCACTATATTTTCCGGGACTGTCCACCCAATGGACAGCTGCCCTGGCTAAATCTTGTTCATCCATAGAATCGAGAAAATGATAACCCCTTCGTTCTCGGAGTAGTTTGTCGGCGGTTTGGAACGAATGCTCGTTAGACCTTATATTAATTATAGGTATTTGGAAATTCCTGTTATTATCTGGACATATCGGACGTATCGGGTCAATAAGACATCTATTACTATTACAAGATCTTCCTCTTCCTACATAGGCTATGGTGTCTGACTGTCCTGTGGGCAGTCCTGACCCTTCTTCCTCGCTTTGTTCGAACTCGTCTACCTCTAATCTCTCTTCGTGTAGGCGTTCTATTTCTTTACGGATCTTTCGGCACATGGCTATTATACAATTTTGCTTATCATGTCTACCTTCTGATATATTCTGGCTCCATCTGGTAAGAATTTGCATTGCTTCCGGGTCTACCCCCGGTCGGTCTTCATTTCTGATCACACAATTTATGAGGAAACGTAACAGTTCCCCCTGTATCTCCACTTTCTGGTATTCCATAGCTCTGTTAATACATTCTGAATCTCGCCCTGTTTGGACAAAATGATATATTTTATCTAGATGCGCAGTCATTCCTGGTAACTTCCCTAAATACACTGCGGCTCGTCTGATACGCAACGATGCCAGGGTCATTTCGTCCTCTTTGCCGGGCACAGGGTCATATCTACAATCTATAAGAAGTTCCTTAAGCGTACGGGCATTTACGAGTTTGGGGGTACGTGAATGTGCTGACTCTTGAAAAGTAAGTTTATTTATTCTGGGTGGCGTAGAAAAAATATTGGTAGCACCTCCCGTAGCCCCATCTGGGGTGTCGGGTGTGAAGGGATTTGTTGAACGTGACACAGCAACTATAGGTGTGGACACAGCTATAGAAGCAGCTGTAGGAACGGATGTAGAAACAGATGCGCTTGCCGGAACTTGTGACACGATCTGTTGCTGTAGGGATACGGGCACTGGATCTTGGCGTTGAACCTCCCTGATAGGCGGTCTATGTGGGGCAGAATTAGCATACTCGGGAGCTGCGTCATCTAAATATGAAGAAAGAAAAACATCTTCTGCGGTTCTAGGATGCCCCTTAGGATGTACCTTTATTGGGAATAATGGGGGCGGCAAGTCTTTCGGTTTTTCTGGAGTAGCTTTAGGTAATCCTTCGGCCAGAAGGGGATACATACCATTCATAAGGGCATTTCTTTGTCTGTCTACTTGTTCTGATTTCACTCGGATACCTTCCTCAATTGATAGATTTTCTTGAACTTTATTGGAATTCTCTTTACTCCTCTCTTCCTGTCTACGTGCTTTTTCTGTACGTCTATGAGATTCTTTACGCCATAACTCAACGGCGTCTTTCTGTGACTGTCTGACCTTCCTTTTCCATAACTCTTCCTCGACTTTCATGATGCACTCCGCATCCCAGGTTCCCGCTGCGGGCCACCTCTGACTTTCTGGTAATTCCTTGGTGTAGTCTACCCATAAATCAAGAAATAATATAGCGTCTAAGCCATGTTTATGATACATAAAGTGCCCTGGAGTGTCCCTAGGAGGAATAGGAACGGCTTCTTCGAGTACCCCTTTTCTTGTAGTGATCTGTCTTAGTTTCGAAAAGAGCGGCATATTGGCAACTGATCCGATACTTAATCTTGAACACATTTAATACAAAAGCACAATAATGAACAACCATTCATACCACAATATGCAGGACGTTTTTAAACACATTAAACATTAAACATTAAACCTTTAACTGAAACAACAATGATGATCGTCTGCATAACTAATCACCAAGCTTAATTCTTGACAATAACTAGATACTTCGGAATACTTGATATACTGCTAAACAGTACATATACACTGCTAAAACAGTGCAGACCGGATTTGTGTACCCAAACCCGTCTTGACCGGCACAACCTATGTGCACGTCAGAAATGCCTCCCCAGTAATGGTACTCACCGGGTAGCTTCGGAAACGGAAGGCCTCGGAAACTGGACTTGGACCGGACTGGACTCGACTCGACTCGTCGGAAACTGGACTCGACTTGGGACTTCGGAAACTGGTGGGCCTCTGTATACCTCGGATCTTGCTCTCTCAGCTAGGCTCTGGTCGGGATACTTCGCACTTCTCACCGCCTCGTCTGGGTGTTGATCGCAGCCTCAGTCGCCCCCGCTTGACCGGAGGGAGATACAGGAAATCCTGCTGGTACGCGTTATTGTCCGTCCAGCTGTGGCAGGAGACCGGGCCTGCAACTCACCGCCGGCGCGTGAGATGAGAAAGTGTCCCTATTCGGGCGCCATTCATGTGGTAAATAATTTTCCTTTACCGGGACTTAATTTGATACGGAAACATAATAAAACAGCTCAGTAAAATGAGAGGCAGAATCCGTGGTATTAGAGGTTCGGAATGGGCTTTATTCCAATGAACGATTATAATCGGTTGCTCCAAGTTCCATCACCACGGAGGTTCAGGAAGTGAAGTACATACATTATTGACATGAAATGACTTTTATAGATCATACATTACAATGAAGCGAATGCAATAGGCGTAACAATTGATAAGGAAAATGACGATTTATCTGCGTAACCAAAAAATGGGTGTAATAAGGAGTAAAAAGGAACATAATTGGTTATGATGTCACATATAGGTGGATCTATAAGATAATACTTGGCATAGATGCGCGCGCAGCAACATGACGTGTAATTGACGTGTAACTAGGGGGTGAAGGGGACTTGACATTTAGCTCTACATGTGGAGACAAGAAGTCTGGGGGGTCAAGTCAACCTAATCCCAAATCATATCTAACATCCTATGTTTAAAGAACTATGTTATCCACGAAAGAAGGACTCTCGGACAGAATCTATTCTATACTGACTGTGCGTGCGTGTACAAGCGTCTAAGTGTCTACACTAAATGCGAGGGGGTAGGAATATTCCATGGTAACAGGGCTATGAATTACTTGCATGAGGACAGAGAAGCCGGGCCTTTTGCTTGGTAACTGGAAGAATGTTTACTTAAACTACTAGGCAGGAATGCATCGGCTGAGGGGGAAGCAGATAATTCGAAGGTGAAATACAGTTCTTGGCAGAGAATAGGCTGATGTCAGGCTTCGTGAGCCGCGCAGAGAATGAGACAAAGTTCATGGTCACAGATGCAGGCTCAGACTGGAGCTTTCAGAGGCAGAAGGCAAGAAGAGTTTGATGACAGAATCAGGGCCTACTTGCCTGGACTGCAAAATGGAGTAACTGAGCCATATAAAGCCGGTGGCCTTTCATATTTAGGAATGGAATATCCGGCCTATTCATGGCGGATCTGACAGAGGACATGTTGACGGTGGACGCACATGTATTTGCGTCTTCATAACTGGAACTGGAGGGAACATACATGTACTTGTGACATGCACATAGAACCGTTGGGGTCCAAGATAGGGGACATAACTGACCAGAAAAATCCATATTTCCACAGTACCCACCAACCACAGACGCAACCTTGGAGTTATCCTCAACTCGAAACTCACCATGGCCAAACAAATCAACGCTGTCTCATCCACCTGCTTCAACACCCGCATGCTCCGCAAGATCTACAGATGGATCCCGACTGACACAAGGAAAACAGTCACCCAGGCCCTAGTCAGCAGCAAACTCGACTACGGAAACACCCTCTACGCCGGAGCCCCAACCAAGCTCATCAACAGACTGCAAAGAATCCAGAATGCCTCTGCACGCCTGATCCTCGATGTCCCGCGTCGCAACCACATCACTCCCCACCTGAGGAACCTGCACTGGCTCCCTGTCAAAAGAATCTCCTTCAAGCTCCTAATCCACGCACACAAGGCACTCCACAAGACCGTCTCAGCCTACCTCAACAGCCGAGTCTCCTTCTACGTACCCAACAGGAAACTCCGCTCTGCAGACCTCTCCCTGGCTACCGTCCCACGCATCTGCAGCACCACAGGTGGAGGCAGATCTTTCTCTCACCGCACCGCCAAGACCTGGAACACCCTCCCCCTCATCCTACGACAAACCGAAGAGCTTCTAACCTTCAGGAGACAACTCAAGACATGGCTGTTCGACCAATAGCTGCAGCTCCCCCCCTTCCCTCCCTCAGCGCCTTGGAACCCTTGCGGGTATGTAGTGCGCTTTACAAATTGCATGATTGATTGATTGATCGATTGACCTGCACTAACCTGCTTCTTGGAGTCACCTTCCGCCTTCGTGCTCGGCTTTGTGCCTGCCTCGCTCGACCTTAGTTTGTGCGTGCTTTCGTTTCCTGCCCGCTGCATCAATCGCTTTTTGGCACCCGCCGAGCTCCCGTGCAGCTCGTGCCCAGCAGGGGTCCAGGATCAGGGAAGCTCGCAGATCGTCCGGGCTTGAGGGACCCAGAGCTCCAGCCCCGCCTGCAAACACGTCCGCTCCCTCGCTCCCCGGCTCCACCTCCACCTCCAAGTCAGCAGCACAGGTGAAGGAGTAACAGAAGCGCGACTATTGGGGGGATGAAAACCTGCACCCTAACCGGAGGAAGGTACCGGAGGAAGGTACCGCACTCCACCACACCTCCGTCACAGCACAGCACACCACGGATCGGGAACTAAAAACAAACCGGTAAAAATCCCTCCTTTTTTTTACATTTAGCTTTCACGCTTGAAATTATCTCTCCCGCATTTCTACATTCCGTATTATCCTTAGTGGTCAAAAGAATATCCGCTTGCAAAACTGTGGGTTATTTCTCCGTTAAACCCGCATACTCTTCTCCATGAATCAGAAGCCTCCGCGACCACGAACTAAGCGGCCGCCATGTTTCCCCCTAGAGCAAAGTCAATGTAAACCATGGGAAATTGTGCTTCTGCTTTGTGAGCTGTAGAAACTAATAATATCTAGTGCTATGTTCTTCAAGGAATTGTCTTGCATCTCTGTGAGAAACAATGAGAAATGTAAAACCAATATTTTTTATCACTTAGACCATGATGACTAGAATCTCATACTGCACACTTAATTTCTCTTTCTAGAGTGGGCACCAGAATCACTGTCTTAACTTGAGCTTTTAACTCACCTACCAAGGTGTCCATCTGAGTCAAATCTTCCAGTTTTTTGTGTGCAAACAACATAAATCCAGCAACAGCAACCTTTTGGAACTTCCTTCTCAAGACAAATAAACTTCATGTGAATGAATGAATGAATGAATGAATGAAATTATATTTATATAGCGCATGGCTACCCTGAGGCCTCCCAGCGCTGTTGACAGAAAAAGGCAGGTCTGCTGAATCAGTTAGAGCGATGTCTTAAAAAGGTGAGTTTTTAAAAGTTTACGGAAGGCCTGCAGATTTTTTTCCTTCCGTAAAGTAGCAGGAAGCGTATTCCAGAGTTTTAGTGCATTCGACGAAAAAGAGCGTCCACCCCATCTGGATCTTCGTATTATCTTTGGAGTGGCCAAAAAAGAGGTACTGGAGCGAAGATTTCTGGGGGGTTGATATGGAGTGACAAGGGAGTGCGTAATGACCGTGCCAGTTTTCCACATGGCTCTGTGAGCCAGGCACATAGCTTTGAACTGTATCCTGGTTGAGATTGGGAGCCAGTGGAGGCTCCTGAGTGCTAGTTTGGCAGATTGCCATCGGGGCATTTGGAGAAGTTGACGGGCAGCGCAGTTCTGAATTGTTTGCAGTTTATGGATGGTAAATTGGGGAGCTCCCAGGTATAGGGCATTCCCGTAGTCAAGGCGGGAGAGTATGAGAGACTGTACCATTATCCTTCTTGCCTGGAAGGGAAGGAGGGGAATGATTTTCCGTAGCAAGTGGCTGAAAGCTTAGTAGCCTGGTGGTTAAAATTGAGGGCGCTGTCTAGCCACATACCAAGGCTCTTGATCTGTGCCTTTGAGGCTGGGGCCGGGCCAAGACAGACTGGCCATGAAGGAGTAGGGATAGAGGGAATGGAAGACTGAGGGTTGCCCAAGAACATAATCTCGGTTTTGTCCCCGTTGAGCTTAAGGCACGAGAGTTCCATCCATTCGGCCACCGCCTCTAGGCAGGGACCGAGGGTGCTGGATGACCCCTCAGAGTTGTTTAATGCCACTACTAACTGAGTGTCATCTGCATAGGTGATGATTTTAATGCCGAATGGATGGACAATCTCTGCCAGGGGACTCAGATAGATATTAAACAGTGTAGGGCTCAGGGCAGAGCCCTGAGGGACCCCACAGCTAAGAGGCAACCGGGTGGACACCGCTTCTCCTTCAAAAATTTAGAAGAAGCGATCACTGAGGAAGGACTGGAACCAGGTTAGTGCCGTGCCTGTCACTCCCATGTTTTTGAGACGATGAGACAGGATGTTGTGGTTGACGGTATCAAAAGCGGCACTGAGGTCCAGAAGGATGATTGCCGCTGTGCCTCCCTGGTCCAGTAACCTCCTTGCCTCCTCCGTTACTGCTAATAAATCAGTCTCCGTCCCGAGCTGAGGACGAAAGCTGTGCCCCCACAGCCGGTCGCTCCTCTCCACTGCTCTGCCTGCCTGTCGCTGCCTGGCACCTGCCCACCCTGTGTCTACCGCCTGACGCCACTTACCTGGTTTCACACTGCCGCCACCTCCTGCCTGCTGCCTGCTGCTTCTCAGGTACCGCCTGTCGCTTTCCTGCCGCTGCTGCCCCTCCTCGCTCGCTGACCGCCGCCGCTGCCCCGGTCACTTCACCTCCGTTTTCCCGCCGGTTCCGCCGCCGCTGCCCTGCTCTCCTCCTTCCTGCTCCCGCCTCCCCTCACTGCCCATTGGCCAACCCGCTCCCGCCTCCCAGCTGACCCTCCCTCCCGGCTCCTTATTTAAGGGGACCGTAGCGGGCTGGTCAGTGTGACCCCCTGTGCCCCCACAGCCGGTTGCTCCTCTCCACTGCTCTGCCTGCCTGTCGCTGCCTGGCACCTGCCCACCCTGTGTCTACCGCCTGACGCCACTTACCTGGTTTCACGCCGCCACCGCCTCCTGCCTGCTGCCTGCTGCTTCTCAGGTACCGCCTGTCGCTTTCCTGCCGCTGCTGCCCCTCCTCGCTCGCTGACCGCCGCCGCTGCCCCGGTCACTTCACCTCCGTTTTCCCGCCGTTTCCACTGCCACTGCCCCGCTCTCCTCCTTCCTGCTCCCGCCTCCCCTCACTGCCCATTGGCCAACCCGCTCCCGCCTCCCAGCTGACCCTCCCTCCCGGCTCCTTATTTATGACGCCCCCTGAGCGACCACGCAGCGGACGCGCGCAGCGGGAGCGCCGATTGAGCGCCGAAGGTGCGCCAAAGGTAAGCCCGTCTGCGCCCGTCCGCGCCTGGACCGTGCCCAGTGCCAGACCCCCTGGTCCCCGCGCCCGCCAGCCCCCCCGCAGGACCTACGACTTCGCCACGCTCATCGCACTCAACACCGCCCGAGCCCCCGGATGCTACCGAGCGTCCCCGCGACGCACCCATGGACCCTTCGTCTGCCGATCCTGCAACTTCTCCTGCCTCCGAACAGGCACTACGCCCACCAAGACGGACAACAGCAACCACCTCAAGTGCATCCTGATCAACACCCGCTCCGTCCACAGACACACCGTGGAACTCTGGAACCTCCTCGACACCGCATCTCCAGACGTCGCCTTCCTCACGGAAACCTGGATGAACGCCTTCTCAGCCCCCGACATCGCCATAGCCATCCCGGACGGCTACAAGATCATCAGGAAGGATTGCGTCAACCAGACCGGAGGGGGCATCGCCATCGCTCACAAAAGCACCATTCGCATCTCGACTGACTCCATCGACGCATTCAACGCCGCCGAATACCTGCACTTCCAGATCCACACCGACCCCAAGACTACCCTCAAAGGCACCCTCATCTACAGACCCCCGGGACCACGCACACAATTCTGCGAAGACATCACGGACTTCATCAGCCCACACGCCCTCCCCTCCACCGACTACATCCTCCTCGGGGACCTCAACTTCCACCTGGAGAACAACAAGGACCGCAACACTACCGCCCTGCTGGACAACCTCGCCAACCTCGGACTCAAGCAACTGTTTAACTCCCCCACCCACTACACCGGCCACACGCTCGACCCCCTCTTCTCATCCAGCAAGCACGTCACCTTCAGCCACTGCACCGAACTCCACTGGACTGACCACAGCTGCGTCCACTTCAGCTTCAAAAAGAACACGGTCCACCACCACCCGAAGCAGGTTCCCCACAGAAACTGGAGCAAGATCACCGTCGACCAGCTCACCACCTCCCTCAGCCAGAACCCACCTGTCAGGACAACGGACCCTAACACAGCAGCCCTCGACCTCACGCAATGGCTGACCTCCTGTGCCGACGACCTCGCCCCACTGAAGAACCCACCCACCAGGCCCAGAAGCAAGAAGGCCCCCTGGTTCACCGACGAACTCAAGGACTCCAAGAAGGCCTGCCGCACCCTCGAGAAGGCCTGGCTCCTCGACAAGACCACCGACAACATGACCGCCCTCAAACTCGCCACCCGCAGACATCACCAGCTCATCCGCACCACCAAGAAGATATCTTTGAAGGAACGACTGGACAAGAACGCCCATGACAGCAAGGAGCTCTTCAACATCGTCAAGGAGTTCTCCAACCCCAGCACCGGCAACAATGACATCACTCCCTCGCAGGACCTCTGTGACTCCCTCGCCCGTACTTCCACCGCAAGATCGCCGACATCCACAACAGCTTCCGCGTTCCACCCCCACCCCCATCGACCGAACCTACGCACCCCGCCGCTATCCTCCAGACATGGACCGAAGTGACCCCCGAAGACACGACACGCATGATGAACACCATCCACTCCGGATATCCGACCGACCCATGCCCCCACCATGTCTTCAACAAGGCCGCCTCTACCATCGCACCCCACCTCCGAGACATCATCAACGCCTCCTTCGACACAGCCACCTTCCCGGAGAGCTGGAAGCACGCCGAGCTCAGCGCACTACTGAAGAAACCAACAGCGGACCCGACCGACCTCAAGAACTTCCGCCCCATCTCGCTCCTTCCCTTCCCTGCCAAAGTCATCGAGAAGGTCGTCAACAAGCAGCTGGCTGCCTTCCTCGAGACGAACGGATCCCTCGACCCATCGCAATCCGGATTCAGAGCCAACCACAGCACCGAGACCGCCCTCATCGCAGCCACCGACGACATCCGAGCCCTGCTCGACAAAGGTGAAACAGCGACACTCATCCTCCTTGACCTCTCCGCAGCATTTAACACTGTCTGCCACCGCACCCTAGTCCAATGCCTCAACGACACCGGCATCCAGGGGAATGCTCTGGAATGGATCATCGCATACCTCTCCGGCAGAACACAGAGAGTACGCCTCCCTCCGTTCCGCTCTGAGGCCACCGAAGTCATCTGCGGCGTCCCGCAAGGATCGTCGCTCAGCCCTACTCTCTTCAACATCTACATGAAACCCCTCGCTGCCATCGCACGCCAACACAACCTCAACATCATTTCCTACGCCGATGACACCCAGCTGATTCTCTCCCTCACCAGAGACCCCGACACCGCCAAAGCCAGCCTACACGAAGGGATGAAAGACGTCGCCGAATGGATGAACATCAGCCGCCTGAAGTTGAACACGGACAAGACAGAAGTCCTCATCCTGGGACCGTCGCCCTCCGCATGGGATGACTCCTGGTGGCCCCCGGCCCTGGGCACCGCACCCAAGCCAACGGACCACGCACGCAACTTGGGCGTCATCCTGGACTCCTCCCTATCGATGACTAGACAAGTCAACGCCGTCTCCTCATCTTGCTTCCACAACCTCCGCATGCTCCGCAAGATCTTCCGATGGATCCCGACCGAGACCAGGAAGACTGTCACCCAGGCCCTCGTCACCAGCAGACTAGACTACGGAAACACCCTCTATGCCGGTACAACAGCCAAGCTTCAGAAAAGACTTCAGCGTATCCAGAACGCCTCCGCCCGTCTCATCCTGGACGCCCCCCGACGCAGCCACATCTCGAGCCACCTGAGAGACCTGCACTGGCTCCCTGTCAACAAGAGGATCACGTTCAGACTCCTCACCCACGCACACAAATCCCTCCATGACCTGGGCCCAAGGTACCTCAACGACCGCCTGACCTTCTACACGCCCACCCGACAGCTACGATCCGCGAACCTCGCCCTCGCCGTCGTCCCTCGCATCCAGAGAGCCACCGCCGGAGGAAGATCCTTCTCCAACCTGGCGGCTAAGACATGGAACTCCCTGCCCGTCCACCTGCGGCTGACCCAGGACCACCTCGCCTTCAGGAAACAGCTCAAGACCTGGCTGTTCGAGCAGTAGCAGACCCCCTCCCCCAAGCGCCTTGAGACCCTTCCGGGTGAGTAGTGCGCAATATAAATTCCATGATTGATTGATTGATTGATTGATTGAAAGCCTGTTTGAGAATCATGTAGCAGATTGTTGGATTCCAGATAATCAACAAGTGTGGTGTTAATATGTTTCTCAATCAGCTTGCTCAGCCAGGGGAGAAGGGAGATTGGACGATAGTTGGCCAGATTGGATTGGTCTAGGTTAGGTTTCTTCAACAGGGCCCTGACCATTGCACATTTCCACGTAGAGTGTACCGTACCAGAGGTGATGGAAGAATTCAAAATATCAAGAATTGCTGGGCGGATGGAGTCAATGACTAGGGTAAGAAATTGCGGTGGGGCTGGGTCAGAGGGAGAGCCTGATGTTACCCTGGGAATGATCAGATCCAGTGATTCAACATCTAGGAGGGGAAATCGCTCTAGTGAGCATTGGGAGTTGGGGTGAGGGCCTCTTGTTCTGGTTGCCAAGGGCTTAGTCGGAGTGGTGGGAAAGGACATATAAATCTTTTGGATTTTTTGATGAAAGAAAACTGCCAAGTTATTGCAGCGGATAAGTGCTCCATCAGTTGTGGGTTGTTTTTGGGGTAGGGTGGTGAGTGATTTGGCAATACGAAAAATCTCTTTGGGAGAGTTTGCGGCGATGCCTATTTTCTCTTCAAAGAATGCGGTTTGGGCATGCTTGATTTCTAGTTTGTAAAGCCTGATTGCCTTTCTGTAATCAAGTTTACTAGCCTCTGAGAAGTTATGTCTCTATCTTCTTTCTAGTCTTCTGCATGACTGTTTCAAATCCCTCAGTTTGGGGGAGAACCATGGGGCTGTTTTTAGTCTGCTTTTCCTATGAGTGGGTTCTTTAGGAAGTACTAAATCAAGGGTGCTTTGGAACCAGGTGTTAAAATTCTCGCTACCAAGTTAGGGTTGGGATTACAAAGTGGTCTTGTAGCTTCAAGAGCTATGGTCCAGTTGTTAGACGCGAGTCTAGACCATTTCCTTTCCAGGATCAGCATTGCTCTCTGGGTTGGAGGAGACATAGAAGTCTCCCAGCAAAGAGGTATCAAAAAATGATCCATCCAGGGGAGTGGGGTAGGAGTACCTACGACAAGATTGTGCAGGTTGCTGAACACGTGATCAAGAAGATGACCTTTGGCATGTGTAGGGGCAAATCCTGTCTGTCTAAGTTGGAATGCTTGAAGGCTCAGCAATAGCTCATTAGTTATGTGATTGGAGAGATCGTCTAGATGGATATTGAGATCTCCAAGCACCGTGAAATTGGCTGGACCCAATGCTAAGTCGGCGACTGACGTGGAAAGATTAGAGCAAAATTGTCCTAGGGCTCCCGGGGGGCGATAGAGCAATAAACCAGAGAAGGTGCTCGTTGGTGATAACTCCAGGGAGAAGGCCATGCTTTCACAGTCTGGTAGCGTGTTCATGATGGTTCGACAGTTGAAAGTGTCTTTGAATATAATTGCTAGACCCCCACCTCTGTCGGTCTTGCGATCAGCTCTGAGTATTGAATAGCCTTGGGGAAGGGTTTGGATGATGGCCGGATCAGCTTCAATCTGAAGCCATGTCTCTGTCAGAAAGAGGGCGTCTGGCTTGAGCTCCTCTAATAATAATGCTAATTCGACAGAGTGTTTAGGAAGTGATCTGCAATTTAGAAGAAACATCCTAAATGGGATATTGGCCTGGGGCGCGTGGAGGTTGTGAGGTTGGAGTCTATAATTGCAGTGAGGACAGTGAGAGTGCCTGTCGGCAATGATCAACGAGTGGAGACAGTTGTGGTTAGTATCCTTCCTCAACGCATGCAGCGATTGGGAGTTATAGGTTACGCTGTTTCTTGGAGAATTGACAGGGGTTGTGACCCCTGGGCCCGTCCTGGCGCGGACTGTCGCAGACGGGCTTGCCTTAGGCGCGCCTTTGGCGTGCCCGCGGCGCATCCACTGCGCGTTGGCGCCATTCCGTGCTGAAATAGGTTGAACCAGGAGAAAAGCTAGATAGTCACCTGCCAAGATGGCCGCCCGAGAATGTCCCTATCAGGAAGTAATGAGGGTGAGTAGATTCCCTCAGGCTCGGTATTCTCCCTCCACTCAATCAGCACAGGAATTGCTGCGGTGCACCGGGGAGTCGTCGAGCACAGAAGCGGCAAGTGCAGATACAATATGTGAATATTTTTAAAACAGTTGTGCAATTTTTAAAACAAGCAGCAAAGCGCTAGGGCAGCGTTGCAGGCCGAGCTAACCTCTGCCTCTCTGTCAGCTGCGCGTCGGCGCCATTCCGTGCTGAAATAGGTTGAACCAGGAGAAAAGCTAGAGCGTCACCTGCCAAGATGGCCGCCCGAGAATGTCCCTATCAGGAAGTAATGAGGGTGAGTAGAATCCCTCAGGCTCGGTATTCTCCCTCCACTCAATCAGCACAGGAATTGCTGCGGTGGACCGGGGAGTCGTCGAGCACAGAAGCGGCTAGTGCAGATACAATATGTGAATATTTTTAAAACAGTTGTGCAATTTTTAAAACAAGCAGCAAATCGCTAGCGCAGCGTCGCAGGCCAAGCTAACCTCTGCCTCTCTGTCAGCTGTGAATACTATATTGTGTGTGTATGCGTGAATGTGTATTTGTGAGTAAGAGAAACAGCAGCGAGAGACAGTTACTGGCTGTTGTACTCATGTCTCATTGTTTAGGACCATCTCAGTTTCAAGACCAACCGTAGCCACCCAGTCCACATACATTGGATCATCTTCAATATCTCTCTCTTTGGTGGTAAAGGCAAACAGTAGAGGTAATCAACCAAACATGCTTTTTTCCAAAGCATGCATTCTACCAGAAAGTTACAATCCAGCAATTTTACCAGCCAACTTGCAATGTGGGGAATACTCTTGATGACCCTTTTGTAATTGTTGGATATACCAAATATATCGTTATGATCTGAATGTAATCTCAGATTTGCATGCTCTGAATATTGTAACCCTACCCAAAAATAATTAGATTCCCCCTGAGTCATGGAACACCTCCTCTCTGAATCTCTTAAAGCCCTGGCAAAGGTAAATGTTTCAACCCTGGATTTGTCCAAGAACTGGCCCATATATTTGTCACTTGAATTACCCTGCAGGAAGATGTTACAACTTGCGACAAAAGTAATCACAGATAGTGGATGTGTCACAATAACTTTCAGCTGGTCAGACAGCTAGATATTCTTGTAATAAAAAAATGTCCCTATTCTTTCAAGTAATTTTCTACTCAGACAATTCTTGGATGCATTCTGCAAATTGTCTATTAACTCCTGGAATAAATGCAGTTCATCTTTATCAATTGGGAACGTTGGAGCCGAGTCACAAAAGTAACCTGAGACAAAATCCTAACTTTACGACTTTCGGTATTCACAAAAGGCATTTAGGAGTAGTAAAGTTAGAATTCCTAACTTTACTACTCCTAAATGCCTTTTGTGAATACCAGTTAGGATTTTTGTCTCAGATTACTTTTGTGAATCGAGCCCACAGCCTTTACCATAGCCTCATCCGATCTTTGCTTCAAATAGGTTTTTGCAGTTAAGCAGGTATGCCTAGGTAAGTAAAACATCACATCTTTAGTACAGTCAAGTCACTGCGGACCGTATTCTGCAATACACCCCTTAATGATTAATCAAGTTCTTCCCCACTCAGATGGCACTCCAAAATATACTCCTGAAAGAAAGCAACTTACTGTGTAGCACCAACCAACCCACTCACATCCCTGTGAAACACAGTCCAAGCTAAGTTCCAATGGATGTAAATCAGTATGTTGGGGAGTGGGTAACAGATCCATAGGATCATGTGTGACCCAGGGTAATAAGCATTTTTGCAATATTACAGTCAAATGCACATAAGTCTCAAATATTTACACACATGTTGTCCCTCGCCTGCATTCCTGGCCACAAAGGTGAAGGCTAGTCATTCAAATACATCTATAGCCCCAATCACTCAGACACAAGCTTCTCAGATCAGTTTTAACTGTTCCTACAGTCACCACAATGCTTCATCTTCTTTCTGTTCATACATGCACCTCTATATCATTAAAAACAATGCATTGGTAAAATCCTAATAACATTTCAAGCACTTTTTTTCTATACATGGGTGCAAAATTGCCCCATAAGTGCTAATCTGGTGTGTTGTGCAGCCCCTCTTTTTGGGATACGTCAGAGTTATGGTTCGAGCACTCTGCAGAGAAACAGAAAATGGACATGTATTTCATACTCCTCATTGTTTATTATCCTCATTTGGAAAAGAGGCGTCTGATGGACAAACGCCCTGTGAAATGACTTGAAAGGATTGCTGGGAGACTGCCATGTTTCACAGTCCCCATAAGTACACACCTTCCAGCATTTATATTGGAATCCTCACGATCATAATGCAGACACTAGCAGAGAAGAACAAAATTAGAATAAAGTGTGAAAACATGAAATTGTATGGTTCGATACAGAAAATGATACCCTATGGGCCCGATTCACAAAGGTAGAGTGAGACGAAAGTCTAACTTTACGACTTTCAGTATTCACAAAGGACATTTACGAGTAGTAATTGCCCTTTGTGAATACCGAAAGTCGTAAAGTGAGACTTTCGTCTCACTTTACCTTTGTGAATCGGACCTTACATTTGTCCTCAGGTCTGCCAATCTATGTAAAAAAGATAATCATGTGAGAACAGTTAGTGAGGCGCTATACCCTACACTATAGATAATCATGTGAGAACAGTTAGTGAGGCGCTATACCCTACACTATAGATAATCATGTGAGAACAGTTAGTGAGGCACTATACCCTACAGTATAGATAATCATGTGAGAACAGTTAGTGAGGCACTATACCCTACAGTATAGATAATCATTTGAGAACAGTTAGTGAGGCACTATATCCTACAGTATAGATAAACATGTGAGAACAGTTAGTGAGGCACTATACCCTACACTATAGATCATTCTGTGAGAACAGTTAGTGAGGCACTATACCCTACACTATAGGTAATCATGTGAGAACATTTAGTGAGGCACTATACCGTGCATGATACATAATCATGTGAAAAGATAGATAATCATGCGAGAACAGTTAGTGGGGCACTATACCCTACACTATAGATAATCATGTGAGAACAGTTAGTGAGGCACTATACCCTACACTATACTTAATAATGTGAGAACATTTAGTGAGGGTCTGTACCCTACATTATAGATAATCATGTGAGAACAGTTAGTGAGGAACTATACCGTGCATGATACATAATCAGGTGAATAGATAGATAATCATGCGAGAACAGTTAGTGGGGCACTATAGCCTGCATGATAGCCAATTATGTGAGAAAAGTTATAGATAACATCATGTGTCCTATTATGCAGTGAATAACATAGTGAGTTACCCCTTCCCGTGTTTGGGTGTGAATGACACCAAAGGTAGTTCCCTCCTCAACACTAAAAATCTGCTGAATGCAAACAAGCTTCAGGAGAATACAGACTACTTGGTGCTGCCAAGCCAACATATTTGTTCACATGCGTGGGGCAGAACCAATCCGGGTCCGGTGGCTCAGTGGACTATTCCATCCACTGCAGGGGCCTGTGTCTGACCTCATGTTCACAGGTTCAAATCCAGGCGGGTCCTCTCAGCCTTTCATCCATCTAAGGTCAATAAAATGAGTACCATTGAGTTGGGTAACAATAAACATCTGTTATTCAGCGCCAAGATGCCTCCAGGTGAAGGTGCGCTTTACAAATGCATGTTATGTTTTGTTACTCGCCACTGTAGAAAGTTTGCTGGAGTTCGAAGAAGTGCAACAGCTCATTCCAAGATACCTTGCATGACATATCTGGGTTGGGGAAAGAGCTTCAGTCAAATGACCCTCCCACAACCGCTTCACGTTCTACCCTCACAGGTGACGTCATTCGACTCCATACCCAGCATGCACCACACACATCCTATCACAACCCCCATCGTTCACATACCCGAGCAAAGACTCACCAGCACGCCATTGACCATACTGTACATCACGTGCACCAAGGCTAACCTCACCAAAAATACACCTTGAACAACCACAACCCATTTACGATTGGGACAGGGCACTTCGGTGACATCACTGAAGTGGCCTCCTTTTTTGAACTCTCAGTTAACAAGTACAACGCGGGACCTCTAAATAAAAAATAAATAAACCTTTAATCTCTGGGATTTCATGGAAGGGCAATGACATGCATGAACCTTCTGGGACACCTCTCTGTGGCAAAGAACTAAAACAGAGAACACTAAAGTAACTGAAGCATCAACCAGCCCATGTGTGGCAAACAAGAACCCAAAGGCTACTGCCCCAAAGGCAACATTGTTTGAAAACCACCTTCTATAATGTCAGATTCCTTGATTTATGAGATTGCAAAAGCACACCAGCCTGGTTTTCAAATCTCCTCCTTTCGCAGGCAGCTGTCTCTCCGGAGGGAGTTCTGTGGCAAGCAGCCGCAGAGATCCCCCCTCATGAATATGCACAGGCATATGAAATATTCATGCACATTACCCAAACCCTCTGGGAGGAGAGATTGTTTGGAAAACATATCACATTTCATGCCACTGATATTTGTCTTGCCTACTTTACCTGCTTATGTTCAGTCCTTCACGTCAGTCCTGATCTAGTTTCAGAAATGATTTTACCTTTTCCAGCTTGTGAATATTTCACAATATTTCCAGACTGAGAATATTTTACAGTGCATCCCACATTATCTCTAACAGGTAGCCAAGGTTAGAGTTTATTGAGTTAATGCAATCCGAGAAGCATTGCACTTTGTCATTATTTTAATATACTGCAAAAACTTCCCCTAAAAATGATTTGCTTACATGTCATACACCATACACCAATAACTTGGTTTTTATAAACTGCTTTATACTGCACTTCTATCACCTCCACTGTACTTTTATCAACTATATTGGCTTTCGGTTTAGCAGGCTCACGAGGATGAAAGGCTGAGCCCAGTATTCAGAAAAAAAGTAACATCATTTTACAACATATTTTACAATTTAGAACGTCGCCCAGTCATTGGGTGGATGGAGATTGGGGACGTCGTTGCAAATCTCAATGAATGAATGAGTAGTTGGATAGGAGAGAAGTGGGTGGAATAATTAATTCAATAGTGGATGACCACGCATACAGCCTTTCTGCTAAATGGATTACATTGCCTCAATGCGCTGTCCAAAGGTGAGTGCTCTGGTTTTCACTTTAGCTTCTGAATTAAACTTCACCCTCCCAAATGCTACCCCCACCAGTCCTTCTGAAAGATGAACAGCCCAGATGTGTTTGCTGATTTAGTACCTCAAAGTATTAGGATTTGATCCAAAACAGGAGCGAGAAAGAAATAACCATACAGTGGCCAAACAACACAATGTGAAACCGAGAAACCTTGCATCAATCCTGGCTTCCACTTGACCGCATTGGTTGATCTCAGAGAATTACCTTTCTGGACAGTGCCTCCTTTTCTGAGTGAAGCAACAGTGGACACATTTCCCACTTCCCACAACATTTGCAAAGTGCTGAAGCACTGTAGGTAGGAAACTGAGCTGGACCATAGCAACAAAAATGTCCACCACAAGCTGTAAAGCTGGCTCCCACCCAGCGAACACGCATAGGGTGCCGGATTTCCAGTTCAGGCCAAGCTCCATCCGGACAAAGGCCCTCCCTTAAAAAATTATAGTGAGTCTGGGGGAGATAAGTGTAAAGATTTATCATCCTAATTTCTCTCAATCTTTCTCCATTACTGTTGAATGGTCAACGTGAAGGAGTACTTGTAAAGTTGAGTTCTTTGTTCAACAAATTTATGGAGCCTTGCTGGCTGCCGCTGCTCTCTCCAACTTCTCACTCACTCACACACCCACTCACATGCTACCACTCATGCACCACCCTTCACATGCTCTCACACACCCATTAGCAGCACAGAGCAGCGGGAGGACCAAAGGGCAACACAACACACCACCTTATTTTTTTCCCCCAATATAAAAATACCAATAAATTATGATCAAATTAATTAATTGAAACACGAAAATATACCAACCAGTAATCAAACAGACAGTAATAATATTGTATGATAGAAATATTATGTCAAAATAAAATCCTCAAACTTTTTGGACATTATACGAGTTCTCACACAACGTCCCTCCTAGCTATAAGAAGTGGATATGGTGGAAGAAAAAAATGAACCATCAGATACCTCACTTCTCCTTTAAACAGGGTTCTTCTCACTTCTCATCTGCGACCCTTTTGTTAAAAATGAAAAATGCAAACCTGCATTCAGAAGATTCACATCTCATGGGTTCACCAACATACTTTGACACCTTACTAAAATCCCAGACAGTACCAGTCTCCACTCTCACAGCACCATTTAACACTTCTGCAATCTGCACATGTCGCGACCATTTTCCCAATTGTCCAATTCTCCCTCCCAGGGGTTTGACCCAAACCCACTGACAAACACTGAAATCACTGTGACTCACTCTGCCACCAGATTGGGTTAGTCTAGCTCCCATTTTCTTTTTATACTCTTCCACTCTACCAATTTTGTGAATATCTCCATCTGGGGCATAAGATAAGATATTCCACAAACCCTTTTAGCCTTCAAGATACTAACAAGGAGCTTGGTTTGCATCCATTCAAAAGCTCAGTAGGAGAAAACCCTGTCAATCAATGAAGAGTGATCCTGTAAGATTACAAAGTAGCGTGTAGAGCTTTCCTCCAATCCAAACCTCCAACCAGAGCAAATTGCATAGATTTCTTGATCACCTGATTAAATAGGTCACACTGACCATTTGCTTCAGGGTGACCAAGAGCTATTTCCTTTCTTTGTATGCCACACCATTCTAAATACCCTAAAAATTATTGATCTCGTAAATTGTGGACCATTGTCGGAAATTAAGATTTCCTGAATACCTTCTCAACAAAATATATCTTCCCAAAAATTAATAATCACCTCAGATGTAATATTTTCTCCAATTCTGACTTCTGGCCAATTAGTGTGGTAATCCACCAAAACAATCCCATAGGAATTTTTATCATTAGGCACATAAAAAGGATCAACAATGTAAATTCCCAACTTCCTCCAAGGACCTTCTGAAACCGCCACAGGCATAGCCTTTCCGACATCAGGTTTCACTACTTTGTCACTTCTGTTGCACAATTCACACTTGCAAATAACTGCATTCAACATGTTATCCAATCCAAGCCACCAAAAATAGTCGCTTATTGACATGCCCACATGCCTCAAATGACTCAATGAATTATTTTCTGTCAGGCCTTGAAAAGAGGGACTACCTCGTCTCCACACATCAGAACACATTCAGTCCATACTAACTCTCTCTGGATCACAGCAAAATATTTTACTTCTCCTTGCAAAATTCTAGGTTGAAGCCAACCATGTTCTAAGTAATGGTTGACCATTCTGTAAATATTGTCACTATTGGGCATCTCTTCAGGGAGACGTGTGCCGCAGCGGCCAGAGCGGCTGCCTCCGGAGCGCAGGGATCACAGTTTGATTCCCGACCACAGAGGCAGCTCAGCTCAGCATCATGTGACTCTGGGCAATAGCTCACTTAATCTCCCCGACAGCCCCAATCGCCTTGAAACCTTAAGGGGTGATATGTTTGTGTTTTACAAATACGGATTATTATCTTTACAATCCTTCTCACTGCAACTCTTCTCACATCCCATCTCCAAAACAGAAACCTCACTTATGTTCCATCTCTTCCTCACTGAGTATACCCTCTTATGAAGGTAGTGGCAATCGAGACATACAGTCAGCCTGAAGATTTTTTTTTCCAGAAACATACTGTATTTTGAATTGATAACTGCTCCCTTCAAAGTTGAGATCAATTCAGGTATAGTAGGTAGGCGATGTTGGTCAATCCACATAGCATCATTAAGGCTACGGAGATCTACACAATGACTTAATTCACTGGAGCCTTTGAGCAAAATTGCTATAGGAGCTGTCCAAGGAGATAATTCAATTGGCTCAATAATGTATTTTCTAACCCACTTCTAGAACGTGCCCTTCAATTTTCAATTGTAGGCCAATGACACGTTTCTCACATGGTATCTTAGAGGAACAGTATTTTCCCTGAGAATCATTTTATGTTTGAATGCCTTGTATTCTTTTCTCCCAATTCATCTTTGAACAGGTTACCAAAATCCAACTTCAAGATCTGAATAAATTGTGCTAGAGCACCTGGGTTATTTTGTTCATTGTTTATCTTTTCTGATTTAATCACATATACTGGAGTACTTGCCCTGAGGTCCAGTTCAATTCCCATTTCTTCTTTGAGTGGCCATCCTAAAATCATATCACCTTTATCGACAACATGCACTTTGCCTCTTTTTCTGAGATGTATGAAATTAAATTCACTCCAAAAGTACCTAAGATGTTTAATTATGACCAGTTTAGCTGCCGGTTTAATGTCACTTTTGAACAATTCACTTTCATACCACAGCTTTTGGATAATTTCTTGACTTATTAGAGTGAACCAAGCACACAAGTCCACAATAACTTCTGCTTCATGTTCATCCATTAATACACAACATTTAGGCCAACCTTTGAGTTTTGTACCAGACCTTTTACTCAGCACTAATTTCAGGTCATGATTATCCTTAAGTCATCCATTTCATTGGAGATCAAGTTGACTTTGCCTCCTTTGCACACTCTGCTGGAATTTCCTTTTTCAACAATTACAAAAACGTTCAATAGCAGTACATTGTTTATAATTCCCAACTTGGTTATTACTAACACAGCTGTAACTAATCAATTCTTTCCTTTTAGTTTGGTCAAAATTATAACTTGTTCTTTTCTTGTCTCATCAATCAGTATTCTTTTTCCTGATAACATTTATTTCTTGAGCATGTTTACTACGTATCTCCTCTATGAACGTTTCCAAATGGCACTATACTCTTGGCTAATTCAGCTGCACCTTCTAATGTTAAATTAGTTGAGGCACATGGCCTCTCCTGGATTTTCTTGTTATTCATTTTCATCAATATTTAATCCCTTGGCACATGGTCCTAATTTATTGTCTGAAACTGACTTGTTGATGCTAAAGATCTTATTGCATCTACATAATCCTCAATACTTTCTTCAATTTATGTTTCCTCGAATAGAATATTAACCTTTCCATAACAGTGTTAGTTTTCTTGCCATAACTTATCTCTTATTGTTTTACTGCATACTCAAAGTCATTTAATTCATGTGTATTTTGTGGCAGAGGTAATACATTCAACTGTCTCAAGCCTTCACCATCTAAAGAATTCTTTAGAAGGGAAATTTCCTTTTGCTGGAACAATCATCTTGTTGAAAGACTTCAACATACGCTAGAAATATGTCCGGCCACATCTCCCAACTAGTTATTGGTTCCCCTCGTGATGGTAGTAAAACAATGGTGGAATCTGGACTCCAGCCATGACAAATGGTAGCAGAAGAATCTAACTAAAACAAATAAAGTAGTCCCCATTGTCTATCTGGTTGCAGTTTGTGAATTAAAATATTGAAGTAAAACAAATCAAGTAGTCTCCTTTGTCTATCGAAATGCCTGACACCACTGGTAATTGAAATTTAATATTATTGCTTGACAGAACATAACATAACGGAATCTGTGTTAGTAGAAATATCATGTGGTGCTGCTCCAGAAGAATGGATATGATCCCAATTTGACAACATGGCTGCCACTTGGGCAAAGTTACATAGTTTCCTCTAATGGTTGAGGGCTTGATTATGTTGGCTGTCTGACCGACAAGTTTGACATTGTGGCGGTCGGGAGTACACCACCAAGCCAACGGCATCCCAACTGCCGTACTACAAGTTTATCCTCCGGGCTGGCGGTGTTGCGGTAGTAGTGCCACGGCACGCTTCGGCTCACAGAGAGCCTGCAGCACATTCCGCCGCCATTGCACCACCTCTTGCACATCAGTGCACTGTGTCGAGCATGGCACACAGTGCACAACCACAGTGCAAGCAGAGAGGAGCATGGCATGTACGCCCATGCACACCCCCGATGGGCTAAAATCCCCTGGGGCCCGGTTTGGGGACTCTTCCCTACCTTTCTGCTGACCATTTCATGGCAGGGTCCTCGCCATGAAAAGGTTGGCTGTAAGGCAGATTGTAATCTGTACGGCGATGCCGGCATCACCGCCAGAGTCTGTCACTTTCTCCACCGGTACCCCATTGGGTTCCAGGATCCTGGCCTGGCGGCAGTCTTGTGTCAGGCATGTGGTGGTTCAATTGCCAACCTCATAATTGAGCGATTGAACCGTCATACTCGGAATCAGGCCGTAAGTCTATTCTATGCTGAGATTGACAAAATGGCCACTTAATGATGGTCTCAATTTACATAGGTTGTGGAGGTGATACTTAAAAGACAATACCAGCCAATAGTCACATGACCCAGCTCCTCTTCCGAAAGCTCACCACTTCCACTGCTGTGCTCAAGACAAAATGTTAATGTAAGTTCAGGGCCGCACTGCATGTAAAGTAAACCATCCACAAATGGATTTCAATGACCAGAGGGCTCCGTACATGTTGCTCCCGCTCATCGCCAGTGTTGAATGGTAAATGTGAAGAAAATGAGAACCAGTAGTGGTAAAGATTAGTTCTTTATTCATCAAATATATGAAGCCATGCTGGCCGCCGCTGCTCTCACCAACTACTGTTGCACGCTTCACTCCACTCACTTGCACATACTGCACATACGCTACCACTCACGCACTACCCTTAACATTCTCTCACCCGGCCATTAGCAGCACGGTGCAGCGGAGGACCGATGGGCAACACAACAGTAACCATCCTCCAGATTTCCCCAATCGTATTCTAGTAGCACTTGAAACTCTAATGTTCTTTTGGAGTACCCATTACAAGGTAACTGATTCTATAATTCCCCATGAACTACCTTCCTCAGCTAACCCTGTGATTAGCTGTTGCTGCTTGCCCAATCCAGATACATTTTTCTTCGGACAGGAGGGATGTGTGAGTTGGAGGAACATGCTGGGCCTAGCACAAAGGCATCCAGAGAGGGTGGCAGTGTAGGCCAGGGGCCCTCCCAATCTGTTGAACCACCAGATGTATAAAACAAATAAGGTGGCACTTGGGGCCTGATAACAAGTCAGACGGATTTAAGAGCTGGATACTGGCCAACTGGTATCATCTCGTCAAAATCTAGCTCTTCTGAATTATGGACCTATGTTTCATTGGCTTAAAACTGCAGACAGGTTTCCTTGCTGATATACCACCTGCTTTCACCAGGTAGGAAATAGGAGTGGAGATCATTGTGGAGTGGAGAACTGGGGGTTGGAGCAAGATGGGGCTCCGTGGTTAGGTAGGGCTGCTCCTTCAGTGCTGTAGGAGGCAGCCAGTGGGGTCTGGATTGTGCGTGTGCACCCTTCTGCACTTCATTTTACCTGGTGCTTTTCTGCTAAATCAGTCCAAAGGTTCTTGCATATGGTAATCCCAGCTGCATTATCACTTTGCCACTTGTGATCAGGCGGATGGGTACTATTCCACGGAGGCATACTGTTCGGCCCCACTTCTAACCCAATGTGGCATAGCCAACGTCTCATGAGTCCTAGCGCAAAGAAGGAAATAGCCCCCTGGCCTCTAGCTGAACTGTCAAATAAAGGATTAATCGGGGTTAGGTAGGCCCCTCAGATCGCTGAGCCCTGGTGCCATTGCATCTGCTGCACCAATGGAAGTCACACACCTGGTAACCCTACCCATATTATTTGAAGGTCCACTTGTGTAATCTGTACTCTTCATCTGCACACCTCACAGACTGAATTGCCCCATATGGGAGTCTGATGTTTTTATCCACCCAGTCCAATGGTTCTCATTTCACCTAGCTCAGCCTATTCTGATGAAAGCCTGAGCAGGTCCAGCTTTGACTTGGATGTATAACATTTACATTACACACAATCTCTGTAGCGTAGCAAATGCATCCCCGAGAGAGCTACCACACATGGGTCATATGTACAAGGACTTAGCACTGCCGTAGCATCATTTTTCTGATGCTGCAGCAGCTTTTTTTATCACCTTATTTACAAAGTGTCGCTAAACCCCTTTAACACCTTTTTTTCCACAGTTTGCGCTTATGTTCAACAATGCTAGTCCAGCTAGCGTGGCTTACTGAAAATTATATGTAAGGTAGGTGTTCCCATGGTAAAACACCGGCAAAACACACTCCACCATATGTACAGCGATTTTCAGCAATGCCACTAAATAAAAACAAAAGCTTCTAAGTCTGATTAGCTGCAGTTATCTACTGCTAGGAACTAGTTTGTCTTAAAATTTATGCTAACTCACTTGTATAAAAATTGAACAGACCCAAACCACCTTGGCAAGCTCCACTATGTCATGGATCTTCTGCTATTGCAGCTAGGAGCATCAAGGAGACCACTACCACCACTAGCACCACCACAGAGGCAATGCCGGAGAAGGGAGCAGCTATACCATCAGAGGATCACCCTCATTGACCTCAGGCAAGAGGAGGTCATAGCTCATTACAGCCTCAAGAGGGGGTCCATTGTCCTCCTCCTGAAACAGATTGCGCCAAGGCTGCAGCCAACATCCTAGTGCTGCACCAACATCCCTCTTCAGGCAAAGCTACTCGCTGGTCGTTCCAGATATCCTTAGGGGAAAAGACTTGTTTTCTTTAAAATAACCCTCACCTACCAGAAGGCCCCTTGGTGGCATGCTTCATCATCCGGTTCTTCCCGCCCCGCTGCAGGTCTGGGCGTGTCCTATGACCGACAGAGACGTGGGAGCACGTTTGGGTGGCGAGGACTATAGTCAGACTAAGATAAATTATATAGGAGTGAAGAGGGTCAGCGATTAGTGAAAGAAATGTTAAATATACCTGGCCCAGAGGAAATATACTTTATTGGGTCTAGTGGCTGATATGACTAAAAAAGGGTTGTGGGGAAATACACAATTAAATGTATGTGTAGGTTCTTCGGTCTACATGTTTCAAAGCCTGCACCTATGGCTTTTTCGTCCACCCTTCGTGGCCCAGTCTAATGCATCCTGGGTAGGGTATTCTCTATATCGTATTTAACAGGAGAAAAAGGGAGTTGCGATCATTATATTTCATATCGAGTATTTGAGGAGAAAATGCAAATGTGCATAGATCGCCGGAAAAAGAGGCTTCTGTTGAGAGGGCCGGGTTATGTGTTATGTCAATTACGTGGTTTGTCTAGCGCTGCTGAACACTAAAGGGATGGACCGCTGACCTTGGAAAAATGGCCGCCCCTGTTTGGCTACATGTGGTGTCTTCTGGGTGGGTTGTTAATTGGTCAACCTTCATTGTCCTAGTGTTGGCTGCTTATTAATGTGTTGGGTACTGGAAAGCAGCCTTGATTTCCATAATTTGCAGAACGTTTGTCATATTTGCTCAGTATGGTTCTGGGTACATTGCAATTATCAAAAATTCTTTTGAGAGACAAGCCCATGTTCATTGTGTTTAAAAAAATAAATAAAATAAAGGTGTATGTGGTGAAGCACATATTGGTCATATCTTTCTCGGGTTCTCTTATCATTTTGAGTTCCTCATTTCAATCAAAAACGCATACTAATGACATTGTCCCCTTGATGTGGGAAGGGAGACATATCATTATAATAGGGGTTCTCATGGTTATAGGATTGTTACTAATCAAAGTCGAAAAATTCCCATATCAATGGGATCCATGAAAATTGGCTCCAAGGAATTACGTCGTTCACTCTTGTGACATGTGTGCGCAGTGTGTGTGTTTTATGTTACATGTTGGTTTGTCTTGTTTGTTTATTTTACTCACAGGCACTTTTTGAGTCATTCCAATAGAGAAAAATATATCACAAATATATCAAGTTTTTCTCCCACCAGATGGTCATATGGTTTACGTTATATAACGTGTTGGTAGGTTAACCTATGGTAATTTGTGCATTGTCTTTCCAGATAAGAATCCAAACAAGACCATCATATTAGGTGGTTCCTGAAACAACATACCAAATGGGTATTGTATAAAATCACTGTTTAGGAACTGAATGATTACACCTATAAGTTCTTAGGACTGACTAGTAGGGATCAACTCTAATTGGTCCTGACAAAAAAGCAGTGGGCCTGGCTTTGAAACATGTAGACCGAAGAAACTACACATACATTAAATTGTGTATTTCCCCCCAACCCCCTTTTTAGTCATATCAGCCACTAGACCCAATAAAGTATATTTCCTTTGGGCCAGGTATTTTTAACATTTCTTTCACTAATAACTGACCGCTTCACTCCTATTTAATTTATCTTAGTCTGACTATAGTCCTCGCCACCCAAATGTGCTCCCACGTCTCCGTCGGTTGCAGCACGCCCCGTTCCGCAGCAGGGCGGGAAGAGCCCGATGATGAAGCATGCCACCAAGGGGCCTTTTGGTGAGTGAGGGTTATTTTAAAGAAAACAAGTCTTTTCCCTTAAAGATATCTGGAACGACCCTTACATTCCGGTGGACTTTCTTTGATAAAATCATAACGTACAGGAGGTCAGGTCCACTAGATACCTCTCTCTCCCCTTTTTTGATTATTACTAAAGCTACTAACTGTCCTGCACATGCTGGAGTCTAGAACTTTTCGACCCACCACCGCCAGAGTGGCAGGAGTATCCCAGTCATCCTTTTCTAGGTTCCTCCCCATTTTCCTGGATGCCATCATTGGCCTCACGCCACAGTACTTCTACTTCCCCAACACAGTGCAGCAGCAACAGGAGAACAAGCAGGGCTTCTGTGCCATTGCTGGATTCCCACATGTGTTGGGGGCAAAGGACTTCCCACTTGTGCAACTGGTGCTTCCTGCGGAAACATCACACATATACCGCAACAGGAAGCACACCTATTCAATGAACATGCAGGCAATTGTGGACCATCTAGGACTCTTCATCAATGTACTAGCAAAGTATACCCTGACAGTGTGCATTACACCTACATGTTCCGGCAAACTGTCATCAATGCTTATTTCCAGAATGGGACCTATTGGAATTGCCTGCTTGTTGGTAAGGACATCTCAAACACATTCAATCATGTAGGAAAACAATGCTAAATAGGTCTCGTGTAGAATTCTACTGTGCATACATAGTAACTGTGGCCCTGCAAAATATTGCACACATAAAAAGACAAAAGTAAAACATATAACTGACAAGTTGCACATGTTGTCACCAATTAAGCCAGTGTGGGCCACATCAAATTAATCAACATAACAAACACTAATACTGTGTTGTGCGACAATTGATCTGTAAGGGTCTCAATGTGCTGAGGGGTGTTTGGGGTGGATCTGCAGTTCAGTTGAAGAGCCGGGTCTCTTGAAGTCCTCCCTGAATAGCAGCAGTGATGGTGATTGCCTGACGTGCAGAGGTAGGGAGTACTTCCCCCAGATGTGGTTTTGTGAATCTGTGGGGTTGTGGCCAGCTCCAGTTTGGTGGAGAAGAGATGTCTTGTGGGAGTGTAGGAAGAGTGGTGGGGGTTGAGCAAAGCAGGTCAGGCATTGTGGAGGGCTTAGTAGGTGTGTGTGTGAGGAGCATGAAGGTAATCTCTATGTTGATAGGTAGCCAGTGAAGGTCTGTCAGGTGGCCAGTGATATGGATGTGATGTGTTATGCGCAGGATGAGTCTGGTGGATATACTTAAAGATCTCATAAAGCAGGCAGAGTGTGTGGAAGCAGGAGGATGAACACTGTTGATGTGGCAGTTCTTGAGAGGGAGGAGTCCAGGATGATACTGAGGTATTGTGGGGGTGGAGAGTGCTGCTGTCTTCCAAGAATTCTCCCAAGAGGAGTGGGTTGAGCACAGGATGAGGACTTTGATCTTGTGTTAGTGAAGCTTGAGGCAGCAGTCTTCCATCCAGGAGGTGACCGGCTCCATCCTGTTGTGAAAGTTGCTCTTGGTGGCTGTGTATCCATTGGTGAGGGAAAGAATTAGCAATGTGTCATTGGAATAATAGAAGAAATTGACTCACTGACTTCACCTAAAGACTGCAAGTGGAGACATGTACATTTTGAAGAGGGTGTGACACAGGTAGGATTTCTGAGGCACTCCACAGCTGATCACTGTTGGTTCTGATTTTAAAGGTGGAAGCCTGACTCTCAATGGGGCATATTAACAACGGCCAGTGATAGTTATCGCTGGCCGTGCTTAGCGATAATTATATTATCGCAGGCTATCTCTGGTATTTATCGCCCTGGTAGCGCGTTATTAACAACGCGTTACTCCAGGGCGATAAAAATTCCAGAGATAGCGAGGTCACTGCCCTTTTGCAGGGAACATCGCTGGTTTTCCAGCGATGTTCCCTGCAAAAGGGCGATAACCTTGTTGATACGATCCACAGGGTCGTATCAGCATAATCCACCCCATATGTTAGGGATGGCTAAGTCAGGGTTTTAGCAGACGTTAGGTTTTGGCGAAAACTGACATTTTTGGCAAAATCTAATGTGTGCTAAAATCATGTGGGCTGCCTTGTAAATATCGTGATGTATACATCAGCGATATTTGCAAGGTAGTCCATCTTGGGTACGCCCAGTAACGCCCACTTCGCGTTGGGAAAAAGGGTGCTAACATGCGATTATGCATGTTAGCACCCTCTTGTAAATAGGGCGCTGGTTTTATCTCCGTTTTTTTGGCTTTGTAAGCCAAAAAAGCGGAGATAAAGCACTTGTAAATATGCCCCTGTGTTTGGCTGGTGAGGAAGAAGTGGACCCATTCCAGGGCTCTATTATGGATGCCGGCGTCGTAGAGTCTTGCACAGAGGGTGTGGTTAGAGATAGTGTTGAAGGTGGCTGAGAGGTTGAGGAGAATGAAGGCAGCATTTTCCCTTGGCCAACGAGGATGTGGATGTTGTCTGTAGCAGTCATGAGAGTCACCCTGGTGCTGTGGTTTCTTCTGAAATCTGATTGGGAAAGGGCTATCCCAATGAACTCTGAGAGTTGGTTGATGATGGCTTTCACAATGACTTTGCCTCGGATAGAGGAGCAGGGAGATTGCTAAGTAGTTACCTGAGGACTGTAGGTTTGGCAGAGAGTATCTTAAGCTGCATCCTTCTAGTCTTCCGGGAAGGTGGCTGACTCAATAGAGCAGTTGATGTTGTGGCAGAGGTTGGGTGCATTGGAGGTGCTGGTTCTTATGAAGATGTGGTGAGAGCAGGGATCAAAGGGTTCTCCAGAGTGGATACTCATCAAGATCCTGAGGATGGGGTCAGGGGTGAGGGTGGGCCAGCTGACCACCGCCTGCTAGGCCCAGGATCCACTGGGTGCTATGGTTGGGGGGGTGTTTGGTTGGTAAACCTTTGATAGACATCCATGATCATGCTGTGCCCAGTTATGCACAAACTATACCCCTGATGACAACTAACAACTACGTTTCCAAGGACATATTGTGAGTGGTATTGGGTAAAATGGCACTGCCTCTGCCAGTGCAAAACACAATGAAAGTATACAGATTTAAGTGAAAGCTATGTCCTATACTAGACCCTCGATAATTTGCATAGTGGTGTATGTAGTACACTGGTGTAACTGTCCTGTACAATATCACAACACATGTTCATATTTCTATATACTGTTTCCACTGTGGGCTCGGTATACCACCATGTGCAGTAAAAAAATCCGCATGTACATATCACTCAACTGACAATACCATGCCAGAAACATAGAAAAAGGTAGATGCATTGTAATATGTAAAAACGCTATATGGCAGAAGGAAGAAACTCAAACAGCTACTATAAATTGTCATGTATAACTGAATGATGAGCAAATATTTAAGGGATGTTACACATAGACGTCAACACAAGCAAAGGTTGGCAGACAAAAGCCTGATCAATGGCATTGGAAAAATCGCATACCATTGGTGGCTGAGCAGAACCTACAAGCCATTGCCATTTTGCTGAGTGGCAAGTAAAGAATCCAACACAGAATACAGCTCACTAGTCTGTGTTGTTGTGTGTTCCCCAATACCAATTCCCACTTCTATGTAAGTTATGCATTGTCATGACATGTACATATGTGTGTGCAATATACATGTACAAAGCAGTACACAGGCCACATTCGTGACTAATGTAGTGATCACCCTCATCATACGTGCTGACTAATATAAGTCCTATCTTCTTTTTCTTTGCTGACCAAGGGTATGCACTGATGCCCTGGGTGATGACACCGGTGAAGTATCCCCAAAACCAAGCAATTATGACGTACAACCAGCTCTTGGCTGAAGCAGGTCCATTGTGGGAGGAATTTTGCTGTCCTCAAGTCACATTCCTGCTGTCTTGATGCATCTGGGGGTAGGTTACTGTACTCCCCACCCCTGGTCTGCAAGATCATTTTGGTGTGCTGCATCATGCACAACATATGGGTCAGGACAAATCTGCCTTTGCCAGAGGACAATGTTGAAGCAGAAATACCAGATAATGGAGAGGAAGGGGAAGATGAGCCTATGCAATCTGCAACATCATCAGCAGCAACAAGGTGGAGGGATCAAATCATTACTTATTTCTTCTCAGACTGTAGATCATCAGAAAGCATGACTAATAACGTTATAATGTGACAATTGTGCCTCTGTCCATGAATAAACATCCACTAAAATCACATCTTGTAAGCATTTCAATCCTAAAATCACAAGATACATCTGGCATACAGTATTTGTTCCACTTATGTTTTCCACACAGATTACTCATGTAGCAGGGTATCTGATACAATCCATTGCATCATCTGGTACCAGGACGTATGTAGCACATACCAGCTACAATATGTAAATGGCTCACCAATGGAAGCTACTATGATCTTGGTGTGGTCATTTACATTCCAGTCACCAAGTGTGTGTGTGCCACTCCTGATGCTAGCCATGTGTGTGGTCCCAAACTTGTGTGTACCTGTAGAGCCAAGTAATATTTGAGGTAGATTGCAGTATAACAAATAGGATGTGTATGGAAACCTACCCACACAACTACATTAAACATACGCAAATTACATACTATTTGGTGGCATGCCACTATCAGATATTTTAAGCCAATAAAAATAGACGTTAGCTAGTGATGTAAACTTTGCCTATGCCAATGTGTTGCACATTTACTCCCAATTCAATGATACCACTACAAGAATGGATACATAATGTTGATATGGAGTGATGTACGTGGACATACTGCCATCAAGATGTACAGGGACACTCCAAACATACCACATCTGCAATTGCTCATGGGTTTGTTGCCCATTATTGTGAGAACAGTCACTGTTGTGTGGGATGTGGCATGTGGATGCAAATTGTACTCTTGCAATCAGTCGCATAGCCCCATCTATACACACCCTTGCATGTGTGTGAAGGCACTAAATGGTCACCTACATCTCCGGACAACTACCTAAGCCTTTCAATGTGCTAAGTGTGTCAAATTACTCTCATACAGAGTAGTGATACATATATTTAAGTTTATCCATATCATAGGTTGACTTGTGTCTACCATACACATAGTAGCAGGTAGGCATTAGCTGGCATCCGCACATACCACACTGGATAAGTGTACAAATGTATATCCATACAATATACAAACCATGACACAAATGTTCACACACATGTGTATGATAGGTGCCACACATTACACACAATAACTGCCAGTGGAAACAGCACTACAACACACATCATATGATATACAACATATGCAATAATTAGGAACACAGACAGCACATAATGTAGAACAATTCACTGAATATGAAATTATTAGTGGCATACAAATATCTTGCTAGACACATTTTCGTTACATTTTTTCCAACTGTACCCCCAAAATATGCTGTACTGTCGTATATGCGAGATTTCTACAGTGATAATTGTAGCAAAGCCTCTAGTGCCATAGAGTTTAAGTATGTTTCTGGTTAAAAATGTCACGCTTGGGCTTAAAATGTCCCGCTTCCACACAGGAAATGAAGTAATGCTGCAAATAAAGTGATGTAATGTGTATAGTATGCAGGAAACCAGGTACTGTAAAGTAACTTTCACTTTCACTCACTATTTATTGTCTGTGTTTGAGAGTGGTGGTGTTTTGTTTTGCTGGTGGATTAGAGTCAGAGGTGTTGTTGTGCTGTAACTGCTGTCCATGTTGTGTAATTTGTGTCAATTTGTGTGTGTAATATGTGTAGTTTATTGTCTAGTGTATTGTTGGGTGTCAGTCTTTTGGGGTAGTGTGTGTGTGGGGTGTTAGGGTTAGGTTAGTTGGTTACATTAGTGTGTGGGATCATGCCGAGCCCAAGGCACAGTAGGCGCATGGACTCCAAAGAGTTGGGCACCTTTGTATGGCTTGTGATGCACTACCTGCCAAGGATGATTGAAGCAGGTGGCAGAGTAATACAGGGGTACCCTGTCCAAGTCCAGAACACCAGATGGGAGGACATCCAGCAGCCGATAACATGTATCCATGGAGTGGACAGATAGATCCGTCAACTGAAACATCGCAGGCAGGATCTTGTGGGCAGGGAGTCAGACCTGCTGAATTTCATTGGCATCACATTTGGAGGACCCAGATGTAAGTACACAAATATTACTGCAACACGCTGCGTATCTTATTTGATTTCAACTGTTTGTAACCATGAAGTAAGGGACACAATTACATATATCAGTAAAATGTCAAAAAGTAGGTCCCTTTACATGGCTATTGTGCATTGACATATAGTGCACCAGTGGTTTCACTTTTACAGTGTTACCATCACGTATGTCACTATGAGCACAGGTAAGTGACAGCCTTTCCTGATAAGCATGAAGTAGTTATTCATCCCCATGCATGTACTGAAATGTAGCTGCAACTTTGTAAGGAGTCAACGCCATAAGTACATAAAAATTTTCTGATATTCTGGTGTAGTTCAAATGACCACTTTAGGTACAATTGGGTGTACAGCAAACTAACCAAGCATTACGCCTGCTTGTACATTATTGCACTAATCACACAGTATTTTATGTAAAAGAGGTGTGCAACGTGTGTTGCTATGGTTGTGCCAGTACACCACACATAGCACAATGATGCTGCCCCATCTTTATATGGTATGGTGCTCTGCAATATATCCCTCCTAGAAATACCCAGTCTGAAGCTGGCAATACAAGAGAAATTATTCATTCATTCTTGTATGTAGAGGGTTCCACATGTGGTGCTATGTGCTGCACACATATATGTTGCTAATCACCTGCACAAATGGATTTTGTGCTGGAAGGTCTCCCTTCCTGCATATGTACAATTGCCCCAGCATCGAACGCACCCTAGTAAAATAGCACAAGGGTGCCTGCTGTGGTTTCACGCTACTCTATTTGTGTCTGCAATAGGGGTAACACATGGATTGTCTGCATTATTGAACATAAGGTTCATCCCAGTATTTGTTTATTGATTGATCACAGTTTTTAGCATTTAGGTGTTCCACTGTGCTCCACAACTTTCTCTTAATGATGTCCCTGAATGTGGTAAAATAGAAAGTCCTGCAACTTTGCTACAAATGAGGCAGTCCTGCCACAGGCATGTTTACATTTATCCTTGAATTAGTGCTTTACTTTACCAATGCCTTATTTGAAGAGAGAGTCATTCTAGTCCCTTGCAGAACTGTCTTATACAAACCTACAATGTGCAAAGGTCTCCTGTGGCTGAGTGATTGTCTTGTGGAGGAGCACATAGTGATTAAGCCCGGGCAGGTAACTCTGCTCTGCCAGCGGAGTTTTTACGGAGTTTTGCCTACTCCGTGCTAAGTTGCGAACGCGGAGTTTAGGCAAAACTCCGACTCTGTGGCGGAGCGGAGTTAGCTGGCCCCTCCACCCTCCCTAGTTAATTATATATTTTTTTAAAGGCACATACCTTCAGTGGCTGCCTCCTCCTCGCCATGGCCGATCTCCTTCCTCGCCATCTTGGACCTTGGGAAACCCCTACGTTGTACGTCTTGCGCGTGCACCAGCGCATGACGTACATCGTAGTGGTTTCCAAAGAACAAGGACGGCGAGGAAGAGGAAGGAGAGCAGCCATGGCAGGGAGGAGGCAGCTACGGCATGTAAGTGCCTTTTGTTTGTAATTATAGTTAATTAAGGAGGGGGAGGGAGTGGAGCAGAGTTCCAGAGAGTTTTTTTCCAACTCCGTGGAACTCCGCGTAGAGGCACTAAGCTAGCTCCGTCCGAGGTTAATAGTGATGTGCCTTTGAATTTCCTACACATACCACCACTAAACTGGCTAACAATTTTGATGTCTGTATGGGCTTACTCATTTTTGCTATTCCCTATCAGTTATTTGTTGTACTGGCCTTAGGTATGCGTGGACAATATGTTGTTCAATGCAATACTCTCAGCAGCACAGTCTGGTAGGCAACACAAGTTACCATGTGGACCATTAGGTATGAGTGCAAACATATGGAGGCCACATTTTCAATGTTGTTTGTATACAGAGGGCCTCATTAAACCATTACCTGAGTGTGTATGTCAATTGAGTAGGTGCACAGCATTGTTCAAGTCAGATACATGTGTGTTGGTGGGTAGTGATGCCTGTCTGCACAAGGATGTGCTAAATGAGCAACATGTGCATGTGTCAGATTTCACATGTATGTATGACTGAGGCCTCCTAACAATGTTATCACATCCAGGCAGGTAAAGTCATTATCTGACCACGTACAACCTGACGGGTCACATGGTTAATAGTGTAGCATGTGTACTGTGGTGAACTTGTGTATTCCATGTATGTGTAAAATATTTTAATGATGTCCTGTACATGTCATGTCTTGTAGATGGACTACCCTCTTATCTTGCAACTTCGAGTACGCTACCTTCAGCAATGAGTATCTCCATCTGTGTCATAAGTGTTTAGCAAGCAGTGCATGTCATGTCTGATGTTAATGAAATTGCCTAATTAATTATGCAAAATACTCATCATTTGAATACTTTTTTTTTTTTTTTTATAATTTTTTAATGAGCAGAGCAAAAAAGGTACATACAGAATTTTCAAGAGCAACATTCAAAAACACCATAATTAAACCAACCGTAGATGTTGATTTGTTGGTGGGCTACTAACTAAACAAGCTGCAAAAGTGCAAAGTGCAATAAGTTATTCATATTTTTTTTAGGCAGTCACATGAAAGAGAAAAAAAAAAAAAAAAAAAAAATTGAATACTTGAAGAGGTGGAATGGGTAATGGGTGGATGTGCCCACGTGTTGCATGTGTATCACCTACTGACTTTTATTGATTATGTGTACTTGGCTATATTGACATGACAAGATGAGATGTGTGTGAGGTGTGCCTTGTTTACAATTATCTTACAATGACAATGGGTTATATTCACAAGGACTTTTTGATACCAGGCCATCATTTTTTATGAAGTCCTGGTGCCAGGTAGCCCTTCGTCTTAATCAGAAGGTGGTGTCAAGCCACTTAAAATGGTTTAGTATTGCCTGGTGAAAACCCACCTTTCACTCTAAACTTTGCGTGAAAGGGTCCTCCAGTGGGTGTTGCAGTGGGCGTTCCGGCACAACACCCATTCAATTTGACCCTGTCCCAGATTTACTAGGCTGAATAAAATCTGGGGCAGTTCCACATATGGGACATGGGTAAACATCATGTTAACCTGGTGCAATAAGGAGAAATCACAAACATTTCTCCTCAGGTTTGATGTTTAGATATGTGCTGCTTTCTGCTGCACACATAGTAATTGTAAATTGCCAGTAGTGATTGTCCATCTGCAAGAAGGGACACTTTCCTGCACATGAATGTTCATTCTCTGCAACTCAGGCACCCTTGCACAATGTTACAAGGGTACCTGTCTTGGCATTAAGCAGCTAAATGTGGCAGCTTTCCTAGGGCAAAGGCAGGGGTGTGCCATATGTGTACTAATATGGCACATCCCTACTTTTGTTAACTCTTGGAGTGCGGCATTACCAATTTTGGAGTAACACCACACTCCGCCAGTTTCTTGTATATATGCCCCACTGTATTCTGTTTTTGTATGACAACTCACTCTGAATAGGTAGTGGTTGCTACACTATGCATGTCATCAGCACATGCCAGTAACATGTCAACATGTATACAAGGTTGTTCTGGTCCACCGTAGAACACGTTCAGGTAAGAAAACAGATTTTTCTATACATGGCACTGTCTGACATGGCACTGTCTGATGTGGTGTACATATCCTGCATCCATTATGAAGTCAGATGCTTACAAGGTCATTAGTCTATTTAGATAATCTTCCATGAAATTACGGTGTGTCACATGTTTACTTACATGTTGTAATGCAAGTAATGAAATGACTTTACATGACTCATCTAATAATGTTAATGGCCAGTTGCATGACAGACATTGCAGGATGACCAAGGCAAACCTATACTCAGACATGGTAGAAATGTTTACCATCAATGGGCACCGACATCAATTTGTGTCTATACGTACCCTGTATGGAGATGGTCATCATAACGTCTGTCCAATGGTGTTTGTATGTCACATTTCATACAATATTACCTTTGGTAATGGGTCCTTCTACATCTGGTTTGGTAGAAGTAGGTGTGTGTTGGCAATCAATGCTGCAAGTGGTATGTTGGCTGTTGTGGCAACTGACAGCTGTAGGTGATATAGTAAAAATACCTTGTGCTATGATGTTTACCTAGTCAGCCTATGACTGACATGTGATGTACACTTTTTCCACAGATAACATGACACCACAGGAACAGCAGGAGTTCAATAGGCGGAAGGTGCGCTACTATCACTTGAGGAGGGAATTCAAGGCATACTGTGCCATAGGCAAAAGGTTCCTGAGGTAAAAGATAAAGGGGCTGTGGTCTGCCTTCCCCAGATGTGCCCTTACAATGAGGTCAACAAGTGTGCGAGGACAAGAAACAGCTGGACCATCACAGGCACCAACACCCGGGACATCAAGGAGTGGACGAAATGTTCCTGTGCCACCCACCCACCAGCCCACAGGAGGGCAAGGACAATCTCTAAGGGACATTATGAGTAGCTGTTGGATGTGAAATTGAGGTTGGCTTGTAGTGAAGATCGTTATCTACATATGTACAATGCTAAGTTAGCACAACTGCGTTAGATGTTAGAAAGCCATCTTGCCGCTTTTGCTGCTTTTGCACACGACACTGTAGTCACATGTTATTAAATTGAGAAATGCTTACTCGACTTTGCTTCACATGAGAACTGTCTGTTGTTAACATCCCAAACAGTGAGCGGTGACCTTGGTCTGTACATAGTGTAAAGAAACAGTCTGGGTCGCTAGACGGTGCATGTTGTTGAGTTCAGGTTGATCGGCCCACTAGTTTAGCCATAACACGCACGCAGCTGCAAATCCCTGAAAGTCGGGTGCTTTTAATATTGCAGTGTTACATGTTTTCATTACATTCGGAAGAAGAGCGTTCCCAGGGGCAGAGCATAGCTGATCCTGTGATGTGAACTCACTGAGCTGATCTTTACGGTATGGGGTTCCCCATTCAAGCCTAGAGACCTTTTATTAGTCTAATAATACTATTAGTGTGTTAGAGAAAGGAAGGTGGCTTAGATCCACTGTCATTTTAGTATGATTACTCCTTTCATTTTCTATGGTATTGTAACTATGCTGATGGTTTTGATTTTAATCGTTTGTCTGCTTATGTTAGCCAAACTGCTGCATCTTAGGACACAAGGTTTATAAAATAAACTCTTTAAACTTTTACCGTGTCTCTGTTTATTCTGTTGTGGACTGGTACGAGAATAATTACGTAAAGGTATTTCTGATTCCCACCATTCCTGAGAAATATACTAAGTCGCTTGTTCTGGGTTGTCTATACATTGGGACCGCCGAGCTAAACCTCGGATAACGAATGGGACACTGATGCTGGCCGGAAAAGGAGTTCTGGTTTTGAGGTGAGTTTTTGGTACACCGGAATTCACTGAGGTCCTGGGTTCCTGCGCATAGTTCTGTGCATAAGCAGAATCCCTGCAACATGGCGCACCTAACGTTTGGTCTATTGATTTGAGACGCTTTAGTAGTGCTTGTCTTAGTCCACAACACCCTCACTCTGGTTTCCGGATAACGGGAGTGACGGTTTAACCTACCTGTGTTTCGACTAATAGGTTCCTTCAAGCTTGATCATTAAAAAGGTTATTTAATCTGAACCCCAGTGCTACTGTTGATATTGTTGATACTTTTTAGTGTGTCCTAATGGCGGTTGACATAGCCGCACATAGCCGTGCACCTCTGCGCCGTCATTTGACGGCGTATGGGGTGCCGGATGATGGGATGGCTGTAATCTTTGTGGTCAGCGCTGATGCGTCATACCCGTATAGGACACAGGAAATTCCAATCTCTGCCTGGCAGCATACTATTTGGTTTAATGGCGCCCTTCCCCATGCGGTTGCACCGGCGAGAATGGGCCCGTTGTCTATTGCAGGGGCCACATGGCCGGTGCGGGCCGGCTTTATGCTACATCCCCGCTATCTCACGGTAGGGGTGGCTGAGTTGCGTGTGCTGCACACAGCCCTGATTACGGTCCATAGGGCTTTAGTGCAGTACGTGTCGCACAATGTGCAGGTAGGGGCACCTGCTGTTGCGGGTCAACCTACGGACCACCACGCGGTGGTCATTAGTCCCGTTATGGTTAATGCGGTGGTCGGCAAGCGCCCCCAAAGTAAGGATGAATTTCCTTATTGGCTTGCTGAGAAATTTGACCAGTTGGAAGCGGTTTTTCCAAATACATCTCCTGTAGAAAAACACAGGATCCTCACCATTACTTTGCCTAAAGACCTAGTCCCGGATATGGCCGATTGTGACAACTGGGGTAAGGACTTTGCCGCGACCTATTCGAAGTGCTATGGCACTCCGTCTATATCTGTGCTACCATCCGTTATAAAAAAGGTTCAGGAGAATCATGGTGCGGAGGCTGCTATTGAATTGGGAATGAGACTTGTCGACAGCTTCGATGTGGTATGCTCCATGGTGATGGGCAACCTCAAAGGAGATGCCATGCAGTTCCATGTTGCAAATATGATGGACCGCGTGGATGAAATCGACAAGCCCAAAGAGTTCACTAAAGTAATTGCGAAGGCATATAGGACCGTGGGTCGTAGTGCCTTGGGTGTCAAACCGACTGTGATCATTCCTGATATAGTACAGCAAACTAAGGTGAGCTCGTCTACGAAAGACGAACGCCCCAACTTTCCTAAACAAAGTTGGAGAGCAAAGAAACAGGGGAAACAGCAACAGAAACAGGGGTCACGTCCTGCCTCACCGGTACAGTCGTCTACCGAACGCACATAGGATCTGCGCGATTGCTCTCGTATTAAGTCACCTGATAGATTTCAGGTTTCTGAACAACGCTCTCCTCGTTCTTCACAGGAAACATCGGCTTCACAATCCGGTGGCGGAGACCGTGGGAAAGGAAGGGGTGCTCAGAGTCGTGAGCAGCCCCGCCAGTCGGACGGCAAAGGCAAGCAGGACGAATCTGCACGTCAAAGACCCCCGTTTCAGAAAAAGAAAGTTGCTGCACTGACAGCGAGGTATGCCTCAGATGGTACGGACGCAGCTTCAGAACCTGACATGGGCGCTAACGCTGCTAGACAGCGCGGCGGAAGTTACAGTAGTGCGACAAGCACTGCGTCCATATCTGGTGGCGACAGCAACTGATATATTTGTGAATATTGAAACTGCTGACACTCGGGTGTCTCCCCCTGATAGACTGTATAATATAGTCATTCAAATTGAAGGTGACATACAACGTACAATTCAAGTTTTTTTTTGGGATAATCTGACCACTTCCTATGATATTCTGCTGGCGGAGGCATATTGGTCCCTGGCTTTCGTTTTAGATGCTCCTAGAGGTGAGGAGGTAATCCTCCCGTCCTTGCGCACACAGTGCCTAAGGTCCTAGCTAAAAAGTACGCCGAGGAATGGGCTCAGGTGCAAGCGCCTGCGTTATATCGAAATCAGGTTGGCTTGGAAAAATTGTCTCCCGGCCATGAGATTCCGTTGCGGACAACGCCCCAACCACAACCCCAATACCCCATGCGTCGCGAAGCTAGACCTCACGTCGCGTCGATCCTTGAACAATTGGAATATCAAGGAGTCATCGGAACATGTGTGTCACCTATGAATAATCCTTTGTTCACTGTGACGAAGCCTGACGGGTCGTACCGCCTAGTTTTGGATTACCGGCACCTAAACTCTCATTGCCGGACCTGTGCAGTACAAAACACCCACAGTTCAGCTCTCGTCGATAGTCTAGTGAGAAAAAGGTTTAAAACCACATTTGACATTTCCAATGGCTTTTACAGCCATAACCTGTCCTCTCTTAGTAGTGAGTGGACGGCGTTCACCTCGGGTGGCAAACAAAAACAATTCAAAAGATTACCAATAGGCTATAAGAACAGCCCGGGAGTCTTTGCCGCTCGCGTGGTCTCTCTCTTAGAGGGTGTAGACCCTGATGCGTACTCGTATGTGGATGACATATATCTCACAGATGACGAGTTGGACTCGCATCTCCGTCGCGTTGATCGCATTATTGTTTTGTTTGCTGACTTCGGTTACAAATTCAACTTTGCAAAGTCACACATTGCGGAATATACAGTGTTGTTCTTGGGGTACGAACTCAACAATGAAGGTCGAGGATTGGCTCCGCACTTTCTAGAGAAGTGTGCATGCCTCCGTGCTCCCACGTCACTGAAGAAATTACAATCTCTGCTGGGTTTTCTGAATTTCGGTCGAACTTATATCCCGGATTATGCCCAGCGTATCAAGCCGCTTTATGCCTTGGTACAACCTACTTTTTCCAAATCTTGTTGGCTGCCAGAGCATTCAGCTATATTGCAGTTATTGCAAGCTGATCTTCTTGCTTCTAAATATTTACTGACGCGTGATAACCACACTAACCTGGTCATAAGAATCGTGCCCGGCGCAGTTGGTTTCACATACTTAACGTTCATTCTATTTTTTCCAGCGTCTTCAGAAGTCTCCCTTTACTTCTCGCCCTCATAGCTGGAATACTGTTGTTGATCTGCGCCCTGCGCTATGGATGCACAACTTGCGTCACACAACAGCATGTCCTGGCTGCTCCATCTTCGTAACCGGATGTTTGAATACTATGGCACTTTACCACTGGCAACTCTAAGCATAGCCTATGGATTGTCCTTCCGGTTTTCCTACTTTACTTGTGTGCAGCCCGTCTTTCATTGCCTAGATTGTCCGTTCCAATGGGCTCTGGATTTGTGTCTGTCGAACTCGGTGTCTCCTGCCCCGGATTATGATCGGCTAATGAGCCCCTTAGTGGCTCATGACTTTGACTGTTCTGGCGTCAGGATTATGGCCTGTGGAGCAGCACATGGAGTCCTTGGGAATTGGGACATCGGAACGGCTGCGATTGACTTCTTAGCGAGAAGTTATCTTGAAGAACACGCCAGTTGTCCTCGTCTAGCGCTGGAGGCTCCGGTGGTTGAGGAGGAGCATGTATGTTCCTTCCTCGTCCTGAACTGGATGGCAGATAATTTTGCGGAACGTTCCAATGATTTCCTCTTGGAAGCTGTTGCAACTTATTGTGCTTACACATTGATGGATTGACTTTGCACTTCGAGTTTGTCCTACATCTATTAATGAATTTTTTTTATTTTATTTTTATTTTATCCTTTATATGGTTTTTTTTTACTCCTTTTAAAATTATTTTTCTTTTTATTTTTTGCTTCGAACTTTTTCACTTAACTTATATGGACTTATAGTTCATGCCCTTGGTTCCGTTCTATCAAATTTGAACTCTGCGTTCTTGCAAGTGCGCCCCTACTGGTTAGTGGTCCGATCAAGGGTGGGTGTAGTGCAGATCGTTATCTACATATGTACAATGCTAAGTTAGCACAACCGCGTTAGATGTTAGAAAGCCATCTTGCCGCTTTTGCTGCTTTTGCACATGACACTGTAGTCACATGTTATTAAATTGAGAAATGCTTACTCGACTTTGCTTCACATGAGAACTGTCTGTTGTTAACATCCCAAACAGTCAGAAGCGACCTTGGTCTGTACATAGTGTAAAGAAACAGTCTGGGTCGCTAGACGGTGCATGTTGTTGAGTTCAGGTTGATTGGCCCACTAGTTTAGCCATAACATGCACGCAGCTGCAAATACCTGAAAGTCGGGTGCTTTTAATATTGCAGTGTTACATGTTTTCATTACATTCGGAAGAAGAGCGTTCCCAGGGGCAGAGCATAGCTGATCCTGTGATGTGAACTCACTGAGCTGATCTTTACGGTATGGGGTTCCCCATTCAAGCCTAGAGACCTTTTATTAGTCTAATAATACTATTAGTGTGTTAGAGAAAGGAAGGTGGCTTAGATCCACTGTCATTTTAGTATGATTACTCCTTTCATTTTCTATGGTATTGTAACTATGCTGATGGTTTTGATTTTAATCGTTTGTCTGCTTATGTTAGCCAAACTGCTGCATCTTAGGACACAAGGTTTATAAAATAAACTCTTTAAACTTTTACCGTGTCTCTGTTTATTCTGTTGTGGACTGGTACGAGAATAATTACGTAAAGGTATTTCTGATTCCCACCATTCCTGAGAAATATACTAAGTCGCTTGTTCTGGGTTGTCTATACATTGGGACCGCCGAGCTAAACCTCGGATAACGAATGGGACACTGATGCTGGCCGGATAAGGGGTTCTGGGTTCTGAGGTGAGTTTTTGGTACACCACAATTCACTGAGGGCCTGGGTTCCTGCGCATAGTTCTGTGCATAAGCAGAATCCCTGCAACAGGCTGTTGTTGAGAACAAAGTCGACCAGTTCCTGTCCCTGCTTCACGGCAGGGCAGACGATGGGGAACACCAGGCACCATGGACCCAACATTGTCTTTTGGGGAGGCTCAGTTGTTTTCTATATAGTTGTTAGGATAGGTTAGGGTAGTGTAGATTTAGTACAGTTATAAGTAGTTAGTTTAGATAGAGGTTACATTATGGTGGGATTCTTCAAATTTTGATAAAGGTTTTATGTGGGTTGGAGGTGAGGGTCAATGTGCGTTACATGTTAAAAAATATGAAAATACCAAAAGAATTAAACAATCTTTAACAAATAGCAATAAAATATATATTTATTTAAGATATATGTGTAGGGCACATTTTGCTGGCAAGATGGCGGCTGTGTGAGGGTTGCGGATGCCGCACGTCTAAAACGCTCCTGATGGTCTGAAACCTCCCTTTACCAACCTCCCCGATGGTCTTATGGATTACGCGGGCTGTGTGCTCGTAGCGATAACGCGGGGACGCGATTTGTTTTATAAAAGAACTAAATATAGTCGTACCCGGTTTCTCGGCAATTCGCTGTGGGCGGTTTCAAAGGTGCTTGTAGCGGCGGTAGTACGGAGGACGCTGAGCGGTTTCAACATGCCGCCCAAGCAGACTAGGCGGTACCGCGGAGACAAGCCTGGAGATAAGCTCGGCGTTGAGAACGTAGCGGGACGATTCGCACTACGGAAGTCTGTCAGTGGAAACAAAATTGGAGACACTGCCACAGTTACTGCATCCTCAAATCAGGGGGAAATGGTGAAATCCAAATTACGAGATCAATCCTCTAATGAAGTGACGGAGGTGGCCAAGCAAAGAGTAATCCCTGGAATCTTTTCTGTTCTGGGCAAACACTCCACTAAATCGAAAAATAAGGGGAAAGAGATGCCAACAGCTTCTTTTGAAAAGCAATCAGGCAATGGTGGAGCCAAGGAAATAAATGGAATAAATGAAATAACTGAGGAGGACACTGCCAGAGATATTGTGAGTACTACAACTTATATTAATAATAAATCTGTAATTGTGAATGTGATCGGTTAGTTTCGCCAGCACAACATGGGTTTGTGCCTGGATGTAGTACAATTGACCACATCCAACGGGTCATTACCCTTTTTGATGTTGCCGGCATTACAGGAGACCCTATCGGACTTATCCTTCTTTGTAAGTTTAAAGAGAAGTTTATTGGATATAAAAAGGAAATATAACAATTCGAAATACATCGTATAATGTGATATAATCCAAAATTGAGTATAAAACAAAAAGGTGAAAGAAAGGAAGGGAAAGAAAGAAAGAAAAGAAGGGAGAAGCAGGAAAGAGGGGGAGATCATATGATAAACACTGGTATCTTAACTAAAATACAGCATGTAAAAATTTCGGTGAACGATGGATATAGCATAAATAAAAACGTACATTGTATAATAAAGTATTAGCATTAAAAAGACTAAAACTTTTCTATTAATTTCACGGAGGCTTGGATACTTCTTCATTACAAGGAGTATGTAAAGGTAAAGCACAAGCAGAAATATTTAGGAAATTAGTGACTGGTAACCACAACAAATCACGTTTAATAGCCAAAGCAATTGGGTAAACATAAGCTCGATCTAATCTATGGTTGTAGCAGACGCCGTACCACCAGGCTTGAAAAGAAATGTTAGAGGCATTTTTCCAAGATTTTGTAATTTGTTGAAATGCAACGGCCAAAAGTAAGTCCACAATAGAAGTGGAAGAGCTGAAAGAAGACCATATCTCTGAGATACTACCTAGAAAAATATGAACATGAGAGAAAGGGATATGTGTGTGAAAAATTTTGTTAATTTGTTGCCAGACTTTGATCCAAAAAGTGTGAACAGATGGACAAGTGAAGAGCATGTGGTGAAGATCTGCATTAGGGGCAGGACATGACCAGCAAGTAGAGGAAACAGTAGGGTCTATGCGATGTAATTTGGCCGGGGTGATTAGGAGTCTATTGTAAATAAAAAATAAAGTTTGTGTGATATTAGCTGCTCTTGATGACTTCCTTATTTTATTCCAAATCTTTTCCCACGTTAAAATGGAAAAAGTTAAACCCAAATCCACTTCCCAGCTACATTCCGTGTTAGATTTAGTACGGGAGACAGATGTAGATCTTAATTTTTTATATATAGTGGATGCCGAGGAGGGGGTGCGTAGAGAAGAAAGTGTAAGAGGAGAAGCTGTTGTACGGATAGGAATTGGGGATAAATTATTGAAAGACTTTAGAGCGGTAGAAGTCAGTAATCGATATTTCGACAAATAGGAAGGGGGAAGAGAAAAACGAGTGCGAAGTACAGAGAAGGGAACACAAGCATCTGCTTGAAACAGTTGATGAGTCCATTTAAGGTCAAGTGCTAGCCAGTCCTTCCAAAAAAGAGTCCTATTCTTAATTTTGATATGCTTATTATACCAAATTGGGGAGTTTAGAAAGCGGGTACGGTCATCAAGACCTCCAAACAAAAGAGGGTGAAAAATTTTGCGAGTATTTTTAAGAATGGGAAGGGACATCCTCAATGGGATGTGATTTAAGGATAAAAATTCCTCAAAGGAAAATGGATGGAAAAAAGAAGACTCCAACTCCACCCACAAGGGACGGGAATTAAAAGTGTTCAGATCTGTAGAGAGTAGAAACGAAGAGTGTTTGAGAAAAAAGGATGTGTGATAAGAAGAAAAGTCAGGGAAGTTAACCCCACCCATATGTTTAGGTTGCTTGAGTTTGGAGAGAGACATCCGAGGGTGTTTATTCTGCCATAAAATTTTTGATAAGATGCCATAAATGTTTTTGAAACAAGATTTAGGAATATTAATAGGAATGTTAGATAAGAAAAATAGGATTATCGGAACTAACATCATTTTAATCGAATCAAGTCTGCCCCACCAAGATAAAAATAAAGGATGCCATCTTGACGTAGAGTTACTTAAAGTGAGCTGTAAATTTTTTAAGTTTAATGCCACAGTATCTTTAAGAGAAGGACTGAACCATAGACCCAAATATTTAATTTTAGAAGGGTTCCAATGAAAAGAAGAGTCTAGAAAATCAGCATGAAAACAATATTTGTTTAAAGGGAGAATTTCACATTTGTCAATGTTGAGTTTGTATCCCGAAACTAGAGCAAAAGCAGAGACCTCTGATAGAAAAGTTGGAATGGATGATTGAGGATTCGAAATGAATAAAAGAATGTCATCAGCATACGCTGAGAGGTTTAAATTGTTGTCTGCATAAGGGAAGCCTGTAATGTTAGAGTTCAAACGGATTTTTGTTAAAAAGGGTTCTAGCGCTAAAATAAATAAAAGTGGAGAAAGGGGAAAACCCTGTCGAACTCCTCTAGGACTTATCCTTCTTGATGCAGAGAAGGTGTTCGATAGGGTCTCCTGGCCCTTTTTATGGGCAACCCTAAGGGATAGAGGACTGGGGGACAAATATATTCCAGCTTTAAAGTCTATGTATCGTAATCCGACGGCCCGCATTTCTATCATGGTAGAAATGTCGGACCCAGTTCTAATTAGCAGAGGGACTCGGCAGGGGTGCCCCTGTTCACCATTATTATTTGCGCTCTACATAGACCCTCTAGTCAGGAAAATAGAAGCCAATAATTCGATCGTTGGAGTACAGAATGTCAGGGGAAACACAAAAATATTGGCTTATGCTGATGACCTTGCTATTATCACTTCTGACCCTTTGATTGCCTTACGGGAAATTGAGAAAGAAGCGGATCTATTTGGGAAATACTCAGGTTATCGATTAAACCAGACTAAATCTCAAATATTGACTAGTAATAGTTTACAAATTAATGAAATTCGCGTGGTTCAAAAAGCGGTTTATCTAGGCGTAGAAATGACAGCTGATGTGTCCAAAATTATGGAGAATAATTTAAATCCTTTGAATGCCAAATTTAAGATCGAATTTAGACGGCTAGAGAATTTAAAACTTACGCTGGTAGGGAGATGTAATATTATTAAAATGATCTTTTTCCCAAAGATTTTATATTTCTTAAGAGCCATACCCTTGCTTCTTAATAAAACGTGGTTAGCATCGATGAACCAACTTTTTTCAAGATTTATTTGGGCAAACTGCCGACCGCGCCGAGCCCTTAGGCTATTAACTTTGCCTAGAGAGAGAGGAGGGTGGGCGGTACCAAATCTTTAATTATATCACTGGGCTGCGATGCTACAGAATATGAAACTACTGCTTAATGAGAGAAAAGATGTACTGAGGGATGACTCTTCCATCCCTATTTTCGAACTAATCTTGGGAATTGAAGCTAAGGGCTGTCTCTTACGGCATGTCGATTTCAATTACTATAATACTATAAACAAGTCAAATTTAAAACTGTAATAAGTGCATTTAAAGTGTGGTCCACGGTCCGTAAAAAACTTGGGCTTGGGCGCTTTAATGTGTATACCCCTGTATATAAAAACAATCTGTTTCCTCATATTTTTAATGATGGATATATGAGGCAATGGTACGACAAAGGAATACGAACTATCGGAGATCTTACAACTGGACCTGATATGTTACCATTTGATATTTTAAGAGATAAATTTGGGCTAGATAATCGTCAATTCTTTAAATATCTCCAATTAAGAGATTTTTTAGCAAAAAAACAGGCGGATTCTCTGGCTTCTCCAAGATGCAATTAATGGAAGAAAAAAATCAACTACTCTGGGTGGATTGTACGGAATTCTCATTGAGTTAATTCCGGATGATGTTAGTAAACATATAGATCGATGACAAAATTGGCTGGCGGCTGAAGCTGGGGTTATTGAGGATTCATTATACATGGCACAGACATCTTTTAGGGCAACTAATTTGCAGATCCAATGTTTTAAAACTTGGTTCAATTTATACATAACACCAGCTAAGATTGCCAAATGGGGGAGAGAAATGGGTTCTACTTGCCCTCGCTGCCAGCATCCAGCTGCAGACATCATTCATATGTTTTGCGACATGTCCTATGCTTGAAACTTTGAAGTGTAGTGTGAAGGGTTTTTTAGCAAGTATACTTGGATATGAAATTGAACTTAGTCCTCAGTTGATTGTTTTAGGGATAGGAGATCTTCTTTCTTTGAACTCAAGTCGTACCTTTGTATTTATTGCCTCTACAGTATTTAGGCTATGTGTAGCCACACATTGGCTTGAGGCTACTCCTCCGTCTGGCCTTTACTGGCTTGAGAGACTACTGGCAATTTATAAGTTTGAAAAAGCTGTTTATGCTAGGAAAGGCCATAAAATTAAAGCTAAAGGTCTAGCAATATGGGCCCCTTTACACAACTGGACAATTTTGAATGAATAATAATGATCGTATGAATTAATAGATTGTATATTGCTCTGCTTTACTACTTTTTCCCTCTTTTTTTTTGTTGTTCTTTTTTTTTTATATAAAACAATGACAGTATCTGACACTTGGAATATATGTAGTTAGCCGTGGGAGGGGCGGGGGGAGGTGGGGAGGCTAATGGGGGATGAATTGTGGTTTCTTCTTTTCTGGTGTTATCTTGATGTGGATATAATTGGGAAATATCAATAAAGATATTTTTTTAAAAAAAAGATATATGTGTAGGTAGTCTATGTTTAGGTATAGTTGTCTTTGTCCTGTATTCACATGTGCCTTAAGGAGGGTGGTGGGTTGATGTTTAATATTTGTTGTTAAGTGTGTAGGAGAAGATAAGGTTAATTAAAGAAGTGTCAAGGCTAATTAGGATAAGGTAGTGTAGTATAGGTAGGTTAGGTCAGGACTTTATAAAAGGGTAGATGGGCTTAGATTTAGGTGGTTTCTATTTAAAATAAACTTACACCTTTTTCTACGTTGTGGTGTGAGTGACGTTTAATGTGTATCAGAGATGTATTGAGTTAAGATTTATCTGGATTTTATCTGGTATCCTAGCTTGTATTGTTGCACAACATCTGTGAGTAGCTTCATGATCTAGGGACAGGGTACTGTTGCTTAGATATTTGATTGACATGATCTGACATGCATACAATGTAGAATTAAATATGTGGCTTTTCTCATTGCATAGGGATAGGGTGCTAAATAAGTTGTCCTATACAAGATTATTGTGTGCTGCGAAAGCAATAGGTCTCGGAGGGATGGTGTGCCCTATGACTTTGGTACCTAATGTTGGTATGCAGAGTGGTTCCCTGTTTGCTGCCTCTTCACCTATGGCACTCACTACCTTTGCTTGGAACCCCAATGAGGTATGTTTCACCAGTTACCATGGGTGGATATGACACTTGTGGATAGAATGTTTTTATCCTTCACATTCAGGGCACAATACCAGTTAAACATTATTGTGGCCACCTTGAATTAGCACTCACTGTACAGCTGACATTATGTGCTTCACAAATGTTTTAACATCTCACTGCCTATCAAGGTCCCAGAGTCTGCAGACACCAAAGTTTCAACTTTGCTCAGTTTTTGATGTAGTGACGACACTGATTAACCATTGTTGACACCTTTCCTGTTTCACGGTGACAGACAACACACACCAAGCAATTAAAGGTGCATTTATTTGCATGTGCAAAACACACTTGGTCACACAGAGACAGTTCATTGGACAACAACTCCAAAGGATGTATATAGTCAGTGAATGTCCAGACAGACTCCTTGTGGGGAACATGTCAAGCGACACGTAGAGTAATTGGGAAATGTCAGTCAGAAGGATGACTGCGTTGTCACTGGGGAAGAAGGGCCACATTGACAGTCCACAAATTTTCAAGGTGAACAGGGCAAAGTCATGACGAAGACAGTGACGGCAGATGTTCAAAGCCATGTTGGTGAGCACAGAGCTAAGCAGAAACTGGCCATTTGACACAGATGAGTGCCACCGCAGACTTTTCCTTTGAAAATAAGTACCATCCACATCTTCCTCCTCTGATGTGTCTGCCGTAAGGTATTGTTTTTATAGGTGGCAGGAAAGGGAGGCACAGACACATCAGGAGTGGGAGATGTGCATGCTATGCCTACAGCAGCATTCACCTGTGCCAAATGTGAGGCATCATTGCCCCAAGGATGATCTGCTGGTTCTCCAACACAGCAGCAACGTTGCGGTTGAAGACAGCCATGGCAGCCATGTGAGTGTCCTGCTTCCGCCCCTTGGTCTCCAAGGTTTTCCAGATTGCCCACAGTTCTTTGGCCACATTGCTGGTGCCACTTTGGCAGGAAAGTTGTTGATGCCTCTGCATCATGACACCAGCGATGTCAGCCAGGGACGGCTGGAGGCCACGGAGTGGAGAGTAGGTGCCTCCCATGGCAGCAGAGTTGACAACCTTTAGTGTGGCTGCCAGAGTCTCCATCTCTGCTCGCACCTGATCAGCCAATTCCAGCTGGACTCCTACCGCAGTCCGTTAAAATTTCACAGTTGGGTCCTCGGAGTCCAGGGGTGTTTGTGTGGTGGTAGGTGGTGCCTGTTAGTTATTTGGCCGGGTGTGTGGAGATGTCACAACGCTGCTGACCCTCACTGGGTCCAGATATAGCGTTCTTATGGAGCCCAGGAGCTCTTGAAGGGTGTTGTCATTGATGGTTGGTAGGTTGTCTTCATTGTTGCCATCATCGTACATGTCTGGAACAGGGTCCTGACCAGGAGGCAAGGGTTCATCCTCTGCAATGTAAAGGCTACATACTATTGTTGCGGTCTACTAAATGTTTGCAATTTGTGAACTGGTGACATACAAAGTGCATGACATGAAACTTTTCATTCTCCTGTTTTACATGGGGAAACTGTTACATTAGGCTGTGGATGGCAGATGGCACTGTCTATTCATTTAACATGTCAGGTTTTGGCCATTATTTTCAGTGGCACTGTGTGCCACCTCTGAGTGGATGATATCTATTGGAGCAGTAATTAAGATATGACAGACTTTGATGTCCTTTTAACATCTTCTGAGTTTGTCCACTGCAGGGTGTCAGACATATTATTGTTTTGTTTCACACACTTGTATGTGTGCATTGACCCCTCAGGCTGTTTATTGTTAACCTCCTGGCAGTGGACTTACTGCCACTCAGTGATGAGACCATAATCATAAGTGGATTTTCCAGTACCTACACCAGTTACATCTTGTGTGGCTACCTCCAACATGCTGACATTGCAAGCTGATACAGGGTGACATGGCTCATGCAGCAGCCATGATGGTAGTGTATTTGGGGATGGCAAGATTCACCTACCAAGGGGCCTGTTTCCTTATTTTGTCAAGTATATTTTCTCATATACAGAGCAGCGCCATAGGGAGAAGGAGTGTGCCCTCCCCTTGTATTTTCCCATCCACTGGCAATGATGAAGTCAGTCATGCACCAACACAGACAACCTTGTGCCATGGTGCAAGGATGGCTGCGTTAGAGCACAGCTGACCTTTTTGGATCAGCACAGGCGTGTGCAGTGGGATGACACATACTCCAGTGTATGTGGTCCTTTCATGCATTTGTGAAAGAATGCATGTATGCACAAATAATATGTATGCATTTAAGCAGAGCTCCCCTTAACTTTTACTCTGTCCCATGTTCTACAGGTGTACTTAGATTGTATTAATCCCCACACCCAGTCCTTTCTGTGTTGAGGAGAGGTGTTCAGGTGGACCCTGCCATGGCAGCTGACCAATGTGTAGTGTGAGCATGTATGGACTGACAGCTCTGTACCATCTAGTTTGCTGTTGATGTGAGTTGTACTGACAGTGTCCATATCCCCATGTGTAGGCCAGCTATGTCCCACAGATATCCCATTACTCAAATGTGCAGTTGATCCTGTGAGATACTATTGTGCCACTATGTATGTCTAGTAGTACTTGATGTGCATTGGGCCAGGTGTGATGGGGGGGCAACATTCATAGATGTGTGATTGTGCTGCACAACACAGCTAAGCACATTTGCTGTCTCTTCCTGTGTGAACAAGGGAGTGCAGGTTTGCACTATGTGTAACTTTGTTAAACGCATCCTTGTCCTTTCCTTCTATAGCTGCACATTAAGCTGTGTGGGCCTTACACAGCTGCCTATTGGACTATGGTGCTATGATTCCTGCCTTGGCTTCCATCTGCTATGTGTACCCCAGTGCCTGCAGTTACTACAGGATAGCGCAGTATCATGTCTACAATGCACATGGCTGCTCTTACAATGTGTGTTAGTATAAGCCAGCTGTGACTTTAGCAACACTGCCCAATGCAAATATTGGTGCAAAACACACATGGCTCTTCACTTGGGAATTTTGTTCTACGCATGGATCAGCCAGGTGTCTAGTGTTTGACCTGCACACAGTGAGGGGGAGTGCTGAGACATAGGTTCCTGGAATGGACAACATTGCACATTTCTCCCCATTGTCAATTGCTGGTACTTACTTACCCTGCTGGTCCTGTAGCTGGTTATATTCACCACTGTCCAACCCGACAACTCCAACCACCGACTCCTCTGTGATGATAGCTGACACCTCTTCCTCCAAGGGATCAAGCTCCTCCTGGGTCGCTGGACTCCCATCTCCTGTCTGCAATGATGACTTATGATTGGTTGCCAATTTCTGCTTAGTTTTGAGCTGGGCATCATGCCAGTGCTTCTTGCAGCTCGTTGCTGTCCTCTTGACCTCAGGGCTGCAGTTCACCTTGTCCACTATGGACTGCCATATAACCTTTTTGGTCCCCAACAACACTTTGGAGCTGACGAAGAGCTGGTGATGATGCTCCACCACTTCCACTATCAGGTTCTCATTTTCCTTCCGACTGAACCTGCATTTTCTCTTCCTCTTCCCCTTAGACCCCCGGCTTGTCATCCTGGCTGTTAGGAGGGTTGTGGGTTGTTGTTCTGTCCAGCACTTGGTCCTGGCTCCTCCATTCTGCTTGCAGGGCTAGCTTTTTCTGGGTCCTCCTTAGCGGCGGTTTTTACTGCCTTCTTTCTCGCTCGATGCAAATCTATGATGTTCAGCCAGCTAGCATGAGTTTCATGGCAATTTTTACGGCTGCTTGCTGTTCCTAACGAGACGTATTGCTGTATTGTGAAAACGTCGCAAACATGTCATTAGGATATGGCATGAGGCAACAGTAAAAAAATTGCCACTAATCAGCGTCAATACTGCAGAGCGACAGTTCTTATACATATGCCCCACAGTCTGGCAATTATCATTATCTACTGCAGTCCCTCCTCATCTTCACTAGTAAATATACAAGCCAGAGTGGCCAGGAATGCCACAATTGCAAATTGTAAATACATTGGTCCCCTGTAAAGTTCTTTATCTGATTGGTCGAAAGCTTTTTAATGGCACGTGAGGTAAAGGGCAGCCAGTCTCTTTGCTCTGGACATTAACACCTCTGTGCTCGTAGGTTGTGTGTGCTTATCGTCTTTTGTTTACAAAGCCTCTTGCAGTTGGTCTTAGCCACAAGAGAGGCAGTGACAAGCTGATGCATTTGCTAATCTGTTTTTTTTAAACCTGAGAGGCAGGCTGTAATATTTCTTTCCCGACTCGAGTGTCCTTTCACCCCAAATTTTGAAATAACTGAAAAGTATTTAGAGCAGAGGCGCGTTTGGGAGTTGCTGGTCTGATAATGGCAAACCATAAATCCTGATGATGTCTTTTCCAGGCAAGGAAGAAAGCTGATGGGGTTTCTGTGCTCCTGCACTTTAGAGACCCAGGTTGACGTGATTAAATGAAGGCTAGTAACTCTATTCAGAAGCCTGCTGCTTTGAGTTATTGTGGCATATAACGGAGCTGGGCATTAAAAAAAGTCCTTAATGAAACTGAGAAAGGTTGGCACACTGCTTTTTACGATAAAGTTGGCGGATCGCTTTCTCAGGGGTGCAGTAGCTACCAATGGTGCAGCAGGTGCAGTGGCACCAGGGCCCAGCGCCTTGAGGGGTCAATTTTCCCTGATAATTGGTTTACTCTCCTAAAAGCAGTCAAAGAGGCCATTTTCCTTGCTTGTATCAGGTCCCATGACTTCCTTACTACCCTACTGAGCATACTGAGCTGTGTGCCTCGGAGTTTACAGACCTCCACGGACGCTAAGCAGAACTACGGGGGAAGGCTGCTGCCTTGATAGCTCAGGGACTGCGAGGACCAAGGGGCCCAGCGCCAACCACATCAGCCTCACCTGGTCGCTCTTCCCGGAGCCGCCTCCCCGCTTCCAATCAACGCCTCGCGGCCCCCGCTCCGCGGGCGCCGCTCGCTGGTACATTCAGGATAAAAGCTTGGACGAGCCCCCATTCGTGCTGTGTGCCTCGGAGTTTACAGACCTCCACGGACGCTAAGCAGAACTACGGGGGAAGGCTGCTGCCTTGATAGCTCAGGGACTGCGAGGACCAAGGGGCCCAGCGCCAACCACATCAGCCTCACCTGGTCGCTCTTCCCGGAGCCGCCTCCCCGCTTCCAATCAACGCCTCGCGGCCCCCGCTCCGCGGGAGCCGCTCGCTGGTACATTCAGGATAAAAGCTTGGACGAGCCCCCATTCGTGCTGTGTGCCTCGGAGTTTACAGACCTCCACGGACGCTAAGCAGAACTACGGGGGAAGGCTGCTGCCTTGATAGCTCAGGGACTGCGAGGACCAAGGGGCCCAGCGCCAACCACATCAGCCTCACCTGGTCGCTCTTCCCGGAGCCGCCTCCCCGCTTCCAATCAACGCCTCGCGGCCCCCGCTCCACGGGAGCCGCTCGCTGGTACATTCAGGATAAAAGCTTGGACGAGCCCCCATTCGTGCTGTGTGCCTCGGAGTTTACAGACCTCCACGGACGCTAAGCAGAACTACGGGGGAAGGCTGCTGCCTTGATAGCTCAGGGACTGCGAGGACCAAGGGGCCCAGCGCCAACCACATCAGCCTCACCTGGTCGCTCTTCCCGGAGCCGCCTCCCCGCTTCCAATCAACGCCTCGCGGCCCCCACTCCGCGGGAGCCGCTCGCTGGTACATTCAGGATAAAAGCTTGGACAAGCCCCCATTCGTGCTGTGTGCCTCGGAGTTTACAGACCTCCACGGACGCTAAGCAGAACTACGGGGGAAGGCTGCTGCCTTGATAGCTCAGGGACTGCGAGGACCAAGGGGCCCAGCGCCAACCACATCAGCCTCACCTGGTCGCTCTTCCCGGTACCGCCCCCTTGTTGACGCCCCCTGTCATTACCATCACAACCTTGTTACGCGCTAGCGGAACGCGCGCGGGCCGGCGACCGGGGCGAAGACCGGGCTAAGAGCGGGCCGTTTGTGGCCGTTCGTGGTCGGTAGTGGTCGGGGCGGGCCACCCCCCTAAAAAGGGCCGCCCTAAACGAGTTACACACTTTGCTGTTATCGTGAGTACATGCGTCATCGTTGATTGGTGAACTGTTTATCCAGCATTTGTTGCCCATATTTAGCACGCCAATATTGTAGTGTGTTCTGGACATATCTAGCTAATTTTATTTTCTTTTTACCGTCAGAGGTTTATCTGTTATTCTCCACGGTGTCCCTTCTCTGTGTTTATTTGCTCCCTCCCTAAACCATGACCTCCTTAAGGTCTGGTAGGAAGGTGGCTCGGGGAAGCCTAGGGGGTCAAGTAACAGGGACCCTTGACAATTTTATTACCAGAGCTGCTCGTGTTCTTGAACACGAGATTTTACTAACGGAAAAAAGATTGTCCCTTGAACTGTCTGCTAAAAGATCTTCTCTTGGCAACATTATGACAGCTGTCTCGCCTGAAAATAGCCAGCCCAAACCTCTTCCCAATATGTCAGGTAATTCCCCAAATGCACTACCGGACACTTCTGTTCATTGCCCGTTGGTGGATTTCCACGAGATAACTAGTACCCCCGACACCAGCGGTGATTCAATTATTGATAGCACTTGCATTCCACAGTCCGCCTTTGACCAGCTATCCACTGTAGCACCGACCCAGGCCCACAAGCCTAGGCGCATCCCGAGTAAAAGGAAATGCAAGGGAGCCCCCCCCAAGGGGAAACGTGCTAAAACCTCTAAAGTGTCTAATGCACACAAATCTGCAAATACCTGTGAAGCTCCTAATTCCATCACGTCTGTTAGCTCCTATTTGGCAACCGGTAGTTTGAGGTCTTCGCACCCTTCCACCCCTCAACCAAATGCAGACTCTTTTACCTCTGACTTTCTGAAGCCTGTAGAGAAGCTATTTAAATCACTACTCCTTCCATTATTAGAGCGAGTTACTCGACTCGCTACCTCGCTTGAGAAGATAGAGGGCATGGTGTTTACCAACACGTCTTTGCTGGAAAAGATTGCAGTGTCTTCCATCGTTCCTACAACTTCCACTAGCATAGACACAGTTGACAAAACTGGGCTTGCCTCCACGGCCATTACACACTTGGATGGAGCATTACCTAATATCTCTGCTCCTACCGACCAGGCCGTGGAAGCTCCTCGTCTTCATGTCAACATTGAGGTCCCGACAGAATCAGATCGTAACACCAACACTGCCATTAATACTAACAACATCTCTACTAGTAAGCCCAACATTGAGGATGTTGACTCCCTTCAAAATCTCCCATGTATCAATCTTCCACCCGAGTCCCAGCCTTACACAATTATAATGACCGGTGTTCCTCGGCTCTTACAGGCAAAGCCCGAGTGTCATAGTGAGCTGAAGAACAAAGTCTCACACTGGTTAAATATCAACAGGCCTTTACCTGCTGGACTACGGGCTGAAATATTGACTGTACGTAGGGTATGTTGGTTGGGCAACAGAGTCAAACAAGTGGAGGGTGATTGTGTGATTATAAATTTTCGCGACCCTAGGGCTGTGAGGCACATTCGCTCTTTTCCTAATACCTCGAGAGCGACAGGCATATCCACAGTGGATTTGTCATACTTTTATCCTCACAACCCCCCAGAATCAATACGTGACACGTCTCTCGCTTGGGAAAGGGTTAATAGGATCTCCCAACGACAGATAAGGTCGGATTTCCATCTCCCACTGTCAAATTTTTATGCCCCCCTGACCTCTTTAGATGGGGTTGACTGACAGTTATCTAACCCGGTAAACTCGAGTAACTTGCGGGAGGTTTGCCTTGGTCCAGTTATTACTGAGCATACAGGGAGTGGTGATTTAAGGGGCGCTCAAGTTGGTTTGGTTACTATGTCTCCCAGTACCCCGCTTCTTTCACCAACTAGCCCACCCTTCACCCCCACCGATCCTCGCCTATCCGAAAGTGAGACTGGGGGTCCCATCAACATTGTAATTGCCCCAGCCACCACGGGCACCGCTTCTGCAGCATCGTGCATTATGCCATCTAGTTCTATGCCCCTGACCATGGTATCGTGAAATGTTGCGGGCCTCAGCAGTAGGGTTACCTCGGAAGACTGGTCAGGCTGGGTAAACACCCACGACATCCTGGTTTTTCAGGAAACCTGGGCTGTGGACCCGATCTATCTTTCCGGGTATGTAAATTTTTCCAAGGGGGCTACCCGTGGTACCAGGGGCCGCCCGTCCGGCGGGCTCTGTATATGGGTCAAGCAATCTCTTGGATATTCCCCTAAGGAAATGGCTATTGATAGTCCAGATCTACTAATTATCTCCTTGCAACGCCACAATGAACCTGAAGTTTTAATTATAAATGTTTACAATAGAGGCCTCCCTGGTGGACGTGGTACTAACACCTTTTTACTATTAGATGGGTTTCTGGATACTATCAATATAGACACTAATGTTTATATTGTGGGCGATCTAAATTGCTGCTTTGAACCCCTGCTCTCCACCCTTGACTCACTAACTTGGGAAGTGGATGCGATTCTAAACATCCCTCCTCTCGATCTCCCGCCTATCATGAGGTGGACTGAGTCTGCCACCCAGTGGATGGGATTATGTATGGAGAGGGGATTCAGGGCCGCCAATGGGAGGACTGCCTCTGATAAGGGTGGAAAGATGACTTTTTCAGATGGTCGACGTCGCAACAGCAGAATCGACTATGCCCTTGTTAAAATCGAGTTCTGGTCCACATTAGGTGATATGGCGGTTTTCGACCGCCCAGAGAGTGACCATAACCCGCTGGTCTTAAGTCTCCTACTCCGACCAACACATAGAACCGAACCCTCTGAAATAGTGACTGCGGAAGCCGTTTTAACCAATGACCAACGGCGTGTACGCTGGGATAAGGTTGCAATTGATGTTGAATTATTATCCGAGATCAGCTCCAAGGTATCCGGTGCTCTCGATGATCTACAGTCTCTTCAAAGCACTGAGGACGTAGTTGGCAAAGCTACTTGTGTACATGACCTTCTCTTTACTGGCCTTAAATTTCTTTTCACAAAACCCTGTAAGGCTAAGAAACCCGCTACTTTAAAACCATCTTCTTGGTATAATAAAGCTTGCCGAGAATCATTTAGCAACCTAAAATTTGCTATTGCAAACAAAGACCCAGACAACACCAGAATGGCTAGGAAAATCTATAAGAAGGCTAAAGCCAAGGCCAAGCAAGAGTGGGACAACGATCACTGGAACGACCTTCTGGCTGCCAGTAAACATCGGAACCTAACCCTGTTCTGGCACATTGTTAAGTGGGGCAACTCGCAGAACAGCCAGGTCCCTACTAATCACGTTCCCCCAGACGTCTGGGTGACACATTTTGAATCCCAGTTTTCGAATCCCCCACAGGTTGAGGGGCCTGCCATAGCAATATTCAGGGATCTGTCCATCGCCTCGACCTTAATTTTTGACTGTGCTGAGGTTGAAAAGGCCTTAAGTAAGGTTCCAAGTGGTAAGGCGCCGGGAATGGACTGTGTTCCCACGGATCTCTTTAAATCTGACCCTGGGAATTGGGTGCCTTACATCTCACACTTTGCCAACGCCGTAGCCAGAGGGGCCGCTATTCCTGATTCTTGGGGGGGGGCTGAGATTCTCCCCATTTTTAAAAAAGGCGATCGCTCCTGCCCGGGGAACTACCGCCCAATTAGTCTTATTGACTCTGTCCAGAAAATTATCGCTAGAATGATCTTGGCTCGAATTCAGGCTTGGATTGAGCAGGAGGATATCATCTCTCCTCTGCAAGCCGGTTTCAGACCGTGTATTAGTACCATCGACCAGGCATTCAAATTCCAATTGATTGTCTGGAAAACGGTCTATTTGTGTGGCGGTACATTATATGCTGCCTTTGTAGACCTCCGGTCAGCATTTGACCTAGTCAACAGGACGAAACTTTGGAGTGTATTGGCCGAGCTAGGGCTCCCAGCCGATCTTCTGAATATCATCATTAGGCTCCATGATAACAACTTTGCACAAGTTCGCTGGGGGAAACAGGGCCAGGTTACCGATCGTTTTAGGGTCAACCGGGGTGTCAGGCAGGGGTGCGTCCTTGCTCCCACTTTGTTTTTATTGTTTATTAATAGTGTTGTACAGTATTACTCCAACACTTCGACGGACGCCCCAACGTTGGGAGGTACCAAAATTCCACTCCTTATGTTCGCCGATGACACCCTACTCCTCTCCCAGACCCTGTCTGGACTACAGGTGGCACTTAATGTTTTCACGAACTTTTGCTCTGACTTTGACCTGTCTGTCAATGTGTCCAAAACCAAATATATGGTTTTTAACAAAGGGAGAGGCGTGAAGGGTCACGTTTCCATGGACAAAGCCCTGCTTGAACGTACCAATATTATGACCTATCTAGGGGTGGTTTTTGAAAATAAGTTGGATTGGAGGCCACAAATTGAGGTTTTATCTTTAAAATTTGCCCAGCTGTCTGGTTGCCTAGTTAAAGAACAAAAGCAATCCCAGTCGAGAATGATAGGCCCCCCCATTAAAATCTTTAACGTTAGGATCAATTCGGCGATCCTTTACGGCGCCGAACTTTGGGGTTTCGCCGATCTTTCTCTTCTGGTTAAGGCACAATATAAATTTCTTAGAATGCTCACGGGCCTTCCCTGCTCCACCCCTGTTAAACCGCTCCTGCTGGACCTTGGCTGTCACTCGTTTGACGACATTGCAAGGTTTAAGCCACTGGCCTTTTGGAGGCGTTTATGGACAGTCCCCGAGTTGAACCTTTATGCCAAGGCCTTTCTCGATGTGCGATCCATCCTGGGGGCTGGCAACATCCCCTGGTTCAAACAGACTAAACAACTCCTGGACTCTATGGGGTTAGGTAATCTATGGACCGATCCAGCTAATAACCCCTTTCCCTCCAAGAAAGACTTTAAGGGCCTTTATTGGTCAATGGTGCAGCAAAAACATTTAAATTCAGCTACTGCAGAGTCTTTGACAGGAAGGTTCCTAGCCCAAAAAAGAATCCCTCTCCTCGAAGCTTACTGGGACACTATCACCAGACCTTGTGACAGGAAACTTTATCATCAATTTAGGGTAGGCTCACTTCCGACTAATTCTTTTACCAAAAAATGGAAGGGTGCTTCCAGTGATTCCTGTAAAAGATGTATGGACTGTATAGATTCTGTTGGCCACATCTTTTTTGTTTGTCCCGCTTATGCCGCACCCAGAGCTAAATGGCTCAAACCATTATGTCGTACTCTGGGTACAAGACAAGGGTCAGAAGCACTTGAAATATTGAGATTTGAGCCTAGTGAATATGTTGCCATTGCTGTCGCTAAATTTCTGGCTTGGGTTTGGTTTATCCGAACAAAGAGGCACTAGGTTACAGCATTATTTTTATGTATTCTGTTTATGTTTTGTTTTCTTCTATGTATTTTTTATGTATTGTAACTGTCTTTTATGATGTAATACATCGACAATAAAGACTAATGAATGAATGAGCTGCTAGAGCGAGCAAGATATCATCTTTGCGTTGGTTTAACATTATCACCCTCATTATGAGTCATCCAGAACAATACCCGCACATGCTACTTAGATGCTTAGGGCATATTTTATATTATTATTTCATGCAACACAGTGCAGCAAGGGAACTTTCTGCACTGTGCTGCGTGAAAGGGAGAAGCCAGAAACGCTCCATATTTACAAATATATTGAACATTTCTGCTTTCTCCTTGCACTGTGGGCAGTCTAGCATCAACGTAGGCACCCTAGCACAATAGTGCAAGGGTGCCTGCGTTACCGGCACAATACATTCCAGCACACAAACAATCCTTAGAGGCATATTCTTCTTTCTATGAAGAGGCATATTGCTCTTTCTATGTGTGCTGCAGAATGCAGCACACATTTAAAGATGAAGTAACGAGAAATAAAGATATTTCTTCTAGTTACTACTCTATCAGGTAGACCTGCCATTTCTGTGAAACCAAGGTTTACAAGTATTTGTAAATCTGGATTTGTATCAAAATACATGGGTGGATGCAGGGAAACAGCGTTTACAATGCTGTTTACACAATGCAAAGCTATTACAATGCGGTCATTGCAACGACCGCGTTGTTAGTACCCAATACCTTTACATCGCAAGTCATTACAACTACTTGCTGTAGGGGGCGCAAAGGTATTGGATATAAAATCCAACATTCTCCCTGCTGTTGCACAAACTGGAGTAGGAATAGTAAATAATACTATTCCTAAGTACAGCGCGCCCCCTAGAGCAAGTTATTGTAATAACTTGCGATGTAAAGGTATTGCGTACTAACAACGCGGTCGTTGTAACTACCGCGTTGTAATGGCATGCAATAAAATCGAATGCATTGTAACATTCTATATTTGTGGATGCATGGGAACGCCCAATCTCCATCTGTGTAACGCCTACCTGATGCAAAGTAACACAAAGCATTCACAATGACGTCACCAGGAAATTCGTCATAAAAAGTGGTCACAGGAAGTAATATTATGACCGCATAATATTCCTCACCTAAAATTCCTCACTTGAATTAAAACACACCTATTTTGCAAAAACAGGAAGCTAACATAATCACAAACAAATATGTTAAAAAAATGTGTTTGTGTTACGTTTTTTTATACTTCACACACATTTGCTCAGAACTGGCTGAGAAGAACAGTATTTGTTTTACAGGGAAGAGATGTGGAACTTGGTATTACATTTTTAAACAATTTTAAGAGTAAACAAAATGTACTGGTTGTATTTGTTGAACAGATGTTTATTCATGTTTGTATTCTGCTGGGATTCTTCATATTCAGCTTAAGGGACTTTTAGGTTGGAAATACAATTAATAAACCATAGAAATTCACTGAAAAACACAAAGGTTACAGGTATGTTATAGTTAGGAAATAGCATTTTAAAAACCTTTGAAATTGACTGAAAAAAACAAAGGTTAAAGGTATGTTATAGTTAGGTTCAGAATTTCTACATACAAAACCATAGATATTCAGCAGTTATAGTTTCCTGAGCTAACTATAACTTACACCCCGCAATGCACTGTTATGACCTCACATGTTACATAACTCATGACATGGGAAATGACATCACTCATGACATGGTCAGTGACATCACTCATGACATCTCAAATGACATCATCCAGTGATTGTGAGTGTTTTCCAAAGTTTCATGAGTGTTAAACATACATACTAAGCTACTGGAAAAGTTAAATTAGTATACTTTGTGTACTACTAATGAGTGATACTATTTCTAACATATATAATCTGAGTGACTGTGTGTATCTATGGGAGTGGGTGTCTGAGTGGCAGTATGGTTGTGTGAGTGGGTGTGTAGGTAGCTTATGGGTTAATAAGTGGCTGTGTGAGTAGCTGTATGAGGGAGTGGGTGATTGTGTGAGTGACTATATTGGTGAGTGAGTGGCTGTGTGAGTGGCTGCATGGGTGTGTGAGTATGTGTGTGAGTGACTGTGTGGTGACTGAGTAGCTGTGTGAGTGGCTGTATGGGTGAGCGGCTGGGTGTGTAAGTAGATGTGTGGGTGAGGGACTGTTTGAGTGGGTGTTTGGTTAAAGGAGTGGGTGTGTAAGTGGCTGTATTGGAGAGTGAATGTCTGTGTGGTTGAGTGAGTAGACATGTCAGTGCTTCTATGGAATGGTATGTAAGTGGTTGTGTGAGTGGTTGTATGGGTAAATGAGTGGGTTTGCTAGTAGGTGCATGTGTGAGTGGCTGGTGAGTGACTGCATGGGTGAGTGAGTGGCTGTGTGAGTAGGTGTATGTATATGTGAGAGGCTGTGTGAGTGGCTGTATGGGTGAGTGAGTAAGTGAGTAGCTCTATGGATGAGTGAGTGGGTGTGTGAGTTGTTGTATGGGTGTATGAGTAGGTGTATGAGTGGTTGTATGGGTGTGCGAGTGGATGTGCGAGTGGTTCTTTGGATGGTGTCATCAGTGATGTCATTTGAGATGTCATTTGAGATGTCATCAATAACGTCACTGACCATGTAATGAGTGATGTAATTTGTGAGGTCATTAGCAGTGAATTGCGGGGTCATAATTTATAGTTAGCTCAGGTAACAATAACTGCTGAATTTCTATGTTTTGTGTGTGTTAAAATCAGAACCTAACTATGATGTCACTTTAACCTTAGTTTTTTTCAGTAGATTTCTAAGATTTATATATTTCTATTTCCTAACTATAACGTCCCTGCAACCTGTGGATTTTTTTGTGATTTTCTTAGGTTTTTTAGATTTTTAGATTTTATTTCTTAACTGTAACCTTTGAGAGTGGGTGTGTGAGTGGCGGTATAGGTCGATGAGTGGGTGTGTAGGTGGCTGTAGGGGTCTGTGAGTCGGTGTGTGAGTATCTTTGTGGGTGTGCTTTATGGGTGTGTGTGTGGCTGTATGGGTCTGTACAGTAGACGAGAAAGGGGGCAGGACCTCATCCCCCAACCAGTAGTGCATCATGAGGTGTGTTTGTAGAGTGCTGGACAAAGGTGGCGGGCCTCTAGTGACCTCTCAGCAATCCCGCTGTGTGGGATATACTGGTGGTAACAGGAGAGGTTCTCAGCATCCAACGGGACTTCATCCCCCTGAGGAAATATGAATTTTTATGGTCAATTGTGTCCCCTATCTTAGACCCCAACGGCTCCATGTACATGCTACAAGTACATGTATGTTCCCTCCAGTTCTAGCTATGAAGACGCAAATACATGTGCGTCCAACGTCAACATGTCCTCTTTCAGATCCGCCATGAATGGGTCAGATATTCCATTCCTAAATATGATTGGCCACCGACTTTATATGGTTTACTTTTCTAGTTCTACAGTTCAGGCGAGTAGGCCCTGGATTCTGTCATCAAGCCTTTTCCTGCTTCTGCCTCTGAAACGCTCCAGCCTGGACCTGCATCCGTATCCATGAACTTTGTCCTACTCCCTGCGCGGCTAACGGTGCCTGACGCGGCCTGTTGCCTGCCAAAAACTGTATTCAGCCTTCAAGTTATCTGCTCCGCTCCTCATTCAATGCATTCCTGTCTAGTAGTTTAGGTAAACATCCTTCCAGCTACCGAGCAAAGGGCCCAGCCTCGCTGTCTTTATGCAAGTAATTCATAGCCCCTGTTACCATGGAAGATTCCTGCCCCCTCACATCTCATGTAGACACATAGACGCTTGTACATGCACTAACAGTCAGTATAGAATAGATTCCGTCCAAGAAACCTTTCCTTTTGGATAACACAGTTCCTTAAACAAAGATATTGGATACGATTTGGGATTAGGTTGACCTGACCCCCCAGACTTTTGTCTCCACATGTAGAGCTAAATGTCAATTCCCCTTCACCCTCTAGTTGCACGTCAATCACACGTCATGCGGCTGCACGCGCATCTCTGCCAAATATTTCTGCTGACACTGCAGGATTCTCTAATGGATCCACCCACTTGTGACATCATTTTAAATGACGTTTCTAGTTTACGCCTATTTTCATTACGTATGTGTATTCTTATCTGTATTATCAGCTGTTACGCCTCCTGCATCTGTCTTAATGCAATGCTTTTCATATATATACTATTACTTGTCAATCCCTTCCTGAACCTTCGTGGTGATGGAATAAGATTGCCTAGTTCGAACTATGATTCCTTTGTAAGGAATAAAGCCCTTTTCAGAACCTTTAATACCACGGATTCTGCCTCTTATTGTGACTGAGTTATTCTTACTAGACTTTACCGCATAAAAAATAGTACAGGTAATTAAAATATTTACCACATAAATTGGCGCCCGAACAGGGACACTTTCTCATCTCACGCGCCGGAGGTGCGTTGCAGGCCCGGTCCCCTGCCACAGCTGAACGGACAAAAACGCGTACCCACAGGATTTCCTGTATCTCCCTCCGGCCAAGCGGGGGTGACTGAGGCTGCGATCAACACCCAGACGAGGCGGTGAGAAGTGCGAAGTATCCCGACCAGAGCCTAGCTGAGAGAGCAAGATCCGAGGTATACAGAGGCCCACCAGGTTCCGAAGTTCCGAGTCGAGTCGAGTCCAGTCCGGTCCAGTTCAGTTCAGTTCCGAGGCCTTCCGTTCCGTGCTACCCGGTGAGTACCATTGCTGGGGAGGCAGTTAGACGTGCACATTGGTTTGTGCCGGTCCTGACGGGTTTGGGTACACAAATCCGGTCTGCACTGTTTTAGCAGTGTATCTGTACTGTTTAGCAGTATATCCAGTATGTTCATGTATATATAATGTAGTATTATCTAGTATTAGTATTATGTCAGTAGTTAGTTTTCTCTTAATTATCATTGTTCGTTAAATGTTAAATGTTAAATGTTTTATTGTGTTCAAAATTGTGGTATGAATGAATGTTCATTATTGTGTTTTTTCGTATTAATTGTGTTCAAGTCCAGTTCAAGTAAGAATCAAGTAGCAAGGTTTAAAAATGCCGTTCTTTTCAAAATTAAGACAGATCAAAACTAGAAAAGGAGTACTCGAAGAAGCTGTTCCCATTCCACCTAGGGATACTCCAGGGTATTTTATGTATCATAAACATGGCTTAGATGCCGTGTTATATCTTGACTTATGGGTGGACTACACCAAGGATCTAGCAGAAAGTCAGAGATGGCCCGCAGCTGGGACATGGGATGCAGATTGCATCATGAGAATAGAAGAAGAATTATGGAAAAAGAAAGCCAGACAGTCACAGAAAGATGCCATTGAACTATGGCGTAAAGAATCGCATCGGCGCACAGAGAAAGCGCTCAGACTGGAAGAGAAAAGTAGGGAGAACTTAAATAAAGCCCGAGAAAATATATTAATTGAGGAAGGTACCCGAGTAAAAACAGAACAAGTAGACAGGCAACGAAACACTCTTATGAATGGTATGTATCCTCTCTTGGCCGAAGGTTTACCAAAGGCCACCCCGGAAATACCGAAAGACTTGCCGCCCCCATTACTCCCGATTAAAGCACACCCCAAGACCGCAAAGGATATTTTCCTTTCCTCCTATTTAGACGATGTAGCTCCCGAATATGTAAATGTTCCACCACACCCACCATCTGTCGATGGTGCTCAACGCCGAGATCATCCGGCCCCAACTCCGCAACAACAAACTCCTCCGCACAATCCAACTGTTCCTGCATCCACAGTTTCTACCTTACATCCCACAAATCCGTTTATGCCTAGCACCTCAGAAGGTGCGACAGGAGGTGCGGCAGCAATTTTCGCCACGCCACCATTACGAAGCAAATCGTCTCTTAGAGATTTAGCAAACCAACGTACACCACAAATAGCAACGTCCGATATGTTTAAGGAACATCTTATAGATTGTAGATATGATCCAGTGCCCGGTAAAAATGACAGAATGCTGCTATCATCACTACGTATACGACGAGCTTCATCGTATTTAACGACATTACCAGGAATGATTAAACATTTAGACAATATATATCGCTTTGTCCAAACAGGGCAAGGCCCTGAAAGTATTGACGAAGCCATGGAAAACCAGAAAGTGGATGTACAGAGACTATTGCTACGCTTCTTCATAAACTGCTTGATCAGAGACAGAGATAGGTCCGAGGTAGATCAGGAGGAAATGCAAGTCCTTACCAGATGGGGTCAGAATATATCAGAGGGAAAACACGATAAACAGACATGTATAGTAGCTATGTGCCGAAAGATCCGCTAGGAAATAGAACGAACACACAAAGCCAGATCGGAGGCAGACAAAACTGAATCAGAGGGAGAGGAGGAGGAAGAATCAGAAATGCTCACAGGACAATTAGAAACGATTGCTTATGTAGGTAGGGGAAGACCTTGTAACAATACCAGATACTTTAATGACCCGATACGTCCGATACATCCAGAATGTAACAGACATTTTCAAGCCCCTATGCTAAATGCGAAGTCCCCTGAACACTTATTCCAGGCTGCTGATAAATTACTCCGAGACCGAAGGGGGTATCATATGCTCGACTCTATGGATGAACAAGAATTGGCCAGGTCAGCAGTACAATGGGCTGACAGTTCTGAAAAATACAGGGATGATGCGTTAGCACACACGTTTTTGAATCTTACCCCAGAAGAACAGCGTTTAGCTGGTATATACATGATACAGCACCTCGTTATATTGTATAGAAGCCAACGTTCCGATCCTGGTCCCCTACCTGATATATTGATGGAATTACTCACGAATAAATGGAGAGGTTCGGGTACTGATTTAATTAAAGAAATTCTAGAACATCGACACCAGTACACTGTCTTCGTATGCCCAGAACAGGTTTCAGTTCCCCCCAAGTTGGAAAGAAAAACGTATCACATAGACAGACAGAATCCCTTACGCGAAGTGCACCCAATCAGAGGCGAAGACAATACTTTTAAACGCGTGTTTGTGTACACGCCCATAACTAAAATTGAATTATTAGAAATGAAGAAAGTGGTACCTAGCCATGACAAAGACCCAGCAGGTTTCCACCGTGAGATAAAAGACATGTTACTCCTGGGAGAGTATACTTATCCAGACATTATGAAAATATTAAAAGTTTTATTGCCTGCCGGTATTTACGAGAAACTCAAAGAAAAGGAATGGGAGGTGGGAGACCAAAAGATAGAGTGGACAGCATTAGAAAACGAAGAAAAAGCCCGAGCTGCAGGTTCAGGGCTTGGGGAAAAGACTACAGCATTACCAGGATTATTAGTGCAGGTACTACCACGTTTATTGACTACGAAAAAGGAAGACTGGGGTGCAATTTCAGCCTGTAAACAAAAACAAGATGAAGACACTAGTGATTTCTATTCCCGATTTGAAAAATGTTTTGGTATTAATAGTGGCATAAAAGCAAGTAGTGAGTCGTATCCACATCTGTTTGTGACAAAATTAGTTGAGAATTCCCTGCCCCAAGTTAAAGGTAGAGTATTAAAATTCGAGAGTACCTGGCAAGGTAACACACCGTCACAGATGTTACAAATGTTACAATATCATCACAATAGAATTAGAGAAGAACAAGAAAATGAACAAAGACGTATGAAAGACACGAAAATGAAAATGCTTGTTGCACAGTCAGTTCCAGCTGATGGTCATAAAAGGGGTACAACACAGTCCAATGATTCAGTAGATCCTGTTAGAGGAACATGCAACTATTGTAAACAGCCAGGTCATTATATACACGATTGCGCAGTTCTAAAACATAACATCTCCACGGGTAGAACCAAGGAGAGACCACGTCCGCCTAGACAGGATCAGATCCAACAACAAGTACCTCAGAATACACAGTCTATGCCAGTTTCACAACAGAACGCACCACAACCACAACAACAGCCACAGCCTATTGCTGCAACACAAAAAACGACATAACAGATGTACCAGTATGCACAAAATGACTACCCAAAGTATCAACGCTACACATGAAATAGCCTAGAGAGGGAAGTTGGCCCACCCCTTATTGAGGTTCCCGTAGATCAAGAAGGTCCTTACGTACAGAGTCAAGTATTAGGGAAAGACAGAATGTTTCTACTCGATACAGGGGCAAGCAGAACCACTATCCGTCACAGCGAAGTCCCAGGGGTACCCCTCTCAGGCTCACAAAATATTTCCCTTGGTTTTTCAGGAAAGCCCACTATTAATGAAGTATCGCAACCGCTTGCATTATCGGTCGGTCCATTAACACGGACTACAGATCTATTGCTCACAAAATCATGCCCAGAAAACTTGTTAGGTATAAAAACATTGAAAGCTCTAGGAGCTGTAATATGTTGTTCTCCGGAAGGAGTACGACTATTTTTGCGTGACTTTAAAGGTCACTATGTGTCTAGAGACATGGATCATCGGTTACAGAATCTACCCACACATTTATGGGCACAAGGCCCCACTGATGTAGGTTGTATGCACATTACACCATATCGAGTTACACTCAAAACAGGAGTAGTATTACCACGAATACGACAATACAAGTTACCGCCAGATGCTGTTGTGGCTTTACTGCAAATCATTGACGAGCTCATTGCACAAGGAGTGGTTGCAGAAACGGACTCCAATATATGTAATTCCCCGATAATTCCGATTCTTAAACGAACTGATCCAAAGGCACCACCAGTATATCGATTGGTTATTGATCTGCGAGAATTAAATAAATGCATTGTACCACAATACCCTGTGGTCCCAGATATCTCTTCATTGCTAACAGCCATAGATCCAGAAGCAACGTTCTTTACTGTAATCGATCTCAAGAACGCTTTCTTTAGTGTCCCAATTGATCCGGAAAGCCAATATTTGTTCGGATTCAGTTTAAATGGACGAAGTTTTAAATTCACACGCGCACCTCAAGGATTCACAGAAAGCCCCAGCATCTATAGCCAAGCACTGAAAAGAGAACTTGACAGTATCCACATGCCAGCTAACACTGCCTTGCTTCAATATGTCGATGATCTGCTGATCACCGCCCGAAGCGAACCTGAATGTGAAAAAGCATCACTGACGGTTTTACATTTCCTAGCCGACAAGGGGCACAAGGTGTCCCCTTCAAAGCTGCAATTCTGTGTCCAGCAAGTTGTGTACCTTGGGCACTTGCTGTCCAAGGGGGGAAGACAGCTTACACCCGACCGTATCCAGTTAATTGTTAACATGCCGACACCCAAGACACAAAAGGAGGTACGGGCATTCATAGGCCTCACTTCGTACTGTAGGCAGTGGATCCCTCAATATGCATTTCTAGCAAAACCACTCATTCAGTTGACAACAGAGGAGGCAGCGACATCAACTGTCCTCCCTTGGACTCAGGAACATGCGCAAGCTTTTGAAAACTTAAAGAAAGCTTTATGGATAGCACCTGTTTTAGCAACACCATGTTACAACAAACGTTTTACACTTTTTGTTACAGAACGAGAAGGTACTGCTTTGTCAGTACTCACGCAGGAACAAGCAGGATCACATAAGCCATGTGCTTATTTTTCCAGTACATTAGATCCCGTAGCTCAGGCTCTTCCTGCGTGCCTGAAATCAGTCGCAGCAACAGCTTTAGCAATCCGACAAAGCGATGCCATAGTGTTAGGACATCAATTGACAGTACAAGTACCACATGCAGTAGAGGTTCTCTTGAACCGGACCCAAACACAACACTTGACCATAGCAAGACTGACGGGTTATGAATTAACATTGTTCCAGCCACACATAGAAATCAGACGTTGTAGTACATTAAATCCTGCCACACTTTTGCCAGTAAGTGGAACAGACCCATTGGCACATGATTGTATTGAAGTCATCACTATTACGACGAAACCCAGACAAGACTTGACAGATATTCCATTATCAGATTCAGACCTGACATTGTATGTAGATGGTTCATGCATGAGAACAAGTACAGGAGAGTTAGTGGCCGCTTATGCAGTCACAACAGACACTGAAGTTATTGAAACAAATTGTATCGATACCTTGTCAGCTCAAGCAGCAGAGCTCATCGCTCTGCCACAAGCCTGTATTCAAGCCAAAAATAAGAAAGTCAACATATACACAGATTCACGTTATGCATTCGGAGTCGTCCATGACTTCGGCGTACTTTGGCGAGAGAGAGGTTATTTAACTTCTCACGGTGCCCACATCCAGCACGGTCCCCTTATTCAAGCTCTGTTAGATGCAATACATCTGCCGACTGCAATATCGATTATGAAGTGTAAAGCCCATACAAAAGTGACTGACATTATTTCTCAGGGTAATGACCTAGCTGACAGAACAGCTAAACAGACTGCTCAGAATCAGACTCATACAACTGACACGACAAAGACAATAGTTCCGACAACAACGCGCTGCATGACAGTTAAGGATCCTGCCCTTGATGTAATTGACATACAGACACATGCTACACCAGAAGAAATAAAGAAATGGACTGAATTAGGAGGGATCCAAACGGATCAAGGATGGATGACAAAGGGAAAATCTATATGGTTTCTCCCCGACTCAATGGTTCAAGTCATCATTAACACAATACATAGTCCAGCGCACCTAGTAGAGAAAGCTATGCTAGACAGTATTCAACACATTTGGTTCAATAAACACTTGCGAACAGCAGCTAAACAGAAAGTGCGTACCTGTATGATTTGCTGTCAGTTCAATCCAGGAAAAGGCGTACCTGTAGAACAGGGTGGATTTCAAACCCCAGATCACCCTTTTGAAGTCCTCCAGATGGATGCTATCCAGATGGAACGATGTCGAGGATTCAAATATGTCCTCGTAGTTGTGTGTGCTCTTTCCCGATGGACAGAGGCGTATCCCGTCTCAGATTACACTGCCCCGACTACTGCCAAACAGTTAGTTTGAGAATTCTTCCCACGGTATGGTTTGCCCCGTGTCGTGTACTCAGATAATGGCCAACCGTTCTCATCCGAGCTAATGAAACATGTTTCACTTTTGTTAGGCTATCAATGGAAATTCCACTGTGTCCGACATCCCGAGGCAGCAGGTCTCGTGGAGCGGCATAATCAAACTTTGAAAATCAGACTGTCCAAAGTATGTAGAGAAAAAGGTGTCGACTGGATAGTAGCCTTACCAGTTGCGCTCTTTTACATGAGAATGGTAGCACACTCTCGAACAGGGCTATCCCCGTATGAGGTGATCTTCGGTAGACCACCAAATATGTGGGGGACGCCTATACCCCGTAAAATAACTGATGTTGATTGTAATATGCTGACAGATTACCTGGCTTCCTTGATGTCTGCACTACAATCTTGTCGTTCACAGGTAGCTGCAGCTTTTCCCGATAACACTGAGGTGAAGCCCCATGACGTGGTTCCGGGAGATCTGGTATTGATCAGGAACTTCGACAGAAGGAACCCGCTGGAGCCTCGCTGGCAGTCGCCTAAACTCGTCTTATTGACCACAAGGACAGCTGTGAAGATTGAGGGACGTAAAGGGTGGTTGCACTCGAGCCATATAAAAAAATTTCATGGACTATCATCCGACTTGAATCATCAGCCCTGCATTCCCTCACAGACTGACTCAAAACTCCCCCTGGTTGAAGAAACTGAAAAAGAAAACTATAAACTGAAACTAAGGTCTAGCAAGTCAGACAATTTGATTGTTTAAGTCCTCTCCAAGGTGAATCGGTTGAATTTGTCTCTGACATGTATCCTCTAGACCGAAATAGAGAGAGAAATAGACAGAAACAGCTAAAAAAATATGCGTACTGTAAATCACTTCGTAGTCACTGCATAGTGGCATTGTTAATCATGTTTTTTCTAAGTCTTCTGATTATCATTCTTAGTATGTTATTACACATGTATTACCCTATTTCCAAGCGTGCTTTCAATGTTACTGCCGAACATTCTTTTAGCGAACTACCCCCGCATGAGTTGTCCTATAGATTTGCGCTGCGCAACAACACATTCATTAGTATGTTACATCATTCCCATCAGACCAGCAATGCTACAAATTGTTGGATATGTGGCCGACTTCCTCCCTATCAGAAATACAAGGGAGTTTTGCCTCTCTTTCCGTATCCATTCACCCACAATGGCTCCTGTGGAGCATGGTTTAGTTTGATTAACTCCCTAGATTCAAATTCAGTAGTTTATCAAGACAACTGGGTTTGGGGAAACCTGAACCTAGTTTTACTTAAAGTCTGCTACCCTAACAAGGAGGGACTTCCCAAAAGAACAGGAACTGATCTAGAAAATGAAGTAAATGGATTAGGTAACTTTACACTTAATCCCATGATCCTGAATGTTGAATCCGAAGCTACACCAATCTTGCCCGCTATGTCAGTATTCCCAGTTAGAGGCGTATTATGTGTAAGAAAGAATGGTTCAATTCACATGGGCCATAGTAAATGTACCACTGTAATAGAATTCAGTGATAAAGGCAAATCTACGTTTAGAGCTTCTCGTCACTCCTACTTCATTTGTGGTCACACCGCATACATATGCCTACCCCTAGATTGGGATGGTACCTGTTACATTGCATTCCTTCTGCCACCTGTTTTCCTAGCCCCGCCTGATTACCATAGGAATACCCATTTAGTTCACAATAGACAGCAGAGAGATCTCCCGATTGTCGACTACACCGAAACAGCATGGGAGCAATACACAGATTTCAATAAAGGTTTCTTTCCCTACATAGGTACAGTCACTAATAGTAAGTTGATACGTAGATTAACTAGAACCCTTGAAGCAGTAGTGAATGAAACTACTTCCGCCTTAGGCAACTTAACAGAGGAGCAGTCTGCGATGCGGATTGTTGTTCTTCAAAATCGTCTTGTCCTTGACGTCATCCTGGCCGATAGGGGCGGAGCTTGTAGGGTCATCGGATCAAGTTGCTGTGTTTTCATACCAGAAAACGCGCCGTCAGTATATAAAGCCATAACTCGACTTCATAAGATCGTAAGCCAGATACACCAAAATCCAGGCACCTGGACTTGGTCCGGTTGGTTCTGGAGCGTGTTGTCAGCCTGGGGATGGAGGATCCTATCCCTCCTAGGTATTGGTTTACTCATTCTATTCAGTTGCTGCTTGTGTCTACAATGTGGGCCAGCGATTTGTGGTCTGTGTGCCACATCGTGTATCCCGCCTTCGAATTTTCACTCAAGATCCCGGAAGAAGAAAGAAGAACAAATGATGCTATATGAACAGATTGATGGATTGATGAAGATGGATATTTCATAAGGGTCCGTAGGGGACAAGGAGGGAATGAGGAAATATGAATTTTTATGGTCAATTGTGTCCCCTATCTTAGACCCCAACGGCTCCATGTACATGCTACAAGTACATGTATGTTCCCTCCAGTTCTAGCTATGAAGACGCATATACATGTGCGTCCAACGTCAACATGTCCTCTTTCAGATCCGCCATGAATGGGTCAGATATTCCATTCCTAAATATGATTGGCCACCGACTTTATATGGTTTACTTTTCTAGTTCTACAGTTCAGGCGAGTAGGCCCTGGATTCTGTCATCAAGCCTTTTCCTGCTTCTGCCTCTGAAACGCTCCAGCCTGGACCTGCATCCGTATCCATGAACTTTGTCCTACTCCCTGCGCGGCTAACGGTGCCTGACGCGGCCTGTTGCCTGCCAAAAACTGTATTCAGCCTTCAAGTTATCTGCTCCGCTCCTCATTCAATGCATTCCTGTCTAGTAGTTTAGGTAAACATCCTTCCAGCTACCGAGCAAAGGGCCCGGCCTCGCTGTCTTTATGCAAGTAATTCATAGCCCCTGTTACCATGGAAGATTCCTGCCCCCTCACATCTCATGTAGACACATAGACCCTTGTACATGCACTAACAGTCAGTATAGAATAGATTCCGTCCAAGAAACCTTTCCTTTTGGATAACACAGTTCCTTAAACAAAGATATTGGATACGATTTGGGATTAGGTTGACCTGACCCCCCAGACTTTTGTCTCCACATGTAGAACTAAATGTCAATTCCCCTTCACCCTCTAGTTGCACGTCAATCACACGTCATGCGGCTGCGCGCGCATCTCTGCCAAATATTTCTGCTGACACTGCAGGATTCTCTTATGGATCCACCCACTTGTGACATCATTTTAAATGACGTTTCTAGTTTACGCCTATTTTCATTACGTATGTGTATTCTTATCTGTATTATCAGCTGTTACGCCTCCTGCATCTGTCTTAATGCAATGCTTTTCATATATATACTATTACTTGTCAATAATGTATTGCCTATCCCTTCCTGAACCTTCGTGGTGATGGAATAAGATTGCCTAGTTCGAACTATGATTCCTTTGTAAGGAATAAAGCCCTTTTCAGAACCTTTAATACCACGGATTCTGCCTCTTATTTTGACTGAGTTATTCTTACTAGACTTTACCGCATAAAAAATAGTACAGGTAATTAAAATATTTACCACACCCCAATCAGCAGTGCACCAGGATGTGCATTTGCAGATTGGTGGAGAAAAGAGGCGGGCCTTGGCTAGCTCTTAGCACTCCTGCTGTGTGGGACTTACTGGTGGTAACAGGAGGGGTTCTTGGCCACCAACAATCCTCAGCATACATGGGATCTTAATCCCCCAACCAGCAGTGCATCGGGAGGAGTGTTTTCAGAGTGCTGAACAAAGGGGTCGGGGCCTCCAACGAGCTCTCAGAAATCCCACTGCGGGGGACTTACTGGTGGTAACAGGAGGGGTTCTTGGCACCCAAGGGCCTTCAGAATCAAAGTGGACATCATCCCCCCAACGAGTAGTGCACCAGGAGGCCTGTTTGCAGAGTGGAGGACAAAGGGGACAGGGCCACCAACGATCTTTTAGCAATCCCACTGTGTGGGACTTACTGGTGGTAAGAGAAAGGGTTCTTGTCCCCCAAGGACCCTCAGCATCCAAGGAGACTTCATCCCCCAACCAGTAGTGCGCCAGGAGGTGTGTTTGCAGAGAGGTGGAGAAAGGCGGCAGGCCTTCAATGAGCTCTCAGCAATCCCACTGCATGGGATTTACCGGTGGTAACGGGAGAGGTTCTTCACCCCAACGGTCCTTAGCATCCAAGGAGAATTCATCCCTCAACCAGTAGTGCCCCAGTAGACATGTTTGCAGAGTGCTGAACAAAGGTGGAGGGACTTCCAACGACCTTGCAGCAGTATCAATGTGTGGGACCCACTGGTGGTAACAGGAGGGGTTCTTGGCCGCCAAGGACCCTCAGCATCTGAGAGGACTTCATCCCCCAACCAGCAGTGTGCCAGGGGGCGGGCCTCAGCCAAGCTCTCAGCAATCCCGCTTTGTGGGATTTACTGGTGGTAATAGGAGGGGTTCTAGGCCCCTACGGACCCTCAGCATCTGAGGGGACTTCATACACCAGCAAGTAGTGCACCAGAAGGTGCGTTTGCAGAGTGGTGGACAAAGGGGACAGGCCTATGATAAGCTGGGCCAGGATTTGCAGTTCCACAGAAGATGGGGGTCATGCTGAGCACCGCGGGGGATCCACAGTTTCCCACCTTGGTACATAGAACTGCGGATTCCCCGCAGATGGATCCGCTGAGGGTCCATGTTCCTGGTTATAAACAAATGTGTATTTCAGTTACTATCTTGAAAACTAATGAATGGATTTACACCAAATAACAAAAAGAACACTTTCTGGACCAAGAGCTAGCATTCTGCCAAATTTGGTGTAATTCTGTTCAGCGGTTTCGGCTGCATTCGTGTTCAAAATCTTTATGGGAATTAACATGGGGGAAACTTGTTTTGGAACCCACCCTTTTTCTCGGCCCCGCTTGACGGATCCCCCCGAAACTTTCCAAAAAGCAACTGAAGTAAGTGTCAAATGTTTGGGGAAAATCTTGTGAAAATTCATAAAATGGCACCACAGATATAGGCAAGTCAAAAAAAAGCTTTTTCCTATGGAAACTAGGTCCTAACTATAGCTACCTACTGGAGACCAAATATGTATATGCATATATATATCAGTATGTCACAAACTGTGGGTTAGGACCCACTGGTGGGTCGTAAGGTACCTTTTAGTAAGTCGTGAAAGGATATGCCTTCTGACAAATTTTTGCTTATGTTTTTTAACATGGGGATTGATGTTTATAAACTCCTCTGCCTTTGTAGTGAGAGAAAGAAGAGTGATTTATGTGACACTTTTTGTAGTGTACAGTGAGTGTGAAAGGGAATGCAGTGGGATGTCTTTTTTGTAACACACACCAAAATGTAAATACCTCTAATGAACTGTATGCATTCAGCAGTTCGGAAAGCAAAAATGAAGCACATTTTTATGTAATTCTGAAATGTGGTTGAAACAAATATTTAATAGGATCAAAAGAAATCAAGACACCTTTACTTGGTGATGCACAAATTATAAATATTCCCTGAAATTCAATTTCAGTGGCCATTTCAATGGAGAATGTGCTGTTTGTAAATGACAGTGCGCTATCACATGATGATTTAGTTACATTAAGAAATAGCCCACCTCATGTTTATTCAAGGTAGGTGAGTCACAAACGTTTGTCATGCTAAAAAGTGGACAATGGGTCTAAAACATTTGGGAAGCACTGATATAGAGTGCAATTTTCATGGTAAAAATGACAGTAGTCAATGTAGGCCTCATGACTCATACGTAAATATTCTCTTGTCTGCTATGCACTTTTTCTTTCTCTCTTTTCAGGAGCTAAGCTACAAAAGTTCACGTTAATTAGACTATACTACAATATTTTAGGTTCTGTATGAATATTTATCTGTCGCTGTTCCTTGGAGAGCGGAATAATGAACCTCTGCTCCTGCACAAAGACCACACTGACCACAATCTAACATCCCACTATGAGATATCTGTTGAATGTGATGCAGCAGAGACTTCTTCTATTGTAGGATGGCTGTGAATAGGGCTGACAATGGGTTATTATGAAATGTTTGTTCCTAATTGGTTCCCTTCATGGGAACTTTAGGGAGTTGTTCTTCACTGTAAAGAATTGAATGTCTTAATTGTGCATGATTGGGTTAGTAAGATTCAGCTGCCCCTTCCTTGAAAGATTTAGAGGCTCTTCGTTGCTCCTGTCTGATAGTTAGACTCTTGGGCTTACCTATTCTCACTTACCTGTCTGAATCTTCATTTGAGTCTCCCTTTAGAGGCTTTACTTGCTGACACTTCCTCCTGACTTCCCTCACAAATTTCTCAACAGCAAATGCCAATGATACTTCATATACCGGGTCAAGATGGAACGTGGCTGGCCTACCAAGGTCTGCATTGTTGATTGTGGGAATCCATGGCAATAGTGCTTTTCATACTGGGTTAATATTAAAATATGGCTGGCATGGGAGTGAGCGTTTGGTGGGGAGTCAACCATGCTGGAACAGTGATGTCTTCTTTCAATGCTTGGTTCATGCACTGTAAACGCTAGCAAAACATTGTCTTTGCATGCAAGTTTATGGAAATGTGTGATTTATATGAAGTGGCAATGTGGATACTGGAATAGCAATGTGCACTTTGTACACATAGTTTTCAAGGCAATAGCTGTAACCTGATGCACACGTGTAATCGGACAGGACATGGGGAGTGGCCTGCTTGGAAGGGATGAGATAAGACATGTGGCGGCTAGCTCCTCATGAGTAGGTCCCTGTACTTAGATTAGGGACAAGAAAAAAATTGAATCAGGTACGTTTCCCGGCAAAAGTAATCTGGTCTCTGAACCACCTTTGAAATTCCTGACTGGTTTGGCTCGAAGAATACATTACATTGGCGAAGAAGAAAGCACCCCTACAATATAGGAGGCAAGTAAACCAAGTGCAGCGCAAAGCTAGGCCTGGGCCGAATTTTGATTATGCCAGAGTAATCAAAGTCATTTCAGTAATTCTGTGTTACTCTTTGAATTACAGATAATTAAGTGATTGCTCCTGCTGACGTAATTAAGAGTTATTTTGGAGAAAAAATCCTACTGCAAGAGCACATTTAATGAGCATGGACAGCTGCTCACAGTCAATAATCATGTTCTGCATCCTTTAGCACTGGATCTCATTGCAAAATACGTCCTTGCATTCATTTTGGATGTGAAAATGCATTTTGCGCTAAGAAAATAGGCCTAAATGCCGGTATTAAATTAGGGGAAAATCCTACCCCAAAAGTATGTTTAGTGAGCACAAGCAGCTATTCCCACTCGCTATTCATTTTTTGTTGCACTTAGCAGTATTTCTTGGTGCAAAATACACCCTTGCATCCATTTTGGATGCAAGGGGGCATTTATGCATTAAGTAATAGCGCTAAATGCAGAATTAGTCTTCTTGCATAATTCAAGCGTAATCTTGTGGAATTCTTAAGTAATTCCACTTGATTCTGCTACACAGAATAAGGAGAGTTACGAGCAGCCCTACGCAAAACAAAACAGATGACTTGGCGCACTTCACGCTATACGCCTTGAACAACAACAGATCACAGCACAGTAAAACTCTTAAAGAAACTGTGACCGCATTATTGGCAAAAAAATGAATGATCAGCAACCTGCGGGTGGCAAGCATGCCAAGAAGACCAAACATGATCACATGCTGCCAGCAATATCTGTCATTTGACAATAAACCTTTGCAAAATAGCTGCATGCTGAAAAGTGCTGATCAAGAAATGCGACCGACTGAAGCCACATGCTACAAGTGTACTTAGCGCGGCAGCCATCTTGAAGTCAGGCTTTCCAAGAAAACTCATCAAAGTCTAACAGACTGCCAATGGCTGAAGTCAAGCATCCTAAGAAAATCATTCAAGCCTATGGGGCAGCCATCCTGAACTCAGTCAACACATTGAAACAAGTGAAAATACCACCTTAGAACCAGAAGGGCTAACAAAAACTGACAGACACAAGTCGTAGAATCTAAACAATGCCATGAGAAGCAAAACACTTCAATGTCAAATCAAAGTAAGAGAGCGGAAGGAACAATGTTGTCAAAGAAGAAACCAGGTCAGCACCATATCTCTGGCCCCAGACCAGTTACCCCTTTCATCAAGAAACAGGTTGTGACTGAATTAGAAGAAGGAGTGGCTAAATGACTTTGAGGAATTCATAGAAGGCTCTGGGAAAAAAAGATGAGAAACAAGTCCTAACCACAATGAATTTCCTCAACGGAAAAGAGATATGCAAAATCATTCAGGAGCTACGGGCCAATGAATTACAGACCTACTCATCCATATGTGCTGCATTAGACACTAGATTCCTACCCAAGAAGAATGTCGACTATGAGCGGTACACCTTCCTCCATGTATGTCAAAGAAAGGGAGAATCAATTTCATCACAAGACTGCATCAGTTGGTCAAAGAACACTAATTCAGAAAACTTTGAGATAGAGATGCGATTTGTCTTCATATTATCGACAGATGTGCTCGCCTGCACCTGCAGTCGATGCCCCACACCCAGGGGAAGTGGTGTCTGGGGCTCTCTCCCCTATGTGGCAGAGGAGTTCTCGGGCGGATTAACTGGGATGCCCGCCTAACGGTGTGGCCCAACCGGTGGGACCCCTCCCTGGTGTATCAAGGCCAGGGGGAGCCACCAGTACTGGGTCTCACCTACTACCAAGACAGCAGGGGTGGCTATATTGGGCAAGCCACATGTAGGAAAAAAAACCTCTTACATTGCCAGAGACTCAGAAGGGTGATATATGAAACTAGTGTTACCTTGGGGAAAGATAACCCTTACACTCCTCAACATATATGCTCCCAATACGGCCCAAGACCCTCACGTCCTCGCACTAATATCACTCCAATTGAAAGCGGCCTCTGGACATAGTCAGGGTGTACTTTAGCTTATCATGGGACCCTAAGCGTGATACACGATCCAGTGTCCACCAAGGCACGAATGCAATGTTTGTGCTCCTCAAAAAAAAAGAAATAACCGTGCTAGGGTTGACGGACACCTGGCACCACATGCACCCAGAAGAACAGTCCTTCTATTTCCATGTCCACTCCACCTACTCGCAGGTTGACCATGTCCAGGCCACTCAGTCCATCCTCTAAGCATTGGACACTCCATCTATGCATTAAATCTCCATATCCCACCATGCACACCTAGCCCTCTCTTGGAAGAGATAAACTAGCCTCCAGAAAAGGACTGCTGCACTGGCGCCTCAAACCCAAACTTTTGAGAGACCCAGTTCATAGACAAACCATACGCATAGTGATATCAGACTACTTTACAAACAACACAACTCAAGAAGTGTCTCTTCATATGCTACGGACCGCCTTTTAAAGCAACTATAAGGAAGTCCTGATTTCTTTAGCGAAAGAGAATGGTAGGGAGTCATGTATTGTCGATAATAAGCTTACCTTGGAAAACTGAAAAGGAGTACAGATGAACTTCAAAAAGCCTCAAACGCAAACTCAGAATCCAAAGGGGCCAGTTGAAAACACACAGGACCAATCATGTTGAATGGGCACTGCTGCACATGGGCCAGAGCAGGGCCAGACTGGGAACACAAACCAGCCCTGGCAATTCAGTTGGACCATCCCTGAGGGTTGAGAGGTGGGCTAGTGAGAAGCACTGCTGCTGCTTTTGTTACAGGGGGGCAATATTGTAGCGCTTCTGCAAAACGAGCCCCCAGTAACATAAACAGCCCCAACCACTCAAAAGCCAGCCCCCACTTTTCTGGCCCACCAAGAAAACGCCGGGTGCCCGCTATGCCCAGTCCGGCCCTGAGTCAGAGGTTCTATGATGGTGTGGGGGGTGGGTTGGCTTTCTTCTAGCCCACAAAATCAGGCTACACAGGTCCAAAATACTTATCCTGCAGATCCAAGTAGTCAACGGCACCTACACAACAGGGAATGATGAAAAAAGAGGGTCTTTCCATACTTTTTACCAGGATCTGTACACACAAGGCTCAGGAAACAGGGAAGATATACAAACATACCTAAAAGTGTGTGACTGACTTCCAGTAGGCCGCTTGCACCAGGATTGCCTAGAGAAGGAAATAAGACAAGCCATTAAGCTACTCCCTTCAGGGAAAACCCCAGGTCCTGATAGGCTCACACCGGTTTTTTATACTACATTTCTTTCTGATCTGCTGGAGCCCCTGCCGGCTTTATTTAACTCCTTTACACATAGTACCAGCCTAGCACCAACAATGTGTGAGGGGGAGATCACCATGATTCTCAAACCGGCATAAGGACCGGCAATTTGCACGTCCTATCGCCAGATCGCCTTATTAAACACAGATGCTAAACTATGTACAAAAACCCTGGCAGTGTGCCTGGATCACCTGTAATTAGCATGGACCAAGTTTGTTTTATCCGCAACAGGCAGGGAGCAGACAACATTAGGCGGCATCCTCGCTTAATTGAGAAAATCTGCAAATTGACCTCAGTGGATGTGGAAAAAGCGTTTGACCGCATTACCTCGACATTCTTGGAACCAATTCTCACAAAAATTCAGATGGGCTCTAAAATGAAGGATAAAATTCTGGTAGCATATGTTATCTCGACAGCGAATATCCGGGTCAATGTCAATGCACCACCCCAATTAGACTCATCAGGGCGATGAGACAGAGATGTCGGCTGTCCCCTCTCCTGTTCACCCTAGTGGTAGAGCCCTTGTTGCTGATGCTACAAACAGAGACATAACATCACTGGCATTTCCTTTGGGGGCAGAGTACACAAGCTCAGCTCATTCGGAAACGATATCCTCCTCACCATAACCAACTACCCATACTCCCTACCAGCACTGATGGACGCTCTTGTCCATTTTGAAACCCTATATGATTTCAAAATAAATAAGGATAAAATGCACATATTAAATCTCACGGTCAGCAAACAGGAGATACCAGCTCTGAAGACATGAGCCACATTCCAAATGGGTGTCAACATTACTGCTATACCTAGGCCTTTAGATCATCCCCGATTTGGAGCACTGGTCTTGGGCAAATTGGACACTACATCCAAAGAGATTCTGAATGCTTTAAGGTGTGAAAGAGCCTTCCAAGAAATCAAAAAGAGTATCAGCAGGGTCACCAATATGCCATATTTTGACCCAATATGGCATACAGAATTCACTGTGGACACAGGTCCAGTAGGCTTAGGAGCCCTTCTGGTACAACATCAACACAACGAAGAAGCACGCTTATTGTCATATTAAAGCCACAGCTTTTGTCAGCTGTCGAATGGATTTACTCCCATGCTGAAAAGGAAAGCCTGTTGCAGTCTTGGTGTGTGAGCACTATCACATCTTAGTCTTTGGAAAACATTTCTAAATAACAGATCATCAAGCATTTATGATAATCTTCAGCAACCCTTGAGCAAAAATACCACAGTACCACTCTTACTCCATCAGAAAAGTCAACAACCCTGTGGACTACATCTCTCACCAGTCAGTCCAAGGGAAGAAAAACTCACCGTCCTGCAGAATATTTGCAGAATATTTGAACTGTGTGATGAAGCAGGTGGTACTGCTGTCAATGTCTTCCAACATGATTAAAGAAGCCATTCAAAGTGACTTGACCCTAAAGCAGTGAGAAGATGGATTCAGCAGGGGCAATGGAAACCCTGGATGCAAAATCAGTGGATGATGGAAGGAACATTCAAGACTTACGCGTATTCTGGTAGGTACACGAGGAACTAACCATGACTCCACGAGGAATAATAGTAGGAGACATCAGGATAGTTGTTGAGTGTATGATTCCCAGAACTGAATTGATTAGTTGAGGACACGCTCAACGATTGTTACCCATGTCAAGTAGCGTGCGAGATGTCAAGACCACCACCACTTTAATTGCCAACTTTACAACCGCAATAGACTTTTTTGAACAGTTAGCATCGGACAAGTACAATTTTGGTTGTGATGGATCAATACTCCAGATTTTCCACCACAAAACAGATCTCTTCTACCAGATTGAAATCGGTGATCCCCAATTTGAATGAGATATTCATGGAATGTGGCATTCTAGCATTGGTCAAACCAGACTCCCGTTCAGTGGGCAAGACTTTGCCGAGTTCACTGCACACCTAGATTTCAGACACCGAGAGATCACACACCTCTGGCAACAAGCCACTGGCATGGTGGAGCTTTTCTTGAGAACGCATCAACTGAAAGCATGATCATATCACACCGACTCAATTCAACTTAACTGGCTTTCCATTGAAGCAAGGATCCACTTCAAGATAGCCTGTCTAACGCATAAAGCTATTCACTCCAACATCCCCGTTTACCTGGCAAAACTTGAGCACTCCGGCTCTAGGCGGAACTTAAGAAGCTCTAATACTCAACTACTGAAACCTCCTAAATTCAACAAAAAAAGAACTTACAACCGTGCCTTCTCCAGGCTTGCTCCATGAATTTGGAATGCCCTTCCACCGGAGATCAGATCCAACCCCTTGACTGCTTCATTTAAAAAACATGACAAATGGCTACTCCTGAATGAACTTCATCAGGAATAGCCCTGATGCCATTTGCAAGTCACTTCCTTCTCCTGCTTGACAATCATTTTACATTGTGTTTCAACATGTATTTAGTTCTCCTTTTGACATACTGCTCTGCTAGAACTTCACTGCACCTACTAGTAGGGCTGTTACCTGTTGCTCACTTGTTATTTTGTCTTCCACTTGCACCCCCATGTACTTTGTATGTTTCAGGTACTTCTTATCTTTCCTTATTGTACTGTACTCATGCTGTTACCTCATACCAATGTTCATTACTTTGTACAGCGCTCTGATACCCCTTTGGGTCTTGTTCATGATCTATAAAACTTTTCAAATAAATAAATAAACTGCCTGGGGGGCACTCAGATCACTACATTGCGCACAAGTAATTGCAGCAAGGAGTTCGCACCTGAACCCTCTGAACGCCAGGCTGGTGCATAAAGCAGACCCAGGACTCCCGTGACACAGAACATATCAACTGCCTAGAGGAGGCTCAGATCACAACATTGCCCACAAGTCATTGTGGCATGGAGGCCGCACTTGATTCCTCTCAGTACCGGGCGGGGTTATAAAACAGACCCGGGACTCCTGCAGCACAGGACACATCTGCTGCCTGGAGGGGGCTGAGATCACAACATTGCCCAAGAATCATTGTGGGCAGGAGGGCTAGCACACAAAGCAGACCCGGGACTCCAGTGGCACGGGACATACCTGGGCTTGTGCCCAGGGTAAGACTGGGTCAAGAGCGGGCCCATCTGCACCCATTCATGCACGGGTTAGACCGGATCATGCCCCCCTCATACATGATCTTCGAGGATCCTGAAGATTTGGCCAAATGGGGAAACAAAAACAAGCCACCTCTTTTGGGATTACAGCGATGAAGTACTCTGACATGTACCCAGGGAAAGTCAAGCATCTTACCCTACTTGTCCTCTGCAGTGGGGGTCCTCAATGAGGAGATCACTTATGTAAAGGAGGAGGTGGCGCTCAATGTGCATGTTGGACAAAATAGTTTTATGCCTAGCCCTGTCCTTCAGGTTTCCCGCAGCACACACAGTTCTAGGCCGCCTTTGTAGAATGCCTCTGTTTTAGAGGCCATATCGGTGAACCATAGTGAAGAGGCTTCCTGTAGCGCAGGCAACTTTGTGCAGGTTCTAGTGGTAGGCCATCAGGCCTGCCCTGAGACAGCGCTTTCTTCTGAAGAGCTAACTTCAGAACCTGCACCTAAGGTCTGGAAGAGGGAAAAAAAGGGAACAGCCAACCTCTAACGTTAGATGATCTAAAAGCTCTTTATCTAACTGTATGTGTGCAGATAGCACTTCAGAGGCTTTGTATAATCACAAGGTTCATAGCTTATTGGATAAGCTTTATCTCAGGTGTGAGCCACTTATTAAGGGACTATTTTAGACTTATGACAATCACCTTGTTATCATCGAACAATCCGTTTTGGACATGAGGGCAGAGATAAAACTGAGTACTTGTACCAGTTTGATAATGTTGAGCGAGAGGTTCTCCTTTCACTTATGGACCCATCTCTTATGGACTCATCCAACAAGAATTTTAACCCGGAGGCAACCAGGTGGGGGGGAGGTGGGTGTCAGTGTCAAATTTAATTTTTGTACGAGACGACTGACAAATACATTTTATCACAGGCCTCTTGAGTGAACACAACTAAGCCTGAGCCTCTCCTTCAGTTGTGTGCTGGCTCTTGTCTAGACCACCCTCCCATTTCAAAGCAAGGAGTCACTATCGATTTACCTCTTTAATCTACTCCTTATGTGGTTTTCCTAAGAAATGTTCCACCTCTGAAGCCTAATGTGTCAGAAAGTTATATACAACTTAAAAAACAAATAAATGCACTCAATAGGGTTGCATTCCACCCCGGGGACTAATACCTCTGATCAGATCAATATGGTAAGAAGGGTGATATGGGTTGGGAAACAGACCAAGAAATTTGTTGGTGATTGTGTGATGATAAACTTCAACAAGCCTGGTGCGGCGGCCCACATTTTGATAACTACAGGCCGATCGAAAGCCAGTAAACCTTCATCTAAACTTGCCCTTCCTTTTCACTTCTTTTACAGAACTTCCAAGTGAAGACATGTATGAGATATACACCTTTGAACTCCTTGGACCTTTGTGACTAATTTAATACACATAGGGGGACATTCACAAGAACGTGTGATAACTATCGCAAGAGTAGCGTAACGCAACTTCCAATATCGCAGCCCATCGTGGAAAAATAACCCCGTGTCAACGTGGAATCCACAACAAGGCGGGACCATGCGATAGTCCGCCGACACCGCGGACAATGTCCATGATACAACCACCACGACGGAGATAAAAACACAAACCACAACACCAAAAAACACACGATGGGCCAAAGCGTGATGAGGAAATCAGCGATAAGCCGCGCCTGGCCTGCAACACACACCTGGCAGGCTGAAAAAAATCACCATAAAAGTAGAAAAAACACCCACACCCAAACTGACCTACACCCAAGCACCATGGAGGCAGCAGTGCAGGCGCAGAGGATGAGCGCAACCCCACAAGCACCCCAGACGACCAACCTGGGACATCGGGGACAGGGAAGGGCAAGGACAAGAAGACGAGTAAGACGAAGTTCAGTCCGCAGGCGAACAGGATCATAGTCAACAACTCTGCGTCACCTCCAACGTGTCATTGGGCACCAAAACTGGAATATGGTGGGACATCGTCGACAAGGTGAATGCCGTCGGAGAGCACAAGAGGACAATGGATGAGGTCAAGAGGCGATGGAATGACATTAAGTGGAAGACCAAGGAGAAACTCTCCGCCAACCAGGAGGCAGCAATGCAGACCGGAGGTGGGGGCCGAGCGCCACAGCTCGAGCTGGATGACATAGAGGAGCTGGTGTCGACAGTCATCAGTGTGGATACTGTGGCCGGAATCGGGGGACCGGACACTGCTCGACAGGACAGAACACAACCACAACAGGGTGAGTGACCACCAGGTACTGGGTGGATGGGTGGAGATTGCCACAATGGCACACATGCACAATCAAGTAGGGCACAGTAGAGTACACACCCACAATGACCCTGGCTCCTCGCACAAACCCACAGACTGTCACAATGTACAATGCCATGCTGTCAGAATGTCAACCTGTACCATGCGGCTACATACATGTGGACACATTGTAATACACCATCTCCCCTTCACATTACAGGGGCACTGATGACGAGGAGGACAACACCAGCATCGACGCACAAGCCCTCCTAGACATCATTGACCTCATCTGTGACTCACCTCCAGGATCAGGGCAGCCCAGCTACATCGAGGAGACCCCACCCACCACCCAAACCACCCAGCAGCAGGCACCCACAGCCCCGGCACCCACTCAAGTCCCCCAGAAACAACAAATGGCCTTCCAACGCCATGTGCTGGAGGGCCAGAGGGAGACGGCTGAGCAGGTGCGGGTGGGGTTTGAACTTATGGCTGCCAAACTGGATGCCATCCTTGGGTGTCTATGTCCGCCCCATGGTCTCCAACGAGCCCTGACGGACATTGCTGGAGTCATGACGTGGAGAGTAGAACAGCTGTCCAATCAGAGTGGCTCCAGCGATACCAGCCGTGAGCTGGCACACATGCGGAGGCTCATGGAGGACATGGTGCATATGGAGGCGGAAAGAAGGGCAGCTACCGCTGCTCATCATCGGAATGTAGCTGGGATCTATCATGCCCTGCAGACCTCCATCATGACATTACCTCCACAAGGCGTGGCGCTGATGAATGCTGCTGCCCCTACACCATCCATATCCCCGCACCCTGGTTTGTCAGTGCCTCACAGTGCGGCAGACTTATCCACCCAGGTCCCTGATGTGTCAGTGGCACACAGTGCAGCAGCCAGGACTGCAACACCCACAGGGGGGTCAGGGCACACATCCGGGGACGAGGACGTGGATGGGTTTGTGATCAAGAGGCACTAGCAATCATTTCCGCCACCTGGCCTGTTTCTGCTTGGTGCCGCACATGGCCTCATGACCTTCCACTGACCCCCGTTACACTCCGATGCACTCACCTTGGACAGCGACATGGACTGCCACATCCTGTTCTACGACCAATGACACGGCGGACAGACCGCGGACTGTACCCTTCCTCTTCCGCAGTACATGTCATCCGCGGATGGACTCTGGCTGGCCCTCCATGGGCCCATATTGTGTAGTGTTCTCAGCATTGCCCTGTACCGCTCCAGCTGCAGAACTGTATGGGATGTGCAAATAAACATCCATTGACGCACTGCTGTGTCATGTCTTACATCATTCAGGAATGGATGTGTGGATGAATGTGGGGACAGTGCCTTCCCATGCGTCAATGATGTTCATCTTGTGGGATGCGAGTCAGAGGGTGCGACATTGCATTTTGTTTACCTGGTCCCGTGAACACTACAACAGGGACACACGCATCAGTCACTTTCTTGTCCGAACATGGACTGGACCACACCCTGTGCCCACGAGTCATTGTGGCAAGCCCTGCGCTGGTGCGGCATACGGCAGGCCAGACCACTCCGATGATGCACCGAGGGGGGGGCATCATTGCTACCCTTCGCAGGCGTACTCGTTGGTGGTGTGCAGATTACTGGTCTAGCTGTCAGTATTTCACAGCCACTCTCTGAGGGCAGGTTTGCACACACACCACACCCATCCAGCACAGGCATCACTGGCCATGTGACTCCGCCAACATAAGGGGCTGAAGACGTCACATTCCCTTCTTCCGGTGGTGACTGGATGACGGCCGCTCCACGCTTCTCATTCATAAAGGGCCCATGAATTGTTCCGCACAGGGTTGGTGGCATCTGAGGCCTGGCGCACGACACGGGCCTACCGCCACATGGCGCTGACTGGGGTTGCACAGGGTTAGTAGCACTCGGAGCATTGCGGCCGGCACAGGCACCCGTCCACGGGACAGTGACTTTGGGTGCACTGAGTCAGTGGCACCTTAAGCTGCTGAGCGGGTGTGCAGCCTGCGATGATGCCCCGTCCCGGCGGTCCGGACAGCTCAGGTTTTGTGTGCCCTGCTGGACCGCAGTGTAGGCCAGAGCCAGCTTGTAGCCTGCTGTCTACGCACCGGAGGCGGAAAGTGAGCAGTGAGGCCTAGGTGTGCATGGGCGGGCATGCTCCAATGGGCGGCGGGAGGGGTTGGGGTGCCTCTGCCTGGGTATGCATGGGCGGGCAGGCACTGTTGTCCTGTGTAGGTGTGTGTACTGTGCCAGTCATGTATCTGGACTCTGTTTTAGCTGGCGGCTCATACTCGGATGTGTGACCAGGTGAACTGCGATACATACCTGCACGTGGTTGGAGACGCACCGGTGGCAGCAGGTGAGCAGTGTGGCCTAGGTGCGCAGGGGCAGCACTGTCTATCTCTCCCCCTCTCTTCTCTCTCTCTCTCTCCCCCTCTCCTCTCTCTCTCTCTCTCTCTCTCCCTCTTCTCTTTCTCTCTCTCCCCCTCTCTTCTTCTCTCTCCCCTCTCTTCTTCTCTCTCTCTCTCCCCCCCTCTCTTCTTCTCTTCTTCTCTCTCTCTCTCCCCCTCTCTTCTTCACTCTCTCCCCCTCTTTTCTTCCCTCTCTCCCCCTCTCTTCTTATCTCTCTCTCTCTCTTCCCCTCTCTTCCTCTCTCTCCCCTTCGCTCTCTCTCAGTCCTTTGATGTGCGCAGGACACACCTTCTCATCATGATTTTTGTCTTGCAGGCTGGGACCTACGGATTGTCCCGAGGGGAGCGGCCATGTGTCTTCATTTCATTTCAGTGTTTATTTTAATAAAGTTTCATTTGTTGCTTCGAAAGTGAATGTGTGCTGCTTTTTTCTGTGTCGACACATGCATGTCACCAGTTGTGACTGTGACGTCAGGCAGATTATTTTGTGCATGTTTGGGTGTAGCTGATGTGGCATGTCTTTGGTCGGGGGGTGCCAGGGAGGGGTGGTCCTCGGGGTGGTGTCGGTGGATGTTGTGGCCCTCTTGGGTGTCTGGGCCGCATGATGGGTGGCTCCATGGCTTCTGTTGCCCTTCGGGTGTGGCCCTGGGCTGGTCTCCCTTTTGTGGTGCAGGCAACCGTCCGTCTTTACACCAGGTCAGAGCAGGTGTAGATTTCCTGGTGCTAACGGGTCTTATCGCCTGTTTTGTGTTTTTATCGCAGTTCTGTCTGGTCATTGAGAATGTTGAGGTGTGATGTTGTCACGGCTTTTGGCATGAGAATGCCCACTTTGCATCTCATTAGCGATAGTTGCGCGGGTCCTCTGTGGCGATGTTTTTTGCGGCTGCTATCGTGGGTATCACTGGTGCTGTGGATGGGCCGATGGATTTATCGCAACTTTGGCTGCAATAAAGTGCCGTTGACTCGGCGATAGTTTCTTGTGAATATGCCCCATAATCCTTTTAGTGATGTCAATCACGTTTAAGCCATTTCTAGACAAAGAGTTCATCCTGCAACTAGCTTCCATGGATTTGCAGCCAAGTGTAAGCACACAAATTGGTTAAATTTTATCATAAATGATAGTGTCATTTATTTGCAGGAGACATAGGCAGTATATAATTGTTTCTTTTTGTTTCTTTGTCCCTGCAATTGAGTCTAGTTTGGGTAGGGCCAGAGAAGGTTTGGCAATTTATGTTTTGTTAGCTCTAAAAAGCATTATTATTGAGATTCCCACAGGAGCTTCCACCTTACAATCAGTGAGTATTTCTCTTACTTGAGCTCCAAAACGAACATTGTTGAACTTCTATAATGTCAACACTCCCTCCATCTCCATATTGGGCACCTTCATTTGAAGGCTAGAGGGTGAAAACAATATAGCTGCCAATATAATTGTGGCATGGGACTTTAACATTTATCTATGTGAGAATTACCAGATTGTGCCACTTTTGCGTCACTTTTAACATGGGAAAAGTGACACAAAAGTGGCACATGGGGCTTGTAAATTTGCCCCACTGTTCATATAGCAGCCTGTCCCACCACATGTAAGATTGTACGTGATAGATGTAAGAACGTAATTAGAAACTAAGCTTAGGAGAATGTATTGCAAGGAAATTGTCTGGGGAACAGTTTAATAATCTGGAGCATTATCAACCAGCCATATTTTTCTGCAGATGACTCCGTATCACTATGCCATCATATTATCCCTGATAGATGGGTGTCTCATTTTGAAGGGAGCTACATTTGTGCACCCATTACCCCTGACTATGAAAGTAGGAAAATTATTGAGGGGTCATCCAAATGAACATGTACTATGGACAAAGTTGAAAGGGGCATATTGCACTTGTCAAAGAATAGGTAGTCGGGACCGGATAAAATTCCTCCCGATCTCTATGTAAACTCTAATAACGATATGGAAATTTGGGCTCCATACTAACTCAGACACTAAGGGCCATATGTAGGTAGGCTAACATTTACCACTTCATAAATACCGAATTTTACCGATTCGGTATTTATGAAGTGGTAAATGATATGTAGGTAATCCATCAGTAATATTTACCGATTCGGAATGGGTCGGTAATTTAGAATCGGTATTTACCGATTCGGTAATGGTAACTGGCTTCCCATTGATTCCTATGGGCCAGGAGGCCCATAGGAATCAATGGGAAGCCAGTTACCATTACCGAATCGGTAAATACCGATTCGGTAATGGGGGGAGCACAATCAAGGGTGGCAGGGTGTCACAGTGACACCTTGTTGCACCCCTGATTCCTGCATGTGTGCACATGTGGCACACATACATGCCCTAAGGGCATGTATGTCTGCCACATTGCACACTTCAAAGTGCAAATAAATGCTTTTTTCCAGCTATTTGTCATTTACCACCAACTTTTAGTTGGTGGTAAATAACGAATCCCCACAACAACCACACACTCCCCCTACATCTCATTTCAGGATTCGGTATTTACCGAATCGGTAAAATTACCGAATTGGTAATTTTACTGATTCGGTAAATTACCGAATCCTGAAATGTGCCCCCTACATACCAAAAGCCTGAATACCGGTCGGTAACGGGATATTTACCCAAAATCGGCCGTTACCGACCGGTATTGGACTTCCTACATATGGCCCCAAATGCTGCGGTCAGGGAAGGACCCCCCCATCTTGGGCCACTTCTATTTTGGTCTGGGTCTTTAAACAGGGAGATAAGCCCAATCCCAAATTTTACATGCCAATATCTTGAATGACTCAGCCATAAAGGTTTTGAGGTGAGTCCTCCTAAACTGGGAACTGTTGTCATCCATGTTTCTGCTCCATTCAAAAGTTCCAATTTCACGTTGGTGTTAAAAATCCTGATCTTGGTTTGCTGTGTTAGGTCCTTGGACCTCCAGAACTTCTTTAGTTGAATGACAGCAACCCATGGTTTGCTGTTTCTTGCCTTAATGTTGGTGTCTGTGTCACCATGCTAGTCTATGATACTGCCCAGGTACATGGAGGGTTCAACCTCTTCCAGTGCAAAGCCTGCAAAAGTGAATGCAGTTGTGCTGGCCGTGTTAGCCTTGAGGATCTTGGTTTTTCCCCTGTAGATGTTAGGGCCATGTTGTGCTGATGTGACTGCTACATTGGTGGTTTTCTCTTGCATCTTCTGATGAGTATGGGAGAGTAAGGCCAAGTCGCCTGCAAAGTCTAGGTCATCTTGCTGCGGCCAAGCTGCCTACTGGATCCCATTTCTTCTCCCTGCTGTAGATTTCTTCATTATCTAGCCTATGACCATCAGGAAGAGAAAAGGTTAGAGCAAACAATCCCGACGGACTCCAGTCCCCACTTATAAAGCTTCTGTGCATTGTTCTCCACGGACTATCTTAGGTCATTCCCTCAAAAACGTTCCTGATGATTCTTATGAGTTTATCTGGCACACTATAGTGATGGAGGAGTTTCCAAACGGTTTCTCTGTCCATGATGTTGAATACCTTCTCATAGTCGATGAAGTTGACATAGAGGGGGGACTTCCATTCCATCAACTGCTTAATGATGTTGCATAGTGTTGCAATCTTGTCTGTGCAGAATCTATCTTTGTCAAAGCCAGCTTGCTGATCTTGCAACTGAGTATTGTCTTGTTCCTTCATTTGGTTCAGGATGACTCTGTTGAACAGTTTGTCTGGAGTTAATAGAAGAGATATTCCTCAGAAGAAGTAGTTTGCACTGTTACCCAGGTTACCTTTCTTGGGGATTTTGAAGATCTTGGCCATCCACATAAGTTGGCCCCTGTAACAAGTATAGGGATGAGAAAATAAATGAATCAAGATCGTTTTACAGCGACTGTCATCTGGTCTTTCAAACATCTCTGAAATCCCTTACCTGTCTGGATTGAGGGATACATTACAACACCTATCCTGTGTAGTAGAGTCCTTTCCTTCATGAACCATGGCACATTCCATCTGGCAATCAAGTCTTTTCCTGGTACAAGAGAAAGCTCTAAGATTTCACATCCTTGTGAAGCACCAATACGATAAGTATAAATGGTAAGTATTAGAAAGTTAAAACCACTGGAACCCACTTAATGAAGGAATCTAACCATGCAGTGTAACTCTATCAACCTTACACTCTTCTGCGATATAAGCACCTCACATTTGAAACCCTCAGGTCTCCCAACTAAGGGTGGGCGTCGTGCTCCGCTTCGCCCACGGAGTGCACGTAGCGCTGCCTGCTTCGCCGTTTACGAAGTAGGCGTAGCAGGCAGCGGTACGCCCACGCCGCTGTGGAGCAAAGCTGCCCGCCACCCGCCGCCCTCATTTTAAAATACTTTAAAGAATAGAAAAAGTAAATAAATGACCTTACCTGCAGTGCGGCGTCCCGGGGCTCCCTCTTCTTGCTTGCAGGTAACTTCTTCACACAAATGCGCATGCGCGGACGCCCGCGCATTTCTTGCGAGAAATGCGAATGCGTGGGCATCTGCGCATGCGCATTTGTGTGAAGAAGTTAGCGGCAAGCAAGAAGAGGGAGCCCCGGGACGCCGCACTGCAGGTAAGGTCTTTTATTTACTTTTTCTATTCTTTAAAGTATTTTAAAATTAGGGCGGGCGGGTGGCGGGTGGCGCGTAGTGGGGCTACGCGGAGCGCGTGAGTGTGCGTAGATTTTGCCACACTACGTGCTGCTCCACGTAGCCCCACTACGCCCACTACGCCCAGGGCTGCTCCCAACCCCCAACAGGTAAAAAAACATGTGGAAGCATGGGTTGCACTTTCCAAGATGGTGGCTGTCATGCAAAGCCCATCTTACCATGGGTGATTCGCATATTGTATTGATTTGTAGCATTTGTACATTGCTTACTAGCGCTACGTGGGGGACTGAAGTGCTTATACACAAGGGTAGCACACTAAGGCATCTGTGTGTGTGGTTGGAAGGGTGTTATCTGTGCATTAAGGCAGTGTGGTACGTGCTTCCACAAGTGATGACCACCAGGGTGTAGTTAATGTGTTATTTGATGTAGCCCATTGTGCGATGATGGATAAGAACTTTAGAGAGGTAGACATTCTTTTTTTTATAGAGCACACTATGCTTCCAACTCTGATTAGCTGTGCAGGTCCCTTGGCTGTGTCAGATTTGTTCTTCTATGTTCTCAATCTATTTCCCCTACTGGTTGTGGCATGGTGTTGTCCACTCTGAGGTCTTATGGATCTAGCTGCAAACACCAGCTCAAATTAAGCACTGGAACTAACAGGTCCAGGGAGAATGTAACAGGTCTAGAGAAAGAGCGAGGGAACTCAGGATATCTCAACATAAAAAAGATGTATCTTGCTGTCGAAATCTGAGCATGGATATATATTTTTCTGCACATCTTTCCTAGTGCCCTGACAATTATTACCCGCAGACTAACAGCCTCTGACTTTCTGTCGCATAATTTTAACCGGTGTCAGCCCTTTGGATGCGATTCAGGCCTTCTGAAATATGAAAGGCCTTATGAATAATGCATGAGCCTGTGCAGCTTGATGCTTTAAAAAACACTTATTTTTCTCTCCCAGGGGAAACATAAAATACAGCCTTGGAATGATTACTTTATGGAAATCAAACGCATGCCCAGCAAGTGCTAATAGCCATGCTTCACAGGTGGAACAGCAGAGGGCAGGAGACACTGACACATTTCAAGAGTTTTATGATTTTTTAAGAAAGATTCGGCATGTACAATCTTAAGCCCACTGTAAGACCTGACAGCCTTAGGGTGTTCCCCTCCCCCCACCCCCCCCAACGTTTTGCATACCTCTTCCACTTTTCTGACCTCGTTTTTGCTGGCTTTAGGACTCTGTGCATTTTACCACTACTAAGCAGTGCTAAAGCGAGTGTTCTCTCCCGCCTAAACACGGTGGTATTAGTTCATCTCCAACTGGCATATTTAATTTACCTATAAGTCCATCGTAAAGTGGTAGCCCTTGTACCCAGGGGCAGTAAAGTAAATGCTACCAGTGGGCTTGCAGCACTGATTGTAGCACCCACTTAAGTAGCCCTTTAACCATGTCTCAGGCCTTCCACAGCAGAGCCTGTGTGTGCAGTTTACACTGCCATGTCAGCATTTTCCTAGTGCCAAACCTTCCCTTTTTATACATATAATAAGTCACCCCTAAGGTAGGCCCTATATAACCCGCAGGCCAGGGTGCAAAGTATTTAAAAGACAGGACATGTACTTTTAAGTTTTACATGTGTTGGTAGTGAAAAGATCCCTAAGTCATTGTTCAGTACTGCAAGGCCTATGTCTCCCATAGGATAACATAGTGATTACCTCAATACTTATTATAAGTGTAATTTTCTATTGGGAAGAGATGAGACCCCAGAGTCTAGTGTCTCTGGAATCACAATTTAAAATCACAACTTATGGTGAAGTTGGATTTTAAAGTGTAATTCTGAAAATGCCACTTTTAGAAAGAATCAGGCATTTCTTACAGTATTCATGAAAATCATTGTTAGAAATTGGGTCTCTCGTTGGCAATGGTTTGCACCTTTTCCAAGTAGGGACCCTTCCTTCTAGGCAGGATAAGGTACTCCCTTAAACAACCTCTGCTCACCCTCTTGGTAGCTTGGCACAAGCAGACAGGCTTATCTCAGAGGCAGTGTAAAGTATTCGTGCACACATACAGTAATACAGTGAAAACACTACAAATGGACACCACACCAGTTTAGAAAAATAAGTAATCTTTATCTAAACCAAACAAGACCAAAACGATAAAAATTCAACGTACAGTTATCAACATATGACTTTTAAAAGGTAAAAACAGTTCTGTTCATAGCAAACTATAGATGCAACACTTGCAACACAAAGTACCTTGGATGCATCAAAATCATAATCAAAAACAGCCGAAGGGAAGGTGATGTGTTGTTTCCTTACGCCCAGGGAAGGTGATGCGTCAGTTCCTTGCTCCAGGGGAGGTGATGCGTTGGTTCCTTACTGTCACGCAGGGGAGGTAATGCGTTGGTTCCTGACTGAAGAGTAGATCATGCGTCGGTTTCTTACTGTGCGGGGACGTGATGCATCGGTTTCTTACTGCGGCCCCAGCGTTGCTATAGACTTGGCACCCTGGTGCGATGCGTGGGAATTCAAGAGGAATCTGCTCTTGATGCGACGGCAACGGCACTGCGTCAATCTCTCCAGCCGCGGTCCCATGATGCGTCGGTTCTGGCAGCCACAGAGCAGGGCCTCCATCGAAGTCGGTGCGGTGATCTCGGACTCCAGACAGCGGTGCACGAGACTCGGTGTGCAGCGATTTCTCCAGCCGCAGGCAGGCGCTGCGTCGGTTTCTTCAGCGGCTTGATGGCGATGCGTGGAAATTCTTCCTGCACGGTGGCGTTGTGTTGGAAACGGATGCGGATGCTTCAAGCTTCTTTAGTTGCTTCTCTTTTCTCAGCTCCCAGCAGCAGTAACAACCTCCAACGGCCCAACACAGGAAGAGGTACCTCTTGTCAGGTCAGAACTCCTTACAAGGGAGTTCAGGGGAGCTGGTGGTGATGTCTTTGTGTCCCTGAGACTTCAGAACAAGAGGCAAGCTCTATTTTAAGCCCTTGGAGATCTTATTCAAGCAAGATATACAGCACACAGCAAAGTCTTTGTCCTCTCCTTGGCTGAAACAGCCATTGCAGGCCAACCACAGACAGCATACAGCAAAGGGGCAGTACTTCTCCTTCAGCTTTCCCAGCTCATCTCCTTGGCTAAGGTTCCTCTTGAGTCCAAAAGTATTCTAAAGTTCTGGGGTCTGGGCCTAAATATGTATAGTTAAGTTCTCTTTGTTCTCTTGTGGCAGAGAGGCTCTGTACTCAGTCCAAACAATTTCTGCCCTCTCTGCTCAGCTTCCTGGCAGTAGGTGGAGACAGCATTGTCTAAGGCAGTCCAGGCCCATTGAGGTGCAAGGAAATTCCCTCCCCCTACTCTAAATGCAGCCCAGGTGTATTCAGCCCAGCCCCGACTCATCGACGAAAGGCAGGACGCACTTCAAACCCCCCCCCCCACCTCCCAGTGGCTGTCTTAAGAGAATGCACATCCCCAGCCCCTGCCACTCCAAAGCCAGACAGTTAATCCACAAACTAGCAGAGGCACTTAGGATGGCTAAGCAAGAAAAGACCCACTTTCTAAAAGTGGTATTTTCAAACACACAATATAAAAATCACCTTTACTAAAAAATGAATTTTTATATTTGGAGTTCAGGCATAATAAACTCCATCTTTCTATCTTGTCCCAGTGGTAAGTTATACTTATAAGATGTTATAAATGAACTTCCATTCTATCGTATAGGACAGATAGCCTTTCAATAGTGAAAAAACTAACTATACTGTATTTCACCATCAGGACATGTCACACACACCAGCACATGTGCTACCTTTCATATACACTGCACCTTGCCCACAGGGGTACCTTGGGCCTACCTGAGGGTGACTCACATGTAATAAAAGGGAAGGTTAGGGCCTGGCATGTGGGTGCACTTGCCAGGTCGACATGGCAGTAGAGACTGCGCTCAGACACTGCAGTGGCAGGCCTGAAAACCCTTTGAAAGACTGCTCGTGTGGGTGGCACAATTAGTGCTGCAGACACACTAGCAGCAGTTTACTTACAGGCCCTGGGCACATGCAGTGAACTGTACTAGGGACCTAGTAATACGTCAAACAAGCCAATCATAGAAACATCAATCCTCATGCACAATTTACATAGGGAGCACTTGAACTTTGGCACTGATCAGCAGTGGCAAAGAGCCCAAAGCATTTAGATGAGTAAAAACGAAATCCAGCACACAGCATAAATACAGGAGGTAGAGGCAAAAAGAGGGGGAAACCACACCAACGATGCCAGGTCTAACAATGATAGAATGCACTCCTTTTCAACTTTTTTCAATTGTTTTGAAGTACGCTCTCTTGGCAAGGTTATTGCATGCAGACTTGCTCATGCTATGCCCCAGCAGCATGTTTCAATTGTTCCAAAACAATTAGAGTGTACATTACGTTCCAGACACATAACTGTACATGTGTCTGGAACAGAATATACTCCCCACTTGTTTTGGAACTATTTTCTTACATTAGCTATTTGGTGCCTGCTGCCTGTCTCTGCTCAAGCTAGGTTGGGTGACAGCTGGGCTTTTTGCATTGCCTCTAGACATACATGCACAAAGGAGCTTACGTGTGACTTGATGGGTCATCCTGGGAGATCGGAGGGAGGAGCTAGACACAGCCTCCCACTTACACCTAAGTTGGTTGTGTCTTGTCCCTCTAGTGAGTCTGAAACCCTTCTTTGAAGTCTCCCCCACTTCAAAGACATAAGTGGGTATAAGTCCTGAACCTCCGACACCATTACTTCAGTACACTTCAGGACCTGTGACCACTCTGCCAGGAAGAAGAACTGCTGCACTGTTAAAAGACTGCTACTCTGCTGCACTGCTGTTTGCTGTACTCCTGCCTTGCTGTGTTGCCCTACTGCTCTCTCTCAACCTGGGTGAGGTTATAAGAGGCTGCATCACTTGAACCCTGAGTGACTCCAAGGGCTCGCTGATTGGCCTCCTAATCTGAATTCTCAGGGACATAAAAGACTTACAACGAGCCTGCTCAAACACTTGGACTCTGCAATCTGTGAGTCTGCCCTACCAAGTGTGCCACCCCAGTCCTGTATCCTTGGAAGTGGGCCTAAGGTTTTTTTCTCCAACGGAACCGATGCATTGAGAGCAGAATTGATGCATTGCCGCTATTGCAGGAACAGGATCGGCACACTCGGAATCAGAGCTTCGCATTAGGAACTACCGCATTGCTGCTCCCACATGGAGAAGATTGATGTATGGAGAAACCCAGCACATCAGATCAGAACAATCGCATCTCAAAACCACTGCATCACCTTTGGAACTGACTTATCGCCACCGCCGTTGTGTGGAGAAAATCTATGCATCATCCCAACAGTGTGGGAAATGCCGATGCATCACCCTCTGTCCCCCGCATCTTTGTCAACTCAATCCCAACTAAGGTACTTTTGTTCTGTGGGCCTCCCTGGGTCCCTGTAACTGGTCTGCGCTCCATCGCAGTAGGCCTGAACTCTTGACTTTGACCTGGTCCAGTGCCAAAAAATAAAGCAGTAAATCTGTCTGCTTAATTGGTTATAAAATCTGCATTTTAAAGTCTTCTTCTGGGGTTAAGGTACGTGCTGTAGAGATCTTCTCAGGGAATTATAATGAAAGTAGCATAGAGGGTTAATATGTTCTTTGAAAAAGCTCATTATGTATAACACAGATGAAAGATTTACATTTTATGTGAATGGGTAAGTGGGTTACAGCTTTTAGCACAGAGATATTTTTGTTTCTTACTGTTCAAAAATTGTAACCCTTCTAATATAGCACAGTGAACTATGAATGGCATGTGGCTCCTACACCTTGTGTTGTAACCCTCACTGTCTTATGGAACACATCCCACACATTGGTTTACACACATATGATTTATTGTCAATGTATAATGTGTATGTGTGATGTAAAGCGCTCTGACCCTTTTCAATGGGATGAGTAGCACTATAGCACTCTCAAAGAAATAAAACATAATAATGGTATTTATTTTTTTGTTAAACAGATTTTATTGAGGTTTTTGTCAAGTGCGCAGCACGGTTACATACCAACAGTAAGAGACAGATCAGGAGGCACCAGCACTTGAACTGTGTACAAACTGCTCATCCTAAAGAAATAAGCATTGAAGAAGTAAAAACAGCCCCAGTCCCCTCCCTCTTCCCCTGAGTCAGTACTATGCCATGTATATAGTGTAACAGTGTGTGGCTTTGGCTGGGTATCCGAATTAGGAAATAAGAAGCTGACAAGACTCGTTTGGGTGCCAGGTGATCCATGTCCCCTCCTTACTCCTGGCGTCCTAGTGTCATTCCCTCCTGCAATAGGGTTTCAGAGTCAACGGGCAATGGGGGATACCAGTGGAGAGGTTATGGGGGTGTCAGAGTTATGAGATGCGAAGGCTTCCACTAGGCTACCCCAGGCTCTGGCCATGTCCAAGGTGCCCACTCCACACCTGGCTTCTCGTAGGAACAACCTCCCCTCACACCCCACCCATTTTACCACCTCTCTCCTCCATGTTGTTGCTCGGGGCCCTCCCGGTGCTTTCCAATTCCTAGCGAATTTTCGCTTGGCTAGGATAAAGGCCAAATCCTGAAATGTAGTTGGGGTTTTGGTTTTGGCTGGCGATGGCCTGGGGTATCTGGAATCTCCCTCCCTGTGACATCTTCAACATTGGTAGCGGTCACTGGAGGTCCTTACGTTTGCCCATATACAAACATGAGACCCACCTTTATGGTGACAGCAGAGTGAGCCATGTAATGACAAGTTCATAGAGCCCTCGGCTCCACGGCGGCAGCACCCCAGTGCTTCTACAGTGGCGACGTTTGTGCTCTGTGTAGGAGGTAGGTCTGGGCTTAAATTCCGTTTTGCGCGATCGCCTTACCTGAATCCCCGCGTTCGCCGACAAGTTTTCCCGATCCGGTCGCGTTCTCCACGAGATGTTGGATTGTTGGTAGCCATTTGCGCTGTCTCGCGACAGTTCGCGCCCGCATTAACGTCATTTGTCACGCGATCACGTCATTCGGCGCGCGATTACGTCTTTCTTCTCGCGATCATGCACCGCGAGATTATGAGATGATTGAGATCTTGTGCCCGTGAGCAACCGCATGGGTAAGTTGGAGAGCTGCGATCACGCAGAAAATTCCGCGAACGGGCGGGAAAAAAACTTCTGCGTCTTCGAGATATTTCCGCCTGTTTGCGGAGATTTTTAACATTTTCGCGATAGTTTGCGAAAGTGAATTTCGCAAATTCCGCCCACCCCTAGTAGGAGGTAAAGGCCGTGTGGCAGATTGTATTCTGCTCAAAAGTCCTCAAACGGAAGCAGCACAGAGTCTCGAAATAGATCTCCTACCTTTGTGGCCTCCACTTCCTCACAGGAGTCCAGGCCTCCCCAGCACCTGCCACGAGGCTGCTCTCCTAGCATGAGAAGGGGTCTGACAGAGAGTAAGGAACCCCGCTATAAACATCAGCTTCAGCATCTAGGGATCACCTGCAGCTACTGCGTGGCAGCAGGAAAGGCACCTTCACCCTAAGGAACACTCGGGCAAGGTCAGTGAGAACCAGAACAGACAGGGTCCGGGGCCTGCTTGGGTCCTGCCCACACGCCTTCCACTGTACCAACCACTGCAGTTGGGCTGCAATATAATATGCTTCGAAGTCAGGGACCGCCAGACCCCCAGGTGCCGTTGAGCGCTGCAGTGTAGCCAGAGCAATGCAAATGTGGCCAGTTCCCTATATGAAATTAGTTGCTAGGGTTTCAAGATCCTTGAATAGTGTTTGCGGGATCCAAAGCAGAAGCATGCCAAAAAAGTACGAGAGGCGAGGCAGTGCTACCATTTTTAGGTCTATAATGCCTGCGACTGAAAGTAATACTAATAATCCACGTTTGTAAAGTGCGAACAATCACCCGTGAGGGTCTCTAGGCGCTGGGGGCCATCAGGAAGATTAAGCAAGCTATTGCCCAGAGTCACCTGGTGCTCGGCTAATCTGCTGCCAGCGTCGGGGATCGAACTGTGATCCCCAGATTCCCGAGGCATTCGCCCTGGCCGCGGCGCCACACCTCTTCCCTCCATACTCCATACTCTATGGATGATCGAAGAGATCGGATGACGTGCCCCACATTGCCTTCTAGAAGATCCCAGCGGCCGTGATATATCTTGACCCCGAGGTAGGTCAAGCAACGGGGCTACCACTGCAGGTGCCCCAGCGCCTCCGGTGGAGTCGCCCGTGATCCGGCCGGGAAGAGCTTAGACTTCCGCCACTTTACTTTTAAGCCTGACATATGTCCGAAATGGAACAAAATAGGGGTATTTAAAGTGTTGTTTGTGTAATTACTGGGACAGACCAACACACCTGACATTCTTACAGTGCATGCATATCTCTTATATACAGGCACTGAACAAAGTTGAAAGCATGCCCCTCTGAGGTACATGTGAAATGACAAGCTGTGCACCTTTGCATTTAGGCGTGAGGCTCTGATAGCATGGTTGTTTGATCATTAGTACCTTTCCATCTCTTTCTCAGCAGGATTTGGAGTCGTGCGCTAGCGCCATGAGACCATCGGGTGATATGTGCGCTCACTAAATATACCTGACTTGTCTTGACCTGATAGCTCCCAGCCAGGATACTCCAACAAAAGGAGGCCTGATGGCCCCCTTACTTGGCGTTTGTTATGTGCCCAGCTGGAATCGGATAAGCCCTTCTCTGCTTGCACATTGCTGCTCTGAAGGAAAGCAAACATCCTGCAGGCACTGCTGCGTGTTTCCCAGTGTCTGAAAATTACACTGGGACAAGTTACCCAAATTTCTGTGAGGCCCAACCTTTGGTAGGGTTGACTGCGTCCATCTTGTGAAAAGTGTGGGTAGACAGCGTCTACCCTCTTGTACCCTCGACTTGAGCCCTGTTCAGGTGTGATGTTACTAAGTAAAGAACGCCCACAGAGAGAGGGCTTCACCCGGAGTGACGTCCTTACAGTATACACAGCTGTTAAGTTGATGTCATTGCAGTAACGGCATTGGCATATCAGATGTCATTGATGTAGCAAAACTCCCAGTGTGATGTCACCGTAGTAAGGACCAGTGTGGTAGCACCACAGAAACGGCAACTCCCACTCAGACATCAGAATGCATGACATCACATCTTTCAACATGGGCAAGTATAACAACAAGCATTGGCATAGCCAATAGGTCTCGCCTTTGGGACCTTATAAGTGTTTGGCCATGCAACAGTTGATGTGGTTGCACCAAGGATATTATGCTGGATAACTAAACACTTATAAGGTCCCAAAGGTGAGACCTTTTGGCTATGCCAATGCTTGTTTCTTTTACGGTGTAGTGCTGTCACACAATTTGAGATCACTAGATTAACATGTGTTAATAGAAACCTGGTTTATGTTGCTGCAAAAACTGAAGTTTCTTGGTCAAAACTTTTAACATAGGCGGAAGTGTTCATTATATTCACTATGAAAATGGAGAGTTATAGTAGATATGCACCAACTTTGTTGGTAAAGTCCAATACCAAGACATGGATAATGGCAGATCAAACATACCAGGGTCTCCTATGAGAGAATTGTTTGATAATTTTGGGAGGTAGCCAGATGACATTATAATTATATGTTTTATGCTGCAGCTTTGTCAATTATTGTTAACCACTCTTTCAGTTAATTTTTCACATTATGGGGTCGATTCCGATCCTGTATTTTTTTTTTCCGTACGACTCGTACCCGTAATTATTTCCGTAAGAATCGTACAAGTCCCGTCCGACCCGTGAAGTACGATTCATACAGGAAAAATACATACGGATCGGCCCGATCCGTACGAATCGGATCGGGAAAAGTTGTACGAGACGGACCCGGACACTTTTCCGTACGAATCGTAAAAATACAGTCCGACCGTACAAGCGCAATCCGTACCGGCTTTCCGATTTACGAATTGTACGGAAAACGTCCCGTACACGGGGAATGACTTTACCCGCTACGAAGCGAACTTTGTACGACTCTTATTCCGGGAAAAGTTGTTCCCGGGGTGCGAGTCGTACAGGGGTACGAGTCGTACAGGCCCCCCATGCATATGTACGCACCTTACAACAACATCGCGTATGTACGCACCATACATACGCAATGTTGGGGACGCACCGTACATACACAACGCATGGGGTGTACGCCTCGTATCACTATTGTACTGGTGCCGTACGGGTACGAGTGAAACGCACCGTACCCCCGCATTCATTGCGTGTGTCGCCTCGTATCACTATTGTACTGGTGCCGTACGGGTACGGGTGAAACGCACCGTACACGTCCACTTCCGTTGTTGCGGTACGCAGGGGTTGCTGGACACGCCCCCCAAGTGGCCAGACCCTGCTTTTACGGCTGTTTTTGGCTCCCGTAAGAAAAGAGCCGTACGGAGTTCCGTAGGGACGAATCGTACTTGCTGGGCCGGAAACCGCTGCTTAAATATGTCAGGATGCCGCGTACAGGCTGTTCCAGATCCGAATCGTTGTTTTTTTTTACCCGTACGGTCTTTTGTAGGATTCCTACGGAAAGAGGCTTTCTGTACGAATCGTACGTGCTAGGTTGTACGGAAAGTTTACCGGGTACTAGTCTTACGGAGAAAACGCTCCGTACAACGATTCGTACAGCCTTTTTCCAGGATTGGAATCGGCCCCAATGTCTCCATCGTCAGTTATTCCCTTAAAAAATTTAAGCAAAAGCAGCATTTCCTACAAATCACAGGTGCTGTTTAAGTGACATAGTATGCTGTTTGAGCAACACACAGCCTCTGACAGGAAACTGTAACTTTTAACAAATCAATGCTTGTTGAAATAAAAGTCAAAAGCATGTTTAAAAAGTGTTTCATAACAGGCACAACGAACCAGCTACTAACACTGTTAAAATATACATGTTTTCTTTAAACAAATTGGGTCTTAATCATAAAGGTACTTTAGAGTTCGGAAAGCAGTATGCATGAAGTACTCTAAACTACACTTGAATATATGTGTGAATTGGCCCCAAAACATCTGAAATGGGACTATTCATAGAATGTTCACATACAGTTAGTACAATTAGAAAGGACAGAGCCCTATTTGAAATGTTACTAATAGAGAGTTGGACATTTTGGGGCTGATTCAGAAAGATAGCTAAGGGTAAGTAAAGGAGTACGTCTATAATCCTACCTCCTGTAATCATAATGTATTTGTGAATTGCCAGGTTATTAAGTTTGTAGATTTATATAGAGTGGCTTATCACCCGTGAGGGTATCCAGGTGCTTTCCTTGGGCACGGGCAGATTAAGTGATTTAACCAGAATGATTGAATGTTGGGCCGATGCGGAGACTTGAAAGCAGGTCTCCAGCTCCCGAGTTGGCAGCTCTGGCCGCTGTGCTACATCCTCCTCCAGTACAATGTGGCGCTCAATAAAGCAAATATGCATTGTGCAAAAGTAGCCCTTTCTCCTTGTCATCCATCACTCCAAAATCTAAGCAAAATATTGAATTTCTGCGATCTTCCTTCTCTACTTTCTCTGGATGGCAAATACTTGGTATCAATGCACGTGTAGCCTCCAGAAAGGGACAACTGCAGGTCATATGGCCACAAACTGAATGACCCCCTTTAATTTTTAGAAAAACACTATGGATGAGTAACCCAGAACATGAACACTAAGATGAGGTTGAAGAAAAATGAGGGGGGACAAAAATATTTTTATCCAAACTATTCCGAAAGTCTCACTGCCACAAAAATGTAACTTTGATGGGCTCATTATCTTGTCAATTCTAAACTTTGCACGTGGGGAAAAAAATGATTCTGCAGTTAATTATTGAGCTTTCTTGATTATTTACACATGTCTGAGGTAAAACAAAAGTGACTTAATATCATATTGATGTAGCCAATGGTAAATCTATCAGGCAACAACCTTATCGACAGCTACTGTCTCTGAATTCTAATAACGACGACAACAGTTAATATGAGCACCGCAGAATAAACAGACACAGGCTTGCAGAGGTCGGTAGACCCAATGGAATTAATCGATTCACGAAAATTAAGGGATGTCCACGCAACAAACAGCACTCGGCTGCCAGCTGAAGGGCCATATATCAAAACATCTGCAAGTGCGCAGCTGACCGGATAATTAAAACAGTAGGTGGGGGTGTCTAAGCTGCGGTCTGATTACAAAATACGGCAAAGAGTCAGGGCGCTGGTCGAGCACAGAAGGATCTTATCACGGACTAGTGGTGGGGTGCCGCTCGCGCCAGGTATAACAGGAGGAGAGGCACAGATAACACAAGGAGAAGGCGCACGGAATTTTCAAAGAGATTCCAAGAGAGAGGCACGCAAGGCTTAATGAGCCTTGACAGAAACCCACATGGCGGCTGCGCGCGTGGACGTCGCGTGAACGCAAGCTTGAGGCCAGCAAAAGCCTCTGGTAGCACTTTCAAAAAGCCACTCACTAAATTTCTCGCAGAGCAGCACATGCACTGGCTCAGCGAGACCTAAAAAGGTACCTCACGATGAAATGTCTGACACTGGCTGACAAAGGAGAGTGAAATACTGTAGAAAACATTGCAGCACAAAAGGGAGTAGCAAAAATGTGTTCTTGCCACAACAGCTTGAAGAAAAAGTCTCAGAAATATATACACAACCCTACCTAGTTCTCAGACAGGCCAACACTCGCTGAATGGGACGGCGCTCTATCAAATATATTACATCTCCGTCAAGAAGATTGGATGGTTTATTTATTTCTTTTTCATTTTCCTATTTATCCTCACCAAAGGAGAGGAACGTTTATTTATTTAGTAGCTTAGTTAGGTATCGTCTTATTTAGCACAAACTCAGTTCAGCAGTTATCTGAGCAGCGTGCATTGTGAAAACAAGTCAGGCGTCATTGACTATGGCAAAATTCACTTACCTGTCATATATATTTACAAGATTAGTAATGTTGCAGCAGAGTTTTGAAAGTAGAATTGCATTCAATCACTTTTGTCATGATTTCACAAGGTTAGTCACGTTGTATTCTAACCATGTGCATAGAACAGCAGTGGGGATATGTCGCAAATGGAAGATACACAGGACAGGTGTATAAACAGGATATCTTTATTGAGGCTTGGTTCCAGGATAGATGAGTAGAAGAAGATAAGAAGATAAAGCGTAGCCCCACCAGCAGCAGCCTCCCTGCTGCTCAGCCTGCATTCACCAACTGACGCTCCACACACACACAGGCACCCAAGCATTCCATGAGGTCATCGCACATTCCAGCTGAGCAGTACGGAAGAGACAAGAAGTAGTTTATGACACATCCCCCTTCCTAAGGGAACTAAAACAGCAAAGGAGTGCAATAGTGAAAACGTCATTATAAACGTTACATCAGAAAAGGGAAACAGAAACAATACAAAATGTACATGCATGAATAGAAACACACGGTGCGCAGTCAAAATATCGATTTTTTTATATCGACCTACCTTAATATCGTGTTTTTAATATCGTAGGGACAGAATATCAAAGTCAAGAATATTGTTGACCAGAATATCGACCTTAACTAAGTAATATCGTTTTTTAAAATATTAAAAGTAATTAATATCGAAGTAAGTAATATCTTTAGCAAAAATATTGTTGTCAATAAGATCGATATTTTTATTAGTGTTATGTATTTTAGTTTGTATTTTATATGTATGCTTAACAGTTTTTTAAATGTATTTTCATTATTTTTAAATATATCTATTACAGGTTTAGAAATTAGTAAACGCTATCCAATACTTTCCCTACTGTTGCACTCCCTGGAGTGGAAATAGTAATTTTTACCCCTACGCTATCCAACACTTTCCCTACTGTTGCCCTCACTGGAGTGGGAATATTAATTTGTACCCCTCTGCTATCCAACACTTTCCCTTCTGTTGCACTCACTGGAGTCAGAATAGTAATTATTACCCCTACGCTATCCATCACTTTCCCTCCTGTTGCACTCCCTGGAGTGGGAATAGTAATTTCTACCCCTACGCTATGCAACACTTTCCCTACTGTTGCACTCACTGGAGTTGGAATAGTAATTTTTACCCCTATGTTATCCAACACTTTCCCTACTGTTGCACTCACTGGTGTGGGAATAGTAATTTTAACCGCTACGCTATCCAATACTTTCCCTACTGTTGCACTCCCTTGAGTGGGAATAGTAATTTTAACCCCTACCCTATCCAACATTTTCCCTACTGTTGCACTGTTTGGAGTTGGAATAGTAATTTTATTCCCTCCGCTATCTAATATGTTTTGCATTATTTTAGCTAAAGTAGTATATAATTAATTTTAAAAAGATTAAAAATAATTTAACATTTTTTAATTTGTTACATATATTTATTTCATTTTTATTTATATTATTGTTTTATGTGTATAGATGTATTTATAATGTAAATATTTTTTTAAACAATTAATTTTATCAAAATAATTATTAAAACATATTAATAAGTAGATATTATATATCATATGTATATGTTTAATGTATTTTTAAATTATATATATTACTTATAATTTTTAAAAAAATGTAAATATTTTTAATTATGTTTATTTTAACTATATGTATTATTTACTTTATTTTACATTATTTTTTTTACTTTAAAAAAAACGATATTTTCAACAACGATATTTTTGACATCGATATTTTTTTTCCGATATTTTTGTACTTACCATAATGTAGATAGGATGTTGATATTCTTGACTTCGATATTCTTGCTGCGATATTTCTGTAGGTCGCTATTCTGACCTTCGATATTCTGTCAGTGATTCGAAACACACTAAATAAACATGCATGAAATGTACAGGAATCATTAGGTAAGATGCATCAGGAATAACATTAGCATGAAAAGAAACACTTCAAAGTGCATATGACAATAGGTGTAATACATCATGAAAAATGAAAGAATAATCACGTGGATGCTAATCCATTGTGCTTTGCACGCGTGGGTTCGAATCTCATCCTCGTCGCCAAAATATCGCAAATGGAAGATACATAGGCCAGGTGTATAAACAGGATATCTTTATTGAGGCTTGGTTCCAGGATAGATGAGTGGAAGAAGATAAGAAGATAAAGTGTTGCCTCACCAGGAGCAGCCTCCCTGCTGCTCAGCCTGCATTCACCAACTGACACTCCACACACACACACAGGCACCCAAGCATTCCATGAGGTCATCGCAAATTCCAGCTGAGCAGTAGGGAAGAGACAAGAAGTAGTTTATGGCAGGATACCGAACACAATGGAGTCTTGACACAATGGGTGGCATTGACGCGACGGGGCGGTAGTATAGAGACGGGTAGCATTCCCTTTCTGCCCTTAACCTTTTACTTTGATGTCATGGACCCCTTAAGCCTTCCTCATCGCCCCCCTCCTCTTTAACGACATGTTGGTTAATTGCTTATCCCATAACCCCCTTCAGTGCCAAATGATTCTCTAATGACAATGATGCACAAATTATGCTAATACTGAAACCCCATCTGATTCTGATTCCTGGGCCATCACCCACTTCCTTGTAGGTGCTGCACTATAATTAGAGAACTGCTCCCAACTGTACTACCTCCCTGTTAACCCCTGGGGAGCCTATCTAAAACCAGCACCCTCTGCAGCACCAGGACCTAGAAAGGCTTTCAGGAGCTTGATATACACTGGGGTGTTTTTGACCTCATCATAAGTGTGAGGCTATTTAAATGCATTAAAGGAGGAAATGACTGAAGAAGGATAGTGTCAGGGTTACATTTTCAACATTTCAGTGGGGTGTGCTTAGCAGGTTGATACAGAAACCAGTCTGTGTTGTTTGTGACATATTCATTTAGGTATCTTGGCGCTGCACTTTCCAGGTTAATAACAAAAAAGTTGATAATTTCTAGAATGCGAAAGCATATAGTCGCATTTTTTCATTAATTAAGCAAATAAAGTTAATGTGAACATTTTGATTATATGTACATGAGTTATAAGAGGAGCATTGAGCCTTCAAACAATAATAATATGGATAGTCAATGTATGTGACATAATGCAATTATGCTGTCCAATAGCCAAGGAAAGAAGTAAGAAGCAACGGCATCAGAAAATTACATGACATCATGGAAACAATGACAATTTGTAGGTACGCAGCATGACGTAGCATGACAGCACAATTATACAGTAGAGGTGGGTGAGCCACTGAAAGCTCTAGCCAGGCTCGAGCCAGATGCCTAGCTCTGCCCCCGCTCGGTGTTCTCTTGGACCCTCGAGTCCAAAACAAACCAAGTTTTCATGTGGCTTCGGCCTGCTACCCACGTTCTAGCATAATGCTCTACGAATTAAAGAAAATACATTAACGTTTGAGGTAAAACAGGAGATAAAAATAAATACCTATCTAGTGCTGAATGGCACAATGTGATGTCAGAAAATCTGGATTTTCTTCCGGCTTACCTGCTTGACCAAACTGTGTGATCTTGGGCCAAAAAATTTGTCACTGTGCATCTTCTTTACTAATCACATTCAAGAGCACTTTGACATATGTGAGTTATTTGTTCCTTCTATTTTTCAGGTTACTTTCCTAAATGTCCTTATGACAATCTGTCCTGATGATGGCCCTGGTCAATTTCACCATAAGGGTGTAAATGTCTGACCAGTTGCTATACTATGGGGTCGATTCCCATCCCGGACGCAAATTGTACCGACCGACACGGACCCGGACCGGAGACCAACCGACACGGACCAGCACCGTACGATCCGTGCAGTACGATGCAATGCGTGTGAATTACAACCGACACGTACGGAATACAAGCCGTATGACCGAGCCGTGGGGAAAATAGTGATCCGGCCGGAAAACCGACGCGAGTTTCACCGACCGACACGAACCCGGAATGAACCCGACCGACCCGTACCCGCAATGTCCGATCCGCGCAGTACGATGCAATGCATGTAAACCCAGACCGACTCACACGGAGACCAAGCCGCACGACCGACACGCACAGAAAACCGGGCCCACAAGTAATAGAGATCTCCACGACCGACGCGTATGAAACACAGAAGATAGGCAGCGTGAATGAGGCGACATCAGTGTCTGTTTCCGTCAGAAGAACGTCTCCTTCATGCCTACAAAATCCAAAGGAAAAAAGAGAGAAAAAAAAAACAAACAAGCAATGACAAAGCCAATAAATATCAAATAAAAAAAATCTGGGGCAAAGACACACCCACAACTCCAACTATATAAAGGACTACAATCACTACCATAATCCCTTGCAAACAGGAGACATAGCCAACAGCAAATAGCATCACACAGCAACCACAGACACACTCACAACTCACCCATCACACAACTCACACAACTCACACACCATCAGCACCTCATCCAAAAGCACACACACATACAGCTAGCAAAACCAATACTAACCCACACTTACACACACATCACTCACCACCACCACCCATCACCATGCCCCCAAAGAAGAATCCAAAGTTCACAGATAGTGAGTTAGAAGTACTGGTAGACAAGATCATCAGAGAAGAGCCACATTTGTTTGGTACATGTCACAGAAAACCAAGATGTAGGCGAGGATTGTGGACAAGGTGAACGCTCAAGCACCAGCAAGGCGCACAAAGGACGATATCCAGAACAGGTGGTATGATATGCACAGGTGGGTCATGAAACTCATTGAAAAAGGTCACGCCCTGAGTCAGTGCACCGGCGGTGGCCCTCCTGCCAAACCAGTCTACTTCAGGACCTGGGAGGAGAAGGTGCGGGACATCCTACCACCAGAGAGCGTCCATGGTCTAACAGACATACCAGAGCCTGGTGAGTACACAAACAACATACCCAATATTGTGTGGCAAGGGGACAGTGAAACCATGCACCGCAAGCAAAGCCACAGTAACCAATAGATAATCATCCCAAGATGTGTATGCCAGTCAGACAAACACAATACCTGCCAACTCATAGTGACTTGGAAATGTGTCATGACATGCACCAACCTACAAACAAATTGAGCAAGGCAGTGGCACAAAGCGAAATAAACACTGTCAGACAGTTTGCCACCACAAACACACTACCTCACAGTGCAGCTGACTGACAGGAAGGAATAGCGCTAATGCAGGTGAAGTGAGTGTATCCAAAAGCATGATGGGGTTTGTAGTCACAGATAATGCTCCCCCTCCTGATTGGCCCATCAAGACCTCTCTGAACCATGCCCACATCACAGGGAGTGGAAAATGACTGACAAGATGGCTGACACTGGGTCCTGCTGTGGGGAGCACAAGGCCCTGGTAGGGCTTGTGCGCAAATCAGGAGCAGGACACCACTGACTGACATCCTGAAAGACAACTTGCACGCCCTCCAATGGAAGCACGTTTCATGGTGGGATGTCTGACCAGGTGGGAAGGAGGACTGACAGCTCTGACCATACTTACCAGCATGTGGAGACACCCCCCCCCTCAACACAAACTCCACACAACTCACCGGGTAGAATGCATTGACCCACACCTCTGTGAAATATCAGCAAAAGATACCCCGTACTGGGTGCTGCTGTGTGAAGCACAGGGGCTCTCTTTGGAATTGTAGCCAAACAAACACCAGGATTTCACAGTCAGCCATCTTGCCATTGCTGTCACACCCCCTCACAGGGAAGCAGAGTCAAGAGGGAGGAAGTATGGGCATGCTGGGAAGGGGGGTGTAGCCAAGAGTATGATGGGAGTTGCAGTCACAGACAATCCACACCCACTCACATGGCCCAGCAAGCAAACACTGAACCATGCTCGCCTCACAGGGAGTGGGAAGGGACTGACAAGATGTCTGACACTGGGCTCTGTTGTGGGGAGCACAAGGCCCTGCTGGGAAATGGGCAACAACAAACACCAGGACTTCACAGTCAGACATCTTGCCATTGCTGTCACACCCCCTCACAGGGAAGCAGAGTCAAGAGGGAGGAAGTATGGGCATGCTGGGAAGGGGGTTGTAGCCAAGAGTATGATGGGAGTTGCAGTCACAGACAATCCACACCCACCCACATGGCCCAGCAAGCAAACACTGAACCATGCTCGCCTCACAGGGAGTGGGAAAGGACTGACAAGATGTCTGACACTGGGCTCTGTTGTGGGGAGCACAAGGCCCTGCTGGGAAATGTGCAACAACAATATCAAACTCTGTCCATGACAAGCTGGAAAAAAGCAGTGTACAGGCAGGCATCTGTTCGTACAGTAGAAAATGTCATGTTTGTTAACCATTGATGCCTGTAGAGACATAACTTATATTGTGTGTCTATTCCAAACACAGGTGGTTCTGGGGACCCAGAACCAAATGAAGAGGATTCCCAGTCTCAGACTCTGGTGGACACTGAGCTCTCTGGTTTGACTCTGTCTCTGTCCTCTTCGGATGACGACGACCAACCTGGCCCCTCCGGTGTGAGTCATCATGCAGCACCAGCGCATCAACATCTGCACCCCCTGTACCCACGCCTCCATCATCTGGAAATCGACAGGGCATCCCCGCAAACACGGACAGACCAAGGCCACTGAACACCCACTGCACAGGGACACAGGACCCCCCGCATGCTACAGCAAACACCACCAGCAACACCACCCAAGGGGTCCCAGTGTCACCTGTGCGTCCCACTGCTGGTCCTGCCCGTGTGGATAGGGGTGCTGGGAGGGGTGGGAGGCAGAGGGCGTGCCTTGCAGAGGGGTCTGGACTGCATGATGACCCCAACTGGCACGCATCATAGATGCATACCAGGATAGTACCGGAGGTAGTGGGGATCCTCAAGGACATACAACAGGAGCAGGCGGCCCACCATGTCTGCATGGAGGCAAAGTGGGATGCCCTTACTGCGGTGCATCGGGACATACTCCAATGTCTCCGCCAGATCAACACAAACCTGCCCACACCTCCCTGTGTGGCCACAACATCTGTTGCAACACCATCTGCCAGCACCACAGGGAGGGAGGAGGGCTCTGGCGGAGATTCCCCTGCACCGCAGAGGCCTGCACCTGAGGATCCCCCCCCCCCCCCCAAGAAGAAGAGGGGTCGTCTGAAAAAGGACGTGTGAGAGGCAGATGTCCCAGCACATCCCCCAGGGCCTCTAAACCTGTTCTGGACAATGTTCTTTGTGCGCAACCCGTACACCTTGTCCAATCGCACACAACTCGCCCACATGACATGGAGGGTTCATGTTGGTCCAATGTAGCAGATGACTGTGGACTTTACTCTGGACATTTCATCTACCAGCACTTCCAACTCTAATGTGAACTTTGGATTCCAAAACCAATGTACAGCACCCACCATCCTGTGCACTTTCCTCACACATGTTTGTAAATAAACTCACCAGTACACCATACTTGCCTCTGTTGTGATTCCAACTTGTCATGTGTCATGGAGATGTCGATCTGCTACACAGCACAGTGCATGCCAAATAGTGCAACAATGTGACCAACGTTAGGTGAGTCATGGTGATGTGACACATGTGAGGGACACACACCACTATGGCAACACAACACATACTCACCATGGCCATGTTACTCATCCCGCACAATGATGTTGACCTGAAATACATAGGTATGCACAAACACAACACCTATCCACAGTCATTGGTAACAAGTCCACAGGTGAGGAAAGCAAATGTTAGATGTGGGATGACAGACAACACACCTAACAAAGCATAGCACAGGTTCATTACACATTAGCAACATGTTTATTCAAAAATAGTTGCAAGGCAATTGTACGTTACGGTGGACACATGGTCACAGAGTGTCTGAGAATTGTAGTCCAGGGGTGTGTGGCACATCACTTGATGTCAATTGACTACTCCCACACTGGTGTCGGATTCTGGGTGTTGGAGGTCAGTGTTGACCAAACAACAGTCAAATTACCCTGTGAAGGACAGACACAAGACACAGTCAAAAGCACAGCAGATCAGGAGAGAAATGCAATACACATGCACAAAACATGTCACAAGAAACCTACACAGAAACAAGTTAGCAGTATAACCCTATTGTGAAGTACACACCACCTGAATGGACACGTCACTGCACGCATCCAGTCAAGTGGCACACAGACACACTCATACAGCAACAGAGCAGCCACAACACATTCCAGGCTAACTCCATACATTGACATAACAACCCTGGAAACTCACATTCAGGTGAAGAAGTTGTTGATGAGCTGTGAGCGGACGTCACCCTCATCCTCATCATCACTGGCATCGTGGCCCAGGCCGGGATCCTCCACAGGTGCTGGAGGTTGGTCATCGTCCTCCTGGATGAGAGGCACCTTCTTCCGCACTGCTATGTTGTGTAGCATGCAGCATACAAGGATTATTTTGCACACCTTTGCAGGCTCATATGGGAGGGCCCCTCCGATCTTGTCCTGGCCGCGAAAGCGGCTTTTCAGGAGGCCGAATGTCCGCTCAATCACCCTCCTGCTCCGACCATGTGCCTCATTGTAGCGCATCTCGGCTGGTATCACAGGGTTCCTGAGGTGTGTCAGCAACCACGGCATGTTGGGGTATCTGGAGTCACCTACACACAAACAATTGAACAAGTAGCTGAGTTTTGTAGGAGTGCGGAATACAACATTGACAAACACACACAATGGTAAACAGTCAGTACACACCGGCAAGCCAGGCACGCTGATCTGGCATCTGTGACATCAGCGTTGCAATGCGACTACTCCTCATTATGTAGGCATCGTGCGCAGAACCAGGGAACCGTGCACACACATGTGTGATACACATGTCTGCAAGACATACCACCAGAGCATTGATCGAGTGGAAATGTTTCCTGTTACGGTATGCCTGCTCATGTGCCTGTGGTGGTATCAGGGCCACATGTGTCCCATCAATAGATCCGATGACATTCGGCATCCTCCCCAGTGCATAAAAGGCATCCTTTATTTCAGGGAGTTCAGCTGGGCTAGGGAACTTGATGTACAGGTCAAGGAAATACAATATCCCCTCCAAGACATCGCGTAGCACACGACTAAACATAGTTTGCGACATCCCACCTGCTGTAGCCACAGTGTACTGGAAGGTACCAGTAGCAAAGAAGTGCAGGGCTGCCATTACCTTCACCTCTGGGGTCAGTGCTGTAGGGTATGTCCGGCCAGGTAGCAGATTTGGCGCCAACTGCTCCGCCAACTCCTCAATCAGTGGTCTGGTGAAGCGGTACCGTCAGATGCAGTCACGTTCCTGCATGGTTTGAAGGTCTGGGAACGGTCTATGGACAGCTGGTGCCCTGCAGAACAGAGATGAACAAAGGAAGATTGTCGGTTCATCCACCCATGTGGCCATGACCTGGCTCAATATCACATGATACAACATGACATTACACAATGTACGGAGGTGTGTGCTGTTGGGCATGGACACATATGTCACCTACATGACCATCACCTCACATCTCAATTCCACATGTCCACATAAGTCCCATGTAGTGCAATGGCCAATCATTTGGCTGTGTCACCCGACCTATGTACTGCTGTGACGTTACAAACACACACCACAGTGACAAGTGAGGCCTGATATCTCACAGGCATCACAGATCTTTGCCATGCAGATACCCAGGGTCCCTGTATTGCCACATCGACACTGGCATGGACATGGCGTATCACGTACACACCACAAGGCAAGCGTGAGTCCCACAGGTAGTGGCCACTGTTGTCCCTGCAGGCCCTACATGTATGTCTCTTAGACACACACACCATCAAGGTTGCTGCATATACCACATGGATGTGGAGACTGTCTCCCATTGGGCACATTTGATCAGACACATCTGAGACACAACATGCACACAGACTGTGGCTGCACATCTAAGTTGTGGCTACAGGTCTCACTGTGACATACATGCCATCACCCCCAGGACTCAGGGTGTATGCGACATGTCCTAAACATATCCAACCTGCAACTGTGTCCGTGACTCATGCCCATTACAGTACATTTGCACATCACAGTGGTAATGTGCACAACACACAAAGGATTCTGCCCCCATGTACACGTGCACAGCCTGGGAGTGGCTGAACAAAAGTGCCACCCAACAAATCAAATGTTGCCCCCCTCCAACACACAGGGAATGCAGCCTTACATGCCATGGGACACTGTGTGGCCAATGCTGTAGTGTGATAGGTCTGCACAGGTGTCCCTGGCAAGTAATTGTGTGCTTAATTCATCAAATAGTCACACCAATGAGGTCCGACGCGGGTGACAATGCGTACGCATTGCACGGTTCATGACCGAGCCGTACGTACACTTTGCCATTGACTGCAATGAGGTCCGACACGGGTGACAATGCGTACGCATTGCACGGTTCAAGACCGAGCCGTGCGTACGCTTTGCCATTGACTGCAATGAGGTCCGACGTGGGTGACAATGCGTACGCATTGCACGGTTCATGACCGAGCCGTGCGTACGCTTTGCCATTGACTGCAATGAGGCCCGATGCGGGTGACTATCATGCATGAGCGTCGGGCAGGCATGGTCCGAGACAGGCGTACGCCTTGGCCATTGAATCGTATGGAGACGGGTACATGTGTATTTTCAAAAATACTCGTTGTACAGTCAGTTGACCGAGCCGGGCGAACCCATTGGCTCTGGACTGTCATGGAGACGGATGCGGATTCAAAACTTGTACGAGTTGTGCACTGGAAATTCAGTTGGATGCCTACAACAATGTTGCAGTTCCTAGTGTTTCATGAAGGTGAAGATTTGAACGATGCGGAAGACGTGTACGAGTCTTACATTTCCATGGATTGGCCAGATTCCTAGAATGCAACCGTGTTGGACCTATCACTGGGGACACATGGCACAGAGTCTGCCTCTGCAGCACAGATATAAGGCTGGCTGGCCCCCAGGGAGCTCACTTGCCTGCACTACATGCTACTGGACCACATCCCAGCTACCACTGCTGCTGTCTCTGCATCCTCTGGCTACTGCTATGGCACGTACTCTGGAGAGGGCCCCAGCCTTCACTGAGGAGGAGAACCAGGCCCTGCTGGACGGGCTCCTTCCACAATACAGCAAGCTGCATGGGAAACCAGGGGAGCAGGTGAGTGTGCAGTCCACTGCCTTCCTAATTGTGCATGTTGTCTGACTAGCAGTACTAGCAGTGTGTACACCAGTGGCAAGCATTAACACTGACTACTTTCATCCCCCAAAGTGTGTAGGTACATGTAATGAACAGGTGTTCTGCAGCTAAAGTGCATTAGTGCAAGCTTAAACTTCCCAGGCATTGTTAACATGTCAGACATGCAGGTTATTTGTCCTTTCCCATGGTTGCACTACCTGTGTAACTCTTTTTCCTTTGTGATGATGACATGTAAATCCAAATGTGTGCAGCACAAATATGGGGCATGTGTGTTAATGGAATTTTAACTTTGTCATCCTCACAGGTTGATGCCTACCAGAAGCAGGAGATATGGCTGACCATCGCCCGGGCAGTTCGTTCGGTGGGGGTCTACAAGCGCCGGATCCGCAACTGCCAGAAGAGGTGGCAGGACCTTCTGGGTTGGACCCGGAGGATCGCTAGAGTCCAGCTGAAGCTGTCACCTCCACGCAGGAGGGGCGGACACCGGACCATGACCCCTTACATGCTCCGGATCCTGGCGGTGGTCTTCCCGGATCTGGATAGGCAGCTGAAGGCCAGACAGCAGCAAGGAGGGGGTAAATCCATGCCTAATCTGTGTACTATGTTTGACATGCTAATTGCAGTCCCTCAATTGTGTGATGCACCCTCCTCATCTGTTCCACAGGTGTGGCCCCTACAGTCTGTTGCTTGTGTCACTAGGGCACTGTGTCCCTGCAGTTAGCTATGCTTCAGCTTCCAGACAGCATCTGTTCCTGTGACTCTGTTGTGTGTTTCATGGGTTGTTCAATTGTTTACCCAATGCCTGGGATCTGACATGTGATCTGTGTGTGCCCTTGATATGTGTTCCAATTGCTGGTCTGACTCGCCACATGTGGCTGGGGTATTTCAAACAAACCCATGCAGCAGGGGACTCCAATTTGTGGACCTCAGGAGTATGTATATAAAGTATGTCACACTTGCTTAGCCACCTGACTACTGTCCAGGGCCAAACACTGTTACACGTAGACCTGGGCAGTCATGCCTCCTCAAGGGCATTTAGAAACACTCTGTAATCCCACTCCTGTGTATCAACTTACAGGTTGTGCATAGTGGCATGTGCCTTCAGGTGTCTGCCTCTGTGTCATTAGGGTGTGGCTTCCTGTTACGTACAACTGGGGTGTCCATGATTTTGAGGGTCAGCAGGACATCTGAGATGTGACTGTGAGAGACATGACCTGTGTGACATATAGGTGTGTGATCATCTGACAGCGCACAATGGGGTATGCAACTGTGTACTTCAGGCAGCTGGGTTACATGCACTGCAGACTGTGATGTGCATATGTACAGGGAGTTGTAATTGCATAGACTCATATGTCTGATTTGCATGATGTGGGGTCTTCTGGGTCCTGGATATGTTGTTTGCAGGGGATGGGCAAGTTCACTTGTCATCTGCAAAGTTAGCTTTACCCTTGAGCTTTGATTGTGACACAGTGCATACTGTTGTTGTCTGGATGCCTTGCCCCTGTGACAGGAGACAGTGTTGACTGACTTTCCAGGCATGCCAGTGCCATGGCATTTAACTTGCTATGAGTGATCCTGCATTGTGTTCAAGTGTGCACCATGCATCCCATTGTGGCATTGACTATCAGGACATGAGAACATCATAGTGTGTGTTGCTGGCATGCATCACAAGCATGTGAAATGAGACTCTGGCCATCCCTTCATCCGGACACCTGTACTGAGTCAGTGGCAAGAGATGTGCTGTGTGTATAGTGACATACTCCTACATGTTCACTTGCATGTTCAACTAATGTGTGGGTGATGCATGTCTGGACATTGGGGTATTAGCATCCAACATGCAACAGACATATGGGTGCAAGTCAAGGAAGGTTATGTGTGCCATGGTTGATGTTGAGAATGAGAATTGGATTATTCTAAACAGTTTTGGCAATTTGAGCAGTGTTCAGCTGATGATGCCAGGGCTTGCCCTGTAATGTGATGTACTCACTGTGGTGTGTGCAGGTGAATGATGTTGTTCTCTTTCTTCCTATTCCTATCCAGATACATCCACGGCCACAGGAGGGGACAGCTCCACGGACCAGGAGGAGCCACAGAGCCTGACAGGGACAGAAGGAGAGGATTCGGGGGGACCCAGTGGCACGGAGGTCGAGTGGAGCCACACCGAGGAGTCGTCAGCACCATCCACCCCAGCTGAGGGCCACAGCAGCTCTGAGGATGACTCCCTTGTGGATGCAGGTGTCAGCAGCCACCAAACCCCAGCTAGTGAGGCTGTCCCCGCCACCGCCCCCACCACCACCATCACCACCCTCCCATCGGCTCCCATCCCAGAGGTCCGTGGAGGCTCCCGTGTTCGGTAGCATATCTCCTTTGTGCCAGGCACCGCACCCCCTGCACCTGTGTCCCCTGCTGCCCTGAGTGAGGGGTCTGTGGACTTACTTAGACAGATCCATGTAGGGCAGACATCGATGCAGAGTGTCCTCCATGCCCACACCACTCTGTTGACGCAACTGGTGTTGTTCATGGAGGGCATTTCATCGGGCATATCTGCCCTACAGAGGACCAATCAGTCCGTGGCCTCTGCCCTGACGGCAGCAGTGTCCCTCCTCCAACAGTCCGGCACCCCTCCTACCCCTGCACCACCCACGATTCCTAGCAGCCTACCTGTCCCACGCACACACACACCTGCACATTCTCACAAAGCCACAGACACGGGCAGCACACAAACACCCAAACCAAGGGCTAGACGTGCACACAAGCAAGCGCAGGGGACTGATACCACACTCACAGGGGCTGGTTTGCAGACACACACACAGTCATCCACAACCACTCGGCAGTCCTCCGAAACCTCTCCCTCCCAGCCCCCTTCCCTTGCCTCACCTGCAACCCCATCTCCACAGAAGCTCTTCCTCTGTGACCTTGGCCTCTTACCCACCGACCCAGCAGATCCAGATTACAAGGGGAAGAGGAAGTCTCCACACACAGATGGGAGTGCCCCTCACACCCAGACACCCTCCCCCAGGCACAGTCAGACTGAGGCCCCCCACCCACAAGTCCCCCCGGAACCGGAAGAGCAAGACCCCACCACCGCCACGCAGCTTCAAGGCAAAGTCTCCGTCCTCCATCCCCCAGGCCACCACTTCAGAGGTTCCCCCACCCACAGATACACCATCCCCAAAATGCTGAGGCACTTCCCCCCTACCACTTGCTCCTCCAGCCCCGGTCAGACGGTTAGTGCCACTGATGTGGGGACCGTGTCCCCCCCCTGTGTCCTGCCGACCTCACCAGCACCCCATTCCGCTCACATGGATTTAGGCACTGCAATGGAGTCCACGACCACCCCGTCTGACTTGGGCACTGCAGTGGGGACCCAATCCACATGCCCACTGAAGTTGTGCCGGCACCCACCCCATCGGACATGTGCCCCACAGTTGTGACTGCACCCACCACTTCAGTCAGCTCCACTGCAGTTGCAAGTGGCTCTCCTGCATCCACCACCCCTTCACTGTCTCCTTCTGCTGTGCCCTGATCCTGTCCCTGCGGTGCCTGGCTTGCCCCCATGTATGCCCCTCCGAGGTGATGTTCCCTGTCCTTTCCAGTGCAGGCAAGCAGCGTGTGACAGTTGCCACTCAAGTTCACTCCTTGTCATTTGATAATGGACTGGCCATTGGCCTTTTGTTTGAACGGACGTTTACATTTTCATATGCTGAATAAAGCTTTTTTCTTTATCCTTGTGAACTTGATTTAGCTGTACATTAGGTTGATGATGTTTAGCATGCCCTTGCACCTGTAATGCTCGGTTTCCAATGTTGAATACTGAGGTGTTGATGTGAGGTACTCCATGTGGTCCATGAGATATGTATCCTACTCTGGTTGGTACCCATGTCATCCTTTCCTTTGCCGCTAACTGGGTGTGTCATGATCAACAATTTGTGGACATCTCTGTGAACATTTCATTTGCATGGTCACATCTGTGGCTTGCATCCATGCACATATGATGTGCTTCCCATTGTCCAATTTGTCTATTTCCCTGACTTTGGGCACAGCTCCACTGGACCTACAGGTGTGGGCATCATTGGTATAGGAGCAACTGGGTCGTCTGTGCAACTTGCTGTACATATGTGTAGAGTATGTGCAGATGACTTAGGGAGACTCACGTACCCAGGCTGTTGTGACCAGAGCCTTTATTGTGTGGTAACTGATGGCTGACTGACCAAGTGCTCTGCTGACATGAGTGAGACGTGTTGAGACTATGTTTGGCACAGCTGGACTTCCACAGGAGTTAGGCCCCCTCAGGCTATGTCACGGATGTGTTGTTCCGTGACATAGCCTGGGCCAATGGTGTGTGTTGTGTGAGCATGTGTGTGTGTGTCCACATTCCTTTTCATACACAGGCAGTGTTCCCTTGATATGTTCCTGTTGTTTATGCTTGTTGAGTGGTACTGTGTTCATCCCATAACTTTGCCATGGGCTACCAGATGTGTGGGTGCATGACACACTACTATTAATTGGTGTTTCATCATTGGGATTTTTCAGTTCTGAGTTGTGGTGATGTTGTCAGATGCAGATGGGACACAGTCAGGGGTCCCCAAGGCACTTGTTCGTTCGCAATATCATGTAGTTGTCCCTAGGTGATACCTTTCAGTGATTGAGCCATGTGTATGTGTGTGTGACTGCTCCCACTTGTCCGGTTCAGGGCTGCAATGTTTACAGGTGTCAGCATGTGTGCCTTGTGGTGTTCCTTGGCTTCTGCATTGTCCTGGGACTGTTGGAGGTATTCTGAAGGTTACGTGAGCTTTGATATCATGGCCAGGTACCGCATACTGTGCAGTATGTCTGTCATTCACCAGGGTTGTGAACTGTCCTTGTGTGATGAGTCTGTCCACCTTAGTTCCTCCCAACATTCCTGTGTTTGTCATGAGTGCATGTGCAATGTCACCTGTCCATGTGGGCTTCACAGATGCACATTGTTGCAGTTCAGGGTGTGTGGTGTTGAGGGTGGACTGATGTAAATGTTTGCATGGATGGGCCTCTAGCTCCCTGCTGAGTGATTTGTGTTTGTGTAGGTGTGATGTACGTTTGTGGCACAGGACACATGTCTGGTTTTCACAGTTTGTAAGACATCTACCTTTGTCATCACAGTGGAGGTGTCATGCATGCTTGTGTCACCCCAATGTCTGGTCCCTGGGGGTAGTGCTGTTGTGTGTCAGTCTCTTGCTGTGTTAGTTTGTGTTCATTCCAGCTTGTGTCCCATGTGTCTGTTGTGCTCCCTCTCATCTCACAATGCCTGATTGCCCACTAAGCGTGTCCCAGTGATGGTTTAATTTTGTATGGCACTGTGTCCACATCTGTGTCACTGTGGTTCAGCCCCCCTCATGTGTTGTGTAGTAGCCTGGGGATATTGAGACACACACACACACATGTTGTGTCAGATGTGCAGTGTGAGGTTGCCTGTTTGTGTTTGTGCATCTTCATCAGTGCATTGGTATTGCTGTTGTGGGCCATTGTCTGAATGCTGTTTCTGTGATTTTCCCTGCTGTCCCTGTGAGTCATATCACATCATTCTGCACATTCATCCTGGTTGTTAGGTGCCATTGCTGGCATGGAATGGGAGTTTGTGACCTGACACCTACAGTCTACACAGGTTGTTTTGATTAGTGTGTCTATTTTTGAGATGTGTGTATGCTGTGTGATGGTCACTTCTGCTCTTGTGTCATTTTACACTGTATGCATTGTCAGCCCCCATCTGTGGTGCTTGTCTGCACATGGCAGAGAGTATGTTAGGGTGTCACAGCATTGTTAGCCTCACCACATCTCTGTGGGTATGGGACAAAACCACTAGTTTGCCCCAAAAGTGTTTCATGTGTTGGGAGCAGGAATCATACATGCTATTTGGCATTTGCAGCTTTGACCATGATGACAATTACCTTTTGGTCACTGTGATGAGGGGGAGTTTCACCACAATGCTTCAGTTTGGAACCCCACACTTAACTTTTGTTCTACACAGTGAGGGGGTGTTATTTTTACATTGACACAGTGCTATAGTGATGCTTGCCTTGTGTAGGCCACACTCATTTGTTGGTCACACATGTGCTGTTAGTTACATTGTATGTTCGAAGTCATAATCACTGTTGTGGGCATTTGTCAAAGACTACACACTGTTGTCATGATGTTAGGGGGGATGTATTTTGCTGACACACCTAATGTTGGAGTATGATGGATGTGTGGCGCATCACCCATCCTATGGGTGGGGGTGGCAGGGGTGATGGGCAACATAAGCCCTATGAGTGGGGGTTTGCAGTAGTGCTGAGCAACATATGCCCTATGAATGGGGGTGGCAGGGGTAATGGGCAACAGGTCCCCTATGAGTGGGGGTGGCAGGGGTGATGTGCAACATAAGCCCTATGGGTGGGGGTGGCAGGGGTGATGGGCAACAGGTCCCCTATGAGTGGGGGTGACAGGGGTGATGGGCAACATAAGCCCTCTGAGTGGGGGTGGCAAGGGTGATGGGCAACAGGTCTCCTATGAGTGGGGTGGCAGGGGTGATGGGCAACATAAGCCCTATGAGTAGGGGTGGCAGGGGTGATGGGCAACAGGTCCCCTATGGGTGGGGGTGGCAGGGGTTATGGGCAACATAAGCCCTATGAGTGGGGGTGGCATTAGTGATGGGCAACAGGTCCCCTATGGGTGGGGGTGGCAGGGGTGATGGGCAACAGGTCCCCTATGAGTGGGGGTGGCAGGGGTGATGGGCAACATAAGCCCTATGAGTGGGGGTGGCATTAGTGATGGGCAACATATCCCCTATGGGTGGGGGTGGCAGGGGTGATGGGCAACAGGTCCTCTATGAGTGGGTGTGGCAGAGGCGATGGGCAACATAAGCCCTATGAGTGGGGGTGGCAGGGGTGATGGGCAACAGGTCCCCTATGAGTGTGGGTGGCATTAGTGATGGTCAACATGAGCCCTAGGGGTGGGGGTGGTAGTGGTGCTGGCCATGCAACCCCTAAGGTGGCCTGTTGTTAGTGGCCAGGATGTGGATCCCCTGTGTGTGTGTGCTATTTTGCGGGTACGTGTCGTTTGTTTGTGTGGTAGGTGTCTGACTTACCATCTGCGCCGTCCACGTCTGTTTCTGATCCGGTCATAGATGCTTGTTGCTCCGTCTCGTACCAGTTGCAAGCTGGTCCGTCTCGTAGCCGTGGATTGAGTTGTGGCGTGAATCATAGCTGATATGCTTCTTTTCCGGATGCTGTGACATGCCGTACGTGGCGACCCGTCCGGCGTGTAGGAAGTACGCATCATACTTGTCAGGACGGAAACAGCTATTGATACTACTTCCGGGCGACTCGGTTCGGCGTTAGGTGTTACGGCTCGGACGGAGAATGGAGCTTGAATCACAGCCTACATGTTGGTCGGGTTTTTGGCAGCTATGCGCATCGTACTTCATCAACAGGACGGACCGGCTACGGGTACGTGTCGGTCGCAAGGTAAGGCTACGGACCGGAATCGACCCCTATGTATGCATTATTTGTTGAAATTGTTTTTAGATTCATTGAATATTTTCAAGCGATTTCTGTGTTTTTTTACATTTAGGGCCAGATGTACAAAGCATTTTCCAGGTCGCAAAAGGCCTGATTCGCAGAATTGGATCAAAAAGGGAGCCCAGAGATGAGGTGGAAGTTCTCAACATTTGAAGGGTCAAAGTTGATTTTCTAAGCAGAGGGTTGATGTGTGTAGCTTTGAGGCAGTGCTGAACAATAAAACTTCGATGAAAGAAGTGTCACGATCAGGTCAGATTTCAATGAGTCTGGTGAAAGGACATACTATAATGCACTAATACGAATTAGAAATCCAGTTGGTCTACGACCCGTACGCAACCCACTGAGCAGTACTGTGTAGGATGTGTTTTCTGGTCACAACCAGTCCCACTAGTTGAATTTAGGGACATAGTGTAACTTCAAACCCTGTTTCATAAATGAATAACACACTCAAAATTGCACTAGGAAACATGGGTTGTACTTTAACCCTTTGCATATGTCAGACGGCCCCTGGCTGTCTGACGTCACAGTGGGCATGGGCGTGTGCGTCGGCCGGATGGGAGCCGTCCGATCTGCACACACGTGGAATTTTCCCGCACCGCGGGAAAATTCTGCACGCGTTCAAGGGGTTAAAATATTTATGTCTAGTTTACAAAATATGAACAGTAACCATACAGAATGAGAAAATAAATGTAGCAATGCATGACATGGCCAGCAAAAACAATTTGAACATTCCTAACATGATTAGCAAGATCCTAGCATCCTAACACCATATAGCTGCTTCTAAGCACTATGCTAAATTTTAGCAGGCGCAATAAACAGCAAGCCAATATATTAAGTTTTGTTTTAAGATGAATTGCACTACATACCTTCTCTTTGTCAAAATTGCTGTTTATCTATTCTCTTTCCCAGCTTTTGCCTGGGAATAACAATCAGTGCAAGGCTGAAGGCTGCTTCTCTGCACTGCTCCCAGAGATGCCTCTCACTGAGGTTGGTTGAACCTTTCTGACAGCTCATTCCTCCGATTTCCCTGAGACCGCAGAGACTCATCTATTTCATCCGCAGGAAGACCTTGTTATTTACTGAAAACCGCCTTGAAAAAGCCCAAGGCCAATGGGCCACTAGGGCGAAACACGTGTCGGCTTGTTGCTTTTCCTCTCACAATTTATACCTGTTTTGTCTGCCAGAAATAAAAACAACACAAGTAATTTCATTCTGAGCAATGCTCTTGATGTTGATTATCCACTGACGTGGACCAATTAAGAAGGCATCACCCTCCACCGTTTCCTAACCTTACCTTTTCAATGGCTCTTGGGTGTAGCCATTTACGAGGATTGTGCCACATATAAAATTGGGCCCTAACAACTGTAGCGCCGTAAGTCCAGAACTTTCCACCCATACAGCTTCTCATAAGTTTTGTTTTAAGATGAATTGCACTACATACCTTCTCTTTGTCAAAATTGCTGTTTATCTATTCTCTTTCCCAGCTTTTGCCTGGGAATAACAATCAGTGCAAGGCTGAAGGCTGCTTCTCTGCACTGCTCCCAGAGATGCCTCTCACTGAGGTTGGTTGTTGCTGCAAACCGACATGACCTCTGGCATCATAGACCTAGCACAAAGTCCCTCCTATCTATGGCCAGCTACCTGGGATTTTATGGTATTCGATTGCTGATTCAATCTCATATTTATAAATGAAAAATACGCACAGACAATAACGCATCAATGAGATGAAATAAATATGGCGATAAATGTGTCATCCCAATTTACATATAAATAATATGCCCCTATAACTAAGACAATAAAATCATGTCAGCTTCCACAGTTAAGTGTCCATGATTTTATAGCAACAGCCATAAAAAAACAATAAAAATATGTCAGCCTATATAGAAGGCAAACATGATACCAGCACTTCTGCTCGTGTCTTAAACCTCACACTCTCTACTAAAGGGATAAAAGAATTTGCAAGCAGGCATATAATGAAAAAAGAAGAGGTCTAAAAGGAACTTTTCACAGTGTTAGTGAGATCCATCTAATGTGGAAGAAATGCTTGAGCAAGTACTTTGGCCAGAAAAGGAGGGTCTGAATCATTAGGATATAAGAAGAGCCTTTTATCTGAGGCAGGGTATCTAATGAGATGAGAGAAGAAGGGAGTTATACCTTAATTCTACTGAATTTATTAGGTACATCAAGTTGCTCTCTGCGTTAGTTTTTTAACATAAAAGAATGAGGTTAACGTTTTCATCAGGGCCAGAAGTAGTGGAGTTGTTCATATAAGGGTTCATGTTTTCAAACAGTTTCTTAGATTGAAAGTGGGTAAAAGTCCCTGCTCAGAAAGGTCCTATTGTTTGGCATATTGCATCCTCCCAGTCCACTATCCTTAGGATAGATAATCATCAGTAGTCCCAAAACGTAACAACCTGTTTGCCAGGAGTAATGTGACTGAGCTCTACAGTGATTTGCATCCTCATTGTGCAGAACAGCAGGCTCTACAAGCAACCTTTGCTGGAATGTTTAGAAGCCAACAGGTACCATAAAGACAGTGAACAGGGATAATAAACTAGGGGGCTCATTACAAAATTGACAGATGAGATACTCCATCACAAATGTAATGGATATCCTGAAAACAGGTAGACCTGTGCACACGTAACCTGTGCTTACAGCATAAATGCAACAAGTCTACAGTATAGACAACCAAAATCGCAACAACAACAGTAGTCCAATGTGACGTTTTTTTCTTGATTTAATGTAGATCCGATGCCCAGCCAACATGTGTTTCGTCAGGGTGTGAAACCAAACAACAACTTTATCGGGGCAGCCATCTGCCCCTAGCCGCTGGCACTGCCTTCTTTTTTCAAAATTGCATTTGCAGAAAAATGTTCATCTCATGTTCCTCTTGTCAAGTTTTCAAAACGTAATTTAATTCCTTACATTCTCTGTGCATTCTCATTAAGATACTAAAGGTCTCCATGCAAGAAAAAGGCCATTTTTCATATTTCTGATGCTCATGTCGGGCCATCCGAACCTCATTCCAAGAACACGACTAAAGGCAAATTCTTCCATCGCAGTTTATTAAAATCCAATGCATTTCGGGCCTCTAGGGGCCCTTCGTCAGGGACAACTGAAAATAACATTTACACACATTACTATATCTTCACAGAATATCAAATACACCTATAATATATCATGCTTGAAGTTGCGTTATTTACTTAGTCTAAATAATTAATTTGAAAAAAATGCATGTTTTTCCTGATCCTGACCCCGCTCTTAGATAGTAACATAAGTGACTACCTGCTATTCAATAACGGATTATCTTACTATTTACCCCAGTTTCTTGCACTCCCCATCTACTCATTCCCTTACTCTCCAACCTTTTAATCATCCTCATCTTATAACTCACAACACATTCCCTCGTTTAAGCTTCCCCTTACACCCAACTTCGAATAAAAACAAGCATTTGCAATGCAATAGGTCTCGCATTTACGGAAGTTTGAGCTATTGGCATTGTAAATGACAATGCCTTTTATTTATGTTTTGGTTTTTAAAACATAAAATAAAAGGTATTGTCATTTACAATGCCAATAGCTTCCTCGCGTAAATGCGAGACCTGTTGCATTTTCAATGCTTGTTAGATGAGCTTCAAAGACTTTTGAATGGAAGCATAAAAAAAAAAAACTCTCATAACTGTACGCACAAATATGTCCTTTTTCTCACCAGACACATGGCATGCATGATTAGAAGCGAGACCTAAAAATACGTGGTGGTTCTTGGTTTACAGGGTAGCCTTCAGTGGCGTAAACAAAGTCCCCGCAGCCCTCGCGGTACGGGTGTGGCGGACGGGGGGGGGAAGGTCTCGGCAAAAGTGATAGGCTGTGGGCCCAGGGGAGGGAGGGAGGGCCCTGTACTTTGCAGGGACCCCTCCAGTCTTGTTACGCCACTAGTGCCTTGCAGTAAAAAACATATTTTAAAAACTCCAATATGGTGGGACTCGACCCCAGTGCAATAAGCTCTGCCCAAATGGCAGTTCTTTGTGATATATATTCGGATGCAGCTGGAGCTGAAGATCGCAAAATCTAATGTTAAGGAGCTAATGTCAAGAAAAGGGCTTAGAGGTTTTTAAGGGTGTATCCTCCAACTAAAAACCAAATCGCATAAAGACATTGCGGTGCTATCAGCCACGTTTTAAATTATTTTATCCCGGTGTCTTATTTTGCTGTTCCTTTCGCTGCACCATTTTGCACTAAAGTTAAACGGGGTACTTCAGTCCTTTTGTCACCGAGTGGTAAACAGGTGAATTGATGCTTTCTCTGGTGCCTGGACCTTGCTTTTCAGTCTTAGTGCCCAGTTTCGCGATAGCTCCAACTACACCATGGGCACGGCTTTTGACGTGAGGGTCTGACTGCAGGGGATATGTGCGTGCTTGCCATCGGCATCAAACCTTCTTTGCTGGAAGCTGGGCCCACTCCTGTTCGCATTTGCAACTAACTATGGAAGATTATACCTATTTTGCCAAGCCCCTGTGTGCGTGAACCGGACTAGAATCGTTCTCTGTTGATCTAGTGGCTAAGTGGACTAATGCGTCCACTGTTGGGGCCTGTGTGTCGGCCTCATGGTCACAGGTTGAAATCCCGTGAACTTGCGCTTTACAAATGCACATGTTATAGACATGCACCTAGACACCCTCGACTTTGAGATCTGCTGTGATTTGCAGATCACAAGTTTGACCCTACCATGGGAAATGAGTTATTGCGAGCCACGCACCCACTCCGAAGGCCTTACACATCAGCGTGTGGTTTGGCCGAACGTGTTCAAGACCAGAGTCTGCAGCTGTGTGTTTCTTCTTCTGGCGGACGGTCTGCTCGGCAGTCTGACCTCCCCTGGTGCTGTGAGCAGAGTAAACACTGCCCTCTCTCAGCACACCCTCGGACTCCTAGGGGCCGCGGCTTCGTGTGCGACCATCGCTGATGCTCATCCCAGCCTACACCAGGCGGGATCCGGCCGTTTGTCTTTCAGCAGCAAATGGGCGACTGCTGCCCTCGCCCTGAGCTCAGGTCACACGGGGCGCCCTTTGCTGCCTGGCAACTCGTCTCCTACTGCTACATGTGTGCATCCTACTGCCCACCATCCCGGCAACACCGCACTCAGCTCTGCCACCCACACTGAGTACAGCGCGACCCCACAAACTCGGACTGCAGCGTTATCGCGTCATTTCCTCCTTCGGTGTACGTCTTTGTGTTTCTTCATCGTTCCTACGCGAATGTATGTTTTTCATTCAATAAACAGAAACACAGCTACCCTTCTAACCACACACAGCCGAAAACAGACTGACTCACGCGAACTCGCAGGGAGGCATGCACTTAAACACACGGACGCACAATGTACACAGGCCCACACTCACATGCACACAGAGTCTCACCCACCCTCACATACACATTGTATACATACATGATGTATGCATACATACATACCTACATGCATGCATTCACCGATATAGCGAATTTAGTTGATTATGTTAAGTAGTCTCGGCGTAGATAATGAAAGAGAGACAAAGGGGTGAAAATATTATGAGCGCCCTCATTGAATATACCCTGATTCCTCTCTTCTCTAGCATCACAACGGACCTGCGCCAGAGCAAATGTTCAGGGTAGAGGCATGGCTTTCAATTATATTTGTTTAATTACTTATGTGATAAAAAAAAAGATTGCGCGATGTTCTACCATCACCAATACTCATGATGCATTTTTTTTGTCTTTCAGTACGAAGTAGCAATATTTGAGCGTTGCAACCATTATCTAATTTCATTGAAATCACCTAAAGCAGGGTATTTTTTAACATTTATGGTCCGTAACTCGCATCGGGTTGGCTGCATAGCTGTGCGTGGAAATGTTCACTCTGCGCGTGGGCCTCCTTTGTCCCCGTTTAGATTTTATATTCTCTGAAGATGTGCTTTCAGGTGTGCACAGTGACCCCAGCCCCCTCTCCCAAGTAACACCGGAGGTGCACTTTATGACGCTAGGAGTGCATACTTCATTCCACGATTCCGTTTTAAAAATGCAGAAAACACTGAATATAAATACAACTTAAATCTGCGAATTACACAGAGATAATAAAAACTGTAGGTGACGCGGTCATCGATGTTGTAGGCTGTGAATACAAATGAATGCAAAAAGCATGACGTGTGTGAATGTATCTAAGACCAGTGTAAGCTGCTGGGAACGGCGTCTGACCATCGACAACTGGGCTCTGCCTCACTGACGTTTTTGTGTCAGAAGGCATAGGGGTGTGAATAATGTATACGTTCCTTGCTGTAGATAAAATTGCAAACATGTGAGATCAGCTCAAGCAGGACACAGGACAAAAATAAGCATTATTTATACCACATTTGTATGTAGCAAAAACTACACTTTCGTGTTACGCGGAAATTTAGGACAATAAAACGGTCTCAGCCTGATGAGATGGACCCTGGGATGTGTGCACTCAGACTGGTAAAGAAAAGAGGCCGAAATAGGCCAGTCACAGACAATAGACACACATACATTGGAGACCACATGGAAACCAGAGGCGTCCTACTGGGCAACACAAGCTGCAAGCGGCCCACGTGCAGCTGATTAATATTTTACTGATGTATAGAATAATTAAAATATAGGGTTCGAGCCTCCGATTCGGTTCAATATCCTGTGATTCCGGAAAAATCACGTAACTGTGTAAATAGAGTGCATGTAAGATGACACAATTCCTTCCGGTCGAGTTCGCCTTATATATATATATATATATATATATATATCCCTTAATGTCAGACAAGCTGTTTGAAAAGCAATGCAAGTGATGTTCAAGGCTGGCGCCTTTACATGCCGGTGCACCACATATTTGCACCCGGCTGATACAAAAGGTTGCCGTTTAAAAACGAAGTATATAGTAATCGAACATTTCAATGGGATAAAAGGGCTAGGGCCCGCCCTCTCTCACCTGTATCTCTTATTGTCCACGGGCACAATGTCCATCGCTATGTAGTATTGTTGGTGTGGATCCAGACCGGAAATCTTCACTCTCAGTCTCATGGCAGGAAACATCCGTCTGGAAACAGAGAAATAATTTTATTAGCAAACTGCAGAGTAGGGAAGGGATAAGGGACTGGGCTCAGAGAGCTGCATGCGCACATCAGCTGTGTCTGTTAAGAGCGGCAAACAGGCCTCAGGGCGCTACCCTGAGTGAGCACTGAGCATGCTTCAGAGCGTTGTCCACAGAGAGCTTTAAACACACCTCAGAATATGGGCTGTGTTTATTTATTTGTGCCTTTTTATATAGCGCGGACATTACCCACCAAAGACACAAGCTCTTCTTGTAGAGCAGGGAAGGGCAGCAGTAGAAAACAAGCTTTCGCCACGCGGCCGCGGCCGCGAAAGTGAAAGTGATCGCGATTGCGATCGCCGCGAAAGTGAAAGTGATCGCGATTGCTTGCGATCGCGTGCTGCGGAGGAAAGACACATGGCGCTGCGCGCGTGCACGTTCACGTGCACTGAAGCTTTAGGCCACGGCAGCACTTTGAAAATCCCAACTATAAAATGTCTCTCCGAGCCAGCGCAAGCGCTGGGGCTCAGCGAGACCTAACAACCTTTCCTTCTTGAAAACGAACTTTGCTCAGTTTACATCAGCGTGATTAATCGTACCTGCTAGGAAGCAAACGTCATCTTATCCCTTTTTCGAGTTAGCACCCATCAAGAAAAACATTAACAAGGAGAAATTTGAACGAAGCTTTATGCAAGACGGAACATCGTCATTCACGCAGCAAGTTGGTTTGGTGTCAGCAAAACCTGAAAATGATTGCACTAATCACATGGGTTAAAAGACACGTTTCGAAGTTTGCTTAAGTCTTTTTAGCTTGAAGTTTTACTGAATATGTTTGACAATTGATTTTTTATGTGGAAATGCACTATGGGAAATGGAGTATTGTCAGGATAAACCCGCGAGTTTTTTTCGAGTGACACAGGTGTTAATCATGTGGAAATGAAGGGGAGGGTTTCTTGAGAGGAGGGGTCAGAGTTAGTTTAAAGTTCAGAGGGTGAAAGGGAAGCGAGAAATTATACCCGAGTTTGAGATAAGATGACGTTTGCTTCCTAGCAGGTATGATTAATCACGCTGATGTAAACTGAGCAAAGTTCGTTTTCAAGAAGGAAAGGTTGTTTTTATTCGAAGTTGGGTGTAAGGGGAAGCTTAAACGAGGGAATGTGTTGTGAGTTATAAGATGAGGATGATTAAAAGGCTGGAGAGTAAGGGAATGAGTAGATGGGGAGTGCAAGAAACCGTGGTAAATAGTAAGATAATCCGTTATTGAATAGCAGGTAGTCACTTATGTTACTATCTAAGAGCGGGGTCAGGATCAGGAAAAACATGCATTTTTTTCAAATTAATTATTTAGACTAAGTGAATAACGCAACTTCAAGCATGATATATTATAGGTGTATTTGATATTCTGTGAAGATATAGTAATGTGTGTAAATGTTATTTTCAGTTGTCCCTGACGAAGGGCCCCTAGAGGCCCGAAATGCATTGGATTTTAATAAACTGCGATGGAAGAATTTGCCTTTAGTCGTGTTCTTGGAATGAGGTTCGGATGGCCCGACATGAGCATCAGAAATATGAAAAATGGCCTTTTTCTTGCATGGAGACCTTTAGTATCTTAATGAGAATGCACAGAGAATGTAAGGAATTAAATTACGTTTTGAAAACTTGACAAGAGGAACATCAGATGAACATTTTTCTGCAAATGCAATTTTGAAAAAAGAAGGCAGTGCCAGCGGCTAGGGGCAGATGGCTGCCCCGATAAAGTTGTTGTTTGGTTTCACACGTGCTGTTTGGGCTGGGCGCGACGCCGCTGATAAAGCACGCAATGGTTTAAAAAGCTACAATTATAAAATTGGAGAAATGGGTCGAAAATTAGGTGTGCAACTCGTCCACATATGATGATTCTACAAGTAATGCCCTTTTTCGAGTTAGCACCCATCAAGAAAAACATTAACAAGGAGAAATTTGAACAAAGCTTCATGCAAGACAGAACATCGTCATTCACGCAGCAAGTTGGTTTGGTGTCAGCAAAACCTGAAAATGATTGCACTAATCACATGGGTTAAAAGACATGTTTCGAAGTTTGCTTAAGTCTTTTTAGCTTGAAGTTTTACTGAATATGTTTGACAATTGATTTTTTATGTGGAAATGCACTATGGGAAATGGAGTATTGTCAGGATAAACCCGCAAGTTTTTTTCGAGTGACACAGGTGTTAATCATGTGGAAATGAGGGGGAGGGTTTCTTGAGAGGAGGGGTCAGAGTTAGTTTAAAGTTCAGAGGGTGAAAGGGAAGCGAGAAATTATACCCGAGTTTGAGATAAGATGACGTTTGCTTCCTAGCAGGTACGATTAATCACGCTGATGTAAACTGAGCAAAGTTCGTTTTCAAGAAGGAAAGGTTGTTTTTATTCGAAGTTGGGTGGTTGGGTGTAAGGGGAAGCTTAAACGAGGGAATGTGTTGTGAGTTATAAGATGAGGATGATTAAAAGGTTGGAGAGTAAGGGAATGAGTAGATGGGGAGTGCAAGAAACCGGGGTAAATAGTAAGATAATCCGTTATTGAATAGCAGGTAGTCACTTATGTTACTATCTAAGAGCGGGGTCAGGATCAGGAAAAACATGCATTTTTTTCAAATTAATTATTTAGACTAAGTGAATAACGCAACTTCAAGCATGATATATTATAGGTGTATTTGATATTCTGTGAAGATATAGTAATGTGTGTAAATGTTATTTTCAGTTGTCCCTGACGAAGGGCCCCTAGAGGCCCGAAATGCATTGGATTTTAATAAACTGCGATGGAAGAATTTGCCTTTAGTCGTGTTCTTGGAATGAGGTTCGGATGGCCCGACATGAGCATCAGAAATATGAAAAATGGCCTTTTTCTTGCATGGAGACCTTTAGTATCTTAATGAGAATGCACAGAGAATGTAAGGAATTAAATTACGTTTTGAAAACTTGACAAGAGGAACATGAGATGAACATTTTTCTGCAAATGCAATTTTGAAAAAAGAAGGCAGTGCCAGCGGCTAGGGGCAGATGGCTGCCCCGATAAAGTTGTTGTTTGGTTTCACACGTGCTGTTTGGGCTGGGCGCGACGCAGCTGATAAAGCACGCAATGGTTTAAAAAGCTACAATTATAAAATTGGAGAAATGGGTCGAAAATTAGGTGTGCAACTCATCCACATATGATGATTCGTCAGGGTGTGAACCCACGACTTCTTCAGGGCTACAAGGATGTACAATGACATTGTATCATACATTGTTACATATTATCCAAAACACTAAAAACAAACATTGGCGAAGACTGTGAATGAAGTGAAACTGCACCCTAAGTGACAAAACCACAACCTTAGAACTGATAAGACATATGAACTTTCAAGAAATCATGATCACCAAGGTACCCGTATGGTGTGGGTGTGTTCAAGATAACATAATTCTAGTATTCAGCTATTCTATACAAAGTCTATTTAAACGCAATTACACGGTGTTAGAAATGGGAATTCTGGTTGGCTTGGGCTTGCGCCAAAGCCAGGCAGAAACCACCACTCTAAGTCAGGGATGGGGAGTTACACGCCAAAGATAACCCCTGCTCACCCCCTTGGTAGCTTGGCACGAGCAGTCAGGCTTATCCCGGAGGCAATGTGTAAAGCGTTTGCGCGCGCACACAGCAACAACACCCAAGGCCCACCACAAAGGAAACTCCACACAAGGTTATATATAAAAAATAGCCTTTGTATTATAATACACATATTAGATGATAATCACATAATTTACACTGTGCCAACTGGCACTGGGCAGAATTTTACAGGGGACTATTTACACAAGACAGGGCCACATGGGCCACTGTCAGAATTAGCACAAATCACTAATTGTAAATGTAGAACATATACTAACTGTAACACAAATTATCACTGTAGAGCACAACCAGTAACTACTGGCGCAATATGACCTCAGCATTATCACAATAGAATCAGGTATAAAACCTATCCTGTACACATCACAGGAGCATAAACACATTATGCAATTTCTCATAAGTCTAACGCATTAGACCTTACCTCCTAAGTATAATTACACTAGGGGCGTATATCACACAGGGAAGAATAATCTCTCTAACATAAACCTAAACAGGTAAAACAACCTCCTATGCAGAAATCATATCTAGAGGTATAAAACACAGGGTGCGCAAAACATACTACACACAGTACATTCCCTAACACCATAAGTATTAACACAGGGCGCGCACAACATGCTACACACAGTACATTTCCTAACACCATAAGCATTAACCCAGGGTGCGCAAAACATACTACACACAGTACATTTCCTAACACCATAACATTAAATCCCAATAGTACTTCAATCACATTAGGGTCCAGGTTGCGCTAGAACCTAAACGTAGCAGCTGCCCACTACTTGCTGGGCAGCTGGGGACAAGAACAGGGCCTAAACGCTGCAGCTGGCACTAAGTGCTGCGCAGCTGGGGAAGTCAAATGAGGCATGGGCTCTCAATGGCCCTTGAAATAATGTCAAAACGTTGGAGCCACCTAGGCTCTAAAACAACATGTCCCCCAGTACTGTGGAGCCACACGGGGCTCCTGAAATTACTATGTGCCAAACGTTGGAGCCATCTAGGCTCTAAGAACAACTTGAGCAAGCCTGGGCCCCTCTGGGCCCGTCTAAAACAATTATGGCCATCGTGGGAGCCACACGGGGCTCTGAGCAATATGTCACCGTTGGTGCATACTGGCACTTCAAACAAAGCATGCCCTCGAGGTGCAGCTGCCCTCTGTGAGCGGGGCAGCTAGGAGAAATGCGGCTATGGGGCTTGGGCATCTCTGTGCCCTCACATTGGGGCCCCAAGGGCTCGAAAAACACACATGGCAAATGTTGGAGCGGTCCATCATTAAAGCAAAGTCGCGGGGTGGGCACCCGCACACTCGTCAAAAGAAATGCGAGCAAAGACGCAGGGTGGGTACCTGCGCACTGTAAACAAAATCAGCAGGGCGGGCACCAGCAAGATAAAGCGAAGTTGCGGGGTGGGCACCCGCGCACTATAATAAAAATAAGCGGCCATGCGGGATGGGCTCCCGCCTCTCTCCCCTCCAGCAGGGGGAAGTTTGCAGCGCCGCGCGGCGGTGCCCTCGTGCTCCTTTTCCTGGGGGGGAGGGAGAATCAAATCACAGAATTGCGCTCACAGGGCGCAAAAAGGCAGCATCAAGCCTTGGCAGAGTAAAAGGACCAGCAAAAAGGTCCAAAAGGCCCTGAAGGCATCCAGGGGGCAAGGTAGGGCCAGGGGCCAGCACACAGGGCCCTCCAGCAGGGAGGTAGCCCCCATGGCGGTCCCTCCTGGGCCCCACCAGCAGCAAGCCCCCCTCTGTCAGGATCCAAAGGAGAAGATTTTACAGGGGGTCACAGCCCCTTTTTATACACAGGTTTCCTTTGTCTCAAGGTGCAGGGAAGGGGCGAACCAGATGCAACTGGTTCCTGAGCACTTTGTTTTGCTCAGCCCCTCTCCCTATTCACAGAACAGGGCAGGGTCAGCAGTCGCACCACAGGGGGTGGAGCCAGCATTGTGTGGGGAAAGCCCAGCCCTATTCAGGTCCCAGGTGTACTCCTCCCTGCCATCAACATGCAGCTCTCTCCATTCACCACCGGGGCAGACCCATCCTGACTCCTGGAGCCAGACACACCAGCCAATCGCAAGCCAGACAGTCACTGTACATTTATTATACAGATAGGCCAGCTTCTAGAAGTGGCACTTCTACACGAGACACCGTAAAGCCGCACACATCATTGCGCAGCATTCACTCTCACGAGTTCGCACATACCAAACTCGACCCTGCACTCCTCTCACATCAGGACTTAACACGGTCACTCAGATCCCCCATGCATTCCTACGGGAGGGCAGGTCAGTCTCACTAAACATACACAGAGCGCACGCACTTTCCACTGGGACACAGTGTGAAAGCGCCTAGAGGCCTAAAACCACTAGTACAACATAGGAAAAAGGCTAAGATAATGCAAAAAGTTCTAGGGGTGAACTGGCCAGAAGGGCCAAGTCCAACACACGGGTATATGGAATATATATGCCGCCATATGTAAATCCAACGTGAATGAATGATCAGTACAAGGTTGAATACTAAGGTTGCCTGTATTATTGTCATATGAATCAAAGCGACTTAACTGGATCAGTCAACCGTTATGTTACGTATCGTAAATGGACAAAGGATAGTCCAAGAGCAAAGGAGAAGCAAAGAAAGAGAAGTAAAGAAATTGAGGGAAAAGAACAAGGGGTGTTAAAGTTGTGTCTAAATGTGTTCGATGAGAAAAGTGCACTATTCACTAGAAAAAATTCCTTACCTATTGAACTGACGGACTGAGAGGAGTAATATGTAATTACAAAAACGTGTGATAGCCTAGTAAGCAAACGACCTAGCTGTAACTTTAAATTAGTGCAAACTATAAGTAAATTGGGGTCTCGAGGCTCATCTCCCTTACAGGAGAGGCACTACATTGAGAACCATCTTGAGTCCCACTGTCCCCAAAGTTGCAGGGATTAATGACTGGCTCACTAAATGCACAATTTGCTTTCATAAATGTGGGAGCTGTGGGGTGTGTAAGATGGGCTGCACATGACACCAAAGGATTCCGCAGCCCGGATGGGAGGGAATACCAGATTAAGCAAAACATTAATTGCATGATGCGGTTTGTTGTCTATTTCATTTTGTGCACATGCCGTAAACAGTACATATGTAGCACCATTCGGATGCTTAAAGATCGCATCAGTGAACATGCACGGGCACTCAAGCAAAGTGACATCAGATACCCCATGGCTACTCATGCGAGAAGCTGTAGTGAACAAGGACCATATAAACAGTTCACATTCTTTGGAATAGAACAGATCCTACCTCATCACAGGGGCGGGGATATGGAATTGACTTTACGCCGTGCAGAAGCAACCTGAATATGCATCTGAAAGCGGTTGAGCTAGGTCTCAACACAGACCATGAGCTACAATTCTTTCTAGGTGACTAGACATTGGATTTCACTCCTAGTGTAATGCGGCGCATGTACGAGTAGACAATATTGCAGATTTTTGTCTAGCCATTCTTAATATCCACCGTGCACCCCACTACATACGCTACATACAGATGCACTTTGACGTATACAGGAATCCTACGTTGACCTTCTGGGATGATGGGTGTATTTATCCACTGCGCCCAGCTGTCTTACATGACTGTATAATCTGATGTTACCTTATGTTATGCATGTATTGTCTATATACTTTTTCAGATCTGTTGCGAACTTAAGGACTATGTACTTTTGATCATGAGTGTAATATATGAGTCAGGTATCATGATACTAGCAGAATCTCATCAATATTATTACATCGTTGTGTGTACTCTTGTGCCCTGACTCTTTCTACTACTCTTTTGTATCTCTGTACACACACCTCCCCCGAGGTTCTGAATCCATATGGTAGCGCAGTTACAATCAGCTAGCTGCTACCTCACCACAGAGACTTCCGCTCAATTTTTATATGACGGGTCCACATTCACCCGTCAGACGCGCCATCATTTTCTGAATCTGCATTGTTATGAACATACTTCCCCTTCAAGCATCCAGTTTTAAGATACACTTAGTCTAGATCAGTCTCGGTACCAATGTACTACAGACACCTTATGCTCTACCTTTGTGTTCCACTCTTCACACATTATGTGCGCGCTTTCCGTACACTCACTTCCGGGTTGCCATCCGGAAAGTGAGTTGTCGGTGCAGCTTTTGGGATAGTAGTACAAATAGGCGGTTCAGTTGCGAACAGCACTTCCGGTTTTTATCGCAGGTCAAGGGATTCCACAGCGTACTCGCTCTACTCGGCTCACACGCCTTCCAAGGTATTTATCCCCTCCCTTTTACTTTGCCTAATACGCACGTCACTGGAGTGCATTGGTTACTTTACTGACTTTTAGACGCGTAGCGGTTGCCATCATTTTCTATCTTTTGCGTGTACTTTCTCGAGTGCCGCTTTTTTTCAGAGGTTTATTTTGACCTGTAGTGGCTTGGGTTACTTGCCCTCATTAGGCGTCCGTACTTCCATACCGCTACGTATTTTCGGCGTCATGCATGCGTGATCGCCAACACTTGTTTTGCAGTAGCGCTACTACTAATACACCCACTCATATCTACCTTTAAGTTGCTTCCACGGTTTTTACCGATTAGAGTGGCAACAGTCCCTTTTGGAGTAACAGTCTCAAGAGGGCTGAAGTAATGCTTTGCGCTACTAGCATATTGGTTGTGTACATTTTCTGGCATATACGTCCTCTCTCCGTCCTGACACGGACTGTTCCGACCTTTTTCCACAATGTTTGTTTTTAGTATTTGGGATAATATGTAACAATGTTTGATACAATGCCATTGTACATCCTTGTAGCCTTGAAGAAGTCGTGGGTTCACACCCTGACGAAACACGTGTTGGCTGGGCATCGGATCTACATTAAATCAAGGAAAAAACATCACATTGGACTACTGTTGTTGTTGCAATTTTGGTTGTCTATACTATAGACTTGCTGCATTTATGCTGTAAACACAGATTACGTGTGCACATGCCACCTGTTTTCAATTAATCATAGACTGTTGTCTTCCTTGGGGGTTCAGGGTTCTCCCCCCACCTGTGGCACCGTTTGTAACTTACTATTGCTTCATACGTACGTACACACGAGTAGGCACCATCGCATACCGCATTACTACAAACCCTTCTTTGTATCTTATCGTAATGGATATCCGGTCCCCCATATTATTTTACAAGTTCCATAAGATATAATGGAATTGTAATTTGGCGGACGGGATATCCGTCATGTATGTGATGGAGTAACCCTGTCCACCAAGTTCATTATCAGGCCCTAAGTCTTTCCCAGGTTCACACGTAGTTGTTTTTCTTTTCATGTCAGATAAACAATAAAGTGGCAGATGTGCCTCCTCAAATGTTTCTACCAACTCAACCCTTTATTTTAGACTTATCAACTTTAATTTTACTGGGCCTATGCCCAACACACCAGCAATAAACGAAACAGCAGTGTACTAAGTATACAAAAGAACACACTACACAGTCCTTCTAGCCCCCATACAACACAATCCAGATAGGGCAGGAGATGGCCACTGTGGTTCTCCTACAGCACACCCCACCTTCAATTATCTCAGAGATACTGCATGCCAGGAAATGAACAAACAAAATATCCAATACAGCCCCAGTTCAGTTTGATAAGACTTCCAGCCACAGCCTTCAAGCAATGTAATCCTCTGGCATAAAAAGTTATCAAAATATACTTGCTGCAAACAGTAACACTTGCAAAAATGTATCACTGAAGATGCTGCTTAACAAGACAAATTAGACTGGTCTACATTTTGATCCCCAAATCTAAGGCTGGAAGATACATGGAATCCATCTGCACAGCAATGCCATATTAAAAGAAGAAATGCTGATTATGAGACATATCAGAATTAAAACATGAGCTGTGTTCTGGGACCCCCTGATGTAAAGTCCTTAAGGTCCGACTCAAACTTATGTAGGCTCCTACTCCATCTTAGTCCATGCAGGCCACCATTGTCCTTAAATTTGACAATGGAAGCCGCTATATTCACTGGCATATATAATGTAATAATGAAAAAAAGGTTTGTTGCTGTTTCCACGGTGTCCCTGATCCCTTTATGGGATGGTTAGTAACCCAAAAGCAATACCTCTATGTCAATTACACATTGAATAGTGTCTTGCGTGCTACATTTACTTGTTTTTCACAACCATCACTGGTGCATTGAGCCAAGTTTACCCGTGTCACCCGAGGGTGGGAAAGAACACGCTGTAGAGTAACTTACACAACACACCAGGGCCAGCCAGTGCCTTAAGAAAGAGTGAAAAATTCACTGTCTGATGCACCCAATCTACCAATTCACCTGAGGTGCTGTCTGAGCAGACCTAATATTCATTGTGGGCCCCACTTGCCCCTCAACATTTGTATTGTATCACTAAGGCCCTCTTTAAAAGTAGCTCAGTAATTCTGAAAGAAAGTTGTAACAGGAGTTATTGGCCGCATCACAATGAGTAGGTCTATGGGAATACTATTGTTCCCTAGCGATTCACCCATAGATTTCACCTGCTGCAAGCAAGCAAAATCTCAGGGTGAAATACTGGAGAAAACATGCAGGAATTACCATGGTTCATCTAATTTCCACAAGTTTGTCCTCAGACATTATAATACCCCTTATTCCTCCTCTCCCAAAATCAATGGGATCCCTGGTAGTTTCAGAACAGGGCAATAACAGATTTTTTTCCAGGCCACTCCTAATTTGTGCCAATATATTCCAATTTAGCTTCCTTTAAAGGATAGATATTTATTATACAAGAGGATATTTCTAAAGTATCCCTTTGGATTTTTTTTGTTGGTTTTAGAAATTTTATTTTTGAAATTGACAGTGGAAAATGCATATTATATTTGTACTGTGTGTATTGTGTTACCCATTTCATTAGGATTCCCTTCATTTCTACGGCAGGGGCTTTTCCATTGACAATGGAGTGAACAAGTTTATAATATGGAGATATTGTTCTTGATTTAGGGTTTGGCAGACAGTACTTCATCCATCAGGATGGTCGAGGAGATTATCTCCAGCACCTTGATGGACTATTGTCTGCCAAATTTAAAAATGACCTCTGGCCCAGTGATTATCTCTGTACATTGAAGGATGCTGCTGTCACAGCAGTTCCTTTCTATGTAAAAAAAGTTTGGTAGATGTCTGTCCACCAAATTTTCCCAATGTTTTGTTTTTCAGAAGCAAACTCCCAAAGCAGGAACTTGTTTCTGAAAAACTAAAAACGAATGACTCCTAAGCCCTAAGAGTTTTCTCCCGAGGTGTAAAGTTAATTTTAATTTTTTCTATCTTTCACTACCAGTTTTTTCCTGGTGTTGTTGGGCAGCAAAATAAGACATTACACCGTCCACCTCAAATAGGGTGAACGGTGCAATGTCCTTATTTCAATTAAGCCCCTACTCCATTGGAGTAAGCTTTCTGTCGAAGGAGCCAGTGAGAAATCCATGGATGGAAACCTTAATGTCTGCCAATCTCTAAATTAAGTGGGCAGACCGAGCGACAGGGTACTCTGCTAAGTTTGCGGCAATTAATACGTCTGCAAATTCTAAATCAGTCCTATTGTTACCTCACTGCTTGCGTCTGTCTGGTTTAGCTTAAGTAACAGCAGGTTTTGCCTAGACCAACCCATCATTCATTTGAAAACTTACCCAGAACTCTATAACATGTATCAAAAGGTACAGGTGGATGTTTAGGCCATCTCCCTTCATTTGTCTTTGTTGTTAGGTCTCATAGGAGACAGGGCATGTGCTGTTGCTTGCAAGGAATTTTGTTTATGTAAAGGGGTCTTTGAGCTCACCCATTGCTCACCATTAGTTGTGTCCATTTACATTCTTATTTTCTTGGTCAGAACGTTCCTGCGTCACCTCCTCCTTGTGTATTTGTCCATCACCCAGGAGCATGAGTGCACTACTGCTTTCTTTCCCAGTGTCTGTCCTTCCACTGCTCGTTGCCCCATGGTGGTGGCTTCTCAAAATTTTAATTGCAGCAGTGTGTGTGTGTTTGCAGGCTATGTTGTAGCCTGCCCTGTCATTGTTTTATTGTTGCTTGCTCCCATTGTTGCTGTGCCTCGTTCCTCCCCGTTGCTGTTCCCAATCCCTCCCCCGTTGCTTTGCCCCGTCCCTCCTCCGTTGTTGCTTTGCCCCGTCCCCTCCACCGTACTGTTGCGTTGCCCTGTCCTCTATATGCTCCCTTTCCTGTGTTATTGGTTTGCCCCATCACCCCACCCATTTCCATCCCATCAGAAACACAAGCATTGGCAAAGTCGCCTCCACAAGAGCTATTGGCTTTGTCAATGATTTTTTTACCCATGTTGCAGCACGGCTAAAAGTAAAGGGAAAAAAGCGCTACATTGTGGTCAGGGCTGACAGTGTCATTGCGCTTTCTTTCCTTCACTTTCAGCCATGTGTACATCTACTGCACTGCTATACAACATATCTAAACAGAAATACCCAATATCTCTCATGTATGCAAGACCTATTGGCTTTGCCAATGATTGTTCTCTCTCTAACAGGTGCCAGGCTCCTGTGCCTGCAGCAATGCCAGTGTGTTGTTCTTCCCTTCCGTGCTTGGCACACAGTCCCAAAAGCCATCCTCGCCGAGGAGCCCAGAAGAGAAGCAGCTCCAGCCACTGCTGCCAGAGGGCAGCGTTTAACAGATGATCACGGAGGGGCCACTCTTGGTGACCAAGCAACAAAAATCCTCACCCATCTGTCCACAGCACCCCCGGGGTACACCCCCGCCATTAACTACTCAGATATAAAAGATGTGCAGCCGGCCTACACTCCTCCCAAGCTACAGAAATATCAGACGCAGAAAGACAGACTTTTCAGCGGGCAGTTGCCTCCAGGCCAGTCTACTGATATACATTGTAATTGTATTTATATAGCGATTAAGGGCATCAGGAAATGCAAGGAACACGGATGGGAAAAGAAAACAGTGCGTAGAACACCAACACCACGAACACTCATCAACACAACAGAGGTACCACAGGGAACTAACTCTAGGTGTAACACAGGACCGTGAATAATAAAGACGCAAAACAAGAAGAACGGTGTACACATTACAGAATTCAGAATTTATCACAGACACAGTGACAGGGACGGTCTCAGGTGCACACTCACAATCTTAACTCAATTAAACAAGCATTGCCAACAAGGCAGTAGCCAGAAAATGTAAATAGCTCCCACTTTAAACTGGTCTTATGCCACCGAGCAAGGGAAGCAGGTGAACCCTTCCTAGAACAGCTTCCTTGTCTCTTTCATCCATGCATCTGTCCATTCATTCCTTCACCCTTCCATCCACCTGGTGATATTTACAATTTCATCTTTACATTCTGTCATCCGTTCATTCTTTCATCCATCATTCAATCGTTTCCCCATCCATCCATCCATCCATCCATCCATCCATCCATCCATCCATCCATCCATCCATCCATCCATCCATCCATCCATCCATCCATCCATCCATCCATCCATCCATCTATCCCTCCATCCATTCATCCATACATACATCCATTCATACAGCTTATCTGCTGTCCATCCATCAATCCACCCATCCATCTTCTCTGCCACTGATTGATCCATCTACTCTAACATCATTCCACTTCTCCATCCATCCTCTCTGCCATCCACCCATCCACTCAGCCATTCATCTACCCATCTATCCCTACACCCAGCCATCCATCCATTCTGCCATCCGTCCATCCATCTATCATCCACTCTGCCGTCCATTCAACCACCCACTCTACCATCCATCTACTCTGGCATTTATCCAACAATGCATCTACTCTGCCATCCAACCATCCATTCATCAACTCTGCCATTCACCCATCCACTCTGCCATCCATCCATCATCCAATTCTGCCACCCATTCACTCATACTACACCCACTCATCCCATCCTTTCATTTATCCACTTATCCATTATTTTACTCTACCATCCTTTCGCCTATCCAGCCACCTCTTCATTCACATCCATCCAACCATCCATCCATCCAACCATCCATCCATTCATTGACTCTGCCTTTTCACTTGTCAATCCACTTATCCTCCCATCCCTTTACTCTAATATACTTTCACCTGTCCATACACCTATCTATTCACTCATCCACCCATCCCTACTCCTCTTTCACCTGTGCATCCACCTATCCATTCACGCACTCATCCATCCACCCACCCCTTTACTTTGCCATCCTTCGACCTGTCCATTCATCAATAATCCTTTCAATTACACTTTCATTCACATATTCAGCCACCCACTCATTCATCCATACTTCCTTCTTTTCACCCTTACTTCCAATGTTCCTTCTTTCTTTCCCTGTTCTATTTACCCAACTATCGTTTTGTCTTTGCTCCACTTGCTCTTCTATTGATGCTGAATTCCAGCGTTAATGATAAGGCTTTTATCTGCCGAGTTGCAGAGAGAAAAAGCCTATAAAGAATCCTGTAGGTGCTAAAGTGTGGGGTTCCTGATGTTCCTGATTGCTAAAGCCTGTGAGAGAGCTATTGGCTTTGTCAATGTTTTTTTGCCATGTCGTACAACAGTGAAGCTGCTGTGCACCATGGCTGAAATTTTAAAGAGAAAAAAACACAAAATGACAGGCCAGCACAGGTATTAAACCTGGAATTCTTGGCGTGGTTTTCCTCCTAATGTTTTGCCTTGAACCCTTCTGTCTTGATGACTTAATTTTAGCTGGCCGTCGGACTCTGTGCGCTTTACCACTGCCAACCAGTGCTAAAGGGTTTGTGCTCTCTCCTTTAAACATCGTAGAACAGGCTTATACCCAATTGGCATATTTAATTTATTTGTAAGTCCATAGAAAAGATGTACTACATGTACCCAGGGCCTTTAAATTAAATAGTACTAGTGGGCCTTCAGCATTGATTGTGCCACCACTAGATTAGCGCTATATACATCTCTCAGGGATGACATAGCAGCCTGTGTGTGCAGTTTTAAACTGCCATTTCGGCCTGGCAAAATAAACCTTTTGCCATGCTCAAACACTTCTATTTAATACATATGTCACCCCGAGGGTAGGCCCTGCCCAACACAGAGGGAAGGCTGCAGTGTATTTGAAAAGTAGGGCATATACTTTTAAGGTTTACATGTCCTGGTAGTGAAAGACTTTTAATTTTGTTTTTACTAACACCAGGACTACTTCTCTCATAGAAGTTGCATTAGTGCATTTAATAAGCACTCTAACTTCAAAATGGGAACAGGTAACCAGTTCATGTTTGGTGTCTTTTGAACTGTAGTGAAATATCCTCTATTATGGTAAAGTCAGATTTTAAAATACAATTTTGAAATTGCCCCTTGTAGAAAGTTGGCATTTTCCTGCCTTAGCCAGTTGGTGCCTGCAGCCTGTCGCTGGGTCACGTGACTGGGTGTAGCTGACAGTGGGCTTTCCTAGACAGCCGCACACAATAGAGACCTTAGGTGTGCCTGGATGTGCCATCACTGGCAGGATGGGAGGGTGGAGCTTGGTACAGCCCTACTTACACTTGAATTGGCTGTGTCCTGCCTGCACACAAAGGGCTACATACCCCCTATAGTTAGTCTCGAGCTAGGGCAGGGGAGGCAGGACACCTGTGTACTTCAAAGGAAATTCTCTAGAAGCTTCTCACACTTGAAAAGAGGCACCTGGTATAAACATTGGACCTCAGACATCAACTCTCCAGTATACGTCTGGACCTGTGGAGACTCTGCCAGTAAGGACTGCCGTGCCACTGAAAGGACTTCTCTGTCTACCTATGCTATCTACCTACTTGAAATATGGGCAATGTCAAGAACATAATATTAGGGTAGACAGTCAGTTAAATATCGAGACCACACAAGCATCATGCAGCCCATATTTACTTTAAAACAAGGTATAGGACTTGGATGTGCAATCGTGACATACATGATACAACACACAGATACACACTACATACTTGGATGGGTGAAGAACACGTGAGAATAAACCCATGCTGCATTACAGTGCATTACTCTTCACTTCACCTAATCCGAGTCTGCCCTTGGATTACCAATTTACCAGGGTAGGATGAGGTGGCATATGATGAAGCATGTCACATTAGATGAGTGAGCCCCACTCATCCAATTCTTGGAATTGCCCACATTTTGAATAGGTAGATAGCATAGGTAGACAGAGAAGTTCTCAGAGTACGTACTAACAAAACATAATTATATCTATCTCAGTGACCACCGCGTCACTGTGTGTTGTGATGTATTACTAGAGGCAGACGCGGGATCTACTCTAGCCTCTTTCTCTCTCCAAGTGTTAATGCTACTGAAAGGACTGCCACTCTACTGGACAGCTGCCTTGCAGGATTATACCCCACTGTCTTGTTAGCCTGCTGCACTCCTGCCTGATACATAGGGATTAGACCTGCATCTGAACCCAAGACTCCAATAGTAACTCTGCTGGCCTCCTGTTTAGAGTCACAGGGACATACAGGAGCCCAACCACCTGAACCAGCATCCAGATCCAGTTGGAGAAAGCCCCTGTCCTCCAGGTGGTGTTTCTCAGGTCCTGTACCTTTGGTGTGGGCTCAGCGGAGCTTAATCAAAGTTTTTGGTGTCTTTGAGACCTCAAACGGGCCCATTGACGCCACAACCTTGTCGCTCGCACTAACCGCCAATGCGAAGTTCCGTCAAACTGACTCTTCACTCTACAGCATTGACTGCTCCCGGGGAGCGTAATCATGAAGCACCGGCCCGACTGTTTGTGCTGACAACAGAATCTTTGAGCTACAGTGATGACTGTCTGCTTTAACAGACCTGCTCTTTGTGCTACATCGATGACCATCCATGACACTTCCCTGCTCTACGCGGCCCCCTCCACCACGAACAAACTCTTTGCTCTTGACTGAGAACGTAACTTTTCAGTGAGACTAATCTAGTCCTTTTATTCGCCCCACACTCTACTGCTGTCTACCTGAACTTCTGACTTTTTCCCGGTCTCGCACGACCAGATAGCCTCAAGTGTTGCTTTGGGCTTTTTAGAGCTATTTACACTTAAATCTTTAAAACTGTTCCACTGATTGCATTTTTGTCATTTTCTTCTTGATTTGTTTACTCAATTTTGCTCTATCTTTCTAAATTGGTGTGGGCTTTTTCTTGTGTTGTATTTTCTCTTTATTACTGTTTGAAGTGCTGCATAAATACTTTACACATTTGCCTCTAGTTTAAGCCTGACTGCTCTGTGCCAAGCTACCAGAGGGTCAAGTACAGGTCAATTTGGGGTTTGCTTGTGCCTCACCCTAACAAGGATCGTGGGTGCTGCTTGATAGGGTTTCACCCCCCTCAACCAGTAACACAATTTCTCACAACCCTCATAGCATTTTTTTAAATTTCATCCATACTGCACAGCAGCCACACTGCTCTATAACATGGTTACATGATTCCAATTTTTTAAGATTTTATTAAAGGTTTAGATCTACAACGAGATCAACAGTAATTTTATGTTCATGATTCAAAATTGAGTACATTTTTAAAAAAACATTAAACAAATGAAAACATTTTGCAACACATCAATTCATTTACTGGACAGTATAACATCTGGGTTGCTGCTCTAGCTGGCTTAATACCATATTTCGTGAAAATAGGTGTAGGAGAGTAGGGTCTGCTATCCTATGGTCACCCCAAATTTTTGCTTTTTGCTTCACTGGTTTTTGACATATTGAGGCTGTGGGCCTGCCAATCAGACCCCCAGCCTGCTGTTCTCTCTACTAAATTAAAACTATGCACCCTAGGTGCATAACCAATTGGAAGTGGATCACCCTGTCAGCCCCTGTACCAGTGTACACTAGGTACCCAGGGCATTGGTGTACCCAAGGCCTGCCAGGGGCTGAAGCATGTATTATGCCACCCCAGGCTTGGCCTAACAAATCTGACACAACTGGCTGATCACTCAGCTGGGGTAAGTTGGTGTAACCACCTCTTACTTAGGTGTAGTATACCTATACCTAACCTTAAATGGGACACCTGGTAACCTATAAGTCACTCCTATGGCAGGCCTTCACAATCCTGAGGGCAGAGTGCTTGGTTCCATGTGAGATGGTGCTCTGGCATGAGCTGAGCCTGTCTGCAGTGGTCGGAACAACTTCCTTCTACTGTTTCCAGATATCGTCATACCATATACTCTTAAGTGCATTATGAACCTCGCGGTTAAATGCTATCTTTGGTTTGGCTTTATCAAAACATGTCGAGTAAGGTGTCATACGAATTGGAATACTAACCCCTCGCCAATTCTGGCGACGGGGTTAGCATTCCACCCTTCTAGAGGGACACGACATGTACAGTACCTGAAACCCGGGTAAAATCCGACATAGCCTCAGCTCCACAAAATGGATGCTGCCACCACAGACACAAGTCTGCCCTCCTGCTGCTGGGAGTCCTTCCAGCTTGGGAGGTGTGGACAAAGGGTTTCCTGCCAGGGGAGGTGCATGCACCACCCCAGACAGGATTTTGTGTATTGGTCAGGTAGGGCTTGAAAGAAACCAGACATGCCTGGGGCTCACAAGGAGCCCCGGTGCATATGCCAGTTCAAACCGGTCCTGGGGCACACCAGTCCCGGGCCTGGGGCGAGCTGGACAAAGGATTGGGGGTGTAACCACCCCCCTTCCTGGTCCCACCCTTAGGGAGGGACCTAGCAGGTAGTCCGGCCCCTAGAATCCGCTTAAAGGTAGGAGCTGTGTCCTAAGACTTCAGACATCCTGGAATCAACTTGAAACTAAGAAGAAGACGGGAACTTCGACGCTCTGCCGCACAGAGGACTGAAGCCAATCTCCCCTGTGGTCAGGGAGTGACCACCTTGCTAACGCAAGCACCATCCAGTGAATCAACATCTGCTTTGCCGCCGCCTCCCGCCGGAGCCCGAGCCCAGAGACTGACAAGACCTGGACCTCCAGACCTCTCACCGCCTGATCCACAGTCCCTGAAAAGAGGAGACCCGTGGAGGCACCGAGACACGTGGAGCCAGCCATCTTGAAACGACCACAACAAGCTGACAAGTGCAACAACCGAGGCTCCCTCCAAGTTGTGCTTTGGGATCTGAGAAGCCCAACCCTTGAGCAGCATCTGCACCAAAGGTGAGCCCTCCAGCATCTCCACGATCTGCGTGGGGCCCTTCTGCATTTTGCCACTCGACGCGCCTAACCGGTTGCTGGCCCGCTGGCTAGTGGCCATCTTGGCGACGAACTTTACAAAATACACCGCTGGTCTGGTTGCTCCAGACTGGCCCTTGCTCCCCTCCAAAGGAGCAGTTCCTCTGACCTTGCTGGTCAGAACCAACAGCTTATTTCAACTCCTACAACAATTGCTTTTGCCAAGGCTTGTTTGCTTCGATCAAGTTGCCGACACCGCCGACAGCGAGAGCCTGCGTGGGACAGCTCGTGACTCAACTCCTGGACGTCGTCGACCTTCAGGGACCACGTGGCTGCAGAGACAAGCTACACCTTCCTTCCTGTTTGCACCCGACATCGCCTGGTACCTACCTGGTGCCACGCTGGTCACTGGCTAGTGACTGTGAACACTGTCCCCTCTGCTTACAGGTCTTCAACATCTCTGATCCACCCTTGGATCCACCGCATCTCTTCCGGGGCGACCGCCTGCAGCATCTTTATCTACAGGCCCCATTGAACAGATAGAAGAAACCCGACGCACTTCGACGCCTATGCACCCGCTTCCTGTGGGTGAGGTAAAGCTGGCACTCCGGTGCCCAAGTGTAGAGAACCATCTCTAGTGTCTGTGTTTCCAATCTTAAGTTCCTAGGTCATCCGGAAGATTCCTTTTGCAGTAACTTTGTACTTTTTACGCACCCATTGAAACCTATGGGAGCTCGCGTGTGACTATTTGCTCTGCACACGCAACCCGTGGACCTCCTGGTCACTAACTGAAGTTAGCTCCTTGTAGGCCCAGCGATTCTAGAGGCCCTAGGCCTTTTCCCTTTTCTATTCGTGGTTCTTATACCACTATTTTAGTATATGGTTTGAGCGGCCACCAGGGCCTATCCATATAAAGTGCAACTTCTGTGTATTCTACTGTAATCTTGTTTGACGATTTGTGCTCCTGTGCTCATAAAGAGACTAGGGGTTACTTTGAGAAATAGATACATATATATTTTGAATATATATCTGTGTGGTGTCCTTTCATTGGTATAAAAGGGGGTTGCATTTGGTAAAACAGCCTGCTTAACACGCTTCACGAGTTTAGCCTCAAAGACTGCTTAGCCTACGCTACCACTAGGGCAGCTAGTCCAAAGAGGTTGACTTACAACCACACCATAAGGGTTGCTTGGCATGGTACAAGGTGATCACTTTAACTAGTGAACATCATATACCAGGCCAACTTCTCACATTGGTGGCAGCGGTGGGATTTGAGCTTGCTGTGTTTTACCATTGTAATCTCTTGGTTACCAATTGAAAGATCACATAGGTACCTGTAGGTACATATAAAACAAGATTAGATATACATAAGTTCTACTGAACTTAGTTGTTGTAGAGCAAAGGGAGTAGCACACCCTGACTACAACTACTAGATAGGTTTAGTAGGTAAACCCAAGTGTAGGTAGATTGCAACACATCCACCCACACTTAAGAGCAATGGCTGGGGCAGAGGGGTCCACTGTACCCATCTCTGTTGAGAGTGACCCCCAGAGGGCACCATTCATCTTTGCTACCCTTAATCAGAATGAGCTCAGGCATTTGGCAACTCTTAGAGGCCTTAAACAGCCCAAGAACCCTACCTCTGCAGAGCTCAGAGAACTCTTACAGAATGATGAAAATCAAAGAGAGCTCAAGAAAGCTTCCCAGTTAGCCCCCTTAGGGGCAGGAACAGGAGGCCCCCCTTCTGAAGATGCCACTGAGGTACCCCTTTCCAATAGCCATCCCTTAGATGAACACCATACTACAGAGGAGGAAAGTGAGGGGGATACAGATGTGAGTGAGGATGAAGGGAGAACTAGCCCAGTGCCAAGTGTTATACTTGGCCCAGCTAAACTAAGGCTATTGGGGACTGACAGTGGGTTTACCCCATTGGATCTCCCCAGTGGACTTAACACAGGGCTTGGGAGGCAAAGGAATGCTCAGGCGAATCCAATGCTTCTCATGGCTCTAGAGGCTCTCAAGGTCACTCCAGGAAAAGGATGACCACCCCTCAGAGGAGGGAACATGAGGCCAGAATGCAGGAAGCCCAGTTGAGGATCAGGAAGCAGGAGCTAGAAGTAGCCCTGATGGAAGAAAAACTGAACAAGGCTAGGCAACCTAGAGAGAGTGGGTCTATACCCACTGGTGGCAGCATTGTCCCTAAGGACAAAGATAGGGTCTTTGATAATAGGAACCTGTCTAAAGTTGTGCCCCCCTACAAAAGTGGGGATGACATCCACAAATGGATAACTGCTCTTGAGAGAGCCTGCAAAGTACAGCAGGTTCCTGAAGACCAGTCGGCAGCAATCCTCTGGCTCTCCTTTGAGGGAAGAGGCAGAGACAGACTCCTCACTGTTAGAGAAGAGGATGTCAGAAACTACAGAGTCCTGAAGAGTGTCCTAGTTGATGGGTTAGGCTTAACCACTGAACAGTACAGGTTAATGTTCAGAGACACCCAAAAGACACAGACTCAGGACTGGTCTGAATACATTGAATGTGCCACTAAGGCTTTGGAGGGTTGGTTGCTGGGAAGTAAGGTATCTGATTTTACAGGATTGTATAATTTGATGATGAGAGAACAGATTTTAAATAACTGTCAAAACCAGCAACTGCATCAACACTTGGTTGACTCTGATCTGACCTCTCCCCAAGAATTGGGAAAGAAGGCAGACAAATGGGTCAGAACCAGGGTTAAGCAAAAGAACCAGAACCAGGGCCAAGGGGGTGATCAGAAGAAAACAGACCAAAAGGGTGGAGATCAGAAACCTAAAGACCAGAAGTCTTCAACAGGGCCCCAAACTACTGCTAAGGAGGGTGGGTCCCAACAGTCCAAAAAGAAGAAAGAAGGTCAAAAGAAACCCTGGTGCAATCATTGCAAGAATACAACTCACTGGACTAGTGATTGCAAAAAGGGTGGAGCCCCCAACACTGTTGCCCCTAAGGCACCTGCTCCCAGTACTACTGTTAGCAGTGTTGGTCCCCAGACAAAGGGTGTAGTGGGAATCACTATGGGAACTGAAGGAGATTCTGACTTAGACAGAACCCTGACACAGGCAGTCTTGATCTGTGATGGGGACATTGATTTGTCCCTGACTGTGAGCCCCAGTAACCTGGGCAAGTACAGACAGACTCCTTTAATTAACGAAAAAGTGGCTCAGGCCTACAGGGACACATGTGCCAGTGTCACTATGGTGACACCAGGCTTTGTGGATCCTGGACAGTACATACCAGGTGAGAATTACCTGGTGACCAATGCCAGCAATGCCACTACTTCACATAGTGTGGCAGTTGTTAACTTCTCATGGGGAGGGGTAACTGGCCTCAAAAGGGTTGTGGTTAGTGCAGACCTCCCAGTAGAATGTTTGTTGGGCAATGACCTAGAGAGTTCTCTATGGTCAGAAGTGGAGTACAGGACTCATGCAGAGATGTTAGGTATATCATCACATGTCCTTGCTGTGACCAGGTCACAGGCCAAAAAGTGCCTCACTGAACCACAGGTCTTGGATCCTGGAACAATGGACCAAGCACCTACCAAGAAGAAGAACAGGAGGGTCAAGGCTGTGCCTTCCCCCCTGCCTCAGAGTGGTGATCAGCCTTCCCAGGAAGCTGATCTAGAGGACCCTGAAGGAACTGTCCCTGAAGAGCTTGAACCTGATCAGGTTGAGTTTCTGGGGACAGGGGGACCTTCAAGGGCTGACTTGAGGCAGGCTCAATTATCCTGTCCCTCTCTTGAACCCCTCAGACAGCTGGCTGCTGCTGAGGCTGCTGGGAATGCTCAAGGTACCCATAAAGTGTATTGGGATGAAGGGCTCCTTTATTCAGAGGCTAGAGACCCCAAGCCTGGTGCTACCAGGAGGTTGGTTATACCTCTGCAATTTAGGGGCTTCCTTCTTACCTTGGCCCATGATATTCCTTTAGCAGGACACTTAGGCCAGAATAAGACCTGGGACAGACTTGTCCCTCACTTTCACTGGCCTCACATGAATGAAGATACAAAGGAGTTTTGTCGCTCCTGTGTTACCTGCCAAGCCAGTGGCAAATCAGGTGGCACAACAAAGGCCCCCCTAATACCACTACCTGTGGTGGGGGTCCCCTTTGAAAGAGTGGGAATAGACATAGTGGGTCCCATGGATCCTCCCACTGCATCTGGGCACAGATTTATACTGGTGGTAGTGGATCATGCCACCAGGTATCCAGAGGCAATTCCCCTTAGGACCACTACAGCACCTGTTGTGGCCAGGGCCCTGCTGGGAGTATTCTCCAGAGTGGGGTTTCCTAAGGAGGTAGTATCTGACAGAGGTACCAACTTTATGTCAGGATACTTGACAGCTATGTGGAAGGAATGTGGTGTCAACTACAAGTTCACCACCCCTTATCACCCACAATGCAATGGGCTTGTTGAGAGATTCAACAAGACCCTAAAGGGTATGATCAAAGGATTACCTGAAAAGCTCAGGCGAAGATGGGACATCCCTTCTACCCTGCCTTCTGTTTGCTTACAGAGAGGTCCCACAAAAAGGAGTTGGCTACAGCCCCTATGAATTGTTGTTTGGGCACCCTGTAAGAGGCCCACTGTGTTTAGTGAAGGAAGGATGGGAGTTACCTCTCAAAAAGCCTAAACAAGACATAGTGGACTATGTACTTGGTCTCCGCTCCAGGATGGCTGAGTATATGGAGAAGGCATCCAAAAACCTTGAGGCAAGCCAGGCCTTACAGAAAGCTTGGCATGACCAAAAGGCTGTCTTGGTTGAGTTTCAGCCAGGACAGAAGGTATGGGTGTTGGAGCCAGTGGCCCCAGCAGCACTCCAAGACAAATGGTCTGGACCCCATACAATCCTGGAAAAGAAGGGAGAGGTCACCTACTTGGTAGACCTAGGAACTCCAAGGAGTCCCCACAGGGTACTCCATGTTAACAGGCTTAAAGCATATGTTGACAGGGCAGACATGGGCTTGCTCATGGCTACAGATGAGGGACAGGAGGAAGAGAGTGACCCTCTCCCAGACCTGTTGTCTCAGAACCCTGAAGATGGCTCAGTTGAAGGAGTGACCCTTGGAGGCAACCTCACTGCCCATCAGCAGACTGAATGTAGACAGGTTCTACAATCATTTTCACATATGTTTTCCTTGATACCTAGTCAAACTGACTGGTGTACCCATGTGGTGGACACTGGTGACAGTCTGCCTGTAAAGAACAAGCTTTACAGACAACCTGACCACGTCAGGGACTGTATAAAGGCTGAGGTACATAAAATGCTGGAATTAGGTGTCATTGAACCCTCAGAGAGCCCCTGGGCTAGCCCAGTGGTTCTGGTCCCCAAACCTCACACCAAAGATGGCAAGAGAGAGATGAGGTTCTGTGTGGACTACAGGGGTCTCAATGCTGTCACCAGGACAGATGCACACCCTATTCCAAGGGCAGATGAGCTCATAGACAAACTAGCTTCTGCAAAGTTTTTGAACACATTTGACTTAACAGCTGGCTATTGGCAAATCAGATTAGCTGAGGAGTCCAAGGCCAAAACAGCATTCTCAACCCCAGGTGGGCATTATCAGTTTGTGGTGATGCCCTTTGGTCTGAAGAATGCACCTGCCACCTTCCAAAGGCTGGTGAACCAAGTCCTTCCTGGGTTGGATGACTTTTGTGCAGCATATCTTGATGACATTGCTGTCTTTAGCTCCACCTGGGAGGATCACCTGATCCACCTGAAGAAGGCTCTTGAGGCTCTGCAAAGGGCAGGCCTCACTATCAAGGCTACTAAGTGCCAGATAGGGCAGAGTAAGGTTGTATATTTGGGCCACCTTGTAGGTGGAGGCCAAGTTCAACCACTGGAGAGTAAGATACAATCCATCAAGGACTGGTCCCCTCCAACCACCCAGACTCAAGTTCGAGCTTTCTTGGGCTTGACTGGGTACTACAGGAAGTTTGTTAAGAACTATGGGTCCATTGTGACTCCTCTTAATGATCTGACATCCAAGAAGATGCCCAAAAAGGTTCAGTGGACAGTAAGCTGTCAAAAGGCATTTGATGACCTGAAGGAGGCCATGTGCTCTGCACCTATCCTGAAAAGTCCTGACTACTCCAAAGAGTTTATTGTCCAAACAGATGCTTCTGAGTTGGGTGTGGGAGCTGTGCTGTCACAACTTAATGTAGATGGTCAAGACCAACCCATTGCTTTTATTAGCAGAAGGTTGACCCCCAGAGAGAAGAATTGGTCAGCTATTGAGAGGGAGGCCTTTGCTGTGGTGTGGGCCCTGAAGAAGCTGAGGCCATACTTGTTTGGCACTCACTTCAAGATTCAGACCGACCATAAGCCCCTCTTGTGGCTAAATCAGATGAAGGGTGAAAACCCCAAACTGCTTAGGTGGTCCATTTCCCTACAGGGTATGGACTTTACAGTGGAGCACCGGCCAGGTACTGACCATGGGAATGCAGATGGTCTCTCCAGGTACTTCCACTTAGGACATGAAGATGAGACTGGTCAAGGCTAGTTTAATGTCCCAGCGTTTAGGGGGGGGGGGGGGTTGTGTAGGAGAGTAGGGTCTGCTATCCTATGGTCACCCCAAATTTTTGCTTTTTGCTTCACTGGTTTTTGACATATTGAGGCTGTGGGCCTGCCAATCAGACCCCCAGCCTGCTGTTCTCTCTACTAAATTAAAACTATGCACCCTAGGTGCATAACCAATTGGAAGTGGATCACCCTGTCAGCCCCTGTACCAGTGTACACTAGGTACCCAGGGCATTGGTGTACCCAAGGCCTGCCAGGGGCTGAAGCATGTATTATGCCACCCCAGGCTTGGCCTAACAAATCTGACACAACTGGCTGATCACTCAGCTGGGGTAAGTTGGTGTAACCACCTCTTACTTAGGTGTAGTATACTTATACCTAACCTTAAATGGGACACCTGGTAACCTATAAGTCACTCCTATGGCAGGCCTTAACAATCCTGAAGGCAGAGTGCTTGGTTCCATGTGAGATGGTGCTCTGGCATGAGCTGAGCCTGTCTGCAGTGGTCGGAACAACTTCCTTCTACTGTTTCCAGATATCGTCATACCATATACTCTTAAGTGCATTATGAACCTCGCGGTTAAATGCTATCTTTGGTTTGGCTTTATCAAAACATGTCGAGTAAGGTGTCATACGAATTGGAATACTAACCCCTCGCCAATTCTGGCGACGGGGTTAGCATTCCACCCTTCTAGAGGGACACGACATGTAAAGTACCTGAAACCCGGGTAAAATCCGACATAGCCTCAGCTCCACAAAATGGATGCTGCCACCACAGACACAAGTCTGCCCTCCTGCTGCTGGGAGTCCTTCCAGCTTGGGAGGTGTGGACAAAGGGTTTCCTGCCAGGGGAGGTGCATGCACCACCCCAGACAGGATTTTGTGTATTGGTCAGGTAGGGCTTGAAAGAAACCAGACATGCCTGGGGCTCACAAGGAGCCCCGGTGCATATGCCAGTTCAAACCGGTCCTGGGGCACACCAGTCCCGGGCCTGGGGCGAGCTGGACAAAGGATTGGGGGTGTAACCACCCCCCTTCCTGGTCCCACCCTTAGGGAGGGACCTAGCAGGTAGTCCGGCCCCTAGAATCCGCTTAAAGGTAGGAGCTGTGTCCTAAGACTTCAGACATCCTGGAATCAACTTGAAACTAAGAAGAAGACGGGAACTTCGACGCTCTGCCGCACAGAGGACTGAAGCCAATCTCCCCTGTGGTCAGGGAGTGACCACCTTGCTAACGCAAGCACCATCCAGCGAATCAACGTCTGCTTTGCCGCCGCCTCCCGCCGGAGCCTGAGCCCAGAGACTGACAAGACCTGGACCTTCAGACCTCTCACCGCCCGATCCACAGTCCCTGAAAAGAGGAGACCCGTGGAGGCACCGAGACACGTGGAGCCAGCCATCTTGAAACGACGATGACAAGCTGACAAGTGCAACATCCGAGGCTCCCTCCAAGTTGTGCTTTGGGATCTGAGAAGCCCAAGCCTCGAGCAGCATCTGCGCCAAAGGTGAGCCCTCCAGCATCTCCACGATCTGCGTGGGGCCCTTCTGCATTTTGCCACTCGACGCGCCTAACCGGTTGCTGGCCCGCTGGCTAGTGGCCATCTTGGCGACGAACTTTACAAAATACACCGCTGGTCTGGTTGCTCCAGACTGGCCCTTGCTCCCCTCCAAAGGAGCAGTTCCTCTGACCTTGCTGGTCAGAACCAACAGCTTATTTCAACTCCTACAACAATTGCTTTTGCCAAGGCTTGTTTGCTTCGACAGCGAGAGCCTGCGTGGGACAGCTCTTGACTTGCCTCCTGGACGTCGTCAACCTTCAGGGACCACGTGGCTGCAGAGACAAGCTACACCTTCCTTCCTGTTTGCACCCGACATCGCCTGGTACCTACCTGGTGCCACGCTGGTCACTGGCTAGTGACTGTGAACACTGTCCCCTCTGCTTACAGGTCTTCAACATCTCCGATCCACCCTTGGATCCACCGCATCTCTTCCGGGGCGACCGCCTGCAGCATCTTTATCTACAGGCCCCATTGAACAGATAGAAGAAACCCGACGCACTTCGACCCCTATGCACCCGCTTCCTGTGGGTGAGGTAAAGCTGGCACTCCGGTGCCCAAGTGTAGAGAACCATCTCTAGTGTCTGTGTTTCCAATCTTAAGTTCCTAGGTCATCCGGAAGATTCCTTTTGCAGTAACTTTGTACTTTTTACGCACCCATTGAAACCTATGGGAGCTCGCGTGTGACTATTTGCTCTGCACACGCAACCCGTGGACCTCCTGGTCACTAACTGAAGTTAGCTCCTTGTAGGCCCAGCGATTCTAGAGGCCCTAGGCCTTTTCCCTTTTCTTTTTTTTTTTTTTTAAATGTTTTTATTGACTGCAAAACAAGGCATAATCATGAACATATCCGCTTGCCACCAACCTGGGGCCCGCCTTCTTTTAGCATGTCACAACCAACTGTACCGGCTATCCCACATCCCGGAGGTCGGGCATCGCCGTGAATGACTGAATTAATATCCCCTGCTTCTCGAGTGTCCCTCCATCGCGACGCTCTTGTACAGGGCAGGCCCCCTGCCGGTGGCCGGGTCTAGAGTGCTCCTCCCCCCAGAACGAAGGGCACAGTCTCGCATTTTTTGGCCATAAACTCCCAGCCCCCTTCCTCCCCCCACGATTCCCCCCAACTCCCCTAGCCCACCCATCCCAACTAAACAATTGAGGTCCTAAGTCAGTCGCAGCCCCATTCGTCTCCCGCACTCAGCCGCCTCTCATTCTCCTCATGCGTCCCCCATACCCTCACCGCTCCCGGAAGCCTCCTCTACTGTAGTCTCCGTATCAGGACCCCCTTCCGGGCTCCCCGCGCCAGTCTCCCGACCGCTCAGGTACTCCACGTACAATTCCCAGAAGTTTTTAGGCCGACTACGCGGTGGCAGCAACTCACTGAACCTCTCCGCTTGGGTGCAGCAGTATAGCACATCTCGCTTCCACTGCTCCACCGTGGGCACGGGGCCACGCATCCAGCTCATCGCAACTCGTCGCTTCGCAACAAGCATCCCCATATCCACCAGGCGTCGGGCCGCCTTCGGCACCACTCTGGAATGCCCCAATAACGCCACTGCCGGGTCCAGAGCCAGCGCCACCCCCGTAACCCCCACTATCTGTTGGAATACCGCTTCCCAGTAGCTGTATATGCCCGGGCAGTGCCACGCTAGGTGTAGGAAGTCCGCAGCCGGGTGTGTGCACCGTTCACATACAGGGTCGTCACGCAGTCCATATCTATGCAAGCGCTCTGGTGTGTAGTAGTACCTGTTGAGGAACTTGAAATGGACGAGCCGATGTCTGCCATGCAGAGAGATGCGTTTGATCCCTGTGCAGCAGTACGCCCACATAGCATCGTCAATTGTGATCCCTAAGTCCCTTTGCCAGTCCAGCCTGCTTTTTGCAAACTCGTGCACCCTATGAGATTGCGCCATTCGGTACAGCTTAGAGATCAGCCCGCGGGGGTTATCATTCTTAATTATGTATGTCAGTTCTGGAAACTCCGCCGGCTCCTCCATGTCACCCCCCAACAACTGTTTCCAGGCATGTCTAACTCTGTGATACTGAAAACGCTGCAGCTGCGTGCCCCCGATGCCCAAGGCCGCCACCGTCTCCCACGTCTTGACTTGGCCGTCAGCAAACATGTCGCCCACGGTATGTATACCCATCTCGCTAAGTGTTCGCTGCACTGCTTCCTCATTACAAGGGGCCAGCCACACCGCCCAAGCAATTGACATTGCCGGTGAATATAGCTGCGCCCCCGATTCGCGCTGCAGTATACAGTTCCAGGCATGCCTAGTGGAGTTCAAGGAATCTTATACCACTATTTTAGTATATGGTTTGAGCGGCCACCAGGGCCTATCCATATAAAGTGCAACTTCTGTGTATTCTACTGTAATCTTGTTTGACGATTTGTGCTCCTGTGCTCATAAAGAGACTAGGGGTTACTTTGAGAAATAAATACATATATATTTTGAATATATATCTGTGTGGTGTCCTTTCATTGGTATAAAAGGGGGTTGCATTTGGTAAAACAGCCTGCTTAACACGCTTCACGAGTTTAGCCTCAAAGACTGCTTAGCCTACGCTACCACTAGGGCAGCTAGTCCAAAAAGGTTGACTTACAACCACACCATAAGGGTTGCTTGGCATGGTACAAGGTGATCACTTTAACTAGTGAACATCATATACCAGGCCAACTTCTCACAATAGGTTTTAAAAAGATACATCGGGGGGTTTAAAGCAGGGCAAACAAATAAAATATGAACTAACATTTGCACAGCACCCTTACTTAAATTGCGCCACCCGTCATCCCATCTTATTCACCTCCAAGCATCTGTAACAGTGTTTAAAGGGAGAAAGTTCAGCCTAAACAATATCATACACTAAAATGTAAGTTCCAGCTTAGATAGGGATGCGGCTCCGAAACACCGTAAGATGGTATTATTGCATCGAGCCTCTTTTTTCACCCACAGAGCTGGATGTCATTTTCCATTGTGCTATTTTTCAGAAATGATTTAAAATAACCTTTAAGTTTGTAATAGCTCATATTTAGCAGATCTGCCGTATTTAAAGTAGTAAAGTGCTTAAATGTGAATAAAATATGTCATCAATGTACAATCCTCTCTCATGGGGTCAAAAAATTGTGGGCCTCATTTTCAAGTCCATTGCGCGGCCGGTGTGTAGGAGAATAGGATCTGCACTTATGTTGCCCCCACTTTTTTTCTGATGTATACACTGGTTTCTGGCTATAGTCAGGCTGGGTCCCTGCTACTCAGGGCCCCAATCTCTCTGTTCTCTCTAAACAACTGATTGGATACTGTGGTACCTTATGAGCCCCTAGTATATGGTACCCCAGGTACCAAGGGCATAGGCACTTCACAGGCCTACCAGGGGCTGAAGCATGTATTATGCCACCCCTGGGAAGCAGACTAAATCTGACACCACAGGCCTGCTACTGCAGCCTGGGTGAGGTAGTGTTAGCACTCCTCACTGAGGTATAGGTTCCTATATCTCACCATACACACACATATAAACCTATCAGTCACCCCTAAGGCAGGGCCTATCAATCATGAGGGAAGGGTGCTTGGTTTACAATGTGAGGGGGTGCCTCTGCCTGAGCAGGGCCCTTCTGCAGCTGGCAGGGCCTATTCCCTGTGGCTGTTTGTGGATGCCGTTAAACCATATACTCTTAAGTGCATTATAACCACCCGGTTAATGCTAACTTTGGAATGACTGCATCAAAACATGTCATGTTTGGTGTCAAACAACTTGGAATCATACCCCCACACCAGTAACTGGTGTGGGAGTATGGTCCCATCCTTCTAGAGGGGACGACATGTACCTACTGTGGTAACACGGTAGAAATCTGAAAGAGCCCTGGCATCACAAAATGGATGCCACCAGCACAGACACTGGGCTGCCCTCCTATTGCTGGCTGAAACTCGCAGTGGAGGAGGCCCAACAATAGGCATCCTGTCACAGGGAGGTGTCACCACCTTCCAGACAGGATTTAGTGTATTGGGGCTGGGTGGGTGCACTTCTAGAGTGCTTTGAAGTCCTGCACTGGGGGAGCAGTAGGCTCCTCTGTGCATATGCCAGCTCAAACCGGTTCAGGAGCTACCTGTCCCTGCTCTGGTGCGAAACTGGACAAAGGGAAGTGGGTGTAACCATCCACTACCCTGACCCTCCTAGAGGAGTGGTCATAGAGCTAGTCCCTCCCCTATCTTCAGTATAAGATAACTAACCTTGCCATTGCATAGTAGATAACCCTGGATGACGCTCTACATAGAAGAATCCTGGCCCTTCAACCTTCCACTACCTTTGGAAGACAGAAGAATCTCCCTTGGAGTCATGGAGTGACTCCTCTGCTTGGCAGGCACCAAAAACTTGAATCGACGGTTGCAAACTTTCCCTCTCCCGCCGGAGACCGAAGTCCCTGCAGCCCCACAAGTAGATTTCCTGACTTCTCGATGGCTATTGTGAGTCCCCAGCAGAGCTGAGGCGAGTGGACCCCACGAGTGATGAGGAACAGCAATACCCGGGCACCGTGCACTATTGTCAAGTGCAACCCTTTCACGACATTCTACGAACTTGTGCTTTGGACCACTTGTGGCCCAAGCTTCCAGCAGGTTTTGCAGTGAAAATCAGAGGCCTACCCTATTCCGAGTGACCGTGGGCTCCTGTGAAGCATTTCCTCAAGCAGCGCCTTTGCGATCCCTTGCCTGTTGGCTTGTGGGTCCCACGAAGATTTTCTTATCAACTTAAAGAGCTCTCCTGGTTGCTCCAGGCCTGCCCTCACTCACCCTTGCTGGGTGAGTCCCTCAGACCTTGCTGGTTTGCACCATCGACTTTCTTCACTCTACATGTGACTTGCTGTTGCCAAGGCTTGTTGACTCCAATCCGATTGCTGATACCGCCATCAGCTGCAGACGTTGTGGGACACTCTGAATCCAGCTGCTGGTCATCGTTGATCTCTCCTGGATCTCGTGAGCGAAGAGTCAAAACACCCTTGATCACCTGAAATCACCCGACATCCGTGGGCATCCATCTTCCTAGCCTCGGGTCACTGGCAAGTGACTGTGAACTCTGTCCCTTCAATTTTCAGGTCTTCTATATCTAGAATCCACCCTTGGATTCCACCGGACACTTCTTCAGTCGCCGCAAGCAGCAAGTCTTCTTTGGTCTCCATAGAAAACAGCGACGCTACCCGACACCAAAAGACACCTATGCACCCAGCTTCCCTGGGTGAGGTAACTCGTGCACTCCGGTGCCCTAGTGTGTGTTGGCCCTCGACTTACTTACCTTGTAAGTGGCTTGTTTGTAGACTTCCTCGAAGTACCCTAAAACTTTAAAAATCAAACCGCGACTTGCTCCATTATAATCAATAGGGAACCCGCGGCTGTGTTCACACACTGCATGCGTCTCCCGTGGGTCTGTTACTTACCTGCTTTCACTGCAGTAGTGAAGCCCCAGCGATTCTACAGGCCCTAGGCCTTGTCATTCTGCAAGTCGACTTTCCTAAACCTCTTTTTTAGTATATGGTCTGGTACGCCCCTAGGGCCCAGCCATATTTGTGCTTAACTTATTGTGAAACATTGATATTTGAATGTGTTCCTGGCTTCTAATCTCATAAAGAGATTAGTAGAGTGTGTCTAGAAATAAATACATATATATTTGATATATATACCTGTGTGGTGTCCTTTCATTTGGTAATTCAAGAGATTATAAGGTAAAACAAGCTGCTTTACATTCCTCTGAGACTTAGCCTGAAGGCTGCTCTCCACAGCTACCACTAGGACGGCTTTCTTTAAAAGGTTGTCTTAAACCTATCTACCATAAGAGTCAAATTGGACTGGTGCAAGATGGCCACTATAACTAGTGACCAGCATATGCCAGGCCAACTTCTCACACGGTGCGTCACTTTTTTTTTATGCGCCGGAGGTGCAATGGGCTTGCCCATATTTACTAGGCCACATAAAGCCACCCTGCAAGACTTTTCATAGCCTTATAAATATGTGCCCCTTTCACGCATTACTCTATATGAAAGGAGCGCTCCATGGATGTTGCTGTGGGTGTTCCCACGCAACATCCATGGAACCTGACACATTCCCAGATTTACAACATTTTGTAAAGCTGGGAATGCATCAGAAACCTTCACCTCCCCAGTGTAGGTGAAGGAGTGGCGCAACAAGGAGAAATACTTTTATATCTCCTTGTTTTTTAGGTCTCGCGAGCCAAAGGCTCGAAGAGACATTTTATATGTGGGATTTTCAAAGTGCTACCCACAGTCTTTTGGCTGGCCTAAACCTTGAGTGCATGATCACATGCACAGCTGTTCCTCTGCTCATTGCATTCCCCCCTCCCTTCTCACCCAGCCCTTTGATGCTCTGCTCGATTACTTTCACTTTTGACGCTTTGATGTTTGATCGTAAACGCGATCACTTCCGCTTGTTTTTGTTTGTCATAGCTTCTAATGTTCACTTCCATGTCCGTATTTTTTTTTTTATCAACGCTATCCCTTCTATCACAGTGGCATTTGCATTGCTATGTGCATACAACCTCTTTAACACAGGAGAAGTTATCACTTTAATGTTTGAAACAGGGGTGCTGCAGAGTGCCTGCTTTTATGCTTACCAAAGCTTCGCAAGTTCTCTTCCCCGCCCGTATTTTTTGGCGAAGCTGTCCTTTTTACCAGAGTGCCATTTTCATTGCTGGGTGCATACAACCTCATTCGCAAAGGATCTACGCGATCGTCACAGCGTCCACAGCGTCTCGTAGGAGCTAAATTATGCGACGTGGCTGCTGTGAGGGCAGACTCTGCTTCTGGGCCCACAGAAATTCCTGAGGCTTCAGAACTAACCCACCCACCTGCAGGAGCAGCATGCGCCTCCCCAGCCCTACTCCCCTACATTCTCATCCAGTGCTAGATAACAGCCTGCATTCCGTAAGTAATGTTGATAACTAATTTACTTTATATACAGTGCCTTCTTCCCGAGGCCCACAGCGTCGTCGTGCTATAAATTTCACTGGTGGTCTCAAAATTTACAAGATTTTGTGGTTTATGTCACACACATGAAGGATTTCCCCGGACAGGAAGCCAGATGTGCATTATTTCAGACCGTTACTAACTCAGCATTAAAGACTCCGACAGCTTTGGTGTAGTAGAGGTAAAAGAAAAGCCTGTAGGATAGCCCAGCGGCTTAATATGATTGCTACAGTGATTTGTGTGTGACATGCAGCTCATTGATCTGTTTTTTGTTGTACTGCTTCATTTCACATTCTTTCACAGGTTGTTAATCAACACATCGAATTGGGTAAGAACATTAATGAAAGACGGTTTAGTTCAGAATGTTTGCTATTTATCTGATATAACTTAATACTGGTGTAATAGCGGTCTAAAATGACAAGATAGTTCTGTGGGTTTATATGCTTGCTGCAGAGATGTCAGGGTATTGTTTGCATCATTGGCTTTAATTCTTGCTTGTCCATACAGTTGTTCTTGTTTTTTCTCACGTGCAAGTTTTTCTCATCGAGTTAAGCACAGCGCGAAGAAATAACTCAGTTTGTGGTTCGTGCTACTTAAATGGTCTCCTTTATTACTGAGAGAAAGAGCTTCATAGCGATCCAGGCAACAGTATGCAAAAACAAGCATTGGCAAAGCCAATTTGTCTCGCCTCTACGAGATCTATTGGCTATGTAAAAACTTTGTGCCATATTGCATAGTAGTGCACTCCCTGTGAAACATGGCTGTAAGTAAAAATAAAAGCATTTGCAATGCAATAGGTCTCGCATTATTGAAAGTTTGAGCTACTGACGTTGCTAATAATAATGCAATGCCAATAGCTCAAACTTTCAGTAATGCGAGACCTATTGCATTGCAAATGCTTGTTCCTCTTTCTATGTGTGCTGCATTCTCCCATCTGCCATCAATGATTGTTTTTGTGCAGGAAGGTGTCCCTCTATCTGTTAAATTAGCCCATTTTTATCCCTAAATAGGGGTATGATTTAACTATTTCCAAACATGCACTGCACGAAGTGCCAACTATATTTCGTTGTTGGAGGACAACCCCTGGTGCTAAGCTTCATGAACTTACTTTTATTTATGTTAACTTTCGAATAATGGATCTCGTCATATGATCATAAAAAGTTACGATGTTTCTGCAGTCCTTTTTGTGCTGAATCTAATAACACAATATCATCTGCATCAAGTAGTGTCTCCACAGGGTAAGAACCTACCATTAGGCCATCACCACCTACATGGATTATCAACTCCAGCAAATCAGCAATGTATAAAGATAAGAGTAGGGGCGCCAGTAAGCACCCTTGTTTTAAACCATTTTTGTTTACATTTTTGTCGTAAGACCACAACTACTACCAAGCATTACATGGCACTATGTGGAAGTATGCAGGACTATTACCAATTTTAATGCACAGAGCACTAGATTTCGTCCACTGCGTAAACCTGTGCACACGGTCAAGAGGCTGTTGTAAAAATCAATATAGACCACTTAGACAGGCATACCACACTTCTGGACATACTTTTCCACAATTAAATGCAACACAGATATGTTGTCTAAGGTGGAGCAGTTTGATCTAAAACCCACCTGTTCCAGGGGTACCATTTTCTTTTCCTCTGCCCAGTCCTGTAGCTGGTTTAATACACAATTTGAAAAACTTTTTCCAGTGGCGTCTAGCAGCGTGCTTTGCCTATAATTACCAGGAGCATTAATAGGGCCTTTTTATGTAAAGGAAGTATGATGCTGCTCTCCGAGAATTAGGTATCTCCTTGGTAAGGTAGCCTTATCAAAACAATGCTGCCAAATAGTTAGCCCATAAATGAGCCTCAAGCTTTAGGATAGTGATAGGTGGCTGGTTGGGACCTCTGGCTGACGTACTCCTAGCACTAAAAAGAAAATCTTTCACTTGTGACCTAGAAGGACAAGGGAGAGTAGTACTTTCCATATCAATAGGACCAAAACTAGCCCAACTGCTACCAATCGAATTATTCTCCAAAATGATGGGGTATACAGAGAGGAAATGTGGCTGGACCATTCAATATTAGAGATGTTATTAATTTTTTTTGCTAAGCAATTTTATTGTTTTTACAAAGAACAAGCACCAGCAGTACGACATTGAATAACAACAATAGTGATGCAAGGACAATTGAAAGAGCAAAGACAGTGCCTTTAAAACCCCACCCTGTAGCAGTGAATACAAGCATCATGTATAAAGTTCAGGCTACTCCATGGCCCCCAGCCACTTGCCCCATACCCTCCGGCATTTCTTAGGACACCCCTGTGCCTCATACATGGGTTTTTCTTGTGCCTCACACCAATCCACCCCCCTGCACCATATATTAGAACCTAGTGGTGTGGGAAGCATCCAGGAGGCGGCTATATCCCGCTTGGTCACAACCATGTCTGTATTGTAAAGTAATTTCTCATTCCTGGACACGTCTAGTCCAGCCATAATCCCGAGAAGGGAGTGTCCTGGGTCATGTGGAACCCCCCACCCCAGGACCTCAGTCAGCTCACTTTCGATCTCACCCCAGAACTGAGCAAGTCGGGGGCATGCCCACACCATGTGGAAAAAGTCAGCCGGATCGTGACCGCATCTCGTACAAGAAGCAGACGGGGAGAAGCCGGCTCGATGGAGGCGCTTCGGGGTTAAGTAGGCAGCATGTAAATAGTATATTTGGATCAAACGGAGTTTAGCGGACGCAGTGACCATCTTGGGAGACATGAGGGCATCACGCCAATCCTCCTCATCCAAAGGACCTACCCAATCTTCCCATTGGCCCCTGAGTCAGTCTAAAGAAGTCGGGGTGTTATTGATCAGTGTCTGGTAGATGCGGGAAATACCCCTTTTCCCCAAGTCGCCTAGCATTGTCTGTGCCTCGGGGGGACTGTACTCAGGGATACTGGTATCGTCCGGTATGTGTGCACGGAGGGCATGCCGCAGTTGCAGGTATTTATAAAACTGTGATGGGTGTAGTGAGTATCTGAATTGGAGGTCTTTAAAAGAGCGCATGTGGCCACTTGCCCACACATCACCGAGCTGAGAGATCCCTATAAGATCCCATGTTCGGAACCCCTGTAACCAACTGACCTCCCAGAGCCATGTACCATGCCATAAAGGCATTTGCTGGGTGAGTTTGTGTGTCCACTGAGTACGTCGCAGAGCAGCCTGCCAGGCTAAGAGTGCGGAGCGCGTGACTTCAGGCAAGGTGGATGGGATGGATTCCCCGTAGAGATGTTATTAATTTTAGACTTAAAAGTACACCCACTACATTCTCAAATAATCTTGCAAAAGGAGCTATCATTATTATGTTTTACAACTTCCGTAATTTTCACTCAAATTCTATCTGCTTGCTCTTTTTTTTGTACCAGTAACCATCTAGCTCTCCTTCTTTTTAAGAGATTTATGAACTTCCTACGGTTTTTTGAGTAGTAAATGAATTGTCACCTTTGTAGTTGAGTGATAAGTTTATTAAAAATAAAACCCCTATTAAGATTTTCAACCAGCTTCCTATATTTTTGCAAGTATTTTCAGTAAGAATTAGATTTCTCCTACAAATTTTTGCATATCGTTTACAAATGAATCTAATGAAATCAAACATTGTTAAGGAATTTTCTGTTGGGTTCTTCTTACCTCTCCTGTTAGGTTCAGTTTAATATGCGTATTCCAAGACACTCTTCCATTAATGGCATTTAAATGCACCTCCTCATCTTCAGCAATCTGCCATGGAGATATAGACTCTGGGGGCAGATTTACAAGCCCCCTGCGCCACCAGTACGTCACTTTTTGTGACGTACTGGTGGTGCATGTTACTGATCCATATTTACAAGGACCGGAAAAGCCACCCTGCGTGACTTTTCCTGTCCTTGTAAATATGGCCCCTTTACACGTAGCACTTTGCGTGAAAGGGGCGTTCCATGGGTGTTGCTGTGGGGGTTCCCATGCAACACCCATGGTACAAGACACATTTCCAGATTTACGCGGAGTCGTAAATCTGGTAATGCGCCTGAATGCTACGCCACCCTAAGGGTGGTGAAACGAGGCGCAACGAGAAGAAATGTTTTCATTTCTCCTCGTTTTTTCCTCTTTCAATGGGTGCTACATTTCACAGCATGCATTGAAAGAGGAAAATGCCTGTAGTGATTGTTTTTGTGCAGGAAGGTGCCCCTTCCTGCTCAAAAACAATATCCCCATGACGCAGTCATCCTTGCACCATAGTGCAAAGGTGCCTACGCCGGGGCATGGGAGCAGTTTGTGCGCCAGCGCATGGGAGAGCACAGGAATGTTACATATTATTGTATTGCATTCCTGTGCTTCGGAAGTGCTGCAGCGTGGCACAGCCAAAGGGCTTGCGTTGCTGCGCTGCGGCACTAACTTGTAAATCTGCCCCAGGGTTTCCATTAATAATGAGTGATAGAATTTTATGATCACTCCAAGTGTTATTAATCACCTTCAATTCCTTAAGGCTGCAAAAAAACGGAGTAGGAGCCTATAATATTGTCAATTATTGAGGTACCATAGCACGCATTATGAGTCGGACGAGCCAGGATGCCATTATCTAGTCTGCCATTTACTATGATGGCCTCATGTTCCCTGCACACTTTCAGCCAGCAGGAAAGACCTTCTTTTATTTTCCATGGAGCCAATTAAATATTCAGTGCCTCCACCCTCCGATGTCAGACAACAATCTAATAGTATGGTTGGAAATGGTGACGTTAAAATCTCTTACCGTTATTATACTCCTGATATTTTAATGGTCGGCAATGGCCTTTATAAAATGAAAACATTCTTTTAAAAGGTCATAATGCTCATAGCCAGGGGGCATATACACATTCAACAAAATAAGGAGAATTATGGGACATACTACACCCTTATGATTAGAAAAAACTATGCAATGCAAATGATTTAATGGATGACCACAAATAGTTGGAACTCAGCAACGTGGCTATTCCATCACGTGCATGCCCTTTCCTAGATTTTTTTTGCTTGGTTATATGTTTAGAAAGCCAATAGCTCTCCTGTATGCTAGACCTTTTTGCTTTGCCAAAGCTTGTTATTTATTTGGCTTCTGAAATTAATTGCATATGGTCTGGAGAATGCGAATTTTAGGATTCCCTTTTGCATTACTTAAGGTTTATCCCATTTTCCTATTTTAACTTTTACTGGTCTTCTTTTCTTTATTTTACTCTTGTTTTTTTTTTAAACAAGCTACTTTGGAAAGTTTTAAGGCCTCTTGTCATGTCTGCCTGTACCATGACAGCAGTTATTCTTGATGTAAAGATTTGCCCCTGGGGCCTTCAGACATCTCTAAATTTGGCATACGGAATGTCAGCCAAGTTGATGGAGTAAAAATGGCCATTAAACTATCGACCAACCTCTAATTCAAACTCTTAGTAGTGACACTCTGATATGTACTTATAGAAAATTGAACTAGGAAATACTTCCTATTACAAAGTGTCGGAATCACAAGAATATGTAATTCAGTAGAATTCCAGCAAAAGAGCAAATAGTTATTTTAAAAAAATCACAGGAATTTCTGATGACATTCATCAGAATCAAAAAAGCCTCTTCGCTACAAAAACTCAAACGAAGTGACAGTTATTATACCCACCTTATCGCAAACACTGATCCCCAACCCACAACCAACGAGCTACTGTGTAGTTGGTGTGACTGATCCTCTCCCAGAGAGTACACAATACAGTCAAATCTACTATCCTTGCCATAAGCAAGATAGCCGCTCTTTAGAGAGGCTCTGCCCTGCTGAGCCCTTATCCACCCAACATCCGCCTATTACACAACATTTAAACGCTGAATACAAGCGCTCATCACCTCTGGGGAGTCCTGCCTGAGTGGGAGACGATTTCATCGCCTTAACCCACCGGTGTAACCGCTGACGAGGGGTTCCTAGTCCCAGCGGTCTCCTTACAAAATGGCAGCTCCCGCGCGGCCCTGAGGTCGGCACGCCGTGGCTGTGCTATGACTCCCTGCACCCGGTGTAAACTCTCTTCCTGCCTGCAGGGCTGGCCCATATGGTGTTGCACGTTCGGTTCTCGCTGGCAGCCTGCCCCTCGAACTGCTGACCTGCGAGGTAGGCTGTGCCCCTGCTGCCGGTGGCGGTGACGGAGCTGTGCCCCTGCCGTATCGGGGCCTGTGGACCCTGCTTTGCCTGTCCTGTGGAAAGGAGCTGCGCAGATTCCTGTGCACTGGGCGCCGGCGGCGATGAGTGGTGGCGGTCTGACCCCTGGCCAGTGACTGCGGAGGTGGTGCGGGCTGGGGTTCGGGCCGCGGGCTGTGGGTGGGCGCTGGTGCGCGCGGGAGGGTGCGGGCTGCGCTGGATGGTGGCTGGACTGCGCGGCGCTTCGTGGGGCTGCCTGGCTGACTGCACTCCTGCATGGTGGCATTTGAGCAGCTCATATGGCACTGAATTGGGACTGCTGCTGAAGTTCTTGGTGCAGTGCAGCTGCTGTTATCCTTGGGCCCATTGTTGGATTGCTGGCTGCTCTGGTGACTCCACTGTGGGCCATGGCTCCCCCCTAATCTGTTGACTTAGTTGGAGATCCACTTTTGAAATGCTGCACACCTCTATGTACCCCAGATTCTGTTACAGACAGCGTTGCGCAAACATTTCATTGGCAGTGGTTTGCTCCTTGCCTGGGGGTCCTACGCATATGGCGCCAACGAGACCTGGTGTAGTTGTGGTGTACCCTCATTGCTGTAGTGGATTTCACCTTTCATACTGTGGTTTGGAGTGCTCTATTGCTGGTGGTCTATGTCTCTCTGGGCCCTCAGACTGTGAGGACCGTTCTATCTGTGCACATTGGACCTGTGGACTCACGTTGGCTTTGCTGCCACTATTATGGGGAGGACTGATAAAACCCAATCACGCCTCACGTTTGAGGCGCGTAAATCCTCTAAGTCTTCGCAAAGGGCGGCCTTGGACTCCGAGGCCGACGGTCCAGCTGCGGGGCCCCCACCCTTGAGACAACACTGCTGGCCATGCAGCGCAGTCCCTAGAGGGGACAATGGCAGCCGTGAACCACCGATTAGATCATATGTCGGTGCAGCTTGAGAAGCAAAATACCCGTATGGGAGAGATAGAACAGCATGTGTCTGCGACGGAGGATGGACTGAGTGAGGTTACCGGGAAGCCGCTGAACATGGAGAAGGTCCTATCTCTTATCCAGGCTAAGAACGAGGACTTAGAGGCCCGTTCCCGGTGTAATAATATTCGGATTACGGGACAGCCACAGTCCACGAATGTTGGCAAGATGGAGCTGTTCGTGGAGAACTTCATAAAGGACATCTTTGGTACTGAACAGTTATTCTCCATGTTCATCGTCGAATGGGCACATCGCTCCCTCACGTCGCGGCCTATCCCAGGCCCTCCTCTTCGTCCGATTATAGCACGCCTGTTGAATTACAGAGACCGTGATGTTATTTTGCGTATGGCCCGCGACAAGGGTAATATTGTGCATCAGGGCAACTCACTTTCGTTCTTTCCCAATTTCACGTTCGCTGTGCAGGCTGCAAGGAGGGAGTTTGGCGCTGTTAAAAAGTTCCTAAATTCCGAAGGAGTTCCCTTTGCTATGCTTTACCCTGCTCACCTGCGTATTGGTCCTGAGGGGGCTTCAAACAATTTCACCAACCCAAAGGCTGCCCTGGAACATGCTAAACATCTGAAGCGGGCTCAGCGAGAGTCTGAGGTGCTTTCGGACAATGAGGAACAGTAGGGACTTGACTGCCCGTCCTTTGTACTGTAGCTCTGTTGACAGTCTCTGCACAATGCTGTGGTGTTGTTCCTAACAGTTCCTTTTTTACAGGTTGTCATATCTGGGCCTCGCTGCCTAAACAAGTTTCTCTCTTGCCGGGGACCAGGGACACTGTGTTATAGTGTGAATGGCACAGCTACCAGGTCTGCTCAGCCACCTCCTACTAGTTAGGAGGCTGGAAGCGCTCTGACGCCCCCCACATGGGAGTACCCCATCTGTGCTTGTTTGCTTTATTTTGTTAGTTGGGTTGGGAAGGACAGGGTTGGGATGGCTTTAGCGAGTTGGGGACACTGAAGTGGGTGGGGGTTGGGGAGAGGGTGTTGCGGTGGGGCTGACTAATGCAAAAAGAACAGTTGATGGACAGAATGCAGAACAATGTCATTCATTCACCCCAGTACAGAGATCTGGGCCTAAATCCATCGTTTTTTTGCTCACCATGCCGTTCCAGTTTGAACCCAGCCATATGCAAATCAGTCTTGACCCTGTGCCTCATGGGAACAGTCCAGGCCGAACTGCCAAGCCAGGTTCTCCCTGGACTGGAAACAAGCATCCTAGGACCGGTTTGGGGGTTTCACCCCTCTTCAGCCAGGATAGCATGATTCCAGTGGCATGGAGAGAACGGGACCCACATCTGCGCATACCCTTCCCACTCGGGGCGACAAATGCAAAAACAACAGTTGATGGACAGAATGCAGAACAATGTCATACATTCACCCCAGTACAGGGATCTGGGCCTAAATCCATAATTTTCTTGCTCACCATGCCGTTCCAGTTTGAACCCAGCCATATGCAAATCAGTCTTGACCCTGTGCCTCATGGGAACAGTCCAAGCCGGACTGCCAAGCCAAGTTCTCCCTGGACTGGAAACAAGCATCCTAGGACCGGTTTCGGGGTTTCACCTCTCTTCAGCCAGGATAGCTTGATTCCAGTGGTATGGAGAGCACGGGACCCACATCTGGGCATACCCTTCCCACTCGGGGCGACAAATTCAAAAACAACAGTTGATGGACAGAATGCAGAACAATGTCATACATTCACCCCAGTACAGAGATCTGGGCCTAAATCCATCGTTTTTTTGCTCACCATGCCGTTCCAGTTTGAACCCAGCCATATGCAAATCATTCTTGGCCCTGTGCCTCATGGGAACAGTCCAGCCCAAACTGCCAAGCCAGGTTCTCCCTGGACTGGAAACAAGCATCCTAGGACTGGCTTTGGGGTTTCACCCCTCTTCAGCTAGGATAGCTTGATTCCAGTGGCATGGAGAGCACGGGACCCACGTCTGGGCATACCCTTTCCACTCGGGGCGACAAATGCAAAAACAACAGTTGATGGACAGAATGCAGAAAAATGTTATACATTCACCCCAGTACAGAGATCTGGGCCTAAATCCATCGTTTTTTTGCTCACCATGCCGTTCCAGTTTGAACCCAGCCATATGCAAATCAGTCTTGGCCCTGTGCCTAATGGGAACAGTCCAGCCCGAACTGCCAAGCCAGGTTCTCCCTGGACTGGAAACAAGCATCCCAGGACCCGTTTGGGGGTTTCACCCCTCTTCAGCCAGGATAGCTTAATTCCAGTGGCATGGAGAGCACGGGACCCACGTCTGGGCAAACCCTTCCCACTCGGGGCAACAAATGCAAAAACAACAGCTGATGGACAGAATGCAGAACAATGTCATACATTCACCCCAGTACAGAGATCTGGGCCTAAATCCATTGTTTTTTTGCTCACCATGCTGTTCCAGTTTGAACCCAGCCATATGCAAATCAATCTTGACCCAGTGCCTCATGGGAACAGTCCAGCCTGAACTGCCAAGCCAGGTTCTCCCTGGACTAGAAACAAGCATCCTAGGACCGGTTTCGGGGTTACACCCCTCTTCAGCCAGGATAGCTTGATTCCAGTGGCATGGAGAGCACGGGACCCACGTCTGGGCATACCCTTCCCACTCGGGCGACAAATGCAAAAACAACAGTTGATGGACAGAATGCAGAATCAAGCTATCCTGGCTGAAGAGGGGTGAAACCTCGAAATCGGTCCTAGGATGCTTGTTTCCGGTCCAGGGAGGACCTGGCTTGGCAGTTCGGGCTGGACTGTTCCCATGAGGAACAGGGTCAAGACTGATTTGCATATGGCCAGGTCTAAACTGGGGTGGCATGGTGAGCAAAAGAATGATGAATTTAACCCAGATCTCTTGACTGGGGGTGAATGTTTTCATTTGTTCTGCATTTCGTCCATCAATTGTGTGTCTTTTGCTTTCTCGCCCTAAGTGCCCCAGGTATGCTCTGACGTGGGTCCTGGGCTAACTGTGCCACTGGAATCAAGCTATCCTGGCTGAAGAGGGGTGAAACCCCGAAACCGGTCCTAGGATGCTTGTTTCCGGTCCAGGGATGACCTGGCGTGGCAGTTAGGGCTGGACTGTTCCTATGAGGCACAGGGTCAAGACTGATTTGCATATGGCCAGGTCTAAACTGGAGTGGCATGGTGAGCAAAAGAATGATGGATTTAACCCAGATCTCTTGACTGGGGGTGAATGTTTTGATTTGCTCTGCATTCCGTCCATCAATTGTGGGGCTGACTGGCACTTCTTTTCAACGATGTCGATGTATTCATCCTTTTATCCATGTATGTTGGCACATGTTCCTGATTCATCCATTTAGGGAGCCCGTCATGACCGCTAGACTTAATGAGAGGTAATGTAAAGTTCCTAACAGGGAATGTTGGTGGCCTGAACACCCCCCAAAAAATTAAATCTATATTGGCCTACCTGGATAGGACGGGCGTGCAGATAGCTTTTCTGCAAGAGACGCATCTCACAAAACATTCTGAGAAGTCTGTGGGTGCACGCTGGGCCCGGGGTGCGGGTGACGTCCTCCTATTCTACCTATTCACGTGGTGTGATGATTCTGATAAAACGCGGGGTTCCCTTTACTGTTATACGGGCCAAAATGGATGAACATGGTCGAGTGGCATTGGTGCATGGCCAGCTGGGTGGAGTGAGTGTACTTTTGGTAAATGTGTACGGCCCAAATATTAATGACCCGGCCTTTTTTGTGGATGTATGGCGCTGCATTTCGGGGTTTCCTTCCATGGAGATTCTCTGGGGTGGCGACTACAATTTGTGTTTGGATCTGGCGATGGATCGTATTGGGTCAGGGACTGGCGCGGCCTAAGAATGCTTCAGAGGTTCTGCTGGGACCAGTGGTAGCAGGAGGGATGCATGATGTATGGCGCTTGCGGCACACTGGAGCGTGTGAGAGTAATTTTTTTTCCTTTGTGCATGGGACGTGTACATGCCTGGATCTGTGGCTAGCTACTGAGGTTGCTTATACATGGGTAGTCAGAATCAGCCATATGGCTCGCACGTTGTCGGATCATTCGCCGGTGCTTTTGGAACTTCAGATACCTACTTGTGAGAGACCTCCATTTGGATGGCGGTTGCAGCCCACTTCTCTGACAGACTCCGTCTTTAAGCACACTGTTGGGGAGGCCATCTGGAATTATTTTCGTGAGAATGTGGATAGCGCAGGCATCCTATGGGAGGCTTTTAAGGTAACTATCAGGGGGGTATGCATGGGAGCACAGGCTGATGTGCTGCGGGACCTTTGGAGTATAATTCATAAATTGGCAGCGGAAATATCTACTCTCAAGCAGGCTTATGAGACAGACCCATCTCCTGCGTGGTTATCCGCGATACGAAAGCTAGTGACTGAACACAATAATACGGTGGATCAAGAATTAGTTCACAGGTCTAGGAGATGCACAGCACGATATTATGGAGAGGGGGGTAGGCCCAGCCACTCGCTGGCACAGAAGCTGGTAGCTCCGCGAAGTCAAGAATATATTACGGAGATGTTAGATGATGAGGGGGTTGCCCATTATACTACACCCGAGATTAGCGGGGCTATCCTTGATTTCTCTTCTAGACTGTACGAGGGCAAGTCCCGAGTCCCAGAGTCGGCCATACACTCCTACCTTGATTATGTTGCCCTTGGCTGGCTATCTCTAGAACACAGGGAATATCTTACACAACCATTTGATGTAAAGGATGTAAAACTTGATATTATGTTCCTCCCTACATGGAAGGCTGCGGGGCTGGATGGGCTTCCCAGCTAATTTTATAAAGCTTACATTGACGACTTGGCCCGAGGCTTCTAGAAGTTTATGCAGAGGCTTATGACGCTGGATTTCTCCCCCCAACCTTGAAGGAGGCCTTTCTGGTTATGCTTTTAAAACCTGATAAGGCTGCTAATCGTTGTGATTCTTATCGCCCTCTTTCAATCATTAATATTGATGCCAAGATCCTAGCAAAGATGACTGCTATTCGGCTGCAGCCACTGGTCCCACTATTGGTACTCCCTGACCAGTCGGGGTTTGGGCCCGCTAGGTCCACCACTCACAATTTACGCATGGTTTTCGTAACATTAAATTAATTTGACCCCCGACTTTCAAGCAGTGGCGGTGCTGTTAGATGCCGCGAAAGCATTTGATTCCTTTCAGTGGGACTATATGTTCACTGTTTTAACCAGAATGGGCCTTCCACCATTTTTCCTTCAATGGATTAGGGTGCTGTATACTGAGCCCGTAGCCAGAGTGTGTGTCAATGACTGGGTGTCTTCGGCCTTCCCAATTGGCAGAGGCACCCGGCAGGGTTGCTCCCTATCGCCGATGCTTTTCGCGTTAGCATTGAAGCCCTTGGCTTTAAAATTGAGCCAATTGCATGCGTCAGCTGCGTTGCGTTTCAGGCAGCGACCTCTTGTTGTCTCGTTATATGCTGACAACATGCTACTTTATGTGCACGAGCCAGCAACTTACCTACCGGAATTACTCCGCGTGTACGTCAAATTCGAGGGCTACTCTGAGTTAGGGATTAACTGGGCTAAGTCAACGGTATTCCCGTTGACAGCTGGTATGCGTGAGGTTGAGCTGGACTTCCCTCTGACTTGAACCCGGGACCCGGTGAAATACTTGGGGATCTGGCTGCATAGGTATCCCGACCAGGTAATCTCCATGAACTATGGACGTGTTGTAACACAGATCACAGACAGGGTGGAGCGGTGGGCTAGGCTGCCGCTGTCGCTTGCTGACCGTATTGCAGTTACGAAAATGTCTACATTACCTAAATTGTTATATTTGTTTGTGAATATCGCCAATCGGCTGAATATTTCTATGTTCAAGACACTGCAATTGGCCCTACTGTCATTTGTATGGGGGTGTAAGAAGCCCCGATGTAGTTGGGATGGCCTGGTGCAGCCGTTTGACCGGGGAGGATTTTAGGCACCCGATATGTGCTTATAATATCTTTGCGCGCAGGCGCAGTTTGCCCATTAATGGTTCTTTCCGCCGCGGTTCTTGCTACACATGGCAATTGAGTCCGACGCGGTACACCCGATGCCGCTAGTGGCTGCAACACTCTCTGGAGGGTGCGGCGGCCCCAGGACGGAAATGAATCCGGTGCATTGCACTGCTTGGGCCTGGCAGATGCTTGCCAAGAGGGCACAACTAGATTACCTATATGACCCGAAGCTCTCTATTGCTGTACATCCAGACATTTCGGCAGCTCAGGAGCGACCCGCTCTATGCGCGTTGGAGACTGTGGGTGTTACGCAAATGGGGGACCTATATGAATGGGGTCAGTTCCGCTCACTCCAGAATGTACAGGCGGGCCGTGATTCCGGGTTGATGCTGGGATTTACCTGCGTGAGACTGCGACAGGCAGTCAGGGCCATTTACCCTCACTATCCCACTGAACCACAAACACTGCAAGCGCTGCAGGCGGTGCTGGCTGGGAAAGAACGCAAGTGCCTGATCACTAGGCTATATGATGCGTCACAGCGGGAGAGGGAGCCAGGGGACCACCCTTCATACCTTAAGTGGAACACTACAATGGGGTTTGAGTTACCGCTAGATCACTGGAACTTATGCTGCGAGTTGACTGGGTGCCTCACGGCGAACTATAATTTATGCATTATTCATTTAAAATTATTGCACCAGTTATATTATACTATATCATACTCCAGTGAAATTACGCAGATTCGGCCTGTGGGACACAGCTAAGTGTGTACGGTGAGGGAAGGCGGACGCCGATTTTCTTCACCTGGCGTGGCAGTGCGAAGGGATAGCTGCGTTCTGGGTCAAGGTTGCGAGTGTTCTTTCAGATGTTGTGCTGGAGAGCGTGCGGTGTGAACCGGAAGTGTGCCTGCTGGGTAGCGTGAAGTATCTTAAGCCCTGCAACAGGCGGGTGGTCGCTGTCTTGACCCTGCTGGCTAAGCGTGCTGTGGCGCAAAATCCACGCCCACTGTGAAGAAATGGATCGGAGATTTAATACATTGTAGGGAACAACTGGAGGCGTACGCGGAAGAGCTGACTGAGGCCTCACGACCCAAAGACTTTTTGGGTCCACTAACTGCGTACTTATTGAGTCACCCTGATGAGTAATGTGTCTTACTTAATTACATGATCTCTTCCCTCATGTGCCTGGCCAGGACTTATTGGACTTGGAACTACCTCTTATGGGCTTTCACTCGCGTGTGTTCACATGTTTTTTTTGATCCGACAATTGTATGATGCCATACTATTTAAGTGCCTGGAGGGGTGGGGGGGGGGGGGTACAGTTGTTTTGCATTCTCTATGTTTTTAGTGAAAATTGGCTTGTATCGACACATGTGAGGATTATATTACTGCACCCCAGCCTTGGGGCTTTGTGTATGCTTGTTGCAAGCCTTTCAATAAACACATTTTGTTTAAAACAGTTAAGAACATGCTTAATACAGCCATAAGCAGCAACTACTCCTGATATATCCCCACCACATCTACAATGCCCAAAAAGTTGTTTCCTGACCCTCAAGTTCAACTTTACAACTGAGAGTATAGTGAAGCTATAGACCACAATATCTTGCTTTATTGACTATCCTAAGAAATTGGAAACAAGATTCCCCCATTAAAGGATTTTGCCTTATTCGTATACAAAGAGCCAATGTAGCTCAAGTTAGACCCCAGTTGAGGAAAGGGTTACATTTCAATAAATAGAAAAGAGAGTAAAATTTGTATAATGTATGACAGAGCTTGCCACCTTTTGGGTTGGGCCCCATGCCGTAAACCTTGAACCAGAAGTCCTGCCCCTGATAAGGCACCTAAACTTAACTCTCTATAGCCTGACATGGAAGTGACTATGCAGGAAGTGAGGCATCCTGCTTCTTGGGAGTCAGTCTCCATCAGCACTCACCCCAATAATGGAACTTTCAAAAAGTGACATCATGGAAGGTGAAAACTCAGGAAATTATGCAGGTTTTTATGCTCTACAATTCAATCCAAGTGGGGTAAAGCTAGTAGCGGCTCCTGGAGGGAGTGCTGCGGGGCAGTGGGGCAGGGCGGGGGAGGGGTGGGGGTAGTAAACTCCGGATTAAGGCCGAACGGAGTACAGTAACTAAATAGATAAATAAAACAAATTACAGTTCCCACAGCTTCCAGGTAGGATGATCCTTGAGATAAAATATACAAATTCCTGGTAGGAGGTGATTTTTAGTAAAAATTCAGGGCCATATTATAAAGGAACGGTGATAACATTATCGCCGCTTTAGCGGCAGGAAACTGCCGCTAAAGTGGCGATAATGGGCTTGATAATATGCCCTCGAGAATTCCCATAGAAGCCCAGGTTCACACAGTTCCTTGATAATATGGCCCTCAGTTGGTAAAGAGAGATACAGAACACAGAAATCTTTATAAGGTTTGCTTCAGTACATGTGTTTAAAGGCACCCCTTCACCTCCAGGGGTTGCCACTCCAGACTTTACAGTAGCACCAAATTTGGGGGACCAGACATGAATATAAATGTTATGTAAAGCACACAGAAATTACACATACAATGATCTACAAAGATATGTCTTGCATCTTGTAAGCAAGTACAGACGAGTCTCCTAGAGTACCGGGAACCACTCTGGAACCCAGAAGGAACCAGGTGGCAGCCAATCGATGCAGACGTTCGGTAACATCCGAATTAAGAAGGAAACCCAGGACAAGGGAGTTAAGGAGAAAACAATCCCACAAAAGAAGAAAACAATAAAGATGAGGAAATGCGACAAACTGGTGCTAAACTGTCCAAGAGCGAAAACACTATAACCAAGTTGCTAGGCACCCGTTAAAAGTTTACCGCCCTACTTATCAGGACCCAGAAGGAATGTGTGAAGATGGGTCTGCCTTGTCCCAGCAATGGAACCCTACATTTGTCATGAACTCCAGCCACAATGGGCCAGTCTGTCCCCGCCAAACTGTCCATACATATTTGGTGTCCTGGGCAAAGTGGGCAATTGCCCAGGACCCCACATTCACGGGATTGAGTGGGACTGTCAAAATTCCTGGTATAATAATATTGCTAATAAAAACCAGCTTCTTTTCTAATTTGACGGCTGAGCACGCTTAACAGGGACTTGGGACCGCGTTCACCAAGGCTTAGTGCAGGGGCAGTCACACAAAGTTTTGCAAAGCACGCAAACTCTTAAAAGAGTATTTACTTTTTGTGCTGTAAAGGTACTATTTTCGTATTGCAAGTAGAGCTTTCATGAGGTCATTTAAGCGTCACCAGGGGTTGCACTGTGACCCCTGGCTTGCCTTTTGTGACCTCTGGCACTGCATTTGCGATCCTGGGCCTCAGTGGTGGCAAAGGCAATGCCACGATCAGACGGCGGCCAATGCTGTGCTGTGCAACGTTTACTTTCTGTAGCCCAGACTGTGACATTGTGCATTAAACTCTTTGTTCTGGAAAACAGTCAACTAAGGCATTGCAATCCATTCTTTCCTAAATACAAGAAAGAAATTAAACAATAAATACCCTTTTTGAGCAAGTTATTGTTCTATTATTGTGAAAACATAATGTTTTGTGATTTATTTGTATAAAAACATTACCTCTGTGCTTTGAATGAGTGAAGAACAATGCCAAGGAGCAGTTAAACTTAATAACATAACCCACATTCAGGATATCGGCTACATCAAGTAATACAGGTGAACAAATTAATCTTTTTGATGGTCTGTAAGTAATTTATTAGTAGAGTTTATTCTTTGGATACACACTAGGGGAACCATTAAACCATGAGATTGTTAAAATTAATTTGACTTCTCTGTGCTGTTTCTTTGTGACAGTATATTTTCCTCTTCCAACAAACACATAATTTTGCACATAATAAAAAAGAGTTATGGGTAATGCTCCTACCGTGTCAGCATCCTATTTAAAAAATGTAGTTGAACATATATCTATGTTAGTAACTGTTTTGTTATTATATAGTTATGTATGACTCTCAGAAAGAGCATCTGTCGTTTGTTTCAGGTTATAAATCGTATAAATCATCTGTGATGCAGCAGCAGTTGATAACAAGAACTGCTACATCAAAAAGGCCCTTCAGGCCAGACTGATGGGGCTCTGTGAGAGCCTGTCAGCACAGTGCTGCTTGTCTGCTGTGGCTGAAAGCAGAAAACGAAGCTGCGGGAGGGTGAAGGAAGGTGGGGACAATGGTGTGGGTTGGTCAAGGATGGAGGGTAAGATTGTTTTACCTATAGGGTACGTAACAGAGGACATGTAATGTATGACTCCCCCATTACTCCTCTGTCACTCTGTAGCAGGTGAGAGCAGGGGCAGACGATTTTGTAGGCCATCCATAACATAAAATTATAGATGGTTAAAAAGTGAATTAAAGGGATGTTTTTCAACATACACAACTCAAGCTTCTCTCTTGTTGTCTATTTGATGTCACCCAGAACGCCTTGGTGAGAGACATCTCCCTAACACTGTTACCCATCTATTATTCTATATATTGCACATTTATGAGCCTCTTAAATCAAGCAATGTTAGTTACTGTGGTGCCATCTGGATTAAGATCCAATTTACATCACGTCCTGGGAGAATTTGTGTTAACCTCTTCTGTGCCCATGACGAGATAGTCTCGTCATGGAGCACGGTCGCGCTGTGCCCATGACGAGACTATCTCGTCATGAAACCCGCCCACTAATGTAACGCCCGGCACAGGAGGGGGAAAGGGCGTGGCACAGAAGGGGTTAAAGATCATGGGCCCGATTCACAAAGGTAAACATACAATTTTTTGTGTAAGTTTACTACCTTTCACTAACGAAAACTTAGACCAAAAGTTTAACTTTACTACTTTTCAGTATTCACACAAGGTAACTACTACTTTTCTGTATTCACAAAGGTAAGTTATTACTATTAAATTTGCATTTTTTGTCTACGTTTACCTTTGTGAATACCGAAAAGTAGAAAACTTGCACAAAAGTGTAAGTTTAACTTTATGAATCAGGACCCATATGAGGTCTCTTCCCATGATAACATTGGATTAAAGGGTGGTTATGTGATGTCACTTCTGCTACCCCAGGCCTTTTGGTGAATCAATGCCCATGAGGTCTTTGTGCTCCCTTTAGCTACTTTATGCTACTTTGCGCCACTTGATGTCATGGAGGCATTCATTGGGTGTAACTTGGGTGGCTAGGGCAACCATCCAGAGTTTTTATGCAATGTGTGATCTACTAATATAGCAGACGGGCTATTGGTAAAAAAATGTAATCTCCTTGAAGCAGGCACAAACAAGGACAAATGCAAACATTTCATACAGTAGACCACGTTTGGTGGCGGTGTTGAGTTGTACCAAAAATAATAAATTTGCCCCTTCTTCCTCATGCCTGGCCTGCCCAACCTTACCCCTCACAATCTCATGCAGGTGGTAAGAACTGAATTGGAAAATAATCCTCTGTGTCATTTCTCTCCTAACTTCACCATACCTGATCTACCATGACCAGCTCTCTTAATCTCTCTATCTTTATCTCTACTTCTCTATATACCCTCATCCTTTCTCACTCAATCTCAGCTCTCTCTACCTCACCATTGTTTAACTCACATGCCTCAAAAGTATACTTCATTCAACTTTATCTTCCTCTAACTCTCTCCCTCCTCCTTTTTTTTAGTACTCTCTCTGCCTACATCTATATCTATCACTCTTGATCCCTTCTCTCTACCTAGCCTTCTCTCTGTATATCATTGCTCGTATTCCATCTGATATCCCTGCATCGCTCATCTTACGACTTCGCTCACATCATCTAATCTATATATTTTACTCACCTCTTTCCATGTCTACACTACCTTACATCTTTACCTCTCTCCAGGGTTTGACTGATCTATAGGGCAATCAGGCAGTGCCGACGGGCTGGTCTGACAGATCAGTGTGTGGGTCGTTATTTTGGCTGTTTGTAGGCCTGTTTTATGGTCTCCTGGGCCAGTTTTTACTGTTTAATTCCCTGCTATTAAAACAAACACTACTGCAAGTTCAAATCCATGCAGATGTCCTCTTGCAAAAGACTGCTCCGATTTGCAAACATGGGCCACTCTTTTAGCTATTTTATTCACTAATGGGGGCACCTTTATTTTCATACCAGGACCTGATTTCTGTCTCAATCTGATCTTGTCTGTCTCCCAGCCCTTTCTTTTCCTCACCACTCACCACTCACCTCTATTTCATTTCTTTTTCTAGGTCATATTTCCTACACTCCCTCACCTCTCTTTACCCCACCACTATCTATTATTGACAAAGCTTTCAATTTACCTCACCATCAGTGCGCTACCCCACCACCCGCCATGGTCTCTTGTTCTACTTCTATTCCCTTTCTTTCACCTCTCTGCTGCCACATAGATACAGACACACACCCACAACATAACATACCTATTATTGTGAGGAGCGGCCATTGACCGTAATGAAGTGTGTAATTACTATTCTAACTCCACGTGACCTTTGCTAGTAGGAAAGTTTATAAAGCAGACTGAGGCAAATCTAACTGCACATTTAGGGCCATATTATCAAGGAATGGCGATAACATTATCGCCGCTTTAGCAGCAGGAAACTGCCGCTAAAGCGGCGATAATGGGCTTGATAATATGCCCTTGTGAATTCTCATAAAAGCCCAGGTTCTGGTGTGAACCTGGGCATCTATGGGAGTTCTCAAGGGTATATTATCAAGCCCATTATCGCCGCTTTAGCGGCAGTTTACTGCCGCTAAAGCAGCGATAATGTTAGCGCCGTTCCTTAATAATATGGCCCTTAGTTTTTTGATGCATTCACTCGGAAGTACTGAAACACAGAACCTCGACCGGTCCTAACAACGCAACAGTCCTCACAAAGAAACTGTTTATCAAGTTCTGACAAGGTTAACCCATGCTGTGCGAACAGAGTTGGTCCCCACAGCATGGGTTATACATGCCCACACACACACTTGCGCAGAGGCACAGATACACATTCTCACACATACAATCACACACACATATATTCATCTATTTATTTCTCTCCAGTGCCTAATAATTTGTAAACAAATAATTGTCAGTGCCCAAAACTCAGCTCTGAAGCCTGAGGTCGGTGCTATTAAATGTTTGCATGCTGAATACCAAGACTACATATTCCTGAATCTACCTCATGCTTCTTTAATCCACTACTAAAACCCCCCCCACACCTGCCCTTTATCCTATTTGTGCGGGTTCCTGGTTTCTCCATTTGTGAGGGATTTTCCGCTTGCTCTTCCTCCGTACTTCCACTTCTTTGTCTATTTCTTTCTGTTGCTCTTAGTACGTGTCTGATTCAGAAAAATAAGTGCCGGTCGCCCCACCGGCAACCACAGGTTCAAACTACATTCTGCTTCTCTTCCCGTGGCGTAGCTAAGGAGGGATTGGGGGCGGCAGTCTGCCCCGGGTTACACTCTTCTTGAGGGCGGTGGAGGTGAGCAAGTCGCCTGTTGACAACACCCCTCCGAACAAGCCGTCTGCTGACCTCACCACCCCCGAACAAGTCGCCTGTCGACCGCCACTCCCCCCGCTCTTACCTGCCCGGGTGGCCATATGTCTAGCTATGCCTCTGTTCTCTTCTGACCTCACATCTCTTTCTCCTTCTTTTCTAACTCTACCCCTTCTTCCACTAAGTGCACACCATAGACAACTGTGGCCAAAGAAGAAAGAGGGAGAACAAAGAAAGGAAAAGAGAGGCCAGCTCGCCCTGAGATTAGTCCCGGTAGTTACTCCTCAGTTGAGGTTCTCATTCACCCGATGACCAGCTGCAGAGAGTACCGCTGCTAAACCTTTACAGAGATATCCAGATTCACAATAGGAACAGCACCATCTTTTGTATTGATTTGATTTGATTTGATTTGATTTTGGGTTTTGTAGAGCGCACAGCTACCCTTAGGCATGTATGATCGATTGACAAAAGAAGTGCGACAATCCAATTCCAGTATTCTTTCTTTCTTCATTTTTATTCAACACAACAACAAACACCTACTTCCCTTTTGGGAATCCCTTCTCCCACATCTTCACATCTTTATCAACACTCTTCTTTTTATGTTTCACTCCATCTCCTTTATTTTGCTCCATCCTATTCATTTTACTCAACAGGGTCAACGGTAATAGCCTAGGCAGAGAAGTGCGCACAAATAAAGTGGAAAAGTGGGACAAGGCAGAGGAAGAACATTTAGAAGCAAGTGAATTCATTTAAAAAAAAATAATAAACTACTTCTCAAAAGGGTGCATTGATTTTCAATGTTGCAGCAAGAACGCCAGCGCTGACGGTGGATATATTTGGTGTTACAAATACCTGCTGCAATTTCAAGAAGTATGTGCATATGGCATATTTTAATATTATGAACTAGTTCACTAAACATCTGACAAGTCATTCTTGATATGTTTTTGCCACAATATGAGTAAAAAGCTGGTTGAATAACACATAAAAAGTTGTTGTTGCAAGTAAAAAACTCTACATCCAAGCTAAAAAAAAATGGGTCCATCAATGCTTAAGCAAGATTGTTGGCACTGTTTGGCTGGCAAACACCAGGAAGCTTGAGTTCTTGGCTGTTTTTGCTTGCCCTTGACTCAGAAGGTTTAATAGGGATAGAGCCTTTAAAATGCATTCTTTATCACATCGTGGCTTTTCCATACAGTCTTTGTCAAGCAGTTAGGTACCACACAGGCATGTTTTGTGCCGTTACCATGCAGGTAAGTATTTTTATTTTATTATTATAATGTGGGTAGTAGTAAAGGGAGGTAAGGGTATGTTTATTGTATAGGGTTGGTCACTGGCAAAGGGAGGTAATGGTAATTTTAGGATTAAGGGGTGGGTAGAGATAAAGGGAGGTAAGGGTAATTGTAGAGTCTAAGGTTGAGTAGTGGTAAACGGAGGTAAGGGTAAGTTTAGGGTTGGACAGTGGTTAAGGGAGGTAAGGGTTATTTTAGGGTTTAGGGGTAGGCAGTGTAAAGGGAGGTCAGGGTAATTTTAGGGTTTAAATGTCGGGAATGGCAAAGTAAGGATAGGAGTAAAATAAAAACATAGGAGGTTTGAGTGTTTCCCTGCCAGAAAATAAAAAATATATATGGTAAAAAAATATATAAATAAATATACATTTAGAGTGTGGGGGGTTCCTCCGCAATAAAATATATCAATTATGTTATTTACAAAATAAAAATTAGATATACTTACCTTACATATACGTATCAAGTGTGGTAGAGGCATGCATGGTAAAGGTATCTGCGTGGTAAATGCTGCGTGGAAAAGGCATGCATGGTAATGGCATGCGTTGTAAGGTCATACATTCATTTAACATATTATTCAGAATTTGGTTGACATCATGAGGGTTTCTATGAGCCAAAGTAATACATTCTATGTTTTACTAAACAGGGTTTCATCAAAATATATCTTGCCTGGTTCCCCATAAATCCTTAAGATGTGACTGCCCCCTTCCAATAGCTCCTGCAAATACTTGTGGTAAATTTGAAGGTAAAAACTGTGTAAGAGTATGTTATGCTATGTGATAATGATAATGATGTTAGCATGTGCCATACCTTCTTTGTACCACCAAATATTCTAAACTTATTACCGCTATCAGGTTTTATCACCTAGTTTAGTATTTTTCCTCTCCATGAGCACCACTGTATATTTATTAACTCTGTGTTCCTTATTGTTTTAGTATAATACATGTTCATTTCACCTATGGTATTGTTCTGTGCCCTTTTGGTTTGAGGAAATGTGTACCATAGGTGCATGGTGAAGGAAAGTAGGATCTGCTTCTTATGGCTAACCCCACTTTTTGCCTGATACCTTACTGTTTTGAGTAGTCTGACTGGGATCCTGCTAATCAGGACCCCAGTCTATCTGCTTTCTCATCTAAATTGACATACATGTACTTTGGTACACTCCAGATTGGATACTGGGTAACCCTTATAAGGCCCTAGTGTATGGTACCCATGTACCCAGGGCATAGGTACCCTAGAGGCCTCCCAGGGGCTGCAGCATGTATTATGCCACCCCTGAGAGGCCATGCAAAATGGAACTACAGGTCTGCTACTGCCACCTGTGTAAGCTGGTGCTTGCACCACTTACTTTAGATATAGGTTCACTATATCTATTGGTGAGATGTGAGAGGGTGCCCCTGCATGAGCAGAGCCTCTCTGCAGCCTTAAAGACCATTCTCCCGGGTTGTCTGTGACTCAGCCTGACATATAGGTAGAGGTGCATTATAACCTCGTGGTTAATGCTATCTTGAAAACGGCTGCATAGAAACATATTGTGTTTGGTATCAAACACCTTGGAATCATACCTCCACACCGGTAATTTGTGTGGGAGGTATGATTCCACCCTTTAGAAGTGAGCTTTGTGGGGTCACTGGTCTATTAGGGACCAGTCTTCTCGACCCGGACAGCACAAAATGGATGCTGCCCACCAGAGACACATTTCTGCCCTCCTGCTGCTGAGCCAAGCTCGAGCAGAGGAAAGCAGCACAATAGGCATCCTGTCACAGGTAGGTGTGACCACCTCCCAAACAGGATTTAGTGTATTGAGGCTAGGTGGGTGCACTCTGAGAGTGCCTGAAAGTCTGCACCTGGGGCACATTTGGTGTCCCTGTGCATAGTCCAGTTCAAACCAATTCTAGGAGCCAGTGGCTTCTGCTTTGGCGCAAAACTGGACAAAGGACATGGGAGTAACCTTCCCTCTGTCCTGCCCCTCCCCTAGGAGTGTCCTCTGAATCTGTCCAACCCTCCCCCGTGGGTACACGAGGGCTTACCTGGCTGTAAGACTTTAGATTTTACGTGGACAAGATTCTACAAGAAGAAACCACTGACCTTCGACAGTCTGGACACTCTGGACTTCGCTGGACCTCGACTGGGCTTGACTTTGTCCCCCTTTCTGTCCAAAGCTTAGTTTGTGCCCTTGCTCCATACAGGCTATGTGCAGGACCTGTGGTGCACTAAGGACAACTGAAGAATCTCCCTTGGAGTGAAGGAGTCACTCTCCTGCCCTAGCAGGCACCTCAATGTAACTGACCGCTCTGCTGCTCCTGAGCTCCTGCGGAATCCAAAGCTTTCAGCAACACAGTAGATGGGTTTCTGAAGGTCCCTGAGGTTGATCTGCCCTCTCAGCAAGTTTGAGGCCAGTATCCCTCATGGGGACTGCATAAATGAAATGAAATGAAATTTGCATTTATAGAGTGCGTGGCTACCCGAGGGCCTCCCAGCGCTAATATCAGCAAGCAGCAGATAACCAACCAACTAGGGAAATAGCCAGGTTCTCAGCATCTTCAGAAAGGCAAGGTGATTGGGTTCCTTATGCAATTGAAGAGGAAGGGTGTTCCCAAACTTAGGAGCGTTGTAGGAAAACAGACGGCCCACGTTTCTTGCTTTCTGAATCCTAGGGATGGCTGCAAGATGTAAATCATCTGAGCGAAGGTGTCTGTTAGCACAGTAAGGCCAAGCAATCGATTGGTTAATAAGAGAGCCCTTTGCTGTTAAAGATCTGTGTACTATGCACATGGACTTATAGTAAACTCTCTCTCTGATGGGTAGCCAGTGGAGATGTTTCAAGGCGGGTTTTGCCGATTGGCGTTTTGTGATACCATAACCTGAACCCTGTGCACCGTGTCCATTTGTAGGTACATACGCTTGTTGGAAATTTCCAAGCTTGTGCATTGGACTCCATGTAGTCCTGACCCCAAGTAGTATTTGCACCAAAGGACTCTGGCCTCCTCACACCGAGTGCTCCATGGCTTTGCAATCTGTCTCAAGGTCCCCTTGCGACTCCTGGTCCTTCAGCCTGTGGTTCCCCCTGAGGGTCATCTTGATTTCTTCTGGACTTTCCTGGTTGCTCCAGATGTGCCCTGACTCCCCCTTGCTTGGTGAGTCCCCTGGACCTTGCTGATCCACACCGTAACCTGTTTGATCTTCCTGCGTTGGTTGCTCTTGCCAAGGCTTGTTGGTGCTCCAGCCAGACACTGACCCCTCAGCACTCAACTTTCTTTGTGGGACAGCTCACATCTGGCTCCTGGTCATCCTCGACTTCTCCTGGTTCTGGTGGCTGCAGAGTCAAGCATTCCTTCTTCACACCTGAAATACTCAACATTGGTGGGCATTCGTCTACCGAGCCCCTGGTCTCTCTGAAGTGACCCAGACTCTTCCCCCTCTGCTTTCAGGTTCCTTCCTTCCAGAATCCAGGCTTGGATTCCACCAGACCCTATTCACCTTCGCAGCAGCAGTACTTCTTCAGAGCCCTCCATTGAGACCAACAGCAGTTTCCGACACCATTCCAGACCTAGGCACCCGGCTCCTTTTGGATAGGTATCTCAGGTACCATGGTATCCACGGGTGGGTTGGCTCTCTAACCTCTTAAGTTCTAAAGGGTTTGCTCGAAGTCCTCCTAGAAGGGTGCTTAAACTTTAAAATTACAACCGCGACTTCCCCATAGAATTGTACAGAGCCCGCGGTCGTGATCGCACACTGCACCCGTCCTCCGTGGGGTCCCAATTCACTCATCTTGGATGGTTTCTTGGGGTCCCGGCGATTCTACGTGCTCCAGACCTTGCCTTGATCTCAGTCGTGATTGTTATACCACTATTTTAGTATATGGTTTGGTCTCCCCCTGGAGCCCACTGTGTATTGTGCTACTTACAACTGTTCTATTGATCTCGTATTGTGTGCTTTGTGTTTTAGCCTCGTGTAGAGGATAGTAGAGAGTGTTATATCAATAAATACATATTTTTATATAACTACTGTGTGGTTCTCCTTCATTCAATTAATTCAGCAGGTGACATTCTGGTAAAACAATCTGCTTTACATTCCTTCAAGATTAAGCCTGAAGGCTGCTCTCCACAGCTAACACTAGGATAGCTTTCTAAAGGTTATCTTTGACCTCATACATCATAAGGGTCGTTTGGACTGGTGCAAGGTGCCCACTTTAATGAGAGCACAGCATATACCAGGCCAACTTGTCACACAAGGACCGACTTATCAACTGCCCCATTAATTGGCCCTCAATTGCTATGTGAGAGTCTGCTCCTGGTCCTTCTGTCCTACATTTAGTTTACCTTAATTATTTGTTGTAAATAAAGTGGCAGAAGTGTATTAGTGTGCTCCAAGCTCTACTCGCTGTTTCAATTAAATCAATGCCGCTATTTGAATACTTTAAATCAGTTATATTCTTTAATAAGGTGGCTACATGTTCTACTTTTATTATAAATAAATATATTATACAAATCACAGCCTCAAGAATATGTCCTGAAACACTCAGAGCTACATCAAGTTATTAATATGCATTTGTCACAACTTACATGAGAGATGGAAAGGATCAGTGAAGTTAGTAAATGGGAGTCTGGTTTTAGCTCACTTTAGCAACGGTGTAGTCTGCAGACATCCTATATAATCACATTATCTTTGTAGGTGCTATCCCTCAGTGTAGTGTTGTGGCAATGGCGTGGTTGTGCTGATCAGCATTGGTTATATGCTGCAAGGGTTCTGCCCTGAGGTAGTTTTCTCTCTGTTTGGCAGCCTTAGAGATAGGGCTGCCGGATCACCTCATCTCGACAAAACACCATGGGGCAGATTTATGTTTGACTTGCGCCTCATTTACGCCGCCGTTGCGTCACTTTTGTGACGCAGCAGCGGCGCAAATCCTGCGCCATGGTGCGGGGTATTTACAAACGTGACGCATCTCCCAGATGCGTCACGTTGTAAAGCCCTGCGCCACATGTAGGCGTTCCAGGGCAGGTGGGGGCGTTCCGGCGCAGGAACGCCTCCTAAAAGTGGCTGAGTGAAATCTACAAGATTTCACTCAGTCACTTTTAGGCCCATGCTGCGTCAAAACCCTGCGCCTGCTTGAAGCAGGCGTAAGGATTGACGCAGCATTGTAGAGATAGGGCCCCCCAGATCATTGCTGGAGCTGCGTCGCGCTTGCGACGCAACTCCAGCAATGCGCCACTTTTCGGCACAGATGCGTCACGCATCTGTGCCGTTTTTGCCCCATGGTGCGCCGCATTATAAATGAGGCGCATCCATGGTGGCGCAGCTGTGGCGCATAATAACTGGCGCATCCCTGCTGATATGCAGGGATGCGCCAGTCGTCATAAATCTGCCCCCATGTTTACAGATCCATACTTACATTTAATTCAACAGTGCACTCCGAGAAGGGTGTTCACAAATGCAACTAGACTAACATACCAAAGAGAATGATGAGTAAAGGAAAATGAGTGCCATGCCGACATGCAGTAATATGACAATCCTTGGCAGTGAGCATAGGGTGGCATGGGCCACCCACATCTGCTTGGTTGGAACCTGCCTCAGGCACAATGTCTGCTGTGCTTAGCCCTGGTCCAATATTCTCAAAAGCATCAATTCAGGATGTAGTATTGGAATGTGCCATGCGCTTGCCAGGTAGCACGATGGGGCGGCATTTTTTACTAGGAAGACAGTATCTTCGATTGCAATGACTGTCTGGAACAGCAGGCCTGCGTGTGTGTTCTTTATAATCACGACACAATGCTGCTGTATTCCACTACTTCTCCTGACACAGTATTTCTGCTGTCAGCCGCTGTTTCATAATGAGGTAATATCTGAAATTAAAGAAACTGGACAAAAGGGGCTCATTCACAAAGATTCTGCTGCGACCTACTCTTGTCGTAATCCTGAATTCCAGAAGTAAACCAGGGGTACCTCAAAAAGTCACCTACTCTTACACAACCTTTGTGAATCGGGCCTTATGTGTTTTAATTAAAATGTTAAAGTGTTTGTAACTACACCGATGTAATGCAACTGAGGCATTTTTGAAATTGTGAAGTATGGAATGATTTCTCGAAGTCATAATCAGTTCTATATTTTTCCATTTTTTGGGGAGGTTTGTCAATTCATGACTGAGAAAAATTACATTTTTCTAAACAGAATGATGCAACTATTTTTTCCAGTCACTGAGGCAATAGCAATTACCAACCCTTAGGATTCGCCTGCACAGCGATTGCGCTGTTTTTGAAAAATCTCTTGCATTAGAAAAAAAGCTTAAAAATGGCTTAGATCCAACCCATTACTTACCATTGGCTGGTTTCCATGTCACTCTTGTTTCCTTTCTTCTGATTGGTCAGCCCCTCCTGCTTCCATTTTGTCTTCCTGGGTTGGTCTCTGCCTTGGAGCATAGACCTATACTGCTTCCTGTATGCAGGCAGTGTCCTTCCACTGGCCATACACTTCTGTAGGAATTTTTTGGTATTTTTGATGTTGCACTCCGTCAAGGTGCAAGTGTTTGTAGTCTGCCTCCTTACCCCTGCTTTTCATGGTTTTCTTTGCTCTCTCCACCAGTGGTCTTCCCCCACCCCTCTCTCTGTCCTGTTGCTTGCTTGTCCCAGCCTCCTCCTGCTGTACTTCCTTTGCCCCCTCTGATCTGCCCCCTCCCTCCCTCACTGTCCTTGTCCTGCCAAGCACAGAAAAAAAACACTGACATAGTAAAATAACGCGTGCATAAGCTGTAGCTGTGTAGCTGTAGCAATGCTTTCCCCCCTGAAGTTTACACCTGCTGAGTTCTGAGGTTTGCTCCCTCCCACCGCTCTAGTCTTCCCCAACTTCCTTTCCTCACCCCTCCCTCGAGTTGCTTGTCCTTCCCGCTCTCCTACTGTGGTCCGTTTTGTGCACCTGCTGGAGCAGAGTTTTCATTTAGAAAATTCAGGGGCTTTTGAAGCTCTAGTATGTCTATGCGTTTTATTAATTATTAATAAATAACAATTAATTATTTGTCTTGTGCAAGTGTGTTTTTATTAATCAATTCGTTTGTCTTAACATAAGAGAAAGTTACACGAGGGTTAGCATGCGTGTGCTGTTTCTGTTTTCTAAAAAATAACGTGCAAGTTTTCATGTTTAAACGTTGCTGTGTGCTGTTTATTTTGAGCACAAAACGCTTTTGAATTAATGCTTTTTATGTTGTGAGAGCTAGATAAATGCATACACATAAGGGTATTAGTGGGGTTAACACTGTTTAATCATTATGCTGTAGTAACGATGTTTTTATTTCTTTTAATTGAGATGGTCTATTGTGGCTTATGGAGGCCTAGTCCATGATGGCTGATTTTGTGAGCCTGGCCTCGAGTGAATATGTGAAAACTGAGACGAGGGAGACCCCTGCTGGAAATGGTCTTGAAGCTAACTGACCATGGTCCATGTTGAGAAACTTTCCATGAGGACAGCAGCAGTTCTTGGGAGTTCTCCAAGAGAAGTGAAAGTGTCCTTGGCAATCTTGAAAAACAAAGGAGCCTTAGAGGGAAACTCTGAACTGTGGCTCGATAGCCGAGGAGAAGCCGGATTAATGTGATACATGTTTTATTTTCTTGGTTCCTGTTCCGTAGTTTCCGTCTTGTGACTTTTCCTGAGCGGAGATTTTCAGATGTAGCAATGTTACATTTCTTCCTTCTCGCTTTGCTCAGTGATTCAGTGAATATTGCAAACTTTATGTATGTTTCCATTGTAATTTTTACTATAAAAAATGTTAGCTTAGGGAGGGATTTGCCACTTGCCATTTTGCCTTTGCCGCGTGAATCTGCGTTGCGGAGGATCGATGCTGAGGACTTCGTCTTGAGAGACTTTACCGAGAGACTTGTCCTGACCCGTTCTGACACTTAGTTAGAATAGGTAACTATGAGAAATGATTTATTCTGATTGATTTACTTTGACTAATTTTAGATAAAGCAATATAATTTTAAACATGGTGTTGAATTTTCTTTCTTGTCAATTATTGGGTTTATATTTTTGATCATTATTGTACATGTTGTGTAGATTATGTTATTGATTAGGACAGTCACAAAACCAGATCTGATCGGCCTGATATCGATGCAGGGTGTTTAGGTGTTTTCTTTCCACAGGTTTATTGCTGGTAGAGTATTTGAGTGTGTGTTAGTGAAATGGGCCCTAGCGTATGATGAGTGTATGTGCGTGTAACTGTGTGATTACTCTATCCATGGTAGTGAGCATATTTTAGATACCCTGATCCCTATCAATTTCCTGGTAGCAGAGATTGATGGTTTTGATGGTTGTCTTGATCTGATAAGATTGCTTGTACATTAGCTTATTGATTATTGATTTTATTTTGTTGATATTGGTATATGTACTAATACTATATGTTGAAGTCGTCATGTTGAGTTATATGTAGTGCTTCTGGAATTTGGAAGCTGTGGTAGCAGTTCCGTAGTAGGGCAGAGGAAGTATATGCTGCTCTCGGGAAAGACGGGATTGTAAGGAATAACGTGTGACAATTGAAGTTGCGCGTTCACATTGTCTGGGTTCGGAATCAGTGACATTGTTGTATGTTACTATTAGAATATATTTCTGGTATATAAGGAGTGTGTATCGTAGTGAAGGTTATCTTTGAAACTCTGGTCTTAAGTCCCAGGGATCCGTAAAGGATTTTCGTTAAAGCTTATCGCGGGAGGAGTAATAGGTATTCTCTGAGCTTGTTTGAGGAACTGGGCGAAGTTGCTTAGTTAATGTATGTTATAATTCTGTAGTGGGACAGATTGTGCGCTGTTCTCGGGAAGCAGGATTCTGTGTGCATGTACTATATTTTTCTTGCATGAATGTGCGTGAATGTATATACATTTATTGATTGTAAGACTCTTTGGATAAGTCCTAGAGGAAGCAGTTATGAGATGTATGAAAGTTTGTTGACTCTTGAAAAATAGACTCTCTTTTACTATTCTGTGGTTAGCGAAGCAGACAATGGAGATGTTTTTATGTTGTAACTAATAGATTTTGTAGAAATCTTGACACGAAGTCTACTGAGAGATTTTGTAAAGGAGGGGTAGACGAGTGACAGAAGACAGGAGACAAGCGACTGCAGCGACTGTTGACGTCAGAAAGTCCGCGCTCTGATTGGATAGTGGATCAGAATAGGGTTCGCGCTAGGATTGGTGCGTTAGTGTAAGTCGCGTAAGGATTGGAAGAACTATTTAGTGACGTAGACGCGCTAGGATTGGTGCAATAGTGTGAGTCGCGCTGCTATTGGTTGAGAAGCTCGTATTGTATATTTATAATACGGAGAGAGTAAAGAGTTTTGGTAAGCGCTAAAATGTATTACCAAGAAGAGAAAAAGAAAAAAACATTCTTTGGGAAAGTTAAAAAGTGGTTTAGCAAGGATAAAGAGGTTAAAACGAGAGAGGGTGAGTTGCTACCTCCAGCGAAAACACCTGCATCCTTCATGGCTGCGAAATATGGATTACATACCTGTATATGGTTGCAGAATTGGGTTAGGTATACTAAAGAAGATGGTGTTCTAGCATTTCCAGAACATGGTTCATTTAATTTGGCCGTGTTGAGAAATTTACGGGAAAAGATGGTATGTCTGGACCCGAAGCCAAGACCTACACAGTTCGAGGCTTTAGTGGAATGGGAAGATGAAGTTCATGAGCGAGAAAAGCAAAGATCTGGAGGGTACTACAGGCATATGTTTGGGAGGAGACATGATCGTGAAACACATCATGATCGGATGAAAAGGTGGCGAGATGTTAATATGTCAGAGGGATTATATCCTATGAGAACAATTGAAGAAGGAGCAGTTGGAGTTAATGAGTATGATGATGAAGTCTTAAATGACATGATTTACAAGAGACCACCTCCATATAGACCAGAACCAGATGAGAGTACACCAGTTGTTTCTCCGATAAGAGATACAGTCTGTATTATTGAGAAAGAAAAAGTGACACCTGAATCAAGAAGTAGTAGTTCTTTCAGGGAGAGAGAGAATCGAAGTAGTGAGGAAAATGCCAGAAAATTAGCAAAAACGACAACAGAACTGACTGAGAAAATTAGGGAGTTAACGAAGAATCTGGAAGCTGTTACGGTGCCTGTAACTATAGGTCCGGTTATGCCCGTGTTTGACAAACAGAAGACAGGTGAAAATGGACTGGTGATTCCATATGTTTGGAATGATTTGGCAAATTCAGTTGGTCCTTCAGGAGATTCAGATAAAAGAACAGGGAAAAGTGACCTGAGACAAACCAGACATGACACATGTAGTGAACTATTGGATGCTAGTAAACCTAGTTGTTCAGGGATGCCAATTTTAGAACCGCAGAAAAGAGTGGTTCCAGTGAGAAAAACTGCTGAAATAACAGTTGATGATTTGAATGATTGGATGAAGGTTCTTCAGAAAAAGGATAAGGATTCACAAGTTATTGATGTGGCTAGGTTACGTATAGAATTAGAAGAGCTTGTGACAGGAACAGTTCCAATAGAAATCCTGAAGAGTCATCATGATGGTGAGCTGATGTTTATGTGTAAAAGTATTACCTGGAGAGCAAGGAATACTCATGACAGGCTAAGAGCAATAGCAAATGAGCAGGGAGTTGACATTGATAAAGTGAAAGCTTTACAGAAAACTTACAGGATGGATTTTACTGAGAAGGACATTGAAAATCTGAATGCTACTGGTAGAACAGGACAGATTAAAGAAATGGTAGCATTATTGCGAAGATGGGGTGATGTAGAAAAGTGGAAGGATAGGTGGTATAAGAAAAGAGAGGAATCTGTAGATAGAACAACTTATTCAGCATTTCCAGTAAGAGAAAAGGAGAAACCAGTGGATAATTATCCTATGAGAGAAATACCTGGAGGAGGATATGTACATGTTCCATGGACCAGACAGGATATTTTATCATTTACGAATGATTTCCCTCGATTGAGAGAAAAGCTCGTCGAGTGGTATAGGCAGGTAGATAGGTTTGTGAAATTGTCAAAAGTGCTGTGGGTTGACCTGAATAGTCTGTTTGATATAATTGTTCCAGCAGATTTGTGGACTGAGTGTAAAATAGTTGTGAGTTGGCCTACTGAGGAGTATCCAAGAGATCCAAGAACAGGGGCACCAGATCCAGAAGTAATGAGAAAATATGATCAGGTGATGGTATACCTGAAGAGTAAAGTTCCTCCAAAAGAGACAGACTGGGTTAAGATAGATCGAACACAACAGGAAGCAAAAGAATCAGTTCATGCTTTTTACGAGAGGCTGATACTGGCATTTAAACAATTCAGTGGAGATGAACACCTGGGTGACAAAGATTTGAGTCACTTTGTATACAGATTTGTATATGGCCTTAGACCTGAAATTGGTGAGAGAATTCGTGAGCACACAGTTGATTGGCAGAGTAAAAAAGTAGATGAGATCCTGAGACATGCAAAATACTTCAGTGATGAAATTGAAGCAAAACAAAGAAAGCTGAAAGAGAAAGCAATGTGGGCACAAGTGAAAGTTGCAGAAAGACAGGAAGCACAGTTAGTGGAACAAGCGAATAATCCAGGAAATAATGCAGGAAATAGACCCAGATATGCAGGGAAAGGAAAAGGAAGTCTTGAAGCGAAGAAAAAGTTTCCTTGTCACAACTGTGGCCAACTGGGACATTGGAGATCTGAATGTCCTAATCCACCATTAGTGAGTAATGAGAGTAAACCTTTAAATCAACAGGTGCAGAACCAGAACGAAGGAAATAATCAACAGCAACAACAGAAAGTTGTGAGACAGCAGAGTCAAGAGCCAAAACCGCCCTTGCCGCAGAATAGAGGGTTACAAAAGTATAATCAGGATTCAGGATTCTACAATGATGAGCAGGTAAACAAACCAAGACGTTCTAACAAAGTACAGCAGTACTTGTTAAAGAGAGAAGGGAGTGAGTCTGAGGGTGAATATTGACGGTGCCGAAGAGAGGAGGAAGAGTGCATACTTGGTGCAACTCTAGAAATAGACCAGGCAGGACCATTTGTGGATGGGAAAATAAATGAGGAGAGTGTTACTTTTTTGGTAGACACAGGTGCGACAAGATCAACTGTCAGGTCAACAGATGTTAGAAATCTTCCTCTCTCGGATGAAGCAATCCAAGTAGTTGGTGTAGCTAATACACAAATCAGAACACGTCTTACTGAACCAGTAAGAGTACAGATAGGGAATTTTCAGACATGCACAGATTTATTGTCTGTGACACGAGTCCAGTGAATCTGTTAGGTAGGGACCTATTGTGTAAGATGAACTGCACAATTTTTTGTACACCAGATGGAATAGCTTTTGAGACACCAGATGATGATGTTTTCTACCGAATGACTCTAGAAAATAGAGAGAGTGAGTTAATTGGTGCATTTGCTGTGTTTAATCCGGAGGATTTGCCTCAAGAGCTGAGAGACACAGTGAAAAGAGCAGTTTGGGATTTTACAGGAGAGGATGTGGGATTGATGAATAATGTAGATCCAGTGAAAATTGCAGTGAAAGAGGGAATTACATATCCTAACATTCCTCAGTACAAAATGACACCAGAAATAATTGAAGGGATAACTCCTATAATTGAGAAAATGATTCAGCAAGGAGTTCTGAGAGAACTACTGAGTAGTCCGTGTAATTCACCGATAATGGGACTGAAAAAGCCCAATGGGAAATTTAGGATCGTGCAAGATCTGAGAAAAGTTAATCAAAGTGTGGTGGCATGTTGTCCTATTGTGCCAAATCCATCAGTGATTCTGTATCAAATTCCACATGATGCTGAGTGGTATACAGTGATTGATTTGTGTCATGCGTTCTTTTCAATTCCATTGCATCATGATAGCCAGCCGATTTTTGCATTTAGGTTTGGCCAGCGTATCTTAGCATGGTGTCGAATCCCACAGGGGTATACGGAGAGTCCTTCGATATTCAATCAGTTATTGAAGAAATCGTTGGAAAGTTTGATCATGCCTGAGAGTTCAGTGCTAGTGCAGTACATTGATGACCTACTTGTGGCATCAAAAACACGTGAAGCTTGCGAAGTAGATACCATAGCTTTACTGAATCATCTGGCAGATGGAGGGTTAAAGGTATCTCCAGCCAAATTACAGTTTTGCAAGAAAGAGGTGCATTATCTTGGACACAATATTGAAAAAGGTCTGAGAAAAGTGACTACTGACAGGATCAGAATAATCAGAGAAATGAAAGCTCCAAAAACCCAGAGAGAAGTGAGAATGTTCCTGGGTATGGTGGGATATTGTCGTCAGTGGATAATTAATTTTTCCCTGATAGCAAAGCCACTGATTAAACTGACAAAAAGTGAAATGACAGATCCATTGGATTTGGATGCAGAACAATTGGCAGCGTTTGAAGAGCTTAAAAGTAAAATGTGTGAGGTTCCAGCTTTGGGTATGCCTGACTATGAAAAAGAATTCGAGCTGTACTGCAGTGAGAGAAATGGATGTGCACTTTCAGTGTTAATTCAGAAACATGGACAATTGAGAAGGCCTATTGCGTACTTTTCATCAACACTTGACCCTGTAGCTGTGGGTTTACCAGGTTGTCTGAAATCTGTGGCTGCAACATGCAGGAGTCTGGAACAGAGTGAGGGAATCATAATGGGATATCCTGTAAGGGTATTCGTACCTCACAATGTGGCAATTCTTTTGACAAGAAGCAGAACTCAGTACATGTCACATAGTCGATTGACCAAATATGAAAAAGTGATTCTGGGAGCATCAAATGTGACTCTTGAGAGATGTGTGAATGTGAATCCAGCGACACTTTTGCCAGACATTGAAAATGTGGGTGTGAAAATGGAAGATGATCATGATTGTTTGGATGTGCTTGAGTACTGTACAAAACCAAGACCAGACATAAGGGATATTCCCTTACCTGAGAATGATCATGTGTTGTTTGTGGATGGATCATGCTTGAGGAATGAGGATGGTGTGCTATGTGCAGCATATGCGGTGTGCAAAGTTTCAGAGGTCATGGAAGCATCACCGTTGAAAGGAGTGAAATCTGCGCAAGTTGCTGAATTAATAGCATTGACAAAAGCTTGCGAAATTGGGAAAGATTTGAGGACGACTGTGTTGACTGATAGTCAGTATGGATTTGGAGTGGTGCATGATTTTGGCCAACTTTGGCTACAAAGAGGTTTCTTGACATCGAGTGGAACTCCAATAAAGAATGCTGAAATGATTGGAAAATTGCTTGAGGCGATACAGCTGCCTAAGGAGTTAGCAGTTGTAAAGTGTGCTGCCCATGGTCAGGGGGAGGATTTCATAACGATTGGAAACAGGTACGCCAATGATGTTGCGCAATACTGTGCCAAGACAAATCAGTCCATTAATAGGGACAGAGAAGGGGAAATGTCTTTTCTTTCTGTGATGTTTACTAATGTCCTAGAGACCTGGGATGAAGTAAAGCAGTTACAAGATGAGGCAGGAGAAGAAGAGAAACAAGATTGGATTAAGGCAGGATGTGCTCCAAGAGAAACAGACCATGTTTGGGTCTACAGAGATGGCAGACCAGTGATGCCTAACTCAATCTTGTCGTCAATGGCAAGGATGTATCATGGCCAGGGACATTTGGGGAGAGACGCGATGGTTAGGTCGTTTAAACAAACCTGGTACAATGCAAAGTTCAGGACAATTGCAGAAAGCATCTGTCAGAGGTGTTTAGTTTGTCAGCAATTTAACACTGGGAAAAAGACAGTGGTGAGTCTGGGAACAATAGGCAGAGAAGGAGGTCCTTTTACAAGAATGCAGATTGATTTCATTGAGATGCCCCAAGTGAACAGACTGAGATATGTTCTAGTGGTAGTCTGTTTGTTTTCAAGGTGGGTGGAAGCTTACCCGACTAGAAGAAATGATGGATTAACAGTGGCAAAGTTACTGTTGAGGGAGTTGATTCCTAGGTATGGGTTTCCAGTAACAGTTGAGTCTGATAGAGGTAGACATTTTCAAAATGAGCTCATGGGTTTGATTTGTGAAGCATTGAAAATACAGCAGAAGCTACATTGTGCATACCGACCAGAGGCTTCTGGTGTGGTTGAGCAGATTAATGGCACGATCAAAAATAGGATTGGAAAAATGTGCTTAGCCACTGGTATGAAATGGCCAGATGTTTTGCCTCTAGTTCTGATGACAATGAGATCTACTCCAGATAGAACTACTGGTTTGAGCCCGCATGAGATAATCATGGGACGTGCCATGCGCCATGCATTCGTGCCTGTCAATAAGTTGGTGACAATAACTGATGACATGATTTTGGATTACTGTAAAGGCCTGGCTGACGCAGTTCATTCTGTGTTTCACCAGGTTGGAGAAGAAGCTACCACACTTGAGAAGAAGCAAGCTCATGATCTGAGTCCAGGAGACTGGGTGAGGATTAAGGTGCACAGAAGAAGAAATTGCTTGATTCCAAGGTGGGGAAGGCCGAGACAAGTTATTCTGACTACGACGACTGCAGTAAAGTGTGCTGGAGTGAAGCACTGGGTACATGCAAGTCATACTCTGAGAGTTCCAAACCCAAAAGAAGGGACTGGTAAAGAGTATTTTGAAGAGTCAGATTCTAGTGATGGTGAAGATACTGAAGATACGGAATCAGTGAGAAAAGAAGCAGAGAGAGCTTCAAGAGAATCACTGCGAGTATCAGAGAGAAGATCAAATTCTGTAAGAGAGCCTGAAGTTTCAAACAGCAGTGAAGGAAAAAGAAAAGAAAAAAGAAATCACACAGAGACTACTCCTGAATCGGAAGAGGAGGAGATTGAAGAACCACTTGAGATTATACTTGAAGAAGTAGGGTTAGAAAAAGATAGAGAGGGACAGATTGCGGAAGACCCCCGAGGAGGTGTAGAGAACATTCTTGATGAGTCAGGTGAAAGGACAAGTAGACAGCAAGAAGATTGCGTGTCGGAGACCCGAGGAGGGACAGGAGTAGGGAAGTCTCAAACAGTGGTGAAAAAATCTGTGGAGAAGAAGAAAACTGCTGGAAAACGGAAACAAGAGGCACTTGAAACAGATGATGAGGATGAACAAACAGAGGGTCGAGTTCTGAGAAAGAGAACTTGGATTGGAGAAAGAAGTAATAAAGAAATAAAGCCGAAAAAAGTGTTAAGAGGAGACCGTTGGCCTAACAACAGAGTTAAGAGGCTGAGATACAGAGTAATAAGAGCAAATTCATCAAAAGCTGAACAAGTGAATGAAGTTTCGAGTCAAAGTTCAAAAGCTGAAGGAGAAGAATCAAAGGAGTTAAACGAACCAGTGGAAATAAAAAGAGTAAGAAGACCCAACCAAAAGTACAGATCACCGGAATGGTCTTATGTGGCACTGTCTGAAGAAGGAAAAGAAGAAACAGTGACTCGAGATAATCCGGAAGTGGTCTTGAGAGAAGTGGTTGAGGAAGATACTGGTGAAATTCTGAAAGTACTCTTGACTGACATTGGAGAAGAGTCGAGTACTGAGGATCTTGACGTTGGAGATCTAATACAATTTGATGTTGAAGAAATTGAAGTGAAAAATGACAAGTATCCAAACTGAGTGAAAGAAAGATTCACTTGGATCAAGTGAACGGAGAGATCATTTGGATAAACTGAAAGCTGAAGAATTGCTGAAGAATTGAAGAAGTTCAAATAGTAGTGGAGTAGTAGAGGCTAAACTAAAATGGCTAACATAGAGGATAATAGAAATAGATGTGCCTTCTTTAAGAGGTGGTGTAGGATGTGCTGCTGTTGTACTGGATTATTAATGCTTCTATGGGGTGTTTTAGTTTTATTAGTTACTTTTAGAGTAGAGTTTGGAATGCATATAGAAAATGTGACAAATGTAGAAAAGAATTCACAGAAAGTAGTTCCAATTAGAATTAGTAATGCTTACACACACAAAGATAGGTCAATTAATAACTTTTCTAGTAATGTTTTTTCTAAACTGTTATATGAATATGTGAAGACAATGGAAGTAAGGGATTGCTACGTTTGTATGCAATTACCTGCATCCGTTTCAGAGGGTGTTACTTATCATCATTTACCAGCTACATATGGTATTTCTTGTAGTATTTTAAGTAGTGTTTTTTATTTGTTAGGGAAAGTAGATTATAAGATGTCTAACAGAGATAGTATTTTTGGGCACTTGCCAATGAACAAAGAGCTGAATCCAGCTAAAGAAGCTAACACTTTTGGTGAGATTTTTATTGAAGAAAAAGGATTAACATTAGATTACATTTTTAAGAATAATTTAACTTGCAGTTTGAAAGAAGAGGAGAAAGCTTTCCTGGATATGGTAGAGGAAAGGAGAGTGAACATACATGAGAAAGCGGGAAAATATGAAGTGAGTGAGACAATTTGGGACATTGAGATGGGAAAAGAGTTGAGAAATGGGGCTAGTCCAACTTTAGCTTTAGATGCACCGCAGAAGGGTAAACTTTGCATTACAAGAAGGAAATCCCAATATGATACATATTTTGTGGGGAGTAGTGAGTGCCATGATACATACTTCGTTGCGACAGGTTGGGGTTTCAGAGGTGGAGAAGATACAATTTTTCCAGGAGTGTATTATGTTTGTGGGAACAAGGCTTATTACAAGTTGCCTGACCATTGGTATGGCACATGTTATGTGGGCCTGGTTTTTCCTAAGATTTTTCATACAGATAAAATAAAAGATGTAGAAGATATTAACTTATTAACACGTTTTAAGAGAGAAACTTGGTCTGAAATTGTGGGTGATATTTTTGGGGTTTTGATTCCAGCAGTGGGAATTTCTTTAAATGCTTATGGAATTCGGAAACTGTCCACAGTGGTTGATCGCTTATCGACAAATACCGCAGGAGGATTTCTTTTGGTGAATACGGAATTAAATGCCGTACGTGCCATGTCTATGCAAAATCGACTTGCCCTTGATATTCTATTGGCCAAGGAGGGTGGAGTCTGTGGAATATTGAAAGTTCAACATTGTTGCACTTACATTCCTGACGAAAGTAAAGACCTGAAGGTCTATATCAGAAATATTACTGATTTGCATGAAGAATTAGTACCACTTGAAGCTGGGAATTTGTGGACTAAAATAGCTAATAAGATGATAACTGTTAAGGATTTTATTGCAAAGATAGGTAGTACTATTATAGGTAGAATATTGTTTCCCTTGTCTTGTATAATTGTGGCTTTATTAATAATAAGATTGGTGTGTGTGTGTTGTAAAAACAGGGGAGGGAGGAAGAAATTGAATAAGGAAAAGAAAAACAAGAGGTTGAAGAGAGAACCTCAGGAAATTGAACTAGAAGAATTGAGGGAGAGTGTTTACTTAGAGACAAAAAGAGATGATGAAAGAGTGACTGGTGTTTAATGTTGTGTAAGGGGAAAAGACATTTCTGATTTCTCCTAAAATGGGACTAAATTTTCACTAATTTTTTTTTTGGGTTTATTTGGTGATAAAATCACCAAAGGGGGGATTGCTGGAGCAGAGTTTTCATTTAGAAAATTCAGGGGCTTTTGAAGCTCTAGTATGTCTATGCGTTTTATTAATTATTAATAAATAACAATTAATTATTTGTCTTGTGCAAGTGTGTTTTTATTAATCAATTCGTTTGTCTTAACATAAGAGAAAGTTACACGAGGGTTAGCATGCGTGTGCTGTTACTGTTTTCTAAAAAATAACGTGCAAGTTTTCATGTTTAAACGTTGCTGTGTGCTGTTTATTTTGAGCACAAAACGCTTTTGAATTAATGCTTTTTATGTTGTGAGAGCTAGATAAATGCATACACATAAGGGTATTAGTGGGGTTAACACTGTTTAATCATTATGCTGTAGTAACGATGTTTTTATTTCTTTTAATTGAGATGGTCTATTGTGGCTTATGGAGGCCTAGTCCATGATGGCTGATTTTGTGAGCCTGGCCTCGAGTGAATATGTGAAAACTGAGACGAGGGAGACCCCTGCTGGAAATGGTCTTGAAGCTAACTGACCATGGTCCATGTTGAGAAACTTTCCATGAGGACAGCAGCAGTTTTTGGGAGTTCTCCAAGAGAAGTGAAAGTGTCCTTGGCAATCTTGAAAAACAAAGGAGCCTTAGAGGGAAACTCTGAACTGTGGCTCGATAGCCGAGGAGAAGCCGGATTAATGTGATACATGTTTTATTTTCTTGGTTCCTGTTCCGTAGTTTCCGTCTTGTGACTTTTCCTGAGCGGAGATTTTCAGATGTAGCAATGTTACATTTCTTCCTTCTCGCTTTGCTCAGTGATTCAGTGAATATTGCAAACTTTATGTGTGTTTCCATTGTAATTTTTACTATAAAAAATGTTAGCTTAGGGAGGGATTTGCCACTTGCCATTTTGCCTTTGCCGCGTGAATCTGCGTTGCTGAGGATCGATGCTGAGGACTTCGTCTTGAGAGACTTTACCGAGAGACTTGTCCTGACCCGTTCTGACACTTAGTTAGAATAGGTAACTATGAGAAATGATTTATTCTGATTGATTTACTTTGACTAATTTTAGATAAAGCAATATAATTTTAAACATGGTGTTGAATTTTCTTTCTTGTCAATTATTGGGTTTATATTTTTGATCATTATTGTACATGTTGTGTAGATTATGTTATTGATTAGGACAGTCACAAAACCAGATCTGATCGACCTGATATCGATGCAGGGTGTTTAGGTGTTTTCTTTCCACAGGTTTATTGCTGGTAGAGTATTTGAGTGTGTGTTAGTGAAATGGGCCCTAGCGTATGATGAGTGTATGTGCGTGTAACTGTGTGATTACTCTATCCGTGGTAGTGAGCATATTTTAGATACCCTGATCCCTATCAAACCCATCTGATCAGGTGCCCTAAATCCCTGTCCCACCATGCCTCAAAAAAATGGAATTACAATTTCCCTTAAGTTTCCACCCACTGTTAAAAGCGGCTCAATCCTGTTTGGGACCAACCTTTTCTGTGGTTCGCAGTTCTTTACTTTTCCACTCTTCCTGGAGTTTGTGTGAAGGACTTGTTGGCTTTTTATGTAAACAGCACTGTAGCATTGCTTTCACTTGTGTTTTTCTCCGCTGCCGGCCTGCCAGAGAAGGCCTCGCTTTGCATCCAGAGCCTGTCTGGTGCAGGAAACACAAGCAGCCCTACTCCAGGCCCTGGAGAAGTCTTCAATGGAATTCTACTAAGACGTTTCTACAGACAGACATGAGACATCCCAGCTCTCTCGCTTTTCAACAGGTCTTCTCGCTTTGCATCTTGGTACTTGTAGGTCGGTTTCCCAGTTGAAATTTCATGGCTGCAAGGTGCTTGAATTCGAAACACAAGACTGCAAGTGCTGCCCACGTCAGATATGGGGCACATTCTGATACTTTGGAGCAATAAATATCTTGTTATAATATAATACTTGCTTTCCTGTTTTGCTGTTCACAGCTCTGCAGACTAAGGTTGGATAGTTGTGTGAATACCCAGTAGTGTTGTGATGTTTTTTGTATTCTGCTTTATGTTTTTAATATTGGAGTATCTGAGGGGTGGTTGCCTGGTCACACTAGGGGTTCTTTATTAGAAGGTGAGGGCTGGAGTTATGGGATAGACAGTAGGTTTCCACCTGCCTAGGGAGGGTATGCCTGTGCTGATTACTGGAATAAACGTCTTCATTCCTTCACTTCGTGTGTGTGCCTCACTCCTTAAAAGTGGTTGCAAAGATGGGATGTGAAGAGGCTGGAGTCCATGAATTGTGAAGGAAGTGCATATGGATTTATTGTTTTAGAAACGTTATGCGCGTGCCATCTCTAAGAACTGTCCAACAAATGTAGTGGTTGATCTAGCAACGGGCAGGTGAGGACTGGGTTGACTGAATAAATGACATTGATATAATGCCGCAACATTATATTTTGGTGATTTTAAGGGGAAGAAGCCTGAGTGCGCGCGGGTTGTATGACATAATTTCGACAGACAGAATATCGACCTACAAATATATCGCAACAAAAATATCGATGACAAGAATATCGACATCCTATCTACAACATGGTAAGTACAAAAATATCGAAAATTAAATATCGATGTCAAAAATATCGTTATTAAAAATATCGTTTTTCTTTTACTTTAAAAATATATGTAAAATAAACCAAATTATACTTAGAAATTAAATAAACATAATTAAATATATTGTATAATAAATAAAATGTATAATTAATATATATAATTTAATAAAACTTTAATTAAACATGTACATATAATATATATACTTACTGAATAATTAATTTTACTAATAATTTCTGTAACGTATAAATTATTAAATGTTTTTAAAAATTACCAATACATCTATACACATAAAATAATAACATTAATAAATATTTAATAATTACATATAGCAAATAATAATCAATATTTTTAATGTGATTAATTTTTATTATTAATGATATATTACAATAGCAAAAAAAATACAAAACATATGAAATATCAGACACAATAAAACTACTAGTCCAACTCAAACAAAAACAACAATAAGGAAAATGTTGGATACCGTAGGGGTAAAAATTACTATTCCAACTCCAAAGAGTGCAACAGTAGGAAAAGCGTTGGATAGCGTAGGGTTAAAATTACTATTCCAACTCCAGAGAGTGCAATAGTAGGGAAAGCGTTGGATAGCGTAAAGGTAAAAATTACTATTCCCACTCCAGAGAGTGCAACAGTAGGGAAAACGTTGGATAGCGTAGGGGTAAAAATTACTATTCCAACTCCAAAGAGTGCAACAGTAGGGAAAGTGCTGGATAGCGTAGGGGTAAAAATTACTATTCCAACTCCAGAGAGTGCAACAGTAGGGAAAGCGTTGGATAGCGTAGGGGTACAAATTACTATTCCCACTCCAGTAAGTGAAACAGTAGGGAAAGCGCTGGATAGCGTAGGGGTAAAAATTACTATTCCAACTCCAAAGAGTGCAACAGTAGGGAAAGCGTTGGATAGCGTAGGGTTAAAATTACTATTCCAACTCCAGAGAGTGCAATAGTAGGGAAAGCGTTGGATAGCGTGAAGGTAAAAATTACTATTCCCACTCCTGTGAGTGCAACAGTAGGGAAAGTGTTGGATAGCGTAGGGAAAAGAATTACTATTCCAACTCCAGAGAGTGCAATAGTAGAGAAAACGTTGGATAGCGTAGGAGTAAAAATTACTATTACCACTCCAGTGAATCCAACAGTAGGGAAAGCGTTGGATAGCGTAGGGGTAAAATTTACTATTCCCACTCCAGAGAGTGCAACAGTAGTGAAAACGCTGGATAGCGTAGGGGTACAAATTACCATTCCCACTCCAGTAAGTGAAACAGTAGGAAAAGCGCAGGATAGCGTAGGGGTAAAAATTACTATTCCCACTCCAGTAAGTGAAACAGTAGGAAAAGCGCTGGATAGCGTAGGGGTAAAAATTACTATTCCAACTCCAGAGAGTGGAACAGTAGGAAAAGCGCTGGATAGCGTAGGGGTAAAAATTACTATTCCAACTCCAGAGAGTGCAACAGTAGGGAAAGCATTGGATAGCATAGGGGTACAAATTACTATTCCCACTCCAGTAAGTGAAACAGTAGGGAAAGCGCTGGATAGCGTAGGGGTAAAAATTACTATTCCAACTCCAAAGAGTGCAACAGTAGGGAAAGCGTTGGATAGCGTAGGGGTAAAAATTACTATTCCAACTCCAGAGAGTGCAATAGTAGGGAAAGCGTTGGATAGCGTAAGGGTAAAAATTACTATTCCCACTCCAGTGAGTCCAACAGAAGGGAAAGCGTTGGATAGCGTAGGAGTAAAAATTACTATTCCCACTCCAGAGAGTGCAACAGTAGTGAAAACGCTGGATAGCGTAGGGGTACAAATTACTATTCCCACTCCAGTAACTGAAACACTAGGGAAAGCGCTGGATAGCGTAGGGTTAAAAATTACTATTCCAACTCCAGAGAGTGGAACAGTAGGAAAAGCGCTGGATAGCGTAGGGGTAAAAATTACTATTCCAACTCCAGAGAGTGCAACAGTAGGGAAAGCATTGGATAGCATAGGGGTACAAATTACTATTCCCACTCCAGTAAGTGAAACAGTAGGGAAAGCACTGGATAGCGTACGGGTAAAAATTACTATTCCAACTCCAAAGAGTGCAACAGTAGGGAAAGCGTTGGATAGCGTAGGGGTAAAAATTACTATTCCAACTCCAGAGAGTGCAATAGTAGGGAAAGCGTTGGATAGCGTAAGGGTAAAAATTACTATTCCCACTCCAGTGAGTCCAACACAAGGGAAAGCGTTGGATAGCGTAGGAGTAAAAATTACTATTCCCACTCCAGAGAGTACAACAGTAGTAAAAACGCTGGATAGCGTAGGGGTACAAATTACTATTCCCACTCCAGTAAGTGAAACACTAGGGAAAGCGCTGGATAGCGTAGGGTTAAAAATTACTATTCCAACTCCAGATAGTAAAACAGTTGGGAAAGCACTGGATAGCATAGGGATTCTATAAACATAATAAGCAATTAAATAATTAGTTATAAAAAAATAGCATATTAATAATTAATTTACAAAATATGTATTATTAAATACCAATTATTTAAAATAAATATTTATATAAATACCTTTAAATTACATCCCACACTATTCCCCCTTTAACACACAACACACTACACATACAAAATACACAATACATTTAAATATCAGTTTATCTATTATTTACAATTAATAATACATTCTTTATAATTAATATACTTATTATTTACAAATTTATACATATTAACTACCAAATTACAATTATTCACAAATTAATTATTATTTAACAATACATTAATTAGCAATAACAACAAAGAACATGAAATAATAAATTATTTATATTTACTATATTTAACGTACTAATAAAAATTAATTACCAATTAATAATTAATTAACAAATAATTATTATTAATTACAAATAATTAAAAATTATCAGTAATTATTTGAATTTAATTACATCCCACCCTATTCCCCTATAAACCCACAACCCACTACACATAAAAATTCACATAATTAATTTAAGCATCAATTAATCACTTAATAAAATTAAATCACCAATTAATTAGTAATTAACAATTAATTAATTAACAATACCAATAAAGAAATATTAATATTAAACTAATTATAACTTATATAATTAACCAATTACTACAATTAATTAACAATTAATAATTAATTAACAATTAATTAATCAATTAATATATTTAATTAACAATTAGTAATTAATTAACAATTAATTAATCATAAATACCAATTAAACAATACATATTAATTAATTAATTATAATTAAATTACTTCCCACCCTATTCCCCTATAAACCCAAAACCCGCTCTGATACTAAAACGCTAAATTATATTTTAAATAATTATTAATCTCTAAACATTTATTTTTAAATGTATTAAAATACATTACAATAATCTTTCACATACAAATAAAATACATATTAAAATACATTACACTAATAAAATATCGATATTCTTGACATCGAAATTTTTGATTACGATATTACTTACATCTATATTAATGACTTCGATATTATTAACTTCGATAATACTTACCTTGGGGTCGATATTCTGTCCATCGATATTCTTGACTTCGATATTCTTTACCTACGATATTTACAACTCGATATACTTGTAGGTCGACATTTAAAACTCGATATTTAGACTGCTCACCATCTGAAGTATTTCAAAGAGTAATGCAAGTAGTATTATGGGCAATGCCTCATGTTTTATGTTTTTTGCAGGTTAATATATTGGTGTGGGGCGTTGATAGAAGTCATGATGATGTGATTTTGGAATGTGTTTTGGAAAAGATTTCAGAATGCAGGTTTGACTCTGGGGTTGGAAAAACGTACATTCGGGGTAGAGGAAGTTGAGTATTTAGAACATTCTTTGTCTTGCCAAGGTATAAAGCCCAAGTTGAAACTGGTGGAAGCTATTGAGAATGTTCCGTCATCGTCATCTAAGATTAAAGAACAGCTACATTTTTTCTTAGGAATGGTGGAGTATTGCTCTAAATTTGTAGAACATTTCTATGATAAGGTGTATCAGTTGCGCGCTTTAATGAAGAAGGGTGTGGAATATCAGTGGTCTGAGGAGTATCAACTACCCTTTGAAAGGATAAAAACATCGATTGCAGAAGCTGCGGTATTGAAACTGTCCGATTCTAATGACAAACCATAGTAGTAACAGATGCCAGTGCATATAGACTGGGTGCCGTGCTCATGCAAGTGAGTAGGGGTGTGAAAGGGTGGTGGCAGTTGCATCTCGTAATACACAATTGAAAAGGAGGCATTGGCCTGCTGGTAGGGACTCAAACATTTTAGGACATTTGTGTGGGGTAGCCATTTTGAGCTGCATATGGATCATGGACCTCTAGTTTACATTTTCACCACAAAGGGGGCAGGCAGTGACGGCCCATGTAGGGCGTTTTACCGGAGCGGTGACGTGGCACAGAGGAGGGGCAGGGTGGGGGGGTTGCAAAATGCGGCATACGGCCGAGTTCAGGTACGTTACGAAAAAAATTAATAAAACAAATTTCGTTGCGCTTAGACTTTTCTCTACTTCCGGGATACTGAAGACCGAACATGGTACGCGAGATACAGATTAGAGTTTGGCGGGAGGAAACAGGTACGACCGTTTGAACTGTCTCCATTCCATTTTAAGGCTACACGTAGCCGCAGCCCAGTATTGAATTACCCGTATAACTAATGTACTGTTGGTACTATTTCGGACGGTCTTAGCATAACACGCTTCTGCGTATTTTCTAAGCGTGGCACTCCAGTCAATTACCGACAATTGTTGAGTTTGGCATTATGTCTTTTACACTGGTTCTCTCGTGTTTATCTCATGACATTCGAGCACGCAAGCACAACTGGAGGGGACAGTATAATATACCATTTTATTTCACCCATATCCATAACCCACGAAGTTCACCTCACCGACATAGTGGTTGTTACAAAGTTAGACATACAATTTCCTTAAGGATATTTTGATACGCAAGCAATATACAATGAGCACCAATTCTTGAAAAGCTCACTAACCGCGTGTCTAACACACAGTTTTGGTGCTAATATGTTTTCTAGACAGGCAATTTTTAATTTTAATCTGAAGCATTTTAGCTCTGAGGATATTAAGAGCCCGCATTTTCGTTTACAGGGAGAACCCTCTGAAGAAGGGATAGTCCCGAAATGCATTGGGGATTAATAACCCTGTGACCCCACAACAGCGTACTACGTAAATGATTTCAATCACGAATAGTGAAATTGAAGATTTGGTTCAAAGAATTCGTTCATGAAACTGCATGCTGTTGGAATAAACAGCTACCTATGAACACTAAAATTTGACTACGCTTATTGAAAGGCAAAATGTGGAGTGGAGTGCTATATGGGATGTATACCTTCCAGTGGTGAAGGCCTGTTGATGCTAATTCATACTTACACCTCTTTGATCAGGAGGTGGGATCCCACAGCACCCGAAGAGCTTTAAAATACATTAACTTAGTTACCACGATTAAACACAGGAGTGCGACCGACATTATAATTTACATTATCTTTGGTCTGATCACACCGGTGACGCACCCAACATAAGAATGTCGTATGAAGATATCGCTAACATTACTGGCAATAAAGCTGATACATTTGGTTTCACTAATGAGGATACAAATCGGATATATTCTTTAATCCAGGAGCCTGAATGCATCTCCACAAGCACAGGATCATTACAGTTAAACATTAAACAACTTTTATTTGCAGCAAAAAGAGAAATCAACCAGCGGTTACATGCTAGCACACTGATACTTTACCATAAAGTCCAAAGAATACCGAGAGGACTGAGGATACCGCTCAAATCAACTCTATGCAAGAACAATGTGCGCTTTACTGAACGATGGTATGGGATTCTCAACAAATGTTCTCTTGATCTAATTTTATTGATCGTTGAGGAGCTTTCAAAAGCATTGGAGGAACTTGAGAAAGAAGTGGCACAATTAAAACAGGAAATCAGTGATAAAATGTCAGCGGATGAGTGGCAAAAGATACTAGAGGACATCAACATTCAATTGGAAAAGCATACAACTGAAATCAATGAGAGAAAACTACGCAAATTTAAACGGGACACCGTTGATTATAAACTAGGCGAGGTTTACAGTTGGGCAGAGGAATACGCATCACGTAGACAACGACAACAATTCGGAAATAGATCTACCGATGACACATCATCGTCAGATGATTCTCAGCAAAGACCACAACCTCATTTACAATCTAAAGGTCCATCACCTAGAAATCTTAATGCCGAACAAGACACTAGACCTTCAACATCAAAAAATGGTAGTACAACACCTTCTTCTTCTACTGGCCCTTTTTTAGGAAGAAGTCAAGGCCCACCCGGCGATCCAGACGGTCAAAGCACAACCAACCCCACAATACCGATTGCAAAATCAACCAGGAGTCAGAAAACTTGGTAATAAACATTTCGAAAACTGAGTTATCCACCTTTCAAATTCAAACACTTCAGAAGGGTCTGTCAGATGTAACCACCTATCAGAGCAACGAATTAGAGACACAAGTCTGCATCTTCGGGTTTTTGAGAACCTTACGTCTCAAACACTTTTTTAAGAATGTTATCACACTCACAGAACCTGAAAATCAAGGCACATTACTGGACCTTAAACCAGACAGTACATTTCAAGCACCTGTGAGCCACAACATCTTAGATACATTTGAGACGGTTGTAAAAAAAGAACTACATGATATATTCAAACTTAAGACATCTAAAGCTTGTAACCTGTCAGCAAAAGAACGTATTGCAATTTCCAATCTTGCTAACAACAAGACAATTACGTGCTGTAAGGCGGACAAAGGAGGGGCGCTTGTAATTCTCAACACTTCATTTTATCTTGAAAATGTCCAGTTGCATGTCACAGATGAAAATGTATACATGAAACTGCTTTCCGATCCTACCACAGCTTTCACGGATGTTCTAGTTACCATTATTAACAAAGCTCTGCAATCTGGAACGATCAACGAGAGAGACAAAAAATTTCTCATCAAACAAAATCCCAGTGTACCCTATTTGTACATTATACCAAAAATTCATAAAAATTTACATAATCCACCGTTCAGACCAATTGTGAGTACTCGAAAATCCATACATGAGCCAATAGGAAAATACATTAATCGCCACATACAACCAATAGTGCGACAAATGACTACGTATTTACAGGACACGACTGATTTTTTAATAAAGCTGGACAAACTTAAACTGGAGGAAAACATTGAGTACATTCTATGTACACTAGATGTGAAATCACTATACACTTCGATACGACACAATTTGGGCCTCCAAACTCTCGAATATTTCCTTTTAAGGAGCGACAAAGATAATAGTTTGAAAATCTTTTTACTAGAATTGATGCACTTACCCTATATCCTAGTTACTTTACATGGGACAATCAATTCTTTACTCAATTGAATGGCACTTCAGTGGGCAATTGCGCAGCTCCTGCGTATGCAAATCTGTTCATGCACCATTTTGAATTAACACACATCCTTTCTCAAAAAAACTGGATTGATAACACCATCACATTCCTATGATACATAGATGATATATTCTTAATTTGGAAAGGCTCAGAAAATGAGTTACTGGAAGCAATTCATGCGCTGAATCACATTGATGACCGCATTCAATTTACGCACACTATGGCTAAACACAAGATTGCTTTTCTAGATGTAGAAATTAAGATTTTGGAGCAGAGACTCATCACTTCAGTGTATACCAAAAGCACAGACCGGAATAATTTCCTTCATTGTTCAAGTTTCCACCAAATGAGTTTGAAGCAACATCTACCGTATTCACAAATGCTCAGAATTAGAAGAATATCGGATACTGAAGAATTGTATCAGGAAAACAAAGACAAGTTGATGACCAAATTCAAACAACGAGCATATCCGGATGCGATTTTACAACAAGTCAGCGAAAGAGCCAATAAAAAAAGTAGACAGGAATTACTGAATGCTAAAAAGAACTTAGACGTACAACAAGAACCTAGTGTATTTGTGTCAAAATACTCAACCAAAAGCCAAACAATTAAACAAACAATCAAAAAATATTGGCCAATGTTACAGGCAGAAACGGATTTCAACGGTATCTTTGAACAGTGTCCAATATTTGCATACCAACGCACAGTGAACCAGCAACAATTATTGAAGGTCAAAAATTCAGACTTGAAAGACACATATAAGGGTACTATCCCATGTTTGAACTATGGAAGTTGCAATAACATCATAAAAGGCACTATCTTGAGGCATCCAACACAGGGTATTCCTATTAAGTTACATGTTACGGTGACTTGTGATACCAACTTTGTGGTATATCTATTAAAATGCCCTTGTGGACTCACATATGTGGGGAAACCTGAACGTAAAATTAAAACTAGATTAATGGAACACAAAAGCAATATAAGATTAAACAATCCCAAATCGGTTATTGCAACACATTTCAATAAACTAAAACACAATATCAGTCAACTTTGCTTTTTGATCTTGGAGCATCTCCAACCTAAAGAAGGAAGAGACAATAGGAAATTCCTATTACAAAGAGAACTATTCTGGATTTATAAATTGGATTTGTTACATCCAAAAGGCCTGAATGACCGTGTAGAATTTAACTGTTATCTATAATAATGCATATTATTTTTGTACCTACATTATTTCGTACCTTTGTGCTGTCGTTTATACCACATGAAACGTATGTGGATAGATATGTTTCGCTCTCTTTTCTAAACATTTTATTCAGCAGTTACTATGGTCATTAACATGCATGTTTTCCATATGAAATCTACCCAATTATGCAACAAACAAGTTTTGTTTTTCTAAATGCTTTATTTAATGTTGCAATTATTATGTTAGTAACACGTACTTTTGCAGAGTGTTTGTTTTCGCTAATAGTTCCCCGAATTCTTTGCTTGTAAATCTTTATTGATCTCGATGTACGGTGGTTCACTTGCAGTCAGAACCTAGTATTCACTTTAGCGTCCTTCTTTTGTGTTTATGTCATGGTCTCACGAACGCTATTTATTCACTTCCGGGTTGGCTTTTCTCTACTTTCGGGATACTGAAGACCGAACATGGTAAGCGAGATACAGATTAGACTTTGGCGGGAGGAAACAGGTACGACTGTTTGAACTGTCTTCATTCCATTTTAAGGCTACGCGTAGCCGCAGCCCAGTATTGAATTACCCGTATAACTAATGTACTGTTGGTACTTGTAATGAAAGGTCTCAGATCTCCCCTGGACCAAGGCACTTTCCCAGGGAGAGAATATCAGTTCCAAACTTATAGAATATAACATATACACAGCACTTCCTAAGGTGGGCAAACTTTCAACAATCCCCCAAGGGCAGGCAAGAAAACAATAACACATGAGTCTCCTCTAGACCAAGGTAACACACACAACACTTCTCTAGAGCGAGATATACTTTGCACATCACTTGCAAGGAGTAGAGCAACTTCCTATAACACAATTACCTGCTAGAAGGGAATTCACCCATCTTTCTAAAAACAGAATACTTGGCCAAGAAGAGTCCACACCTCCTGTTACAAGGAAAAGACGAATTGGTATATCTGGGATATATCTATTAGTAAATAGCACCACACGGTAAGCCAAATGCACCTATCATAGCAGACTCTAACATATCAATAGTATGATTGAAACACAATCAAGGCAAACATATATGTAGAAATATATATATGTATATAAATGTATGGAACCTGAAAATAAAGTTATAGTAAGCAAGAACAGTAGGAAAACAAGAAATTAGTGTAACACCTCACCAACTGTCTGTCCATCCCGTTTTCCACTTCGCCAAAGGGAAGTCTGGTTCTTCGGCCGAAACAGGAGACAGTAGTGACACTATAGGCCCCACTGCCACAGCTGCACGTCTGCCCTGTGATGAACTTCCACCGAACAGAACCCAGACACCTCCTTTAGTACAAGTGGAGATGTAAGACGAAGCTCCTGGTGAGCCTCGCCCCCTTTTCCCATCAGAGTCCGTACCACTCCGCACCAAGGCCACAGCTTCAGCTGGTCAGGCGTCTGTTATGGCTTCAGAGCAGAGAGAGCAGATTCCTCTGACAAGATCCAGTTCTTTCTGGTCAGTAAAGTGTGAAAAACAGGAGGAAAGCAAAACATGCCCTCTTCACCTCTGCAGCTTCGTGCAGGCACAGAAAATAGCTTCAGTCATGAAAATTGAGTTAGTAAAGCCATGCACACAGAAAGGCCCAAAGCAAGATGAAATTGAAAAGCAAGATGACATGAGAACATGTCAAAGGCAAAAGTCAGCACTGCCATAAAGCAAGGTAAAGTCAGAAAACAGAATGACATTAGACCACGTCAAAACCAATAGGTCAAAGTCATAATTCACCTAACCCAAATAACATTATACACTTAATCCCTCAGTATCCAACATTGAGCACATGTGTGCACCATCACCCACAACACTGCACCTCGACATCCCACACCTCCTATTCTTGGCAAGACTATTTAACTAAAAGACAGCAAGATTACAGGACAGAAGAGAAGCAGGCATATGCAAAACCATCCTACGTTAAGGCTAGGCTAACATAACACACTAAAACCAGTTAAAATGGTGGTGGTTGAGGGTCATCAAAAGTGGCTCATTCACTACAGTACTATTTTGGACGGTTTTAGCATAACACGCTTCGGCGTATTTTCTAAGCGTGGCACTCCAGTCACTTACCGACACTCGTTGAGTTTGGCATTATGTCTTTTACACTGGTTCTCTCGTGTTTATCTTATGACATTCGAGCACGCAAGTATTACTAATGCACTGTTGGTACTATTTCGGACGGTCTTAGTATAACATGTGTTGGCGTATTCTCCAAGGGTTGCACTTCAGTCACTCACCGACATTCGTTTGACTAGGTGCGTTTATCTCATGACATTCGAGCACGCAAGCACAACTGGAGGAGACAGTATAATATACCGTTTTAGTTCACCCATATCATGAATAACCCACGAAGTTCACCTCACCGACATAGTGGTTGTTACAAAGTTAGACATACAATTTCCTTAAAGACATTTTGATACGCAAGCAACATACAATGAGCACTAATTCTTGAAAAGCTCACTAACCGCATGTCTAACACACAGTTTTGGTGCTAATATGTTTTCTAGACAGGCAATTTTTACTTTTAATCTGACGCATTATAGCTCTGAGGATATTAAGAGCCCGCATTTTCGTTTACAGGGAGAACCCCCTGAAGAAGGGATAGTCCCGAAATGCATTGGGGATTAATAACCCTGTGACCCCACATCAGCGTACTACGTAAATGATTTCAATCACGAATACTGAAATTGAAGATTTGATTCCATGAATTTGTTCATGAAACTGCATACTGTTGGAATAAACAGCTACCTATGAACACTACGCTTATTGAAAGGCAAAAAGGTTGAGTGGAGTGCTATATGGGATATACCTTCCAGTGGTGAAGGCCTGTTGATGCAATTTCAATGGTGTCATGATGCTGAAACTTTGAACGACGCTGAAGGCGTGTCCGATGCATTCAAAGACATGGATTGCACAAATTCGGATAATGCGAACGAGTCTGACCTATCTCTTTGGCAGATTCTGCCTCTGTAGCACATATTTAATGCTGTGTGTTCCCTCAGATGCACGTACTGTGGAGAGGGCCCCAGCACTCACTGAGGAGGAGAACCAGGCCCTGCTGGACAGCTTCCTCCCACAGTACTGCAAGCTGTATGGGAAACCAGGGGAGCAGGTGAATGTAGAGTCTACTGCCTTGGCATTTGAACATGTTATCTGACTGGCACTAAAAGCATTGTGCTCACCAAGGGCAAGCATGCACACAGAGTAAGTTTAAGTTTCTGAGTGTGCTGATGCATGTACACAGTTGGCAATGTTTCCTGATTGGCTCAGTGTCCTTTCCCCTTATTTAAATGTGTTCATGTGTGACCTACCTGCAAAACCTAGCAATGATGAAGAGGGGAATGTGACAACAAAGTTGCAGACTCAATTGATATGTTGTTGATGCCAGTGTTCACTAATCAATGTGGGTCATGCAATCTAGGGAGAGGCTGGGGAGGGGGTGTAGGTGGAGTGGGCCATGTGATTGGTCTACCCGTGCTGGTACACATCCTGTGCAACTCTGTGCCTCACAGTGTCCGGTCTGAGCAGTATGTGGGTGTCCACCCTGAGGCCATCGGTCTGCCGGCACTGCCATGTTGTGAATTGGGGCTTGCACACAGTACAACTGCCCATTACCATAGTTGCACTACCTGTATACATGATACTCACTGCATAGTTCAACATGTGTGTACAACTGTGTGTTTGGGAACATGGGGCATGTGTAGTGATATTGTCTCTCATTGTCATCCTCACAAGTCACTGCCCATGAGAAGAATGAAATATGGCAGACCATCGCACGGGAAGTTAGGTCGGTGGGGGTCTACAGACGCCGTATCCGCCACTACCAGAAGAGGTGGCAGTGTCTTTGTGGCTGGACCCGGAGGATAGCAAGGGTTCAGCCGAAGCTGTCGCCTCCTCGCATGAGGGGCGGACGCCGGAACCTGACCCCCCACATTCTACGGATCCTGGCAGTGGTCTTTCCAGATCTGGATGGGCAGTTGAAGGCCAGACAGCAGCAAGGAGGTGGTACGTCCATGACTTGTTGGTGTAATTGTTATAACCTGCAGTTTGCACTCCTTCAGCCAAGTTACACTCCCAGAGTTAGTCTGCCCAGGTGTGTCTCTTCCACTCTTTCACATGTGTCCCTTGGGTTGTGTGTATTTACTGTTGTCCAAGGTAGTGTTGACAGCAACATCAGCAACATATACATTGACTTGGGCTACATGGGTGAGGCTAATCTGGGACATGTGTCAGATCATTTATGGATTATTAACCTGTGCTCTGTGTGTGCTCAACATCTCTGCACTAATTGCTGTTGTGGGTCAGCATAGGAGTGTGAGGTATTGACCACACACCCATGCATCAGCCATGCACAATCGTGACACCTCAGACATTTGATGTGTATGAGTTCCAGAAAATGCATGGTCACCTGCATTGTGCTCCTGCTAATCCCATGTATCATATGGCCCACGGACAGGTCTGCCTTCTCCGGTCATCTGAGACACTCTGGGCTCCTAATCGTGTGTGTCATCCAACACTTCGACCATTGTGGATGTTTATTATCATGTGTGTGACTCTGTGTCAAGCAGGCCTGCCATATATTTTTTTTATTTCTGAGGTTTGATACATGTTTTTCATGGACAGACATCTCACATGTGACTATTGGTTCTGCACACAGGGAAATACATATGTGTGTAGTCACTATAATGTGCATGATGGTATATTCAACAGATTTGTGTCAGCAGCTTTACTCTGTACTTGTGATGTCTTCTGTGATCAGGTATACAGGGTTGTAGACTCAGAAACTGTGATGTGTCATGTTGCTTATGTGGCTTTATCATATTCTGTCAAATGTGTGTAGCATGTGGTGACCATGTATACATGACCACTACCGGAGTTCCATTCACAGTGCAAACATGAGTGTGACACGTTGCTGAATGTGGAGTTGGCATGCACTGCCCCTGTGACAGTAGTCAGTACTGACTGATGGGCCAGACACGCCTGTGGCCTTATGTTACACACTAATATCTGGGGCTTGCAGTATTGTGACGTGTGTCGTGTACTGCAGTGTACGTGTACTGCAGCCACAGTGTGCTAGCTTTACATTTCAAGACATGGGCCGTAATGGTGTCTGGTAAGGGAAGTATGTTCATCATAGCAACAATGAGGTCATGCCATCACAAATGCTGCTCCAAAATCTGAGTCAGTAGCCTGGAATGTGACATGTGTGTCAGAACACATGACAGTAATGATTAGAGCAGAACAGAGTACTGGGTATTCTGGTGATGTCTGCACATGTGCTGTCCAACATCATACACACTATGGGCTGATGGGTCCATTGTCATCATGGGTACAGAGGGCATGGTTCACTGGCACACTGATAGGTGCCAGGTTCACCTATGTGTGGTAGATTTTGATGCTGTTTTTAAATGATGCCCGGCTTTCCACATGGATATGTTGCAATCCAGGTCATGTGTCCAGTAAATACAGGTGAATAATGTGAATTTGTTTCTCTTCCTTGTTCACAGCATCATCGAGGGGACAGCTCCACGGACCGCAAGGAGGGGAGCAGCCAGACTGGTTCAGCTGTGGAGGAGTCAGAGGGAGCCAGTGGCACGGAGGGTGAGGGGAGCCACACTGAGGGTGAGTCAACAGCCACTACATCTGCTGCGGATGACGAAGGCTCAAGTGATGATTCCCTGGAGGAGGCGGGTGTGCCAACACCAGAAGACAATGACAGTGAGTCTGTCGCCGCCACCTCCACCATCTCCAACCTCCCAGTTGCTCCCATCCCAGATGTCTGTGGAGCCCCCCGTGTTAGGGCGAGAGAGTCCTTCAGTCCAGGCACTGCTCCCCCTGCATCTGTCTCCCCTGCTGCCCTGAGTGTGGAGTCTGTGGACCTGCTGAAGCAGATCCATGTGGGGCAGACATCAATGCTGAGTGTCGTCCATTGTCACACTAATCTCTTGACACAATTGGTGTCCTTCGTGAAAGGCATGTCAGCAACCATGTCTGCCCAACAGCGGATCAGTCAGTCCATGGCCTCCTCACCGAGAGCAGCAGTGTCCCTTCTCCAGCAGTCCCTCAACCCACCTACCTCTGGCACATCCACAATCCCCACTACCCTCCCCGATCCGACCACACTCACACCTGCACCATCACGCACAACAAAAGACCCGAGCAGTACACGCACAAAGAAACCTAAGTCTAAACACACCAGCACGCACGCACAGGGGACTGATGGCACACACACAGGGATAGGGTACAGACCCACAGACAACCATCCACAACCACTCCACAGTCCTCAGACACCTCTCCTGTCAAAACCTCTTCCCTGGACTCCCCTGCAAAGCCCACTTCCCAGAAGCTCTTCCTCTGTGAGCTTGGCCTCTTCCCCTCAGATACACCTGTGCCAACTTGCAAGGGGAAGACAAAGTCACCTCGCCGGGAGAGTATACCTCAAGAGCAGGGACAATGAGGCCCCCACCTGGAAAACCCCAAGAACCAGGAAGACCCTACCACATTCACACACTCCCACCACACACTCTCTGGCCTCAAGCTCCCATGCGACCACTCCTTGTGTTCCCCAGCCACACCCTGCCCCAGGTTCATCCACCCACTGGTGGCACAGCCCCAAAGTCATTAGGCCCTCCCCCCTTTCCACAGACACTTACACAACACCCACCCCTCAGCCTGTTCCTGCTACTGCAGTGGAGACCGTGTCTCCCCCAACTGTCCTGGCCACTGCAGTGGAGCCCCCGCCCACTACATCGGACATCCTCACTGCAGTGGAGTGTGTATCCCCCATGTGTCGTGGCCACTGCAGTGGAGCCGCAGCACACTCCATCAGACATGCTCACTGCAGTGGAGACCCCACACACTAATCATGACCCATCTACTGCAGTTGCTCCTGTGACCCCTATACCCACCACCACTCCCCTGCCCCATTCTTGTGCCCCCTGATCCTGTCCCTGCGGTGCCTGGCCTGCCATCATAGATACCCCTCCAAAGGGTGATGTCCCCTACTGTGTGTCAGTGCAGGCAAGCTATGGGTGACATGTTGTCAGTTGTCCCCCATCATGGACTAATTTCATGGACTAGCCATTGGCCTTTTTGCATTCGGGACTGGACTTTTTCCCTTTACGTTGCTGAATAGAGTTATTTTTGATTATTTCTTTGAATTGCATCTCATGTACATGATCTTGCTAAGGAGTGTACTTAAGTTGCTGTTGTGCTATTGTCATTTGCCAAAAAGTGATATGATGTTGTGATGTGTCTCATGTGCGCCATGGTACATGAGTCATATTTCAGTATGTCTCCAACTCATCATTGGGTGTCAATTCAGATTCTCATGATCACAACTGCTTTTGCACAGGGATTGGGACAGCCTTTGAAGTACTTCACATCTTTGGTTTCCACTGTTGCACAGGTTTAGTCCTGACATGTGTGCACATCTTACTTATTACTGACTCATGCCGTCTGCACCGGACAGGCATTTTGATGCATGGGTGATGAACATATCATCTGTGTCATCAGTGCAACTTGCCATTCATATGTTTGGAGAATGTGCTGGTGACTTAAGGGACACTGCAGGACACAGTCCGATGTGACCAGAACCTTCAGGCAGAATTAATAGGCAGACTGGCAGACTCCTAGTCTGACATGACTTGGCCCCGCACAGACGAATGTTGGCACAGCTGAGGTTACACTTGAGTGGAGTCCCCTCATGGCAGTGTGTAATCCTGTGTCATTGACTGGGCCCATGTGTTGTGTTCTGTGTGCATGTGTCAGTGGGTTACCTTGCTTATTTCCACACAGCCTACATTCCCTGCAGATGTTCCTGACTGTGATGCCTGCTGAGTTGTCCTGTGTTTGCCGTAGGTGTTAGGACCAGGTTTCCTGGGATGTGGGTGCATGGTAAATACTAGTCATATGGGAGTCATCTGTGGTTGTGTTGAATGTAATGGCCATGGTACGTGTGCAAACTCACATGGGACATGATCAGGATTCACCACGTCACTTTGCTGTTACCAAAATCAGGTTGTTTTCACTTTGTGGTGGCTTCATGTGACTGGGTAATTTGTATGTGTGTGTGAGTGCTCACACTCATCAGATCCTGGCCTTCAATATCTGATGCTGTGAAAATGTGTTCTTTGTGGGTCTCCATGTGCTCTACATTGGTCTGGGACTGTGCCAAGGATCCCAATGTGTCAGATAAGTGTCACGTCATGCACATGTACCTCATAATATACAGTGTGGGAGTCATTCGCAAGGGAAGTTGCCTGGCCATGTGTGATGTGTTTGTACACCTTGGATCTCCCCTCCACCCCTGGGATTGTCACCAGTGCATGTGCAATGTCAGGAGTCCATGTGGGCTTGGCTGCTGCTCATTGTTGCAGATCAAAGTGTTTATGGCATTTGGAGTGGGCATATGTGAGTGTTCTCAGGTCTAGGACCCTACATACATAGTGGGCTCACATCACAGGCCATGGCCGTTTAGTTTTCTGAGTGAGTGTGATGGCAGTTTGGCTGTCACTACATGCCACAGTGCTCACATGTGACTGTGCTCCATAGTAGGGTGTACATCCAAATTTGTAATCGCAGAGGGCTCATCATACAGGCTAATGTCGCCACAATGTGGGCTCCTTGTGGGTATTGATGGAGTGGGTCTGTCTCTTGCTGTGTTTGTTGCTGTGCAGCCCAGCTTAGGTCACATGAGTGTGTTATGGGACCACTAATGTCACAATGGCTGATTGCCCACATAGAGGTAGCCAGTTCCTGGGGGACTTCTGGATGGCAGTGTGTACACAAGTATCTGTTTTGAGTTAAACCCCATATGATGTGTGTCGTACTAGCATGGGTACACTGAGACACACACACATGTTGTGTTCATTTTGCAGTATGGGGCTGGCTGGTCGTGTTTGTGCACCTGCACCCATGCATTGGTATGGCTTTTCTGGACATTGCCTGGAAGTCGGGTATAGGTATTGCCGTACTGTCCCTCGGACTCCTACCTCATCATTCGGCGCATTCTTCATGGTTATTATCTTCCATTGCTGCCATGGTATGGGGCTTGATCACCTGATGGCTGCAATCTACACAGGATTCCTTGGTATGTGTGTCTGTTTGTGTGCATATGTGTGTATGCATTCTGGTGGCCACTACTTACATTGTGTAATTGTACATTGGAGGCATTGTCAGCCCCCATGTGCACTGCTACTCGGCACATGTGAGAGGGATGTTAGTTGACGCTGGACACTTCCACTCAACAGATCTGTGTTTGTTTGCAACACACCCACTAATTAGCCACTACATTGCTTGTGATGTTACGACCAGGAATCTGACATGCAGATTTACATTGGCTGTCAATTGTGGACAGGCACTCACATTTGGCTCACTGAGGTGGGGTGGGATTTTGCCCCATTGATGCAATGTTCCCGATATGCATGGATTTAGGATGCCACACTCACGTTTTGGTCAGAGTAGGGTGGGAGGGATCAAGCCTCATTGGCACAATGTACCACGTTTGATGGTGTTTTGACCCCACATCCACCTTTTGCTCACAGATGTGATGTGAGTTACAGTATGTGTTCCCTTTCAGTGTCACTGTTTCAGGGACTCCACACACAATACACAATCTTGGCATGATGGTAGGGTGAGGGGTGTTTGGCCTACAAGCCGTATGGGTGGGAATGCTGTTAGTGATAGGCACCCCCCCTTGTAGGTAGAGTATGCTGGTAGTGATGGGCATCCACCTCCATGCAGGTTGGGACTGCTGGTAGTGATAGGCATCCACCCCCATGCAGGTGGAGTATGTTGGTAGTGATAGGCATCCCCCCTTGTAGGTAGAGTATGCTGGTGGTGATAGGCATTCACCCCCATGTAGGTTGGGACTGCTGGTAGTGATGGGCATCCACCCCATGCAGGTTGGGACTGCTGGTCATGGTGGGCATCCACCCCCATGCAAGTGGAGTCTGCTGGTAGTGATAGGCATCTCCCCTTGTATGTAGAGTATGCTGGTAGTGATAGGTATCCACCCCATGTAGGTTGGGACTGCTGGTAGTGATGGGCATCCACCCCCATGCAGGTTGGGACTGCTGGTAGTGATGGTCATCCACCCCCATGCAGGTTGGGACTGCTGGTAGTGATAGGCATCCCCCCTTGTAGGTAGACTATGCTGGTAGTGATAGGCATCCCCCTTGTAGGTAGAGTATGCTGGTAGTGATAGGCATCCACCCCCATGTAGATTGTGATTGCTAGTAGTGATGGGCATCCACCCCATGCAGGTTGGGACTGCTGGTAGTGATAGACATCCCCCTTGTAGGTAGAGCATGCTGGTGGTGATAGGCATCCACCCTCATGTAGGTTGGGACTACTGGTAGTGATGGGCACCCACCCCCATGCAGGTTTGGACTGCTGGTAGTGATGGGCATCCACCCCCATGCAAGTGGAGTCTGCTGGTAGTGATAGGCATCTCCCCTTGTAGGTAGAGTATGCTGGTAGTGATAGGCATCCACCCTCATGTAGGTTGGGACTACTGGTAGTGATAGGCATCCACCCCCATGTAGGTTGGAGTTGCTGGTAGTGATGGACATCCACCGCATGCAGGTTGGGACTGCTGGTAGTGATAGGCATCCCCCCTTGTAGGTAGAGAATGTTGGTGGTGATAGGCATCCACCCCAATGTAGGTTGGGACTACTGGTAGTGATGGGCATCCACCCCCATGCAGGTTGGGAGTGCTGGTAGTGATGGGCATCCACCCCCATGCAAGTGGAGTCTGCTGGTAGTGATAGGCATCTCCCCTTGTAGGTGGAGTAAGCTGGTAGTGATAGGCATCCACCCCCATGTAGGTTGGGACTGCTGGTAGTAAAAGGCATCCACCCCCATGTAGGTTGGGACTGCTGGTAGTGATGGACATCCACCCCCATGCAGGTTGGGACTGCTAGTAGTGATAGGCATCCACCCCCAATGGGCTAAACACTGCTGGTAACGATGGGCACCCCCCCCAATTGGTTGTGCCTGCTGGTAGTTATGGCTATCTACCCCCTATGGGTGTTGAACTTGCCATCTGCGGGGTACGCATCGATTCCTGTTGTTCATTCGGTCATAGACGTACAGTGCAGGGATGACATGCGTGATCGGATACATGCTTGGTTCGTCTCGTACCCGCTGTTCGTGTCGTGGCTCGAATCGACGCAAAGAAACTTCTGTTCTGGATGCTGAGACGTTCTGTCAGTGGCGAACCGTTCGGCGCGTAGAAAGTGCGCATTGTACTTGCCCGGCCGGAAGCTGCTGTTTAAATGCCTCCGGACTAATCGATTTCATCGGTTATGGTTCCGGCTCATAAGGAAAAAGTTGCAGATTTCGGAGCCTACGGCTCAGTCGGCAATCGGACACATTTGCGCATCGTACTTCCTTGTCCGGACGGTTCGGCTCCGGGACCGAGTGGGTCGTAAGGTAAGGCTACGGACGGCTCTCGGAGGGCTGTCCGACCCGGATCAGAATCGGCCCCTTAGTGGTACATGATTACCAGCCATAAAACATATGTAATTGCACAAAGCTGGTCCAGTCATCATAGTACAGGATATATCATGATATCGCAAACATGTAAACAGTGAATTATTTCCCCTCCTCCCAAAACCTATTGCTCATGTCAACTAAGCTAAGGAATGTACGTGTGTATCTATGCTTTAGATGGAATATGGAAATTATCTACATTTATGACGGGAGGTAAAAAGTGTCATTGTGTCTTTTCAGACGGGTGGCAGAGAGGGGCCAACTAAATTACTCTGATGCACGGCATCCACAAAAAGGCTCACAGTTTCATTAACTGGTTCTTTAAGTATAAGGAGGTTACCTATAAAGAAGCTCTTGGACCAGGATTGTCATAAAATATGTTGAAAAAGTCAATTAATCATGCGCCATGCCCTGTTCATTAAAACAGCATTCCATTCCAGGTTAATGTTTTTTTTTTGCGGAGGCCTTGATGCTCCTTTCGCCGAAGGGCATCAATCTCGGCAAGCCCCCAGTGGGCCACCTCATCTCGCAATTTGATCAATCTTGCTGCTATAAGGGATGACCCTCTTTGCCAACAATAATGCTAGATCTCTAAACCACAATACTACCCTGGATCCTTGTGCTCATGGATAGAGGCCAAGCAAGTACTGCGCTGGTGTACCACATTGATCTAAACCTATAACCTCCGACAAAGCCGACCCAGCTCCTGCCGAGTATCCGGATAAATGGGGACAAGTCCACAGCATATGTAAGAGGTCATTCCTTAGAGCCTTACAACAGGGGCAGCCAGGAGAGGTGGTGGGGAATATCCTAGCAAGCCTATTTGGTGTTAAATATGCCCTGTGCAGAATAGAAAACTGAATGGATTTGAATCTAGAATGATGGGAAATCAGTTTGGGTTATTCAAGTATATGGTCCCCAATCTTTGTTGAGGATTTCTCTAATGAGATCTATTCCTCAAATCTGTTTTAGAGGAATCAACGCTAGTCCCAGATGTACCCGAAGCCCACGGTAGAGCCAGTGAACAAGATGTCTCCCATTCCCCATGGTATGTACTGCCTCAAGCAGTATGTATGTGATGGGTTTGCTCCCATCTAGGGCCCAATGCTGCCACACATATCAAGCTATGCTGGCATATGTCAAAAATAATGTCTTGGGAAGCCCATACATGTGCACAAAATCTATGTGTGACAGTAATGTACTATTCTGAAACAATGATTCCACTGTCATCACCCCTTTCCGTTCCCACAGAGCCAAGCGACGCACCTTAAGCATTACTGAGGAGGTGTGAAGACCACAGAGTGGAATGTTTGGTTCATATGGTGAGGCGACCGCAGTACATCTCAACACCAATTCCCAGTAAGTAAGAGCTACCTGAAGTAGAAGAGGACATGTCCGCAGGGGGGGAGTCACCAGGGCATATCAATCTGTGAAGTTGACCACGGTCGATCTGGGCCAGTGTGTAACCTTTCTCTGATAGAATGTGACCCGCAAGCCAATATGAGAGCTACTGTAGCTGCCCCACTATGCAATACGCCTTAGTCAGGGGCCCCCAGCCCACCCTTAGGAGCCGATTCCGATTCCGGCCACAAAACGAACCGACCGACACAGACCCGGACCGAATACCGACTGACACGGACCAGCGCCGTACGACCCGTGCAGTATGATGCAGCGCGTGTGAATTACAACCGACACGTACGGAATTCAAGCCGTACGACCGAGCCGTAGGGAAAATAGTGATCCGGCGGGAAAACCGACGCGATTTTCACCGACCGACACGAACCCGGAATGAACCCGACCGACCCGTACCCGCGATGTACGATTAGCGCAGTACAATGCAATGCGTGTAAAACCAGACCGACACGCACAGACAACCGGGCACACAAGCAATAGAGACCGCCGCGACCGATGCGTACTAAACACAGAAGACAGGCAGCGTGAACGAGGCGGAGAAGCCCGCACAAGACAACAGCAGTGTCCGTTTCCGTCACATGAACGTCTCCTTCATGCCTACAAAACACAAAGGAAAAAAGACAAAAAAAGGACCAAACAAGCAATGGCAAAGCCAATAAATACCAAAGAAAAAAGCATGGGACAAAGACACACCCACAACTCCAACTATATAAAGGACTACAATCACTACCATCATCCCTTGCAAACAGGAGACACAGCCAGCAGCAAACACCAGTACACAGCAACCACAGACACACTCACAACTCACCCATCACACAACTAACACACCATCAGCACCGCATACAAAAGCACAGACACATACACACAGTAAAACCAATACCAACCCACCATCACTTGCACCCTCACGCACACATCCCTCACCACCACCACCCATCACCATGCCTCCAAAGAAGAATCCAACGTTCACAGATAGTGAGTTAGAAGTGCTGGTAAACGAGATCATCAGAGTAGAGCCACATTTGTTTGGTACATTGGTTCAAAGGACCCCCATCTCACAGAAAACCAAGATGTGGGCGAGGATTGTGGACAAGGTGAACGCCCAAGCACCAGCAAGGCGCACAAAGGACGACATCCAGAACAGGTGGTATGACGTGCGCAGGAGGGTCAAGAAACTCATCGAAAAAGATCACGCCCTGAGTCAGTGCACCGGCGGTGGCCCTCCTGCCAAACCAGTCTACTTCAGGACCTGGGAGGAGAAGGTGCGGGACATCCTACCACCACAGAGCGTCCATGGCCTAACACACATCCTAGAGCCTGGTGAGTACACAAACAACATACCCAAGATTGTGTGGCAAGGGGACAGTGAAACCATGCACCGCAAGCAAAGCTACACTAACCAATAGATAATCAGCCCAAGATGTGTATGCCAGTCACACAAACACAATACCTGCCATCTCAGAGTGACTGGGAACTGTCTCATGACATGCACCAACCTACAAACAAATAGAGCAAGCCAGTGGCACCAAGCCAAATACACCCTGCCAGACAGTTTGCCACCACAAACACACCACCTCACAGTGCAGCTGACTGTCATGAAGGAATAGTGGGGATGCAGGTGAAGTGAGTGTATCCAAAAGGATGATGGGGCCTGTAGTCACAGATAATGCACACCCTCCTGATTGGCCCATCAAGACCTCTCAGAAACATGCCCACATCACAGGGAGTGGAAAATGACTGACAAGATGACTGAAACTGGGTCCTGCTGTGGGGAGCACAAGGCCCTGCTAGGGGTTGTGTGCAAATCAGAAGCAGGACACCACTGACTGACATCCTGAAAGACAACTTGCACGCCCTACAATGGAAGCACGTTTCATGATGGGAAGGAGGACTGACAGCCCTGACCATACTAATCAGCATGGGGAGACCCCCCCCCCCCCCCCTCAACACAAACTCCATACAACTCACCAGGTACAATGCATTGACACACACCTCATTGAAATATCAGCAAAAGATACCCCGTACTGGGTGCTGCTGTGTGAAGCACAGGGGCTCACTTGGGACTTGTAGCCAAACAAACACCAGGATTTCACAGTCAGCCATCTTGCCATTGCTGTCACACCCCCTCACAGGGAAGCAGAGTCAAGAGGGAGGAAGTATGGGCATGCTGGGAAGGGGGTGTAGCCAAGAGTATGATGGGAGTCGCAGTCACAGACAACCTACACCCACCCACATGGCACAGCAAGATCAAACTGAACCATACTCGCCTCACAGGGAGTGGGAAGGGACAGACAGGATGTCTGACCCTGGGCTCTGTTGTGGGGAGCACAAGGCCATGCTGGGAAATGGCCAACAACAAACATCAGGACTACCCCAGTCAGCCATCTTGCCATTGCTGTCACACCCCCTCACAGGGAAGCAGAGTCAAGAGGGAGGAAGTATGGGCATGCTGGGAAGGGGGGTGTAGCCAAGAGTATGATGGGAGTCGCAGTCACAGACAACCGACACCCACCCACATGGCACAGCAAGATCAAACTGAACCATACTCGCCTCACAGGGAGTGGGAAGGGACTGACAAGATGTCTGACCCTGGGCTCTGTTGTGGGGAGCACAAGGCCATGCTGAGAAATGGCCAACATCAAACATCAGGACTACACAGTCAGCCATCTTGCCATTGCTGTCACACCCCCTCACAGGGAAGCAGAGTCAAGAGGGAGGAAGTATGGGCATGCTGGGAAGCGGGGTGTAGCCAAGAGTATGATGGGAGTCGCAGTCACAAACAACCTACACCCACCCACATGGCACAGCAAGATCAAACTGAACCATACTCGCCTCACAGGGAGTGGGAAGGGACTGACAGGATGTCTGACCCTGGGCTCTGTTGTGGGGAGCACAAGGCCATGCTGGGAAATGGCCAACAACAAACATCAGGACTACACAGTCAGCCATCTTGCCATTGCTGTCACACCCCCTCACAGGGAAGCAGAGTCAAGAGGGAGGAGGTATGGGCATGCTGGGAAGGGGGATGTAGCCAAGAGTATGATGGGAGTCGCAGTCACAGACAACCTACACCCACCCACATGGCACAGCAAGATCAAACTGAACCATACTCGCCTCACAGGGAGTGGGAAGGGACTGACAAGATGTCTGACCCTGGGCTCTGTTGTGGGGAGCACAAGGCCATGCTGGGAAATGGCCAAGATCAATATCAAACTCTGTCTGTGACAAGCTGGGAAAAAGCATTGTACAGGCAGGCATCTGTTTGAAAAAATGTCATGTTTGTGAATCAACGATGCATGTAGAAACATAAATCACATTGTGTGTCTCTTCCAAACACAGGTGCTGCTGGGCACCCAGCACCAAATGACGAGGATCCCCAGGCCCAGACTCTGGTGGACACTGAGCTCTCTGGTCTGACTCTCTCACTGTCCTCTTCGGATGACGACGACCAACCTGGCCCCTCCGGTGTGAGCCATCATGCAGCACCAGCAGCATCAACATCTGCCCCCCCTGTACCCACGCCTCCAGCATCTGGACACCGACAGGGCACCCCCGCCAACACGGACAGACCAAGGACAATCAACACCCACAGCACAGGGACACAGGACCCCCCGGAAGCTACAGCCAACACCACCAGCAACACCACCCAAGGGGTCCCAGTGTCACCTGTGCGTACCGCCGCTGGTCCTGCCCGTGTGGAGAGGGGTGCTGGGAGGGGTGGGAGGCACAGGGCGCGCCTTGCAGAGGGGTCTGGACTGCATGATGACCCCCAACTGGCACGTATCTTAGATGCGTACCAGGATAGCACCGGAGGATTTGGCCAGGTAGTGGCGATCCTCAAGGACATGCAACACAAGCAGGTCACCCACCATGCCCGCATAGAGGCCAAGTGGGATGACATCACTGCGGTGCATCGGGACATACTCCAATGCCTCCGCCAGATCAACACCAACCTGTCCACACCCCCCTGTGTGCCCACAACATGTCGCAACACCATCTGCCAGCGCCACAGGGAGGGAGGAGGACTCTGGCGGAGAGTCCCCTGCACCGCAGAGGCCTGCACATGAGGATCCCCCCCCCCGGAAGAAGAGGGGTCGTCCGAAGAAGGACATGTGAGAGGCAGATGTCCCAGCACATCCCCCAGGGCCTCCAAACCTGATCTGGACAATGTTCTTTGTGCGCAAACCCGTTCACCTTGTCCAATTGCACACAACTCGCCCACATGACATGGAGGGTTCATGTTGGGCCAATGTAACAGATGACTGTGGACTTTACTCTGGACATTTCATCTACCAGCACTTCCAACTCCAATGTGGACTTTGGGTTCCCAAAGTACTGTACAGCACCCACCATCCTGTGCACTTCCCTCACACATGTTTGTAAATAAACTCACCAGTACACCATACTTGCCTCTGTTGTGATTCCAACTTGTCATGTTCAGGGAGATGTCGATCTGCCACACAACACAGTGCATGCCAAATACTGCAACAATGTGACCAATGTAAGGTGAGTCATGGGGATGTGACACATGTGAGGGACACACACCACTATGGCAACACAAAACATACTCACCATGGCCATGTTACTCATCACACACAATGATGTTGACCTGAAACACATTGGCATGCACAGACACAACACCAAGCCCAGTCAGTGGTAACACGTCCACAGGTGAGGTAAGCAGATGTCACTCAGATGTGGGAAGACAGACAGCGCACATAACAAAGCGTAGCACAGGTTCATTACACATCAGAAAACACGTTTATTCCACACTAGTTGCACGGTAATTCTACGTAACAGTGGACATACGCTCCCAATGAGTTGGAGAATGGAAGTCCAGGGATGTGTGGTACATCAGTTGATGGGAATTGTCAACTTCCACACTGGTGTTTGCTTCTGGGTGTTGGGGGTCAGTGTTGACCACACAACAGGGAAAGTACCCTGGGAAGGACAGACAAGATACAGTCAAAATCACAGAAGAATAGGAGAGAAATGCAATACACATGCACAAAACATGTTGCAAAACACCTACACAAACACTAGTTAGCAGTACTACCCTATTGTGGAGTACACACCAGCTGAATGGACACATCACAACACGAATCCAGTCAAGTGACACACAGACACACTCAGACAGCAACAGAGCTGGCTCAACACATTCCAGGCTACCTCCATACATTCACATAACAACCCTGTAAACTCACATTCAGGTGAAGAAGTTGTTGATGAGCTAGGAGCGGACGTCACCATCATCTTCATCATCACTGGCATCTTGGCCCACGCTGGGATCCTCCACAGGTGCCGGAGGTTGGTCATCGTCATCCTGGATGAGAGGCACCTCCTTCTGCACCGCCATGTTGTGTAGCATGCAGCATACAAGGATTATTTTGCACACCTTTGCAGGCTCATATGGGAGGGCCCCTCTGGTCTTGTCCAGGCAGCGGAAGCGGCTTTTCAGGAGGCCGAATGTCCGCTTAATCACCCTCCTGCTCCGACCATGTGCCTCATTGTAGCGTAGCTCGGCTGGTGTCACAGAGTTCCTGAGGGGTGTCAGCAACCACGGCATGTTGGGGTGTCCGGAGTCACCTACACACACAAAAATGAACAAGTAACTGAGTTTTGTAGGAGTGCGGAATACAACAGTGACAAACACACACAATGAGAAACAGTCAGTACACACCGACAAGCCAGGCATGCTGCGCTGGCATCTGTGACATCAGCGTTGCAATGAGACCACTCCTCATAATGTAGGCATCGTGCGCCGAACCAGGGAACCGTGCACACACATGTGTTATCGACATGTCAGCAAGACAGACCACCAGAGCATTGATCGAATGGTAGTGCTTCCTGTTCCGGTATGCCTGCTCATGTGCCTGTTGTGGTATCAGGGCAACATGTGTCCCATCAATAGATCCGATGACGTTCGGCATCCTCCCCAGTGTATAAAAGGCATCCTTTATTTCAGGGAGTTCAGCTGGACTCGGGAACTTGATATACAGGTCGAGGAATTGCAACATCCCCTCCAAGACATCGCGTAGCACCCGACTAAACATAATTTGCGACATACCACCAGCAGTAGCCACAGTGTACTGGAAGGTACCGGTGGCAAAGAAGTGCAGGGCTGCCATCACCTTCACCTCTGGGGTCAGTGCTGTGGGGTATGTCTGGCCAGGTAGCAGATGTGGCGCCAACTGCTCCCCCAACTCCGCAATCAGTGGCCTGGTGAAGCGGTACCGTCTGATGCAGTCGCATTCCTGCATGGTTGCAAGGTCTGGGAACGGACGATGGACAGCTGGTGCCCTGCAGTACAGAGATCCACAAAGGAAGATTGTCAGTTCATCCACCCATGTGGCCATGACCATGATCACTATCACATGCTAGTTCATGACATTACACAATGTACTGAGGTGTGTGCTGTTGGGCATGGACACATATGTCACCTACAAGACCACTACCTCACATCTCAATTCCACATGTCCACATGAGTCCCATGTAGTGCAATGGGCAATCATCTGGCTGTGTCACCCAACCTATGTGCTGCTGCAACGTTAAAAAAACACACCACAGTGACAATTGGGGCCTCATGTCTCCCAGGCATCACAGATCTTTGCCATGCAGAAACCCAGACTCCCTGTATTGCAACACAGCAATGGACATGGCGTAGCACGTACACACCACAAGGCAAGCGTAAGTTCCACAGGTAGTGGCCACTGTTGTTCCTGCCGGCCCTACATGAACGTCTCTTAGACATACACCCCATCAAGGTTGATGTATATACCACATGGATGTGGAGACTGTCACCCATTGGTAACATGTGATCAGACACATCTGAGACACAACATGCACACAGACTGTGGGTGCACATCAGTATTGTGGCTACAGGTCTCACTGTGACGTACATGCCATCACCCCCAGGACTCAGGGTGTATGTGACATGTCCTAAACATATCCAACCTGACACTGTGGCCTTGACTCATGCCCATTACTGTCCAATTGCACATCACAGTGGTAATGTGCACAACACACAAAGGATTCTGCCCCCATGTACACGTGCACAGCCTGGGAGTGGCTGCACAAAGTGCCAGACAAAAAACAGCTGTGGCCCCCCCAAACACCCAGGGAATGCAGCCTTACATGCCATGGGACACTGTGTGGCCAATACTGTAGTGTGGCAGGTGTGCACAGGTGTCCATGGCCAGTATATGTGTGTTGCATCCGTATAATAGTCACACTAATGAGGTCCGACGCGGGTGACAATGCATACGCATTGCAAGGGTCATGTCCGAG